>NC_134483.1:514367757-515093726 GCF_040206685.1 Ascaphus truei | reverse complement strand
CACATGCTGCAATTAATCTTTCTTTCATATGATATTGCTTGTTAATTGAACAATAACATCTGCCAGCATTTCAAACCATTCATCAAATTCCATATTTGGATTGCAACAAAAAGTTTAAATATATTTATTGGGTGGTGAAGTGTTTTTGCCTCTTCTGTACCTACATAGGACAGCCAAATTAATATAAACTTAATGGACGGGAATTTTCTTTCCGTCAAAATGACTGTTTCAAGTAAACATCATTAGATTTCCTAGATGGGTTTTATAAACAGGATACTTATTCCTACCTAACTATAACTATAGATCAAAGTGTTTCATTTTATTCTAAAACACTCCCTCTGGCTGAATAGAGGCTGATTAGTTCTTGTAAAATAACCTAGGATACACAGATGCAATATTTCAAGGACTAATTGTAGTATCGCCAAACTCAGTGTTGGCATGAAATTGTAGTCTAGTCCAAGTTCTACAAAACAAAAGGGACCGTGCTTCTATTCCGGTGCGTCAGAAAGTTAATGTGGCGTAAATCAGTTCATTTCACTGCTTGCATATAATTGCAATGATTTGTGCAGACATATGTAGCAATAACTAGTAATAACTGTAATACTGTAATAACTACAGCTCCGGATAATAGGTATGAAATCAAAATTACTCGAAAAATCAGGCATTAATCTTGCTAACATGCGGGGGGGGGGGGGGGGAAGGGGGAGGGATTTTCGCTGATATTACACCCAAAATCTGTTTCGCTTTGTAAAACCTGCAAACAGATTTGGACGGTTTCAATCCTCACAGATTCACCAAAATCCGCCCTTGGATACAACCCGTGGACGGATTTGTAGAATCCAATCCACGGATTCAGAATCCGCCACTGGATTGCTAAATCCGCGGATTGGATTCTCCAAATCCGTCCACGGGTCGCGTAAGCCACGAAGTGTTATGGTAATAATCAGTGTTCGACAAATCACCCAAAAATCTACTCGCCCAACCAAAAAATCTACTCGCCACCTAGTCCCGCCCCCAACTCCGCCCCTAGTCCCGCCCCCAACTCCGCCCATAGTCCCGCCCCCAACCCCGCTTTAAAATAAAATATATAAATAAATTACATTTAATAAATTCCTAGTCAGAACAACACAGGGAGAGGGGAGGGTGACACAGGGAGAGGGGAGGGTGACACAGGGAGAGGGGAGGGTGACACAGGGAGAGGGGAGGGTGACACAGGGAGAGGGGAGGGTGACACAGGGAGAGGGGAGGGTGACAGGGAGAGGGAGAGGGGGAGGGTGACAGGGAGAGGGAGAGGGGGAGGGTGACAGGGAGAGGGTGGGTGACACAGGGAGAGGAGGAGGGTCACACAGGGAGAGGGAGAGGGTGACACAGGGAGAGGGAGAGGGTGGGTGACACAGGGAGAGGGAGGGCGACACAGGGAGAGGGAGGGCGACACAGGGAGAGGGAGGGCGACACAGGGAGAGGGAGGGCGACACAGGGAGAGGGAGGGCGACACAGGGAGAGGGTGGGCGACACAGGGAGAGGGAGGGCGACACAGGGAGAGGGAGGGCGAGAGGGAGAGAGAGGGTGACAGAGGGAGAGAGAGGGTGACAGAGGGAGAGGGTGGGTGACACAGGGAGAGGGAGGGCGACACAGGGAGAGGGAGGGCGACACAGGGAGAGGGAGGGCGACACAGGGAGAGGGAGGGCGACACAGGGAGAGGGAGGGCGACACAGGGAGAGGGAGGGCGACACAGGGAGAGGGAGGGCGACACAGGAAGAGGGAGGGCGACACAGGGAGAGGGAGGGTGACACAGGGAGAGGGTGGGTGACACAGGGAGAGGGTGACAGAGGGAGATGGTGGGCGACACAGGGAGAGGAAGGGCGACACAGGGAGAGGGAGGGCGACACAGGGAGAGGGAGGGCGACACAGGGAGAGGGAGGGCGACACAGAGAAAGGGAGGGCGACACAGGGAAAGGGAGGGCGACACAGGGAAAGGGAGGGCGACACAGGGAAAGGGAGGACGACACAGGGAAAGGGAGGGTGACAGGGAGAGGGTGGGTGACACAGGGAGAGGGTGGGTGACACAGGGAGAGGGTGACAGAGGGAGATGGTGGGTGATACAGGGAGAGGGTGACACAGGGAGAGGGAGAGAGGGTGAAAGGGAGAGGGTGGGTGACACAGGGAGAGGGAGGGTGACAGGGAGAGGGAGGGTGACACAGGGAGAGGGAGGGTGACACAGGGAGAGGGAGGGTGACACAGGGAGAGGGAGGGTGACACAGGGAGAGGGAGGGTGACACAGGGAGATGGTGGGTGACACAGGGAGATGGTGGGTGACAGAGGGAGATGGTGGGTGACAGAGGGAGATGGTGGGTGACAGAGGGAGATGGTGGGTGACACAGGGAGAGGAGGGTGATACAGGGAGAGGGAGAGAGGGTGACACAGGGAGAGGGTGGGTGACACAGGGAGAGGGTGACAGAGGGAGTTGGTGGGTGACACAGGGAGAGGGTGACAGAGGGAGATGGTGGGTGACACAGGGAGAGGGAGGGTGATACAGGGAGAGGGTGACACAGGGAGAGGGAGAGTGGGTGACACAGGGAGAGAGAGGGTGACACAGGGAGAGGGAGGGTGACACAGGGAGAGGGAGGGTGACACAGGGAGAGGGTGACACAGGGAGAGGGAGAGAGGGTGACACAGGGAGAGAGAGGGTGACACAGGGAGAGGGAGGGTGACACAGGGAGAGGGAGGGTGACACAGGGAGAGGGAGGGTGACACAGGGAGAGGGAGGGTGACACAGGAAGAGGGAGGGTGTCACAGGGAGAGGGAGGGTGACACAGGGAGAGGGAGGGTGTCACAGGAGATGGAGGGTGACACAGGGAGAGGGAGGGTGACACAGGGAGAGGGAGGGTGACACAGGGAGAGGGAGGGTGACACAGGGAGAGGGAGAGAGGGTGACACACTCACACTCACTCAGACACACTCACTCAGACAAACTCACAATCACACAATCACAGTCTGTCACTCACACACACAAACACTCACCCGTAAGGCAGGGGGTCGCACATGGCAGCGGGGGCCTCCGCACGGCAAGAGGGCCTCTGCAAGGGGCCGCGGGACGCCGACGCCGCAGTATTCACTGATAGATGTAGAAGGGCCGGTAGGGGATTTCCCCTGCTTAGAGCAGGGAGAGGCTCCGGTAGGGGATTTCCCCTGCTTAGAGCAGGGAGAGGCTCCGGTTAGGGTATTTCCCCTGCTTAGAGCAGGGAGAGGCACCGTTAGGGGATTTCCCCTGCTTAGAGCAGGGAGAGGCTCCGGTAGGGTATTTCCCCTGCTTAGAGCAGGGAGAGGCTCCGGTGAGGGGATTTCCCCTGCTTAGAGAAGGGAGAGGCTCCGGTGAGGGGATTTCCCCTGCTTAGAGCAGGGAGAGGCTCCGGTGAGGGGATTTCCCCTGCTTAGAGCAGGGAGAGGCTCGGGTTAGGGAATTTCCCCTGCTAACAACTGAGCTGCCCATCAGGGGTTTCCTTAACAGCTGACAGATCGGCAGACTGTCCGTAGAGGCGGCACACCGACGCCGCGTGGGGTGAGGGGGGAGGTCACGGAGGCCGGAGAGATTGGTGTGAGGGTGGGGGGGTGGCGGATGGCCCGATGCGAGGGGGGGGCAGATGGCCCGGTGCGAGGGGGGGGCGGGTGGCCCGGTGCGAGGGGGGGCGGATGGCCCGGTGCGAGGGGGGGGCGGGTGGCCCGGTGCGAGGGGGGGCGGATGGCCCGGTGCGAGGGGGGGGCGGATGGCCCGGTGCGAGGGGGGGGGCGGGTGGCCCGGTGTGAGGGGGGGCAGGTGGCCCGATGCGAGGGGGGGGCGGATGACCCGATGGGAGGGGTGACAGATGGCCCTGCAGGGGCCTGAGGCAGACAGGCATGGAAGCGGCTGGCTGCCGGAAGGGGGAGGAGTAGAAGCGCTGAGGAGGGAGGCCACTGCTCAGAGAGCCGGAGGCGGGGTAATCTCCCCCAACAACATGAACCCGCCTCCGGCTTTTTTTTTTTTTTCTCCAGCGCGAGCGCGGGAAAAGCAGCAGCGCGAGCGCGGGAAATTTAAAAAAACACACGTGTGCTGCTTGGGCCAATATTTACTCGCCCGGGGGTTAAATCTACCCGCCCCGGGCGAGTAAATGTATATAATTGTCGAACACTGGTAATAATAATAAAAACTCTGCAAAACACATTGATCCGCTAAAATCCACAGACCAAAGGAACCGGCTGATCCAATGTGAATCCAAATTCTCCAAAAAAAATATTTCAGCCAGCTCTACATTTGAATAAAAAACACGTTTGCCAACTCTTTCTTTGCATGCGGACAACAACATGTTCACGATAATTCCAAAATCTGAACTCAAGGTGCAAGATACTGACTTGAAACATGATTATTAAAGGTATACATTGGGGGTTGTCATTGATCTATGAAGATTCGGCTTTAATCATTAATAAATGGAGGAAGACAGATAAAGAGTTTTTGACCGCAAAGAACATGTATTTCTAGGATATGTATCAAAGATAGTTCAACCAGTAAAGTCCCCCTCCATATCCCAGCAGCGGAGGCTCAGGCCTCCGGTGAGCCGCTGGTATTGCACCGCACCACACACACTGTAACCACACATCTCCCAGGGGGCGGGGGAATGTGTTTTACATATATATTTTCTGTATGTTGGCATTAGAGATGTGCGAATATCTTCAATGTTGCTTCTGAAAAATGTTTTGCAAATTTCTCCTAAATGTTCTAATTTGAGGGGAATTGTTGCAACATTTCAAATTGTTGCAAAGTTACTTTTTCTACTTTGTGACTCTTTTTGGAGAACCTTGTCTGTGAATTTCTGCTTTGCACAACTCTAGTTAACCAATCTACAAACATGTAGACGAGGCTTTATCACACACGTCCATAAATATTTGGTCACTTGTTTTGTAAAATAATATTCTTATGACTAAAACCATCCATTAAATGACATAATAATAATAATAATAACAGCATGTTCTTGCATAGCGCTGCTAGTTTTACGTAGCGCTTTACAGAGACATTTTGCAGGCACCGTCCCTGCCCCGTGGAGCTTACAATCTATGTTTTTTGGTGCCTGAGGAGATAAAGTGACTTGCCCAAGGTCACAAGGAGCCGACACCGGGAATTGAACCAAGCTCAGTGCCAGTCAGCGTCTTTACTCACTGAGCCACTCCCTCTCCATGAAATAAGCTATACAAACCACTAGAAAAGTGTTTGTATTTGACATTGAATGGATTTGATTTATTGCTGTTGCATGCCTTATAACTAACACTAGTTATTAGAGTAAAAGTAGATTGTAAGCTCGACAGGGCAGTGACCTGTGCCTGCAAAATGTCTCTGTGAAGCGCTGCGTAAAACTAGCAGCGCTATACAAGAACATGTTATTATTATTGGCTGGTCTTAACATAACTGATGAATAACCCCTATACAGTAGTGTGTTGTCTGTTCTGTTTGCCGATGTCTTTTGTCAAATTCACCCTCACAAGCAAACATGTCTGTAGCAATACAGACTCATGTGCAATGTGTAATGAGTTGCAGATTTGTTTTGTCAAATTAGGACTTCTGAATTATTACCACACACGTCACTGACAACAATCACTGGCAAATTTTAGGGAATATTTGCAATAATTAACATCATGACATCTGCTTTATTTTATTGGCACTATAAATCATTTCTGCCATGACTATATTTTTACCTTGCATCTGTCAAGTAATCATAAATCCAGCTTTTACACAACAGCTAGCGATACAATGCTGTACAATAAAAACACAGGGGTGGGGGGTTATACTAAAGTCGGGGGCAAAGACTGTGCAAAAGATTCAGATTTACATAGTTACATAGTTACATAGTTACATAGTTACATAGTTACATAGTAGATAAGGTTGAAAAATAGACGTACTGTACAGTACGTCCATCAAGTTCAACCTATGCTAAATTTAGACAACAGATACTTTATCCTATATCTATACTTACTTATTGATCCAGAAAAAGGAAAAACATTCATTGCTTTCAATGGGTTTCCTTTTCTTTGGTGAACATGTCTTTTGCACAAGTTTTACCTTCTGTACTTTTGCAGCCGGGACCCATAAGGTTATTAGCACATGGATCTGACACTGGCAATTGATGCCACGTTGTCATGGCGACGTGAGCAGAAGCCGGTTGAATGCCGGTAAGTACAGGTTGAGGAGGCCTCGCGCGGTCTCCTGGCATTTAATTTAAAGGCCTCGGGAAAGAGCGTGGGGCCTCTGCAACCGCCCGTGCCCCCCCAGAAAAATCCTGCGGGGGGGCCCTGCGGGGCGCACCTTCCAGTTTGCGTACTGCTGTACTAAGCCATGCTATTCAATAAGATATCTTCCAATGTCAGAAGGGGTCTTCTAAATTAGCAGAACTTAATAAATAGGGTCCAGGGTGTCTCTCAGCACCAGATGGGATAGCAACAGCTTTAAGGGTGTCTTTCAGCTTTATGGAATAGCACCATTTAGTAAATATAGCCCATTGTGTCTTGAAGTGGGGCCCCCTCTTTCATATTTACTTACACAACTTTACGCTATGTACATCCATTTTAATATTTCAAATGAAACTAAAAAAGCCAGCAAATTTAAAGCAATGCTATTTGCTATTTGGTGATCAAAGTGACATTGTTCTGCAGCATTGCTTCAGTCATTCTCAACATGTTAGATAAATACTATTTTAGAAATGATTAATACTTATATAACGGCTGGAGATTCTGAGAGATTAGAGAACAAAATAACTTTTAAAAGAGCACATGTGCATATACTTCCAGTTCCTTCATTGGAAAACCACCAAACATTTATTCGACGCAACACTTTTTCATTATACATTTACTAACTTGGCGCACTGTTTTCGCTGACTAACGCCAACCTAAAAATCTTAGGGGGTTACTCATTACACTGAAATAGTGCCAATTAGGGCATTATCACATGGAAACTGTAACGGATGTGTGTGGGAGATTCCACGTGACAGTGCTCCGATCGGCACTATTGCAGTTTAATGAATAGCTCCCTTAATTGCCAGTCTAGCCTTCGTTCCCTAGCAAGCGTTTTCAGGTTCATTTGCGATTGAAGTCTTAGCACAATAGGAAAGTAGAACATATATAGTACCCGGTATATCTTTTCATCCTACATCAAACATTCATGGATTACTTACAGTATAAGATTAATGAACGTGATCAAAAATTCATCTTATAAACAAGTCAGTGAATGCACTGGGTAGAGCTTCTTAATGTCTGGCATAGGAGCCAATGAAACACAAAAGCCGGGACAAATCTCACGCGAGTGCCAACTGCGCATGTGCGAAGAGCACTTGCGGACTGTGCATGCGGGATGGGCACTTCCCGGCTGCTCGTGCGCATTTGCCGATTGTACATGCACAAACGGCTTTTGCCGGTCACTTATGCGCATGCGTGATCGGAGCTTGCCGGTTGCGCATTGCGCAAGAGCAGCCGGGAAGTGACGATCGCGCATATGTGGTCGGCCAGCGCTCTTTGCGCATGCGCAGTCAGCGCTCGCCAGTGGCGCAGAAAACCAGGGCAGAGCCCGAAAAACTTGGACTGTGCTGGCTAAACCCGAGATGTCTGAATACCCTATATATAGTTGAAGATATAATTTAAAAACTACAGCAATCATTTTCCTTCTCTCCAGCATTTTTTTTGTTGTTGCAGATGCCTTTGGTTTACGCCACAACGTTCTCTTCACTGTTCCTCTTCAGTGAAAGCTCAGATGCTGAAGCTCTGAGCAGTGGGACTTGATCTATAAATGGGCCTGCTTGCAGAATTCCTGGCTTGCTGCTGTTGCTCTTGAATACTGTACTTCCAGGATTACTGCTTCAAGGAACATTTGATTTAAAAAGGTGTTACTACTTTGAGGTTGCGTATGGTCTATGCAGGTAAGGGTAACTCCCGTCCTTAAGGACCACCACCAGCAGATAAGCTTTTCAGGTTATCCCTGCTTCAGCATAGGGGCTCAATCTCAGTCTTTCGATTGAGCAACTGATTGAGCCCCTGTGCTGAAGCAGGGGTATTCTGAAAACCTGACCTGCCTATACCAAATATTTTGTAGGCCGCTATTTCATAAAGCAAATACATTATTTATGAAATGCACCAAACGGGTGCACAGTTATATCAGACTTCAAAGATCAGAAAAACTATGATTCGCTTTCATCTGCTAAAGGAATAAATCCAGAACTGCAGTGCCAAATACAGCATGAATGTGTGTCTTGCTTTTAAACCATAGTTAATGTTTTTGACGCTATCATGCAAAACTCAGAAGCTTCTTTGGAAGCCTGAAAACACAAGATAAGGAAGCTACTGTACTACAGTATTTTAATTTGTCCTTAAATCATTAAAATCAATGAATACTTTAACCATTAATTACCAGTCTATCGAATATAGGGTACTTCTAGTAACCTACTCATTATACATATTATGTTTATAATACATTAATAGTATTGTCATTATAGAGGATGACTTGAGGAGATAAAAAATGTAGCAACAAATTTGTGAAAGCCAAAAAAAATCTTGATTTTATATGGGACAGTGTCGGCAGATGAAAAAGCCTGGCACTGCCGCTGTGTGTGTGAGGGACAAGATGGTACTGCCAGTGTGTATGTGAGGGGGAGACTGGCACTGCAGCTCTGCGTGAGGGGAAAGCTGGCACTGCCACTGTGTATGTGAGGGGTAGGCTGGTACTGCTGCTGCTGTGTGTGAGGGAAGTTTGGCACTGACACTGTACAGTATGTGTGTGAAGGGGAGGCTAGCACTGTTGCTGTACAGTATGTGTGAGGGGAAGGCTGGTAACTACCTTGCTAAAAGTTTGCAATGAAATCCAGTGTGGAATGGAATGGGGACAACTCACTGGTGCAATATTCCTAGATTTTGCAAAGGCTTTTGATACAGTTGATCATGCTATCCTGCTTAGGAAAAAAGAGGATACCGGCGCCACAATGATTAAATAATGGAAAGTCCAAACCATAAGGTGTATAGTCCAAATGGAGTCCTTAAACAACTGGTGATGAAGGAATCTCACATATCATCGGAGTGCAATAAGATGCTGGACAAATACAGGCAACAAGCTGGAATCGTGCTGGTGATTTTCCAAGGTGGCGACCGGAGCGCTCTCACGGTGTAGCCGTGGTGTAGCCGTGTAGCCGTGGAAGAGGAGTGAAGAAGGAACGTCAGCGTTGGGAGTATCGCGAGGCGCGACGTCACATCCGCCCGGAAATCCCGTAGTCCGTGTGACTCCCCTTCTACCCCTGTCACGTGGGGACGCCATTGAGAGCGCTCCTGACGCCATCTTGGAAAATCACCAGCATGATTCCAGCTTGTTGCCTGTATTTGTCCAGCATCTTATTGCACTCCGTTGATGTGAGATTCAATCATCACCAGTTGTTTAAGGACTCCATTTGGACTATACACCTTATGGTTTGGACTTTCCATTATTTAATCATTGTGGCGCCGATATTCTCTTTTTTCCTATGTTCCCTGACTGACTGTACTGTCAGTATTTACCTGGCTGCCAGTGTTCTTTCACTATATTAAGTGTATTATTTCTTTTCTGTAGCGCTGTTTCACACTGTCTTTTTTTGTATATGCTATCCTGCTTAACAAACTCCAGAGCTCTGGAATAGGAAAGCATATTTTAAACTGGTTTCAGTCCTACTTATCAGGAAGATCCCAACATGTGTCCATCTCAGGCTCTAATTCCAACCCCCTGGATATCACCTGTGGTGTCCCGCAAGGCCCTGTTCTGGGGAGCCTACTCTTCTCAGCATTCATTAATGATCTTCCCACAGCTTGTAAGGAAGCCTCAATACACATGTATGCAAATGACACAATCCTGTATGCACACAGCCATAGCCTCTCTGACCTTCAACACATACTTCAGTCTGACTTTTTGAGACTCGAAAACTGGATTTCCCAAAACAAACTGTTTTTAAACACTGACAAGACTGTAACAATGGTATTTGGGACCAAGACTAAATTTTTAAAGCTTCCAGCGACTGAGCTCCTGATTAGAACCAACGCTAACACCACCCTAACCCCTGTCACTAGTTTTAAATACCTGGGCATATGGTTTGACTCCCACTTAACATTCGGAATGCACATTGATACCCTGACAACCAAGACCTATGCCAAACTAGGGGTACTTTACAGGAACAAATCCTCCCTAAGTCTCCTAATGCCAATTATTGACTATGGAGACATAGTATATGGCTCGGCACCTCAAACCCACCTTAGCACACTTGACACCCTCTACAATTCAATTTGTCGTTTTGTATTTAAAACAGGGTTGGCCATCTCTTGTCCTCAGGGGCCACCAACAGGTCAAGTTTTCAGGATATCCCTGCTTCAGCACAGGTGGCTCAATCAGTGGTGCAATCATTGTGATTGAGCCACTGACCTGTTGGTGGCTCCTGAGGACTGGAGTTGGCCATCTGTTTTAAACCATGTGGAGTCACATTTTTCATTTTATAGATCCACTGCATTTCTTTTCGTTACATATTCAATATTCTACTACCGCCTCGCAAGTTTTGGTCTACTGAGTCAATTCCTATAAAGGTTAAACCTGCAGTATTTTATGCTATGTCTATCTTTAAAGTGTTTAGAGAAACTATACGTCTCTAATCCTTTCTTAATATTCCTGATATGTTGCTGAATTCTTGTTTTCAACATTCTCCCTGTTCTCCCTACAGTATATACTGTAATCCACGGAGGCATTCCAGCATATAATGAATTTTTTAACTTCAAGTAATTATTGTGTAATATTCGATTTAAAAAACTCTCTTACTATCCAATCCCTATCTACAAACTGACCAATTTTGACACTTAGAAAAACCATTTTCCTTTCTCAGATAGTTCTTGGCTTTATCCGGTATTTATTTTTTTGTTTCAGTGGGGGCCAGTAGTTGTTTAAAATTGGGAGCACATTTAAAACCAACCTGAGGATAAGGGGTCAATGTCGGTTTTAGATTTGGATCATTGAACAATATATCCCGATGTTTATTTTAAAAAATTGTTTATTTGACTGGAGGCATTATTGTATTCTGTGAGTTCTTCTGCATCTTTAATATTCTTAGATTTTTTTTTTGCATTGAGATTAATTCTATTCTTTGCATTTTATTCACATTTTTATCAGCATGTTCTACTTGCCTATAAAAGGGTCTTGTTATATTTCCTTTCTGAAAAAAAAGCTATTTTCTTTTGCTTGTTTTTGACATTCTTCATCATTAGTACAATTTCTCTTTAATCGTTGAAACTGCCCTGTTGGAATATTTAAAATCCATTATTTTTCATCAGGGTGACTATCAGCCAGCAGATAATTGTTTATCAACATTTTTTAAAGTTTTAATATCAACATTTTTATCTATAAATACATTCTGATCCAGAAATTCAACATTCATTTTATTGTACGTGGAAGTAAAAAAAACTTATTTCGAACATCAATTGTAAAAAAAACTAAGACATTGGACAGAGAACCTTAATCTCCCCTCAAAACAAGAAACATGTTGTCTGCTGTATGAAACAAGGCCAGAGCACCAGGTTTGTTCCAAATGGGTTGTTGACCCAAATGTGGGAATCTTCCCATTCTCTTAAAAATTAGCATAGCTCGGAGCAAACCTGGACCCATTGCTATATCACAAAGCTGAATATAAAACTGCTCCCCATACCAATAATAGTTGTGTTCTGAAATACATTATATCCCTCGGTCTATAAAATCCATCTGTGAAGATTTTAGATCATCATCCTTCTTACGAAAATGTTTGATGGTACTGCACCCATCAAGTATATAGAGATTGTATAATTGATCGTACCCCTAATATAATCAGACTTCCATTCAATCAAATCAATAATATTCAAGATATGAGAAGCAGCTCTTAAAATGATTTCAATTTAGAGACGCTAGTTTGTAAAACATAATCCAGATAGTGAGAGAGATTTGCTGTGAAAAATCTATCCCTGCTATAATTGGTCTTCCAGGTGGATTAACAATATCTTTATGGACTTTGAGGCAGTAGTAGAATATCGGTATTTTAGGTTTTTTTATCATCAAGTACTGAAATTCTTTCTGATTAATGATACCTGTTTCAAATCCCTTATCTAATAATCTTCTAATTCTGAAGAGAATTCTTTGACTGAGTTTTTAGTACACTTTTTTTTTAGGTTTTCTCACGTGATACTAAATCTGATAGTAATCTTAGAGCCTCTTTATCGTAATCAAATTTGTTTAAAACTACCACCCCCACCGACCCCATCTCTTAGCAGATTGGGTAATCATTTAATTATTTTCCGGTCCAAAGTTTACCATGTTTAGCTATCCAGCTTTCTATTAAATGTTATATATGCCTAAACCTAGAGCTGCTAGGATCCTTTGACCTTACCTGTTGGGCTGCTTTGTTGCGGTCCTTCAGTTATTGGTCTGTTTCCTGCAGACTCATATATTGGTTCAGGGCTTTCTATGGTCAAGTCGGCACATGAGCATACTCAGAGCCTGATCTATCTATTTGCTTAAACACATTTATTTGCCTCTCTTCCGCCCTGGACATCATTCCAGGTAGATTTTTGTAGCACCAATTTAGAGATTCACCGCTCTTTATATACATGGGGGAGTGTTCCTGACTGTTTCTCTAGCTACACCTCTAGCCGCCTAGGTGAGGGGCCACCATGATCGGGGGGCAAGGCTCCTCCTAACTCGCAGGTGCGAGCCGGGGATGACGTAGCCAGGGGGATGGGCAGGGGGTGGAGTTACTCAATTATTTATTAAACAAAGCCGTGGCCTTTTATACCTCCAAATCGAGTCTGTCGTTATTTGTATGTGTTTTGTGGGTACCGGTAATGAGGGGGAGGGAGCTCCCTCGCAGCCTCCCTGGTCATGTTTTTTACAGCCTGAATACCTCCCCGATATCCCCTTAGATGCTCTCTTTCTCCTGAGAAAAGACACTATCTTTATAGTTTCTCCTTCTCCTTCTCCTTCTATTCCTCTGTTTGTAATTGTCTCTGAGCCGTGTCTGGCGCCTGTATAAACAAAACAACAGGGAAGATGCATTGTACTGAGAATCCTTAGCAATACTCTGTATTTATCTCAGTGAAACTAAAGTGTGAATTACTTGGGGAAGGAAAGGGGCCTATTCTAGTAGCTTCGATAACTAGCTCATAGAGATTTTCGGGCACCTCCTGTACGATTTGGCAGATATGCTATTTAGAAAGTTTCGATAGCCTACCAAACTCGTACAGGGAGTGCATTTTCTCGAGCGGTCTCGCTCCTGTCCAAACACATCGATCAGGAGCTGGCAAACTCCAACTGACACTTTTCTAAATTCACGCTATTTATCGAGCCAGTTGTTGTTGTGGTTTTTTTGCTGATTGTTTTTTTATTTGTTGTGTATTTTTGTTCCTTTTTTTTTTAGGTTGTCCATTGACTGCCATAGTGGTAAATCATGCCCATATAATATGGGCATGAGGTACCACTGTGACAATCAATGGGTAGAGGGTGGGGGTAGTTGCCCTGGGGAGGGTGGTTAGGCCACCCGGTGGGTAGCAGGGGAGGAGTGTTAACCCCTTAATTACTATAGCGGTTACTAACCGCTAAGGTGATTAAGGGGTTAGTGGCCATTCGTTTGTTTTTTATTGTAATGTTGCTGCCCATGTAGGACATGGATGCGGAGGACAGTGATGAGGACGGCCTTCATCCTGGCAGGTGTAAGTAGAACTTTTATTTACTTTATGCTGGCTGGATAATGTTTTATTTTTAATGGGAAAATTAGCTATTATCCAGATCTGGATAAAACGAATTTTGTCCATTATTGTACTGTATGTGTTGAGGGAGGTTGTTGGGGTCAGAGGAGGTGGTTAGTAGGGTTGTTTTGTTTTTTATTGTTTCTTGGGGGTAGAAGGATTGGGTGAAGGGGGTAGTTGCCTAAAAAGGGGTCTTTAGGCCTCTTGGGTGGATAGCTGGAATGATTAACCCTTCATTACATAGAGGTTACTACCGCTATGCTAGTGAAGGGGTTTACTCCTCCGCAACCTTCCTGACAAGCCTAACTATCTACCCTGGGGCAACTACCACTTCATCCACCCGCTTTGTCCCAAATAAACCGGGTACTCTGGTTTAATCCCTTCATTGCATTAGCGGCTAACCGCTAAGGTAATTAAGCTGTTTTAATTTAAATTTGAATACTAGTGTGCAGGAGTAGGAGGTCTCCTAAGCTGAACCGCATTTATTTCAGCCTCGGGGACCCCATTCTTCCCGAGTTACAGGCCCCGGTATGGGGTGCCGGTATCCCCCTGCAATGTTTAAATCTCTCACGTCAGCTGACTGGGACATTAAACACATAGGAGATACTGGCACTCCAAACCAGGGCCTGAATCTCAGGAAACCGGGGGTCCCCGGACCTGAAATTCATGCAGTTCAGCTCTGGAGACACCCTGCTCCCATGCACTAGTATTACATTTTTTATAAAAACACTACGACCACCTGTGAGAGCTCTGCGGGGAGAGGTGGCTCTCTCTGTGCAGATCTCTATGCAGCTCAGATTGCGAGAAGATCACAGGGGGAGAACTTAGAAAAAAAGCTGAGATACGCCGAGCGATATTGGAATTTTCCTACCTAACGGTTTGAGATGGTTCAGATTCTTTCTGAATACCGTGATAACACAAATGACAAACTGTTCAGTTGGAACATGCCACATCATTTCAGATGGCAGAATAGTTATCAAAGCTACTAGAATAGGCCCCTGAGACTGTTGCAATGAAAGTCTTATTGGTCCCACAGAATTGTACATTTACTATAGTTTGGGAGCAGTACACAAGCTCTTAAGACCTCACATGTCTGAAATCTCTAATTGGAAGGGGGCAATTGTTAATTTCCAAAAAGGGCATTCATTTTATCGACATTTCTTGAGTTTAGCGATTGTTCATACTGATTATGCACACTATGTAAATTTGGCCCTAAATATCACAGCCTACCAGCCTTGAATCTTCGTGTCACATATGGTGAGAACTAATGGAATCTTGATATTGCTTGTTTTAGTATTCAATTACACAAAAAAGTTCTGGTGAGAAAAAAGTGACAAAAACCCTTCACTTAAAAGCTGTGTAATAATATATCAGGCATAAGCTTATAAGGGTCCATGTTAAAAAGGACAATAAGCAAAAAGTGACCCCGTGTGAGGGCTCATTTGCATTTCATTACCCAGAATTCTTGACTGCAGTGGAAGCATTGAATGCTAAGAGATAATAGGGAAAAGCAGGGTTGGAGACTTCTTTGAGACGTGAATGTGTTCACAAGTGTAATTTTTACTTAGTGTTAATAAGAAAAATTACAATCTGCAAATACTCTAGTAAAATCCAGGACCAGGAAGGCATTTACATTTCCCTTTTAAGAAATGGTAGCTGCCAAAATATTAATGTTTCATGGGATTATTAATACTTCTAAACGAAATAACAGCAGATACATTTTCAATTATGGCAATTGTTTAAGATTGTAAATGACCAGGGAATCATGAAACCTAACACGTCTCGACATGGGCAAAAGTTGTTGCATTACTCATGTCTGTTAAATAACTTTTGCTGTCTGCATTTTGATATATGCATTACTCAATGTGTAGTTAATGTTATTATTTCTATTAATGAGACACTGACTTAGTTTTTTGTTCTTTTTACATATTTACATAAAGTTTTTAAAGGGGCTGTCCCATGCAGCAGAGCTCAACATATGAGACAACTTGTAATTGGCTTCTTTCTAAAGATTTAATCACCCTTAAAGTAATAGTTTGACCTCTTAAAATAAATATGCATTCATGTTCCCAGGTTCCACTGGATTCAAGCAAATCAGATATTTATTTGTATCTGTTTGACTTATGATGGCTTCATACTTACAGTACTATACAAACTAGGGACAAAATAAAGACAACAATTACAGTACCTCTAGTTTTGAGGCCTAACAAACAATCTTAACATTAAGACATTCGATATAGATCGTAAAACCCTCCAAAGTGTTTGTTTACCATGGAAAATGTAAAGTCTATGTTGATGACGCACAACTATATTTTTCTCCATTTGACCTTATACCTGCAGTACCAGTCATAAATTACTTCTCTTCACTAAACCTATTATAAGGGAAGATGTTTATGAAGGGAATGATGAAAATGTAGAGACCTTGTGGATAGAAATTAGCAGTGGAGGTAAAAGTATAATGAAAATGTTTGTAGGGATATGCTATAAACCGCCAAATATCTGTGAGCTTGAGGAAGCCAAACAAATTCTTCAACATGCAGGTCTCCTCTAAGACCGAGTTACAAAGTAGAGCTCTAATCACAAGTTCAAGATAGACCAATTGAGTTGCACCTCACTCCCCCCCCACACACACACAAAGCCAGGCAAATGGCATTCAACTCGACTCGACTTATCAACACCTCTCCCAGGCCATAGGAAATTCACACACAAAGATACATAAAGTTTCAGACTTTGGCTCTTGGCTGAGGAATTACATTTCCTGGTTTGACACGCATGCTCATGGCAGAAAAGTTCTTCATTGGGAATTTGTGTTGTAAGCCTTCACTGTCAATGTGAAATTGAAGTCCGAAAAAAAAAGGCATATATTTTTTTTTCTTGAGCAGGAGAGAATAATTATGAGGTTTAAACAAAACCTTATGTGATGTAAGTAAGCATAAGAAGGGCAGTGTACATGGCAATGCTGATTGACTCTCCTGACAGGACATTCCCAGTGACCAACGTACATCAAGGCTTGAGGAGCCACCGGATGAGGTGGTCACTCCAGAGCCTTCGTCTTAAGGGAGGACGTGAGACGGCAAGGGTAACAATGATTAGGCCAAACCATTGACTGTTATTTTGCAAACAGGACAATAAGCTTGGACAATTCCCCCCACCCACCCCCCTTCTAGGAGTGCTGCCTCTCCTGTGAATGAAATTTCAACATTAGAGTACAGTATCTTTACTGTAAGGCTAACATTTAAAGTGCTTCTTGTCAATACCATACTTACCTGTACTGTACTTACATGTACTTACATGTACTGCATCTTACTACAGTACCTTACAACATGCCAGTCGCATTCCCATTACGCTCGAAGAGAACGGGCAAAACGCTGCTAACATGAATTATGTAGTTGTTGCATTTTTGTACAGTGAGTATGTCTCTCCAGAAACTCTTTATTCCTTTTACGAATCCCTCATTGTTGGCCGGATTCACAACCTATCTTAGATGATCCTTCAGCACATGCCACAATAGTTCTATAGCGTTCCAATCTGGTGATCTGGAACGGTAGGGAAAATTAAAATGGTGAATTAGTTGAAAATATCAAACAGTTTAAAACAATAAGACACAGTTACTGTACACTGAAGCACTTGGCAGCGTTTTCATCGAGTTGATCCCGTTAGCAAGAATATAGGCAGTACGGGTGGTATGTTTCGAGTCATTGTCCTGGAAGAACCTGTGACCACCAGATGGGAAATCATGCCTAATGTATTTAACAATACGGGTAACAATTTGCTCTTGAAGAATACTTTATCCATGGTTCCTGTATCAAGAGAATTTTTTTTATAGAAATGCTTTACGTTATGGTACAGAATACACTAATACAGTAAAGTGCATAACGCTACAGCATGTTACTTTGTGCATTACTTGGGGCTTAGCTGAGTCACAGGGTGTAAACAACAGTTATAGTGCTGTATGCATCTTCTAAGGTACAGTACCTTCAAATATCACTATGCATCCTGGTCCATGTCTACAGATAGCACCCCCAACATGCATCTTCAGTGGGTGCTTTGGCCGCAACTTCAAGGATTGGCGTTTTTTTTTGTTGAGGAAGACAAAAGTGGCAAATCTCTCAAGAGCTACAGTTGCCTCATCCGGAAAGATAACATCCTGAAAAGTCTCGTCACTTTCGATCCATGCCTGTGCTTTGTCTACTCTTTTAATCTTGTTGGGCCCCCTTATCATAGGATAAGCTCTGTAATGACAAGGAAATTTTTTACAGGTACCGTAAAATCACACTTTACCTTTACTGTACAATACTGCACGGGATTACAGTACATTATTCATACTGTAAACCCTGTTCTGCCACTCTACAGTAGGAGCTATGAACTGTACAGTGCACCACATTGGGTAAAGCTTCGTACAGTGCTGTAACAAGCAGCATTACACTTCCAAGAACAATACTATTGCATTATACTGTACAGGCATACCCCGCATTAATGTACGCAATGGGACCGGAGCATGTATGTAAAGCGAAAATGTACTTAAAGTGAAGCACTACCTTTTCCCCACTTATCGATGCATGTACTGTACTGCAATCGTCATATACGTGCAGAACTGATGTAAATAACGCATTTGTAACAGGCTCTATAGTCTCCCTGCTTGTGCACAGCTTCAGTACAGGTAGGGAGCTGGTATTCCTGTTCAGGCCGTACTGACAGGCGCATGCGTGAGCTGCCGTTTGCCTATTGGGCGATATGTCCTTACTCGCGAGTGTACTTAAAGTGAGTGTCCTTAAACCGGGGTATGCCTGTACTGTATTACAGTCAAACACTTACCTGATGCTGGTCTCAGATACTGTCATATTATGACTGTTGTCCAGAACCATCTTGACCGTTGCTGCACATCGCTCATCGTTAGCCTGACTGATTTTATCCACCAGATGTTTTGCCGTCCTACAGTTAAAAGACAAAGAGAACAATTTGTTAGGCCCCAAAACAAATTTCGAAGACTAAAAAGTCAGGAAAACTTAAAGTATCTTTTGCAATGCATGAAGCTTTTACAGTAATAATTTCAGCACGACAAAAAATAAAGATATCTTATTTTTTTTTCTTCTAACATTTGTAATGTTTAGGCCCAAACTGAATTTCAAAGAAAAAATTGCAGGAAAACGTATCTTTTGCCATGCATCAAGCTTTTATAGTAATAATTTCAGCAAGACAATAAAAAATAAAAAAGTTTTTTTTTGAGAGGATGGATAGGTGCATGGATGTTCGCATGGAGAAGATTGAGAGGAACATCATGGGGCTCTATTCTTTGCTTTGAGTCCCTGCCCCTTTATGACAATGCAGGAGGGCGACCAGGAGGTGCCTTCTTCTCACATGGAGGAACCGCATACACCCCAGCACTGTGCACCCTCTCCATCCCTGGATTTGACCTTCATGGTGCCAACACCAAGCACACCACAGGAACCCACACGTTTACCCGCTCTGTCTCCAGGATACATTTATACCCTTCTGTTTGAGTCGATGACAACCCCAGTAAGAGGACAACCATGACTGGAGGAAAGCATCTACCATCTACCCCCGCCCACTGCCAGAAGCACACCTCGTCCATCACCAGGGATTTTACAGCTCCCAGACACGCTGAAAGACCTCCCGCAGAGCATCCAGGAGAATTACAAGACCAGATGCGGTGGATACGCGCACAAATTTGCCCTGTTAATTTTTAATCACCATGTCAGTTTTGAGATGTACAGAAAGTGGAGCCAAAATGTGAATTATGAAGGAAATAAGTTCAAGAAATTTAAGGAGATCTATTATGAAAGAAGTCAAGCGTTATTTCAATGTGAACGCGCTTCTTGTGAGAACCGTGAGAGACAGCATCAATGGCCTTTTGAGGCATACAAGGGCTCTTCCTGGAGGTCCATCGACTTGCTGGACGACGACACGCTTTAAATTTATTTACCAATAAAGATGTGTCACAAATGCTTTTAATATAATAATAAAAATGTTGATTGTTTTAAAATGATTTCATTGTTTAATGCTTCTTTTCATTTTTCATGTCTGGAGCTGGGCGAAGACAACGTGCCGGAAACACCCCCCTTGGTGCAGGAAATGCTCCCAGCAATACTGCCAGGTAATGCAATGTGCTAAAATCTATGCATGCACAGAACCCCTTTCCCCCCAAAACCCCTAAAAACCTAATTTAAACCCCTAGTCCTAATGTAAAGTGCTGTGCCCCAATGCCATGCATGGTTTGTCTCCCACAACCCTAAACAACCTAATGTAAACCCCTAGTCCTAATGTAAAGTGCCTTTTTCTGCTTTTTGCTTTTTCTAGCACAACCCCAAAAATCACAGAATTAAAAAATGTAATGTACAGTACTGTAGTCATGGTTAATAATGTTTTAATGTGTAGCGATGTGTAGTCATAATGTACAGTAAAGTACTGTACCCTATGCCATGTCCTTTCTCCCCAAACCACCAAAAACTCAGGATTGCATAATGTACGGTGCAATTGTTAATATTGTCTCTTTCTTTAAAGACCAAGATGTCCAAGAAGAGCCTGCATGTGCGAAGAATAAAAAGACAAGAAAATTGTAAATTTGGAAGAAGAGATGACGTTGTATTTTTGTATTATTCATTTTTACCTAATTACCCTGTATAAATAAAACTTGTCATTCTTTAAAAATACTTTTTGGTGTAATCTTGTTTTTACTGTTTATATACACTTACAGTCAAACTATACATAAAGTACAAATGTCATTTAAATATATATATATAAATATCTCGTTAACACACAGTATACAGTGTATAAATCTTGAAATCCAGTTGATTTTACGGTTTAGATACACTTACAGCCTTACTATACATAAAGTACAAATGTCATTTAAATATATATAAATATCTCATTAACACATAGTATACAGTATATACATCTTGAAAACAAGTTGATTTTACTGTTTTGATACACTTACAGTCGTACAATACATAAAGTACGACTGTCAGTGTATATTTATATATTTTAATGTCATTTAAATATATATAAATATCTCATTGACATACAGTATATACTGAATAAATCTATAAAATAAAAGTTGTTTTTACTGTTTAGATAGACTTACAGCAGTAATTTCAATAAATCACGCACAAGGAATTCAACCCACAAAAAGGTCGGATAACGGCCGCTGTATCTGCAGCTAAAATCTGTTGATTTTTCCTCCATAACATTGCAAAGATATGCTCTTTCCTTTGTTGCTGTGCTGCTAAAACTCCAAAACAGGCCCCCATTCTCTCCTGTCTCGACTATTGTAACCTTGTATTGCCTGGCCATCTTGCCTCTCACATGTCTCCCCTATATTCTAATTATCAATCAATAAAATGTAACCTTTAATTTAACAATGTACATACATTTACCATAAAATAAAAATGCTAACACTCCTGCTAGTTAAGGTTTGAGTTAAAATGTATTTTAATTGATTTGCACTCTCAATGAGGAATACTGAGTGTTAGTATAATAACTTAAAAAGATAACAGCATGCGGAGACCGTGTGTCTCCTATCTGATTAAAGTATATAAATAACAGCATATACTAGTGTTGTTCCAAGTGTAAATTAGACCTTGGAGTGGGTCCAAATACAGTATCTTTAGTGTAATGATAGATACTAGTTCTAAACTAGATGTCAAAACGAAAGTGAGACTACTGATGCTAATGTATCTATACTACTGATAGTAATGTATCTGTACTACTGATAGTAATGTATATGTACTACTCATAATAATGTATCTGTACTACTGATACTAATGTATCTGTAGTACTGATACTAATATCTGTACTACTGATACTAATGTATCTGTACTACTTATACTAATGCATCTGTACTACTGATAGTAAAGTATTTGTAGAAGCCAGCTGCTGCCTGTGCTGTGCCAGGCAGGCAGTGCTGCACCTGTCCCTAACATCTCCGTGAGAATTGAAAATTGTCATCTGACAGCCTCCCACCAATTACATAACGTCCATGTTGTATGTATAAAAAGACAGTAAGTGTCTACATCAGCAAAACGTTCCATAAACATCAAAATGTATGTATGCATATTTTTGATTAAAAAAGAACCATACAGCCCTGAGTCCTGATGTTTTATTTTAAAAATTACATTATGTGATAGAGCAGTTGCCAACTCTCACTTTCCCTCTTGGCCCCAGGGCATTAGAGGTTGGCTATTTGGCAAGGAATAACTGTTTTAAACTACAGGCAGTCCTCGTTTTACAACTCTTCGCTTTACAACGAATGGCTTATCCAACGCTATGCAATGCATACCTATGTTCATTTTTACAATGCCAAAATGGCTTATCCAACGCTCTTACGACGCTTTGCAACGTTGTGTATGTGTGTATATATATACACATTCACATAAACAATGTTGCAAAGCGTCGTAAGAGCGTATATATATAATATTATACTATATAATATTATATTATACTATATAATATATTATTTATTATGTTATATTATATATATAATACAGTATATACACTATATAATTTATGTGTGTGCTGCATATCTTATTGCCCGCATAAAATATTTGGTGTATTTTAGTGTTAAAAATGCCTTCAGGAACGGAACCTTTCATTTAAACAGTGTTCCTATGGGAAAATGTGTTTCGCTTTACAACGTTTCGCTTTACAACGCAATTTTGAGTAACGCATTGTGTCGGATAACCGAGGACTGCCTGTAATTGTATCAGTGAAACTAGGCAACATACTTTACAGCATGATTGACACACATTCATTGTCTCGCACACGTAGTCTATTTAATTAAAAGTCACGTGTTTCCTAGCTCAATGTAGGAATTAGCATAGCAATTATTTGATTGTTGACAGAAAACAATTTGCTCACTGTAGGCAATGAAAAAAAATGATTAGAAAAAGGATGTTACACTGATTGTAAATTTGAACGACAGATTAATCCGCTGGCAGTTTGTTCAAATTTCCTATGACGGATTAATTCGGCCTACTTTTTTCTTACACTACAACGATGGATTAGAAATAAACACAATCCGCGGAATGGATTTTAGTTAATCCCACCAGGGAATTATTTTAACACCACACAACCAAGCCACATAGGGGGATTGTAACTAATCTACACGGATTAAAGTTGAAACAATCCGTCTGCGGATTTTACCCCGCGGAACAGATTTTTAATGAAAGTCCGGAAATTTCCGGGAAACAGATTTGGACTGGATCGCCCATCTCTATAGGTAGAAAGGAGGCAGGCACTCGGTCTTAATCAGCAAGTGAATTTAATGTGCCTGCCTCCTTCCTACCTACTGGTCTTTCTTTGGGACATCAGGATCTCCCTAGATCCAGTGCACCGGCAGCTAAGTACCCCCCTCATTACCAGTGTGACTGAGTGCGTGAACTACCTTCTATTACCCTATCTCCATCTCCATCTCCATAACCATCATGGCCACTATAAACTTTTAAAAAAGCTTATGAAACAAGAAAAAATTCTAAACTGCCCTTTCCCTAGATTTCAGTGGTCTTTGGTGAGCTGCTTTGTTAAACTGCCAGCATAATGTCCGCTTCTGGAGTGAGTTAATTATGGTTTAATTACATGTCATCACCTTGGGCTATTAGCAAATACCTTCCATAATTGTAACTGATGTTTTCAGTCATTCAGTCATAATCGGAATTTGAGGCAGACCTCAAAATACCTTACATAATGTAAATCCTGACATGTGAGAAAGACATCTTCTTTTTTGTGTGCATTTTTTCCTCTTTACTGGACACTTTTCCTTTTACGGAGAAAGGCTTTACTTCTAATCCATACTTAGAACTTAACTTCAAGTATGAAAAGATTTCATAAACTGAAAAATGAAGAATTGCGTCTTTGATTAGTCAAATATTAGATCTGACAGACAGGGATTATCCAGGCCCTAGTAAAACAAACGCAAATGGAGCTTACAGTAGGTCCCTAACAAAACAAAACACCAATAGATGCTCGAAAAGATATATTCAATACAAAATCACATTGTAATATGATCACAGCAAAAATATCATATGATCACAAGAAAATAGCACAGGTACTATGTGTAAATCCCAACACGAAATAATTGCAGTTATTTAAAATACAACTAAATATAGGAGAGCTACCTTAACTGATTATGAAAAAAATATTGCAGGCTGACTACTTAGGAAAATAGACTCAATGTTTCGGGCTACCCAAATACCCTTTGTCAAGAGTCTAGATCGGTATGGCCTGTGCCGGTCTTATATACTCAATCTCCCCTATGTGTAAAACTAATTCCAGGCTGCCGCCATATCTGTGCTGATGTCATGACATCAATAAGACATAATGACGCATGACATGATGATGTCATGCGCCAAGAATGCACAATGACATCATGCATACGGTATCAGTGCTAAGACTTCCCCCACTGGTGTTCGAAGTCTGCATAAATAAGTGAGCCAATACATTTGTATATTTTCAAAAGTAGAATGGAAAAAATGAAAACAAAACATGTTGGCACTGGCTGAGTAAATAATTAGAAACAGTAATAATAGAAATAGTAAATAATGGGCATATAATTAGATACAACACTTTACCTATATAGTGATTTTTCTGAAAGCAGATTTCAACCACTAAGGTTTCATACCTGTGAGAGTGGTATCCTGGCGTATTTTATCTAGGGTCCACTCACACTTAGACACCATTAGGGGATATCTAGAGATTGCAAGAGTGGCAGAATTGTCCACAGACGCACAACGTATTTACTCGCTAATGAATACCATCATAGAAACTATATGGAAAAGAGTATTTTTGTGAGCAAGTGTTTGAAATAAACTTCGATATTGAGATATACTGCCCTTTAATAATTAAACGGAGGTATTAAACCCCCGCCCAAGAGTGTCAACACTAATTGACACCAATTCAGACACTGGCAACATTTTACTTGTAGCCAAATTTTGTATACCTATCGCCGTTTAGTGTTTATTTACCCATCCTTTTAATTGATCTAATAAAATAATAAATTTCATTTAATTCATACGATATACCTTACATAGGGATACTTGAGTGCTCACCCACCTGGGATTTCTTTTCTTTTTGTTGTGGAAATATCAATACACAATAAAACAGAACATAGAAAGTATCTTGCCCAAATAACATGGCCTACTGTCTCCTTAAATCACAGGTGGCCTCATTAAAAGGCACATGGCCTAATTAGCTGACTATTGACACTCAGCAAACACTCACTTCCTAAACTAAACCCTGCATGTGCAAATTAAGTATTAATTAACCCAGCATTAACTATACTAAACACAGTAATTACTACATAACCTTACGGCCTGTGTTGGATGGTCTCACACACTGTGACTGGAGGCATTGCTTATTATAATTATGTTTTTTTTCCCCGAATTTGTGTAAATATAAACACTCGTTTTTTTGTTTTTAACCAAATTTAAACTAGATGGATGTCTCCAATTAACACAAAAAAATAGTTAGTGACAGGGCATTTGGTGTTTCCTGTAATGATGACATTGCCCTCCATGTTGCCTCACGAGTCCTGAATTCCTATGTGAGGTCAACAGCACTGGCCAATGCCATTGATGGTGTAAAAATGTGTGATACATGCAGCATTACATCGTTGGCTTGCTGCATCACACAAACAAGCTGGTTGGTGTTGCTAGCCAGGGTGTTTACTAAACTGTGTCCCAAACTAATTTTGACGTGAGTCCTGTATGAAGGTTTACAGATAGCGACTTTGGCAATGTCGGTCAATGCGATGACGGTGTCGCACTGACCTCCTGCCTCTCTGTTATGGGGAAGGTCCCACTTGTGAGGCAGCACAGGGTGCCCCAAATAGCATAGACAAGGAGGATCACAGTGGAGCCACACATGGTGGCTCTGCAGATTGAGCCACATTCATGACCTCCAAGCTGTGCTTGGTAATATCCACTGCTGGCCCTGTGTACAAATAAGATTTAAAATGAAAAATATTGCTACTTAGTGTATGGACCCAGCGCCGCAGGCGGTCCACTTTGGCCCTGGCACATTCCTGAACTTCCTGTGCCTCTACCAAGATGGCCGAAAACCAGGAAGTGATTTTACTTTGCCTTCCATCTAGACGGCCGAAATGGTCTCGTGCGCCCATATCCAAGATGGAAACTGCAATGAATTACACCTCAGCTAGGCCTTTATAAGGAAGCCAATTAATCTCAGCCAGTGCCAGAGCAAGGTGTCTGATCCTTGTGCTCTTGGACCCCATCTGGTTTCTTGCCTTATGCTTTACCTATGCTGAGCCTTTGCCTGGACCTGGACTCTGCTTGCTGCTCTCCTGCCTTGACCTTGGAACCGTGACCCTGACTTTGCTGTTGCACCCCGTCCCAACCTCGGTCTTTGACCCAGATATTCTCCTCCATCAGGACTGTGGTCAGTTCTCATATCCTGCCTTAGCCCTGCGAGTCAACCTCCTGGTTAGAGAAGAGCACCATCACACTTAGATGTGAGTATGTGAACATACAATTACCTCATAATCCCATTACTTAATTGCATGGTTTAACTATGTATTGTTCCTGAATGTTGGGCCATTATTCATTCAGGTGGGCAAAGATTGACACTGTACAAATTTACATTGTTTGTAATGCGAGTTTGAGACTTGAAAACCAAAGCACACCCTTAAGTCAATATGTTCAAAATATGTGTGTTTAAAGCTTCTCACTCAATAAACTTGATTTTTTTTAATGAGCACTAAACTGAGAATTAAGTCTACTCATGTCTGTAAGCAATAGCTGTATATGATTTTTTTTAAAACTATGTGAGCAACACTTTCCTACAACCATACCTTTGCAATTTGTAACGCGAATTAGACTTTTGGAGACTGATTCACAGAAACCTGTGGACCAAAGGAACCGGCGGATCCGAGGCAGATCCAAGTCCGCAAATTTTGTCGCCCATCTCTAATGCAGACCAGAGTTCCAGGAGAATCCTGCACTGCAGAGAAACCTGAAGTTGTGTAACATAAATGAGACATGTTAGACACTGACAAATTATGATGCTGCAAAGTTTTGCTATTTTGATATATATATACACAGGTGTCTTACCTCTCACATAAACATTACAATGGACATTATCCTGACTTATCTGCATCTGTTGCTGCTCTGCTTTGCTGAAGATGTGTGCCTGAATTTTGGGCTGGTTGGTACTGTGGATTTATTCTGAGGCTTTTTCTCTGTGAGGGAAGAACATGTGGCATAGAACATGGAGGAAAGGACCTGATGATCGGGTTGTCCCCCAAAACGTTGCCTCCCTTGTCACATATTTTGTAATTGTATTGGTGCTTTTTCCCTTCCCACCCCCTCCCCCCCGCTTATTTCCCCCCCGCTTATTTCCCCCCTCCTTTCTGGTTCATTACATTCTCCCATTGTATTGCCTTCTTGAATGTACCACTCCCACATACCAGTAGGAGCCATATTTTTTGTGTTTTTCACTGTGAAACTCCCGGATAAGTACTCTGTCATACTGTACCTCTGCTTTCTGTGTTTCTGAATGAGTTCTCACAGCTTATCTTAGTGTTGGTGTCTTATATTTTGTTTCATTTATGTAACACCCCTTCCCTCATCCTCAATGAGATTGTCTGATATGGGTGTTATGGTGCTAACCTGTTAGGCTTACAAGAGGCCTGAGCCTCTGCACTTGGGGAGCCTGGGGTGACTGGTGCAGTGCCTCCACTCGTGAGGATCCCAGCATTGGTGGGATAGGCCCTCACAGGACCAGGTATATCTATAGGGTATACCTCAAACAACCACAATGCAAGCAATGTATATGCAACACACTTTACTATGGTCCACAAGTACGCCCCACAATACAATATACACACAATACACACAATGCCCGGTAGGTAACAACAATCCAATTGGCCTCCAAAGTACTGAGGTGACCTGGGCACCTAGAACCTGGTGTCCGGCAGAACAATCCCACCCAAAGATATATGTGTGGTGTTGGTGCCTGTAGGTACCTTCCTGGGTACTCGGGTATACCAGGGTATACTCAGACAAGCTGCATCCATGATCCCATGATGCAGGGACTCCGACACAATCCCCGCCTTGCCTTACATCCGGTAGCACCGCGCGACTGTTCCACCAGGCCTGGGGAATCATCCTCTGTGGTTCTGTCTGTTCCCCAGAATTGTCCACACACTAAGGGGCAAGTCCCTTACTATTGGCCCGCCCTATAATACTCCACTTTGGTATAGGGGAACTAGCTGGGGCCTATGGGGAATGGGTCTGGCCTAGTCCAGGGGCTTGACTACCTCTACCTTCACCGTCTCCGTCAAGACTGAGCACACTGCCTCCAGTCCACGGAGGAAATCCTGAATGACATGACCTCCTCTTCCTGCAGTGCTAACCTCAAGATGGCTGCTGCTTTACACACAGTCCATATTTATGTGGCTGCACCAACCACAACATGACTGACACAGCTCACTAAACCTTCCCACGAGGTGGGATCACTGCCAGGGAGGAGGCTAGGGAGGGTACCCAGCTACACTCTCCCCCTGGCAAAAACCTCATCGTCCTCACATGAGAAAAACATATTTTCAACCATGTTATTAACACAAACTTATATAATGAAAAATATACAGCCTAAAGCAACTTTACACAGAACTTCTTAAATGACATTGTACACCTCAGTCAGGACAGTGATTAAGAGGCAAAGCTGTCCCTAGATGTCTGCTGAGACTCATAGTGGGGTTGCCCTATTGAATCATACTCCATTCTAATTGGGGGGTGCATAGTTCTTTGACTTCTCCTCAATTCGGGAGCTGGTTTGTTTGTTAACTCTGAAAGCTCCACTTCATTTTCTTGGTCGGAGAGGTTTCCATCAGCTTGAGGCCCTGGTCCTCTCATAGAGAGAATGTCATTGTTTTTGTCACCTTTGGGGTAAGTGCCGTGCTTTCAGGATTTAGAATCTGAGTAGCAGTACCAGACACAGTAGGTATGAGATCGCTTGCCTCAGCGATAGTTTCGCCTTCAATTACAACACACATCCACCTTTAAGACCCACCTTAAGACACACTTGCTTAAATAAGTTAATATGAGTAGCACCGTGGCTAATACTATACACATAGTTACAGTGTTACATAGTAGATGTGGTTGAAAAAAGACGTACGTCCATCACGTGCAACCTTTTCTAAATTTAGACAACAGATAATTTATCCTATATCTATACTTACTTATTGATCCATAGGAAGGCAAACAAAAATACCCAGTGTTATGTCATCCAATGATATCTCATAAGGGGAAAAATAAATTCCTTCCTGACTCCAAGAATCGGGTTAATCCCTGGCTCAACATTCTTCCCATGTATACTTATTTGGTATATCCCTGTATACCTTTCCTTTCAAAAAAGATGTTCAAACTTTTTTTGAATACATTTATTGTATCTGCCATCACAGTCTCCATGGGTAATGAATTCCACATTTTAACTGCCCTTAGTGTAAAGAATCATTTGTTGCTGGTGAAATCTTCTTTCCTCCAACCTAAGGGATGCCCCCCAAGTCCCTTTGTACTGCCCTTGGGATGAATAGTTCAATTGAAAGCTCCTTGTACTGTCCCCGAATATATTTATATATAGTTATCATATCCCCTCCTAGACGCCTCTTTTCTAATATAAATAAACCTAATTTAGCTAGCCTCTCCTCATAAGTTAGATTGTCCATCCCCTTTATTAATTTGGTGGCTCTTCTCTGCACTCTCTCTAGTTCCAGAATGTCTTTTCTAAGGAGTGGTGCCCAAAATTGTATGCCCTATTCAAGGTGTGGTCTTACTAATGCTTTGTAAAGGGGCATAATTATTTTTTCTTCCCTTCCATCCATTTCCTGTTTAATGCAAGATAAGATCTTGTTTGCCTTTGCAGCTACTGCATGACTTTGGGCACTATTGCTAAGCCTGCTATTGACAAGCACTCCTAAATCCTTCTCCATCAAGGATTTCCCCCAATTTATCCCCATTTAATTTGTAAGTAGCCAGTTTATTCTTGCATCCCAAATGCATAACCTTACATTTATCTGTATTAAACCTCATCTGCCATTTACTTGCCCACGTTTGCAGTCTCTCCAAGTCCTTCTGGAGAGAAATTACATCCTGCTCTGATTCCACTACCTTACTTAATTTAGTGTCCTCAGCCAAGATGGAGACTTAGCTCTCTATGCCAACCTCAAGGTCATTAATAAACAAGTTAAAAAGCAGGGGTCCCAGTACCAATCCCTGGGATACTCCACTCACGACTTTAGCCCAACCTGAAAAAGTTCCATTTATGACAAACCTCTGTTGTCTATCCTTCAACCAGTTTTCAATCCAGGTGCATATAATATTACTGAGTCTAATTTGCTTTATTTTGTACACCAACCTCTTATGTGGAACCGTACCAAAAGCCTTTGCAAAATCAAGTAGATCACATCAACTGCATTACCCTGGTCTAAATTCCTACTTACCTCCTCAAAGAAACAAATAAGGTTAGATTGGCATGATCTATCCTTCATAAATCAATGCTGACTATTTACTAATGATTTTGTTTTCCATTAGGTATTCCTAAATATTATCCCGTATGAAACCTTCAAGTAGTTTCCCCACTATTGAAGTCAGGCTTACAGGTCTGTAATTCCCCAGTTGTGATCTAGCTGCCTTTTTAAATATAGGCACCACATCTGCTTTACGCCAATCTTGTGGTACTGAACCTGTGGAAATGGAGTCCTTGAATATTAAATGTAATGGTTTGCCTATTACTGAACTTAACTCCTTGAGAACTCTTGGATGTATACCATCAGGGCCAGGTGCCTTATTTACTTTAATTTGTTTAAGCCGCATATGAACTTCTTCCTCAGTTAACCAATTGTTCATTAATATGGAGGTTGTGGCTTCCTCCTGCGGCACTACTATTGAAATTGATTCTTCCCTGGTGAAAACAGAGGCAAAGAATGTGTTTAATGTCTCTGCTTTTTCCTTATCTCCATTAATCTACCTGCTCATCTCACACTGAAAGGGTCCTATTTTTTCTTTTCTTATTTTTTTGTTATTAAGGTACTTAAAGAACTTTTTAGGGTTGATCTTACTTTCTATTACAATCCTTTTTTCATTATCCATTTTTGCTAATTTGATTGCCCTTTTGCAATTTTTGTTACATTCCTTATAATTCTGATACGATGTCTCCATCCCTTCTGACTTAAAGAATCTAAATGCCTTCCTCTTCTTTTCCATTTCCTCCCCTACCTGTTTATTTAGCCACATTGGTTTTCACTTATTTATTTTGTACTTATTACGCATGGGTATACACTGATAAGTGCGCTTTTCTAACAATGTTTTAAAGACTGACCATTTATCTTCTACATTTTTCCCTGCAAAAACATCATCCAATGTATTACTTGTAGATTAGACCTCAGTTTATCAAAATCTGCTTTTCTAAAGTTTAAGGTCTTTGTTTTACCCAAGTAGTCTGTTTTTTGATCATTTATATTGACTTGATACATAAAGCTTGGCCCCCTGCCGACGCACTTACCAGAATGCCCTCCTGCTGTCTCGGTATGTTCTTCCTACCTACCAATTAGATTGTAAGCTCTTCGGAGCAGGTTCTCTTCTTCCGAAAAGTTACTTTTATATCTGAAGCACTTATTCCCATGATCTGTTATTTGTATTATTTGTTATTTATATGATTCTCATGTGTATTACTACTGTGAAGCCCTATGTACATTAATGGCACTATATAAATAAAGACATACATACATTCGTTACAAATTAAACAATTTCTGGTCATGTTTTCAGTTATGCAATTACCATTAGTCTTGAATTGCACTTTTTCACATCCATTGCATGGAAAAAGTATATAATAATTGAGGAGTACAGTAAGTCACAAATCGACAAATGTATGTTCTTGCACTTACTTCTTGAATGTCGCATAAGTTGGGTGCTTTCATGCCCAGTTGCACGTGATAATGGACATATAATAGGTTACACATAACATATATGTTAATTGAATGTGTATTATTTAATGTTGTGGGATGGTGTTACTTCATAATTTTTTTTTACAGTCATTGAGAGCTGTGAAATACATTATTCATGTAATATGTGTATTAGTATACATACAGTACATGTTAGTCCTACCCAATCTAGTTTAAGAAATGTGAACAGACGTAACATATAATTTTCTTACCTTATGGAGACTGACCCACATGTTCAGTTGTGTCCAATGCTGTAGACATGGATGCACCTATAATAAGGTGATAATATAGAACATATTACTTTAGGCTTTATAACATTATGGTTTGTGTGATGATTTAACAAATTGGCTGCAACTGAAACTTGTCTTGGCTACAGTCGGCCTGTAATTATATATCCTCTTATTTATGTTAGTGGAGTTTACTACATAGTCTGCAGGTGGCGCACTGAATATTTATGCCTATAATGCTCAGTGTCCTTGAAAGCTACACTACAGTAATAAGCAGGTGTCAGAATACAAGATAGTGTACAATGTAGACACGTCTCATTTTAAACAGTGTCTTTCTTCGTTAAATGACCTTGGACTCAGTTAACTCAAATCACTATGCATATAAAACAAAATTGTCTCATAATGCTTCTAAATTACATACAGCATGACACTTTCTGCCTGCCACCCAAACCCGGCCATCACTTATGCTTATATGATCTTTTGTGCCATACAAGACAGAACAGAAAACAAGGCAACCTAAAAGCCATATATAATTATATCACTACCAACTACCCATTCAAGGTTAACCACAAAGAATGCTAGAAGAATTTTATTCAATACAATGTAAGCATAACTGATTGCATAATTAGAATATCATGTGTTGGCAAAAAGGGTGGGTACTGGACACTGCACACCTCATGGATGGGTATGTTGAATTATGACAACTATAGAACGAGAAAGAGAAATACATTGAATAGATATATCATAAATTATTACTCTGACCTGCCACAACCTGAGTTCCTGCCCCCAGCCAAGTACGTGCTCCCATTCAAGTACTTACCCCCCGGCCAAATACATGATCCCAGCCGAGTACTTGACCCAATATCATTACGGACAAACCAACTCCAAAAACAATATGAACATATACAAATATATTCGGGGACAATACAATGAGCTTTCAAAAGAACTATTCATCCCAAGGGCAGTACAAAGGACTCGGGGGCATCCCTTAAGGCTGGAGGAAAGGAGATTTCACTAGCAACAAAGGAAAGGGTTCTTTACAGTAAGGGCAGTTAAAATGTGGAATTCATTACCCATGGAGACTGTGATGGCAGATACAATAGATTTGTTAAAAAAAAAGGTTGGACATCTTTTTAGAAAGGAAAGGTATTCAGGGATATACCAAATAAGTAAACATGGGAAGGATGTTGATCCAGGGATTAATCTGATTGCCAATTCTTGGAGTCAGGAAGGAATTTATTTTTCCCCTTATGAGATATCATTGGATGATATGACTCTGGGGTTTTTTCTTTGCCTTCCTCTGGATCAATAAGTATAGATATATGATAAAATATCTGTTGTCTAAATTTAGCATAGGTTGAACTTGATGGACGGAAGTCTTTTTTCAACCTCATCTACTATGTAACTACATCCCAACTTCTACAATGGGTTGAGTGGGTTGCTGCCACCTAATTTTCAGCCTGGGGGTAAGCAAGGTAAATGTCTTTACTTTACATAGAACTATAACTTACAAATGACCCGCATATGCGTTCCATAGACAACGCATGCGTCTACATTAAAAAACTAACTGTATTTTCATTCCTTAGACTACAGACATTGTACTGTACTTTAAGCATTTATTATTTTTTATTTATTATTTAGTACAGTAAATAAATTATCACACAATTATTTTACAGAATGAAACGGTCAAGGGAGCAACCAAAATCGATTCAAGTCTAAGAACTACTACATTTTCAACATTTTGGTGCTAACTTATTTTACATACTGTACTGTACACGTTATATTCTACAATATTTCAGGATAATGTTTTGAACTTTTTTAAATATTATTATTTTATAAAATGGAAGTTTCAATTAAATAAAAACATTGAACAGCAATTACATAGTTACATAGTTAGAAAGCAGTTACATACAGTAGTTATTGGCGGTTTCATGCAAATTATTTTATTTACATGTATTGACTGCTGATATTAGTGATGTGTACGTACTGTCCTTGACTTGTAAAGTGTCAATATTGTTCTACATTTATGTGATGATGTGATATGTTAGGCATGTTAGTAATAGTAACATGAAAAGTTTACCTTGGAACAAAATGTTTTAGCTATTCATGTTTTGTTTCCTACTGTACTCAAATAACTGTTGTTGTATACGCAATGTTATATGTTTATAATGGTAACAGTATTTGACCAATTAACAGTAGCATCTGTGTGCTATATTTTTAGGTTACATATTAGTTGATTACCTGTTGTTGATTGGCTGAAAGGGTGACTACACAGCAAAGGGTTGTAATAGGATGGACATATAAGAAGGTGATTGACATTTCATTCATTACAGGTAACAATGTGAATGGTATGTGTGATGCTGCTACATATTACCATATACACCCACATAAATATAAACAAAGGATTTTAAAGTTCTCAGATCACGAACATGTACTTACCCAGCTCTTCATCGGGCATTGGTCTGCCAGTGTCTCTCATTTCCGCTTTGCCAACTATTATTTCTCCGTGCATGAATGGCTACAGAGCTGTTTCATACGGGTATATGTCAGGTTCAGAGCTGCTCCTCCACCCATTCGTCTGGCTTGGCTATCCTCCAAGTTAATTTTCTCCTTTAATTTATATCCGCATAAATTTTTTAACAGTTAGCCACGGTACGCCCACACTGTTCAGGACATCACAAATATTTTTCCATTTGTTATTTTTGATAGCCATTGATGGTTTGGCTTGCATCTACCCAATATATGATGGTAGCATAGTGCCTATAATAATTGGGTTACCTGCATCACATGGTACACCAACCAATCAGATTGGGGGTGTAACATTTGACACTCAAATGTGACATCACAAGCCTTATATATTTGACCACAAGAAGATGTTGGGGCAACATCTCCGAAACCTTTTGGATTATACAGCAGAGAAACAGAAGAAAAGGAAGAAGATAGTAAAGAAAGAAGAAAAGAAGGAAATAACTTAACTGAGACATCTCTTCAATTAACATATGATCATGGACTTCTTTGCATCGGCTGTTGAGAAGCACTGCGTCTTGGGTCAAGAAATTGTGCCAGGGTAGGACAGGGGTGAAGGTAAGAAACACATTAATTGTATGTTATTTAATTGTGTATTTTTTTTTGGATGCCCATTGACTGCCAATGTGTTTATTTATGCTCGTTTCTGAGTATAGATAAGTGCAGTGACAATCAATTTTTGGCAAATGTTTATTTATTTATTTAATTGCAATGTATTTAATTTTTTGTTATGTGGTTTTTTTTGGTTGCCCATTCATTGCCATTGTGGCAATGCATGCCATCCATATTGAGGGGAATGTGGTGTATGTGGTGCTCAAAATTGAGCATGGTGCGTTCTATTTGTCCCCTTTTTTCCCTGTATGTGTTAGTTGGCTAATACAAATTTGAAACTACTGCGGAGTGGCCTGGTTTTGTTTTCCCTGCCTCACATTGCAGGGAGTCTGGAAGCTGTGCTCTATCTACACCACTACCCTCATCCATATTGAGGGCATGGATTACCACTGTGACAATCAATGGGTAGAAGGGGTGGAGGTTGTTGCCCCGGGGAGGGTGGGTAGGTCTCCTGGGTGGGTAGTGGGGACAGGGGTTAACCCCTTAATTACTATTGCAGTTACTAACCGCTAAGGTGATTAAGGTGTTAGTAGCCAGTAGTTAGTTTTCTAATTGCAATGTTGCTGCCCACGGAGGATGAGGAGGATGGTGGCCTTCATCCTGGCTGGGGTAAGTACAACTTTAATTTACTTTATGCTCGCTGCCTAATTGTGACGGTAGAGAGGGTTTGGCCCGGGACAAACGGGGTTACCCCCAAGGGCCCCCCTCCAACCTCACCAGGGAGACAAGGGGTTAACTGGGCTGAGGCCCAGAACTGTGATTTAACCCTTGTTATAACATGAAAATGTATTTTCCCCTGTTCCCCTGTTCCATTGTAATGTCTGGTTAATCAGTGTCTGCATAACACACACACTGGGACTTAAGGGGTTAACTGTGTAAGCCCAGTGGGCTAATTAATGCGTTATCTGTGTATTCCCTTTGCCTCATGGGCCTGCAACTGCCTGTATCAGCGTGTAAGTGGATTGCCTTGTATGGGTGGCCTCTTATGAGAAATAGCTGCAGGGCAGGGATGTCTGGAGCATGAGGGGAAAGGGGGGATGTCTGGAGCATGAGGGGAAAGGGGGGGAATATTTTAACCTGTCTTGCCTGCCAGCAAGGTATTCTTAGCTGGTGTCTTAGAGAAGAGAAGATTTTAGAACCCCACCTGATAGATGCAGATGGGGGACATATATTTTTGATATTTGTGCCTCACTGGGGCAATTTTACAATGCGCATCCCAAATGCTAATAACCTCTGCCTGCCTTTGTAATGCATGAGGAACCAAATGGTGCCTCATATGAGTCTATTCACGTTTGATATACACTTCCCGTGAGGAAGCTTGCATATCAACAGAGAGGTGTGACACCTAGTGATCAACAGGTAATTACCTAATTGTTTAGGCGAGGAGCTACAAGCCTACTTCAAAAGGTTTTATTGATGGGGCCAGGGTGGACCCATCCCAAGCAGGATATCTGAATGGGTGACCTTATTAAATATAAGAATACTATGAGATGTCTTTGGCTGAAAAGGATAAGAATTACATATTTGTATTCGTGGGATTTAGCATATCTTTGGAAGTCCAAACACTGTATGTGTACCTGCTGCTAAATGCCAGATATTAATATCTCTATTAATTTTCATATTACACTGTAATGTAGGGTCTCTCTGCGAGCGTCAGGTGTCAAGGATTGTATTAATATATCTCACCTGACTGTGTGTATTACGGAACGGAAGTTATGCAATGATTTGCAGTAAATATGAAACTTTGGTTGAGTTCTGAGGAACCCCTGTTGTGATGAGCAGGAAAGGAGAATTTACAAGCCTGGTCATCAAAGACCAAATTGCTAATTGTTATGCTTGGCCTAGGGACCAAGGGAAGTGGATGTTTTTGTAAATGTGGTAATTCACACTTCAATGGAAGCCAAAAGAGCTTCAAAGACTTTTTGCTAGCCGTCACGGCGCCGTATCTGGGAAACAGGGGGTTAAAATGATATATAAGTCAGAACCACCCTTTACCCATTGTGGTTCATGTTGTTCATGCAAATGTTCTTCATGCAAATGTCTTCATGCATGTGTCCTGCATGTATTGCTGTGATGTCAACTGAAATATGGGAGAAGTGGCAGTCTGTAGCCTGATGGCCTTCTGTCCTAATCTTTAAGTAAGTGTCTATATTTTGCCTGTTATTTGTACATATTTGCTGTGTTCACCTTTATCAAGGAATAAAATTACTTTATTATATCTTAAGTCTCGTCCCAGTTCAAACCCAGGTATATATATATTTATATATAGTTTTGGTGTAAATTACAACTTGTCACAAGCTACCGTGACACTAATGTTTTATTTTTAATGGGCAAATGCACAATTATCCAGATCTGTATAATAGAAATTTTGCCCATTACAGTGTATGTTGGGATTGGGGTGTAGGGGCAGGAGGGGTTGTATTGATGTTCATTGTACTGCACTGTAATGTTTTTTGGAATGGGGTAAAACTCAATTAGCCATCTTTGGCTAATAGCACTTTTACCCATTCCGGTGTAATATTGTTGGTACAGGACGTGGGTGGAGGTGGTAGTTGCCCCAGGATGGTGTTTAGGCCTTTTGTTGAGGGTAGTGCGAGGGGTTAACCCCTTCATTACCATAGCAGTTGTAACAGCTAAGGTAATGAAGGGTTAACTTCTACTGTCACCCTCCAGCATGGTCTAAACACCCACCTTGGGGCAACTACATGCTTCACCCACCCCCTGTACAACAACAAACCAGTGCCTGCTATTTAACCCCTTCATTACCTTAGTGCAGGGATTTCCAACCTTTTTTGTTTGGAGGAACCCTTGAAGTATTTCGAAAAATCTCGGGGAACCCCTATCTGTGTGACACATATTAGGTTCGACAGGGGTCAGTCACAACATTTCATACCTCACGAGCCACCTCTATTTCCCACCCTCTACCCATGTATTTCTCTCCCATCCATCTCACTAACTCTCCCCCCTCACGCCTTACATGTATTTATCCCTTGCGTCTCACTCTTACTCCCTCTTTTCCTCATTCACTCCCTCCTGCCCCCCTCTCGTCTCTCACTCTCGCCCCAACCTTCCGTCAATTACCCCACTCTCAATCAATCCACCCTACAAAATACATACCAAAAAAAAATACCCCCAGGGGGAGGGGGGTGTCTGTGTTCCATAGGAGGAACCCGTGAGACTGCTTCAAAGAGCCCTGGTTGGGAATCACTGCCTTAGTGGATAGCCACTAAGGTAATGAAACTGGCTGCAATTTTATTTTTACTGCATAGTATTGAATCTGGGGGTCTCCAGAGCTAAAATAAATATGCAGGTCAGCTCCAGAGGCCCCCGGAGACCCCAAGAGACCACCGAAAACCCCCAGTACTAATCCTATGCAATAAAAATAAAAGAAACTCCTTGTTTTATGCATATCGCAATTCTGATCTCGCAACCCTTTAGCTGTAGAGAAAAGAGTGTTATAGCTCGTTAAAAAAACGTTTTAGTGCAATATTGCCATTTTATCGAAGTTTTGTGATTATCTACACATGTAATATCTCTAAAAGGGCACATACAGTGCATTAATGCCCTTATCGAAGTTTAGCGAATAAGCCCCAGTGTCTTTACTCACTGAACCATTTCTTCTCCCAAATTGAATGTATATGCCATAAAAATTGTATTTTGCAATAGAATACACTTCAAATACAGCACAAAATAACATTTTTAATCGAGAAGGAAACATTGGAGTGAGCAAACGGCAAGACAGATGTATGTAAAGGAACCCTCAACTTAATAGCCTGTTTTATTTTCCACATTAAGCACTTGGCTTACATATGGAGCTTCGAGCGTCCCCAGCATATCATTTTAAAATATTAACTTCAAAGTACCTATTAGCCTAGCACTTTATATGTTATTAATGTCATCTGCCAATGTGGAAGCCTAAAGTGTACAGTTTTGTACAGTGGTTTTCAGGCATATTATTCAGAACAGACTTTGGTGCTTTGGCTTTGTAATTGTCGTACAAAATAAGTTTGTAATAATCATGGAGTTGGCTAAAAAGAACAGTTCACAATCACAGGAAATGTTTTATTCCTGCCCAGTAAAAGATTGTTAGATATTGCCATACAAATTAATCGATTACGGGGTCAATTTTGCTGCTCTTTGGGCCAAAAATCCCCATTGAGGTCTTAGAGGATTTGCAACCAAAAATTCCAAATAAAAGGTTAATTTACATAAAGAAAATATACAATTAAAAGAGGACCAAATATTGATCTGCATATTTGAAGAATAGTCACCTACTTTGCAATATTGCATGCAGTAATAATCAAAAGTATAGGTACTGTATATTCTTTTCTGTGATGGTTCCCATGCTGTTCCTCAGGTGCCTACGGGGAAAGGAGTGGTGGACAGCATAATAAGCAGCTGTAAATGTTGCTTCAACAGGTTTTAGAGCTTAGCTTGTTTTTTTAAATAAGACACTTAAATACTTAGTTTGCAATCTGTTCACTTTCAATGACCTCGGAAGAAGCTGATCAGTCAATTTTTTCCTCATGCCTCACTTTTTCACTGATCTAACTGCATTGGTTGTTGTGTGATTAAATATATTTATATTTTTAATACGAGCTGCCGTGTAGCATTATTTTAAAACTGAATTGTCTTGGGATGCCATCACGACCAATGATACAGGTGAAATGTGAATTACAGGTAGGAAATACCCCAACTGTATATACAATTAGCAGGAGATGCATTTGTATCCTACCCTGCAATAGCAATATCAGTGTAGACACTATTCATAAGAACAACTGACAGGGCTATTCATCATAATGAAAAATCAGAGAAGTACTTTGTTATAGTCACATACAGACCTGAATAACAGCTTTCTATAGCAAAATCTTCTCTGTTGCCATGGCCACCAAATTTTATGCAAAATGAGTTGTTTATTGCAGAATGTTCATTTCTATCTTCACATCTTTTTAGTTGAAACTTTTATGAAAATAGACCACTTAAGAACATTTGAAGATTTTTCGATTTTGTATTATAGAAAAAAATAATTTTAAACTCACCACAATGGTTTCTAAATTGAGAAGAACAAAATAAAAGATCTTTACAAAGGTAGACTTTCATTGAATCTGCTTGGAAATTGATTATCCATGTTTGTCTTTGATGTTTTTAAAGCCTTGTTCCACTAAAGATATCATAACAAATAAGCACAAATAATGTATTCTATGCAAATGATGTATCTATTCTTAGAATAATTGAAGAGTACTGAAAATATATAGAAATATAGACTGCAGTTTGTAATAGTGAATATAAGGGGAAATAAAGCTTCTATTGATATACCAATAGATTATAAGGGAATACAATGTTATTCTCCCTTCATTTTTATATATAAACACAAGGCAATAATAATAAAATTGACTTCCACAATCAGATGTCCCAATTGATGACACAAGAAAACCTTGGCCTAGATGAATTGAAATGGGAGGCAGTGGGGGAGAGGATTGGCATAGGTGGAGGGGGTGATAAAGGGGAAAAATGAAGGCCCAGTTGGATGGTGGAAAGAGGCAAGCCCAGCCAGATGGCTAATTATGGAAGTGGGTTTGAATGGTCCTTCTTGAATGAGCTGTCACTGCCCCTGTTCAACATGTATTGTAAAATCGCTGGGGTGAGATTATCCGGAATCATAGTATGAAGTGCCACCAAAATGCTGATGACACCCAGATCTATGTTTATTTCCAGGGCAGCCCAGGGATGGCTGTTTTTACATTGACGGCTTGCTTAGACGAGGTGGCTGCATGGATGGAGATGAATTGGCTAAAGCTCAACCCTGACAAGACGGAACTAATGATTTTTTTTACAAGACACCTGAGTATGATACAGGGGGTTTGCGAGCTACCCCATAATCAATGGTGTACAGCTGCTGCCTGTGTCCCAGGTTTGTAACCTCTGCATCCTCTTTGACCAGAGTCTCTACATGCTAGCCCAAGTGGCTTCAATGGTTAAGACTGGGTTTTCATATCTGAGGCTGCTTCAGAGTTTGTGTATACTCCTGTCTTCTATGAACCTTGCGTCACAGGTCCATGCCGTTGTGTTGACGTGGTTGGACTGTGGGAATGCGTATATATGCAAGACTACCGGTAAAACTGATGTGGAGGCTCCAGCTTGGGCAGAACGCTGCTACTTGGCTGCTGAGATATGTTTCTCGCTTTGAGCATATTACTCCAACCCTGCACAGGCTTCTAGTGATCTCAGGTCATCAGGAGGGTCCACTTCTCTGTGCCAAGTGTACTGCACCATACCCTGGGTGGCGGGCCTTCGCGTGTGCAGCTTCAGAAGTTTGGAACTGGCTACCACCAGAGCTCAGGTGTGTATCGACTTCACCACTTTTTTAAGCATGATGTAAGACTTATTTCTTCATTCTGGCTTTTCTAATCTAACAACATTAAACATGTATAATCTTAGTTTGCTCTTAAACTGACTGTAAAGAATTGCAGTGCTCCCTTTAGTGGTGGTGTGCTTTTACATAAATGATGATGAGTATAGTTGGTCATTTATTAAAGTTTCCTGGCTGTAAATGTCCTGGACCAGATCTACAGTATCAATCAATAAAATCTCATCGGTTTCAATAGGACTGTTACTGTAGCACATAATACATCAATTTCCCCATTTTTTGCAGCTTCAATGTGTTAATAAATAACCCTCAATTGAGAATTCCCTTTCTTTGATAAATATGGTGCTGTTTACTTCTTTTACAGTACCTCAGTTTTTCAGCTGGGAGACTTTAGTAATTAGACCCTGTCGGGGGTTATGTCTCAATATTTGCCAACAGCAAAACTGGAGCACAAATGTTGCACCAGATTTATCAAAGAGCAAAATCCCATAGGATGTATTTGAGTGGATTGTATATTTTATCGGGGTGTTTTAAAAAAAGATATATTTGGGGGGTGGAGGGTGTTATATGTATTTGGGAGTGGGAAGGTTGTATGTATTTGGGGGGTGGGGGTTGCAAGTATTTGGCAGGTGGGGGTTGTGTGTATTTAGGAGTAGGTGGTTTGTATGTATTTGGGGGGTGTTTCTTGTATTTGGTGCAGTTTGTGTGTATTTTTGGGGGTGACAATTGTGTGTGTGTGTGAAGGATTGTGTGTGTGTGTGGGGGGGGAAATTAGTGCGAGGAGGGGGGATTGAGTGATAGTGGGGTAATCAATGGAGACAGGGGGTATAAGAGAGGGGGTGAGGGGGTAAGAGTGAGATGGGGAAATAGAGGGAGTTCAAGAGGTATGAAATAGGTGGGCTCGCAAGACCGTTGACACGGGGGCTGTCATAATTCTAGTCCTGGGACCCTTGAAATCCTTTTGTTGACAGTTCAGCTACACAAATAAAATGCAAAAGGCACAGATGTTTCTTAACCATTCTCATTTCCCCAACAAGGGACACAGAATAAGTACATTGGTAACACACCCAAAAAACATACATAACTTGAGGCTACCTACCCATACAAGGGGCTCCCCAGGCATACAATGCCTGATAATTAAAGTGCTTACAGTGATTAAGAGTCAATTTTCAGGTAAATTCTAGGTTAACCCCTGAGTTTCCAAATTTTCCTGACCAGAACAGTATCTTTCATGTGTGTTGAAACCTAACATATAATACAGTACCTCAATAACAAAGAAATTAGAAAAGAAAGTATAGGACCAAAAAGAATCCAAAGTTCCCAGCACAAAAAAAGAAGGGAATATGCCAAAAAAGGTTTAATGAGCAAAAAAACCCATAAATCTTAATATTATGTAAGTAAAAAAGAGAAAACCACAATGCATCCAAAAAAAAATAATGGGAGAAAAACAGGGGAAGGAAAAAAGGAGGGGGATAGGATAGGGTGAGACAAAAAATATAAAAGTGACAGGGAGAGGGGGCGGCAACGTTTCAAGCCCGTTCACATGAGACACAAAGATGTCTGATGGTTCTTCCCTTTCCCCGTACAGATCTCCCTATAGAAAAATGCACAAAAACAACGAGCAACCGGTGACTTACCAATAATATAGCAATAACGGTCCGTCCGTCACTGAAAACATGGTGAACCTCAATCCTGGCTACCTGGCCCGCCTGATTACCAGCTTCAGCAGGCACATGTCAACTTTAATTCTGATTACATGAGTGATACCAGCTGTTACACACAATACTGTACACCCCTGACATTGGGTCATCTCCACCCGGTTGGCAAGGTACATATTGAAGGTAAATATAATGTACTATACAGTAGTAACTTTAATTCCCAATGTATCAGTATCTGTATTGTACTGTATGCCTGCCATAGCCCATCAATGCTTGTACACATGCTCACTAGGGCGTGAGTTGACACATGCGCACTAGCTCTGTACGGTACTTAAAGCATTTTTTTTTTTCAGAAATGGAAGTTTAAAATCAACCGTCAAAAGATATTTTTATACTTTGCATTTTTAAAATTTTATACAGTATTACCAGCTTCACGATTTAAAAAATGTTTCACGCTTTTTTGGGGGGACAACTCATACTGTAATGATTCATAGATTTTTGTCATAAGCGTTAATAAAATTTCACAACGAATGCGTCATGCTTTTATTCAAAATCATGGTTAATGTGGTGTATAATGCCTTCACAAATTATGGGACATTGAACAGTGATGTTGCATATTGCTGCATAGCTGTAATTAAACTTTGCATGTGTCATTTATGCAGGGCAAAGAAACCCCGAAAAATAAATAAAATATTAATTAAAAAAATTCGGGGAGGGGAGTTCTATTCAATACCAACACTCAACTTTTGGTAGGCTTGGTCTGCTTTTCATACTGTTTACAGAAATATTCCACACGCACAAACATGGTCTCAGGCACTATAGTGAAAACTTTATTACTTTTTCAAACAGTTCAAACTGATTCTTTCTATTCCTTCATGCTCATCCCAGCATTACACCAAGACAGACCAATTGAGTTGCACCCCCCACACCTCCCCCCCCACACACACTCAACGCCAGGCAAAATGTATTCGACTCGTTATTAATACTTCCCCCGGGTCATAGGAAATTCACACACAAAGACACCAAGTCTCAGACTTTGGCTCTTGGCTGAGAAATTAAATGTCCTGGTTTCACACGCATGCGCATGGCAGACAAGTCCTTCATTGGGAATTTGTGTTGAAAGCCTGCCAACACCCTGCCGATGTGAAATTGAAGGTGAAAAAAAAGACATTTCTTTTTTTTTTCTTGAGCAGGAGAGAATATTTATGAGGTTTAAATAAAACCTTATGTGATGCTTACTTTTCTTATTTAAACAAATGTAACATTTTTAAAATCACTAACTTTGTATTTCTCAGTGATGTTGCATATTACAGTATGTGATGGATACAGTATTTGTCATACTGTATGTAATCTAATGTGTATTCTTACTGTACTGTATACAGAAATATTCCACAAACACACACTGTCTCTGGGAGTGATAACTTTCATTAACGTGGCTGAGAGCAGGGAAGTAAAGGCCACCGTACTGAGGAGTTAGAGCTTCGTCCGGCTTGGAGGCAGCACTGTGACTGACGCGCATGCGCATGCGCGGATGGTGGAAACAGGAGCTGCGGCAGAGAGAACAGCAGAAGGGAGGAACCTGGTCTGTGCACGAGCACCAGAAGACCCCCTTGTCGCTGATACTTCTCTGTAGAGGACTATCCTAAACAGCTGAAGCGGAACCCACAACCAACAGCCAGGGACTCTGGAGGACAGTCTGTGGAGTCTGGACGCACTTCTCCTCATTGCCATAATTTGTTAGCCGTTTGTGAGTTTTCAATCTCTTTTTTACTTATTTGTTAATAAAACGGTGTTATACTATATTTCCCTTCTCTTCCCTAATTTAGGTACTATCAGGAAGTCTCCCTTATCCCTATTGGAGAAATCATTGTCTAATGAAGTCTCCTCTATCCCTATTAGACAATTAATGTTTAATGTAAGTGTATTGCTACTGAAACCTACTTATATGATCCACTGTTTTAACTACCCCTGATTGTGGTTCTTTTTTCTGTTTATTATTCCATGTGTCCCGGAGTCACAAGTGGAACAACGCACCGGAGGATCCCTTTTTCTTTCATTAATTTAACAAACAATTTTAATAGATGACAACAAGAATACAGCTGTTTCAAGTTGAAAGGGGCTTCTACAGTAATTACATGGTGCTTACTAGTGTTGAGTCACTGTAAACGACAGTTAGAGTACTTTCCTTTGTACATCTTCTAAGGGGCTTCTAATTCAATGGGGTTTAGCTGAGTCACCGGGAGTAAACAACAGTAAGAGTGCTGTATGCATCTTCTAAGGGGTTGGCTTCTACAGTAATTCCATGAGGCTTAGCTGAGTCACCGGGTGTAAACTAGTGCTTACTAGTGTTGAGTCACTGTAAACGACAGTTAGAGTACTTTCCTTTGTACATCTTCTAAGGGGCTTCTAATTCAATGGGGTTTAGCTGAGTCACCGGGAGTAAACAACAGTTAGAGTGCTGTATGCATCTTCTAAGGGGTTGGCTTCTACAGTAATTCCATGAGGCTTAGCTGAGTCACCGGGTGTAAACGATAGTTACAGTAGAGTTTATTTTTCTCATTGAGAGAGGGGGGACTAGATCAAACCATTAACTGTTATTATGAAAACAGGACAGTAAGCTTGGACATTCCCCCCATCCCTTTCAAGGAGTGCTGCCTCTCCTGTGAAAAAAAAATGGCTGCAGGATTAGTGTATTGAAGGCCTTGACAGATTAACAGTATTGACATCCACACAAAACGCATAAACTTTAAGTTACTGTACTGTACCTGAAATACAGAATGCATTTTTTTCTAATAATAGGTAATACACAGATGTCGAATATAAATACATACAGTATATACAATATAAAAAGGGGAGAATAAGCACAGACATTAAATGTTAAAGTTAGATTACTGTAACTTTACTGTAAGCTAACATTTAAAGTGCTTCCTGACAGTAGCATACTTACCTGTACTGTACTTACATGTACTTACCTGTACTGCCTCTTACTACAGTACCTTACTACATGCCAGTCGCATTCCCATAACGCTCTAAGAGAAAGGGCAAAATACTGCTAAAATATTTATGCAGTTGTTGCATTTTTGTACAGTGAGTATGTCTCTCTAGAAACTGTTTATTCCTTTTACTAATTCCTCCTTGTTGGCGGTTTCACAACCTTTCTTAGATGATCATTGAGCACAGGCCACACCAGTTCTATGAGGTTCAAATCTGGTGATCTGGAACCGTAGTGAAAATGATGGCTAATTAGTTGAAAATATTTAAACAGTTTAAAATATTGAGAACAGTTACTGTACACTGAAGCACTTACTTATGGTGGCGTTTTTACCCAGTTGATCCCATCAGCAAGAATATAGGCAGAACGAACGGTATGTTTTGGGTCATTGCCTTGGAAGAACCGGTGACCACCAGATGGGAAATCATGCCTAATGTATTTAACAATACGGGTGAAAATTTTCTCTTGGAAGAATACTTTATCCATGATTCCTGGATCAAGAGAAAAAAATTATTAAAATATACTTTACATTATGGTACAGAATACACTACTAACGCTACAGCATGTTAGTTTGTGCATTACTGTACAGTACTTCAAATATCACTATATTTCCTGTTCCATGTCTAGAGATAGCTCCCCACACATGCATCTTCAGTGGGTGCTTGGGGCGCGGCTTCAGGGATAGTCGTTTTTTTGCAGAAGGCAAAAGTGGCAAAATCTCTCAAGAGCTACAGTTGTCTCATCAAAAAAGATAACATCCTTAAAAGTTTTGCTACTTTCAATCCATGCCCTTACTTGATCCACTCTTTTAATCTTGTTGGGCTCCCTTATCCTAGGTTAAGCTCTGTAATGACAAGGAAGAATTTTCCAGGTACGGTAAAACAACACTTTTACCTACAACACTTTACCTGTACTGTACAATACAGCACTGCACTACAGTACATTAATCATACTGTAAACTCTGTTCTGTCACTCTACACTATGTAGGATCTACACTATGAACTCTACAGTGCACCACATTGGGTAAAGCTCCATACAGTGCTGTAATAATGTAACGACTGCTCACCACAAACAGAACGGACCGTGAGGCTGAAGTGGGGATGTTGGAATACACCGACCTCCAACCACGAGACCGCATCTGGAGTGCAGAGTAAGGTCGTGTAGCTGGGTCAGGATTAGACAGATCAAAATGGTTGTATATACTCACCGTGGTCAGGGATTGGAGGGGTCGGATAGTCGTTATGCAGTGTCAGGGTCCAGGAGTAGATAAGGTAAAAGTCCAATAGCAAGCCGAGGTCAAGGGTCAGAGAGGCAGAGATCTAGATACAAGCGGAGGTCAAAACAGGAACGAGATACGCAAGACAAGACAGCAAGGTGTTTGAGGCAAACATAAGTACATAAACAAGGTTTATGCCAAGCCAGTTAGTAGGAAGGCTGGCTGAGTAGCAATGGAAAGGCAGCAGGGCAAGCAGCCAATGGAAAGGCAGCACACAGGTGCAAGGTAACAAATGAAACCGCCCCCTAGACATATGCAGTCCACTGATAGGCAGGGGAGAAGTGCTGGTGAATAGAAATTGGATGGAGTTAACCCCTCGTGTGCCCATGGTAGTGCAGTGTCTGCGTGTAGCCTGCGCGCGGTGCACCTTACCCGTAATGTCACGGGGGTGGAGCAAGAGTGAGATCCGTATGGTGTCCTCCACGTGGTAGAGTGGCGTGCATCAGCCGCTTTGTCACGGGAGGCGTCATGGGACGGGGCCTAAGCGCAGGAAGTACAGTGTCCCCCAACCTGGTAACGTGACGCCCGTCACCCGTCCCGTCACGGGGTGCATCACGGGGGCGGGGCCAACGGATAATCCTAACAAGCATCATTACTCTTCCAAGAACAATACTATTGCATTATACTGTAAAAGATAACATCCTGAAAAGACTCGCCACTTTCGATCCATGCCCATGCTTGGTCCACTCTTTTAATCTTGTTGGGCTCCCTTATAATTGGATAAGCTCTGTAATGACAAGGAAACATTTTACAGGTACAGTAAAACCACACTTTTACCTGCAACACTTTACCTGTACTGTACAATACTGCACTGCACTACAGTACATTAATCATACTATAAACACTGTTCTGTCACTCTACAGTAGGAGCTATGAACTGTACAGTGCACCACATTGGGTAAAGCTCCGTACAGTGCTGTAACAAGCAGCATTACACTTCCAAGAACAATACTATTGCATTATACTGTACTGTATTACAGTCAAACACTTACTTGACATGTCCATATGTCCAGCCCAATTGGCATCTCATCACCCTGATGCTGGTCTCAGACACAGTAATATTATGACTGTTGCTGCACACCGCTCATCATTAGCCTGACTGATTTCGTCCACCAGATGTTTTGCCGTCCTACTGTTAAAAGACAAAGAGAACAATTTGTTAGGCCCCAAAACAAATTTCTAAGACTAAAAAGTCAGGAAAACTTAAAGTATCTTTTGCAATGCATGAAGCTTTTACAGTAATAATTTCAGCATGACAAAAAAATAAAGATATCTTATTTTTTCTTCTAATATTTGCAAAAAAAAAACGAATTTCAAAGAAAAAAATGCAGGAAAACTTATCTAATGCCATGCATCAAGCTTTTACAGTAATAATTTCATCAAGATAATAAAATAATTAAAAAAATACAGATATCTTTTTTTTTCTTCTAACATTTGTAATGTTTAGGCAAATAACGAATTCCAAAGAAAAAATTACAAAAAAACCCCGTGATATCAGGCCATGCTATGTGATAACATGGTGCCTGAAGTAAGTAACCAGCATTGGATCTGTACAATTTCGTCTCCTCTCTTGTACATATCCTGTATTCTCATGCTGAGATCCTTTGAAATAACTTTCTTCGGCATCGCTACTTTAGATACGAAATCAAGCACAGAGGAATGTATATTCGATGTGTATTCGATGTACTATTCAATGTGCATTGAGTCTACAGAAGTGATGGTGTATTTATTATATATTATATCTACAGGTAAAGTATACACCCACTTTTAACACCTATAGCTCGTGGCCACACCCGCCAAAAACTGCTGCGAGGGACACAAATTGCATAGCCTCCCACAATCTGATCTCTATCTGAACGAGCTCTTGTCCAGATACTGTATTGTGCATTCTTTCATCTTCTTCCATGGATCATCCCCAATTCTATGGATGCAGGAACCAGCTTGCTTCCGCTGTCCCGACCACGAGAAAGCGAACCGCGGCAGCTATTTCCAAGCCAAAGGTGCCTAAAGAAAAGGTACCGAAGGCTCCCAAGGCAAAGATCCCTGGGCCTTGGTATGTAAAGAAGAAAATGGCCAAAGTCGTCGATGATGATGTTATTTGGAAGGTCCACTCAAGTGACCCTGGAACCACCGAAGCTGAATCGGACGCCTGAACTTTTCTCTTCCATCACCCACCGCCACAGATGCCCAAACAGCCGCCCGCTCTGACCCTTTACTCATCGAGGATCGACCGGATACCGCCCGCTCACCACCACCCAGCCAGGCCGAGGCTCGACCAGATAACCACTGCTCTCCTCGTGCACCCAGCCAGGCCAAAGCTCGACCGGATACCCCCTACTCACCACCACCTAGCCAGGCTGAGGCTTGACCGGATCCCCCACTCTCCTTCTGCACCCAGCCAGGCCAAAGCTCGACCGGATACCCCCCGCTCACCACCACCTAGCCACGCTGATGCTCAACCGGATGACAGCATCACACCTTGCACCAGATCCTGCTTGGTCGTCTGCATGCTGGATGTTTTTAGCAGATTCAAAATAGCTGACAACACAAGTGAGCAATACAGGGACAGAATGGAGGCCAAGATGGATCTTCTTTTGAGAGACTGGAGAGGATGGATAGGTGCATGGATGTTTGCATGGAGAAGATTGAGAGGAACATCGCAGGGTCTATTCTTTGCTTGGAGTCCCTGTCCCTGTATGTCCGATGCAGGAGCAGGAGGGCAACCAGGAGGCATCTTCTTCTTCCATGGAGGAACCGCATACTCCCCCTTGTGCACCCTCTCCATCCCTGGATTTGACCTTCATGGTGCCAACACCAAGCACACCACGGGAACCCCCATGCTCACCCCCTTCATCTCCAGGACACACGTATATCCTTCTGTTTGAGTCAATCACAACCCCGGTAAGAGGATGGCCACGACAGGAGGAAAGCATCCTCCCAGACCATCTACCCTCACCCGCTGCCAAATGCAGGAAAAATGCATTTTTTTCTAAGTCTCTCTATCGCCGTCGCCTCAGAAGCTTCTCACCAGCTTCATGACAACTTTTTCTGGCAAGAGGAATCTGGGAGAAACTAGCCATTCTAGTGCCTAGATAAGCTTCGATAACCTTATCGAGGTTACTAGAATTGCATGAGTTTCAAAACCTGCCGATATGTGGCTTATCGTGGCTCACTTGGCAATGTGTTTTGGACGACAGCAAAAAATGGTGATCAATGCTTTCGCCGCCCACTTATCGAGGCTTTCTGAATCGCTGTAGTCCTTTTTTGCTCATAGCAGCTAAAAAGCCTTGATAAGTGGGTTATGAAGGCTACTAGAATAGGTCCCTAAATTGTGTAAGGTAGTAGAATCAGAGCGGGATGTAAATTCTCTCCAGAAGGACTTGGATATACTGGAAACCTGGGCAGGTAAATGGCAGATGAGGTTTAGTACAGGTTTAATACAGATAAATGTAAGGTTATGCATTTGGGAAACAAGAATAAAACAGGCAACTTAAAAATTATATGGGGATAAATTAGGAAAAATTCTTGATGGAGAAGGATTTAGGAGTGCTTGTAGAAAGCAGGCTTAGCAATAGTGCCCCAAATTATGCAGTAGCTGCAAAGGCAAACAAGATCTTCTTGCATTAAACAGGCAATGAATGGAAGGGAAGTAAACATAATTATGCCCTTTATAAAGCATTAGTTAGACCACACCTTGAATATGTAGTACAATGTTGGGCATCACTCCTTAGAAAAGACATTATGGAACTAGAGTAAGTGCAGAGAAGAGCCACCAAATGAAGGGGATTGATAATCTGATTTATGAGGAGAGGCTAGCTAAATTAGATTTGTTTACATTATAAAAGAGGCATCTAAGAGGGGATATGATAACTACTGACTATACAAATATATTTGGGGACAGTACAAGGAGCTATCAAAATAACTATTCATTAAGGTTGCAGGAAAGGAGATTTCACCAGCAACAAAGGAAAGGGTTCTTTACAGTAAGGGAAGTTAAAATGTAGAATTCATTACCCATCAAGACTGTCATGGCAGATACAATAGATATGTTCAAAAAAAGGTTGGACATCTTTTTTTTTAGAAAGGAAAGGTATACAGGTATACCAAATAAGTAAACATGGAAAGGATGCTGATCCAGGGAGTAATCTGATTGCCAATATTTAGAGTCAAGAGGGAATTTATTTTCCCTACTGATGAGATATCATTAGATGATATTTCACTGGGGTTTTCTATTTGCCTTCCTCTGGATAAAAATAATGTAATTATAAATATAGGTATCTGTCAGCTAAATTTAGCACAGGTTGAACTTGATGGACGTATGTCTTTTTTCAACCTCATCTACTATGTAACTATGTAACTATGTAATACATTGGAAACATATATTTAAATACATGGGCAAAATCCTCATGCCCAAATTTAACCCTAAGTTTACCAATAGTAACCCTGACAGGAACGAACAGCGGGAGAGGGCTTCACCTTTCTTTATAGAAGAGCTCATTAGTATAGACTTAACCTAATGTTACCTCTCCTCTCTAGTAAATTCCCTATTCGGGGTCTGGCTGAAGCACTGCTAAAGTTAGGTACGACTTAAATTACATATTTACTGGTGCTAACCTTAGTAAACATGGGATGAATATTTTTAGGCTGTAATGAGCTCATTTGCATGTCATTTAGAATAACGATTATTAAAATGCTTCCATGCTTTTTACAGGAGTAAAATCTGTTTTATGTTATTTTATATGCATTTTATTAACGTGCGTTAAATTCAAGTTCAATATGCTTAGTGAATCCAGCCCTAAAGGCCTAAATCAATATGTTCCAAAGCAAGTCAATGAAATGGCAGTTTTGGCTGATCATGGTTCGATTGGCCTCATGGGATCACATTGAACCAGGCCCTAACTGAGGTAAGCATCTTTATACATTTCTCTATACAGACTTGCAAAATGTATTTAATTCTAATTTATTATACTGTACAACAATTATCTAGCCCCCCCCCCTCCTAGGTTTACTGTAAAATCTTTAGTAAGCAATAACTTCTGAAGGGGAAAGTATATATTAGTCCCATCAAACTGTATCTTAGGTATGTAAGCGTGGCCATGGAACTACACACCTTCATGTTTATTCACAGTTGTCTGGGGGTTTAAAAAAATTATTTACTAACTCACACACCTACTGTATCATGCGGTACTCCTGTATACTGTTCTATGAATATATGGAAGTAGAAAAATAACTAGCTTTAAAGTTACAGTACCAAAACCATCAGTTTCATGAATACAAACAAAATCCAGTAGAAAATAACCAATATGAATCAACATGTACAGTATGTATAACATATCACATTTTTCCACTCAGCAATATCCCACTAAATGAACATCAGCAATGCTGTGTACAACCAGTAACCATTAATTATAAGGTGTATGTTAATACCCAGAATACCCTTGAATTCTCCAGTACTTATATTTCAGTAATAATAAAAAGATATATTAAGCCTGCTATAGATGGAAAAACTAAAAATATTAAGAATTTGTTGAACTTAGTTGGCATGCGGTGTGGGGCCCCAATGTGGTCGCAACCTCATTTGTAATTCCCCTTGGTATGTAATAATTGCCAGCCACAGTTCCACAATGACTGTAGTAGCTGCTATTTTTGTATATTTCACTTTGTAAATAAATGCAACCCATTTTCTCTGGCTTTGCAAATGTTCCAGTAATGATACAGGCAACTCCTCCAAGATGTGGTGGCCCATGGAAAGCAGCACACAAAGCTCCAGAGTTCTACAGCTCTCACTGTGAATGGCGAGATGACAGTCTCTGGGGTTTTTGTAACATTCTGATAGCAGCTCCTCAGCTATGTGCAGCTCAACAAAGAGCAGCTCAGCTGAAGCTCTCATCTCTCCTAGTTTGAGCAGAGTTGAATAGAGACTGAAGATAAGTTTAATTTTCTTCTTATACCCACTCGTTTTCTCCATCGTGTAAGTTCTATTCATTGGTCATATCAGGAAAGAAGACGTTTCAAATAGGTGATGTTTTTCTGCTACTTAGGGGCAATGAAACCATTTCAATTTTTTTCTGACCATGCTCACATAAGCCAAATAGTCTCCAGGAGTAATACTTTTAAAGACGATCCCAACCTGGGTCCACTATGAAAAACAAACTTTCATAGAACATGACAGTGTCCCATATGTTTTTAGGGGATAATTATACCTATGTGGCATGTACATGGCAGTCTGGTAGCTGTAAAAGTTTAACAGTGACTAATACCCAGAATCCTCTCTAAAGCCGATTTCCTGTATTAATACATACTCTCCTCCTATAACTCATTTCCCTTGCCAAGCAAACCTACTTTTCTTTACTCTAACTCTACCCTACTCTACTAACCCTGTATTCTAACCCTCAATAGATATACATCACGATTAACCCAACTCTGTGCCCAACTGCACCTCCACCCTCTTCCACCCTCATGGCCCTAGACCTTGCAACCTACTTACAGATACGATTGAGTCGATTAGGCATGGCATCTCTTCATGTCAGGATCCACACACACCAACTACCTCCCATGGGAAACCTACATCCACCCTCAGTTCATTTTTCCCCGTGACTGAGGATGAGGTCAACGTGCTCCTCTGATTATCTCACCCATCAACTTTCCCCTTGATCCTATTCCCTCACATATCCTCCCCTCCCTCTCAGGCTCACTGAATCCTACCCTAAATGTCCTTTTCAAACTCTCTGTCATCTCTGAAACATTCCCATCTTCCTTTAAACATGCACTGATCACCCTCATTATAATGAAACCCTCTCTTGAACCAACCTCCCTCTCCAACTACTGTGCTCTCTCTCTTCTAGCTACTTGAGTGGCTTGTATACAGCCGCTTGACTCACTTCCTCTTCTCCAACTCCCTGCTTTACTCTTTGCAATCTGGTTTCTGATCTCTCCACTCCACAGAGACAGCACTAACTAAAGCGGCCAATTATCTACTCACAGCTAAGTCTAAGGATCATTTATTCTTACTAATTCTCCTGGATATTTCTGCTGATTTCGACACTGTTGATCATCCCCTTCTCCTATACACTCTCCACTCCATGGCCTCCATGACACAGCCCTCTCCTGGTTCATGTTCTACCTATCCAACCATTCCTTCAGTGTTTCCCTCTCTGGTGTCTCCTCCTCCTCAATCCCTCTTGGGGTTCCAACGGGCTCTGTCCTTGGCTCTCTGCTATTCTCACTCTACACCTCTTCTCTAGGTGAACTACTACTATCTTTTGGCTTTCAGAATTAGACTAGATCACCAGTGGCCACAGCAGTGTGCTCGATGGCGTGTGCACCGCACACACGACACAGCCCTCTATGGGGCAGGCCCCAGTCAGCGTGTGTGCATGCGCACACAAAACAAAAAAGAAAAAGGCAGCGCTAATGAAAAACTGGCCAGCAGCCTGGGATATAACTCTGACCCCCCAGGTCAGATATAGATAGAAGAAATTTTTTTATATCTATGGCGCTTGGCCAATATGGAATATAAAAGAAAAATATTTTATACAACCAGATAAAAGGTGATATCCACTCGAACTCTCCTCATGAAGACGATAAATCATGTAAAAGAAATAAAAACAAACATAGTGTAATACAATCACTAAACAAACACACAACACTATTCACAAATAATAGACAAACAATAGCTGAGACAAAACGAATGACTGATATATAAAAATAACATTTAATACAATAGCTAATTAAAATAAATAATATCACTAAAACAAAGGGTCACGTGTGCACTCCAACCGTGGTTGGACTGGCCGCTTACCAGACACTATAGAATTGAAGGCAGTGGATAAATCTGAGAGTATCCCCTCTTATGATGGTGAAAATCAGTGTCCAAGCGTCTCAGATGATCAGCAGGAGCTTCGGAGGGGAACCCTCCCTGCCTTCCACCCCACAGACCTCCACAGGGCAGACGCACAGGGCCGCGTGTCGCAGGAGAAGGCGTCGTCATGTGCGCAACAACAGCGCAGGATCCACGCCGACAGCAGCAGCCCAGCGGTATCATCAATGTCCTGTTCGGTGCAGCAGCAGCCGCCGTAGACAGGAACAATGGCCGAGATAAGTCCGTGGATTGGTATAGCAAGTGTGGTAGATGTTGTAGTATCAGCTGTGCACGCAAAGACCACCCTTCGCGTTTTGGAACACTGCGCTTCCTTTTCTACCCCTGAGGAAGCGCAGATTGTATTACACTATGTTTGTTTTTATTTCTTTTACATGCGCACACAAGGCATGATGTGCAACCGCTTTGGCCAAAAGACAAGATTTTTTACTTTTAGCACGGCGGCTGAGCATTGGCCACGTCACGGCGGCGGTTCAGCCAATGAGGGTGAATCAGCCACGTGACGTCGTGGCCGCACCCCGCCATGCCCCCATCGGAACTCCTGCTCTTCACTGCCAGCACAACCGCAGACCACAGATTGTGGCTGAAACAAGTACACGCGCCATCAGCTGCTTAGGCGCGCGTGCAGCCGTGACCACTGGGGCCACAGCCTTAGGTCTAATATACTGTAGGTACGAGTCTCAAGGTCTCTGAAGTAACCTGATCCCTATGTTTGGAGAAGGGTTTTTTTTTTAACTTAAGGTGATACACTCTCCAAGTATCACCTTGTGGCCTGGACAGGCGGATCTAATAGCAACTGAGTGAACAGGTCTAGTTTTCATACATCAGATGGTATCTAGTATGAAAATAGTGATTATAAACGATCAACCACCTATATGAGCCTTATATGTATACTTATTGGTCTAAGATATACTTAAACAGGACTATTAAGAGTTAATCACACCAGGATTATATGTATATGATATATACCGATTGAATATGGATACTGCCTAGGTATACACTTATGTACTATGTTCACAATAGATCGCCATATGGCCTGGTTGGTACAGGCAGATCTAATTAACGGTATGTGAACAGGTATAGTTCATACAGTAGGTATAGAGCAGTATCTACAGATATATGTGTATACTACCAGTTGCTACTGACTAGGTACCGGCTGATATGATATGTTCTTAGTAGCTCACCATGTAACCTGATTAATGCAGGCGAGTCTGGTTTCAGGTGACTAAAACAGGTCTGGTTTTTAGGCACCACATGGTGTCTGATATTTTTGTAATATACAAGCCTGGGGTGTGTAGTTGGTAGTTAGAAACGCCATTATATCAGGCTATTAAAAATTGTTCATATTGGAAACATAACCAGAGGGATGTAAGCCCTAAGTGTATATTTAGTAGTTTGAAACACACTTGTATCGGGCTATATTAGTATGTATCATGTATGTATGTATGTATCTATGTATGTATGACTTTATTTATATTGCGCCATTAATGTACATAGCGCTTCAGAGCAGTAATACGTGACAATCATATAAATAATAAATTATATAAATAACACAAAGTGCTTCAGACATAAAAGTAACATTTAGGAAGAGAAGTCCCTGCTCCGAAGAGCTTACAATCTAATTTTGTTGGTAGGAAGAACGTACAGAGACAGTAGGCTATTATAAATTGTTCACAGTTGAAACTAGAGTATAGAGTAAGATGGCTATCTCTGAATCTGAATAGTGTCTAATCCTAAAATGCAATAAATCCATATCGACCATACGTATCTGTAAGTAGATAATAAAAGTAATATTGAGCAATATAAAAGAATATTTAAAATATTGGCGAGAGGTCAGTGTGGTGTAACTTTATTAACACACTGATATCTAGATGTTATGCCATCGCTAATGTGTCAAGCCTATACCCATGATAACCTCATGTAATAATGTGGTTAAACACTAAAATGGTAACTGTAGCAAATTAGCTCTATATAAAAAGGAGCTCTCTTGATACTAAAACTCTATGGTATGCTATGAAGGTTGTAACAATAAATATTGCCAGCCTAAAAGCCTTTTAAATAACCAGAGTCAATATATATACAAAGTATCAAACATGGACGCACTGAGTTAAACAGCCGAGACCCGCTACAGACAGTATGCTGGTGTCATAACAGCTAATTATAGCTAAGTACAGCTAGGGATGGTCTATATGGATTTATAGCATTTTAGGATTGGACACTCTATTCAGATTCAGACATAGACATCTTACTCTATATTCCAGTAAGGTTTCCAATGGGAAAAATGTATATTAGCCCGATACAAATATGTTTCAAACTACTAAATATACACTTTAGGCTTGCATCACTCTGGTTATGTTTCCAATATGAACAATTTTTAATAGCCCGATATAAGTGTGTTTCTAACTACCAACTACCAACTACATACTCCCTTCCTTTCATTCCTCATATTCACTCCCTCACTAAGTCCTGCTGTCTCTACCTCTGAAATATCACTGGGAAAGCCCTTTTCTCACTCATGATGCAACTAAAATTCTAATTCATACACTCTACTTGTCCCGTCTTGACTACTGCAAACCTTCTAAAGCTAGCATTCCCTTTGTCCGCATGTCCAAATTCCAATCCATACAAAATGCTGCTGACAGACTTATCTGCCCATCTCACTGCTCCACTTGTGCTGTGCCACTATACAAATCACTACACTGGCTTCCCATATCCTTTAGAATCAGATTTAAAACCATAGTTCTGACTTACAAAACTCTCAACAATGCTGCTCCCCTTACATCTGAGCCCTCACCTGCCTTTCCCCCTGCCTTATTACCTCCTCACAGTCCCACCTACAAGACATCTCCTGTGCTGCATCCTCTCTCTGGAATTCCCTTCCACACACCATCAGACTCTAAAGCAGCCTTCAGAAAGCTAAAAACTCAGTGAAAACTCACCTTTTCAACGAAGACTATATGGTATAACCCTAACATTCAAAACCATCCCTCCAACTCTATTGGAACAAGCTGTGCTTCTGGACCAAACTCCACACTAAAAACCCCTTAGATCCTCACGCTCAAACATTAATGAGATCAGCTGTGCCGCTGGACCATTCTCTATCCTGAGGCATACTCTGTCACACAAGAAGCAGCCACTTTACCTTTTGTTCTAACATTGCCACTTATTCCCTCTAGATTGTAAGATCTCGTGAGCAGGGCTTTCATTAAATTTTGTATCTGCTTGCGCATGTTTAACCTTATTTGGTATGTCATTCTGGTTATGTAATATACATAACTCTGTACCCCCATTGTACAGCGCTGCGGAATATGTTGGCACTTTACAGATAAACAATAATAATAATACACAGCAGGTGGCTGCTGTTCGGAACATGGCTCGATTTGAGAAAGCATAGTCCTCTGTCTCTGAAGCGAAGGGGGCTACACTCTTTCCCTGGTTGACAGACTTGACACTTTGCAAGATTTAAAAAACATATACAGTTGTGTGAAAAAGAAAGTACACCCTCTTTGAATTCTATGGTTTTACATATCAGGACTTAATAACAATCATCTGTTCCTTAGCAGGTCTTAAAATTAGGTAAATACAACTTCAGATGAACAACAACACATAACATATTACACCGTGTCATGATTTATTTAACAAAAATAAAGCCAAAATGGAGAAGCTATGTGTGAAAAACTAAGCACACCCTTATTGCTTCCATAGGAATTAAGATGCTAAGTAGCAGACAGGTGCTGATAATCAAATGCCCTTGATTAATTGATCATCAGCAAGTGTGACCACCTCTACAAAAGCCGAAGTTTTAGCAGTTTGCTGGCCTGGAGAATTCAGGTGTGTGTTAAGATTGATGGGCAGCAACAATCGCTTCTCTAAGATCATTACTGATGTCTTTCCTCCTTGGCATTGTGTTAACACACACCTGAATGCTCCAGACCAGCAAACTGCTAAAACTTCGGCTTTTTAAAGGCGCTTCGTCTTTACTCCCAGACGAAGCGCTGTTCTAGCGTGAAACGCGTAGAGGAGGAGGAGGAGATGGTGATGTAGCCTGTCGTTTTGTGTGTGCAATATACCATTAAAGCCTTTTATCCCAACGGAATCGTTTTGAACTCTACTGATTGACTGCTGTGGCGTCGTCTTCAATCCCCATTTATATGCTTGCATTGGGAAACAACTGAGAGTAACTATAAAAACTCTGCATGTTATTTGATAAGATATATTTCTACTTTACTATTGTAAGGGCATTACTTACCTAAAGTCATTAAATACCTTGTGAGGACAGTATCACGCTAGGGTGGTTTTTAATTTTTAAGAAGCCATCAATGTTGACTTTAGCCCACCATCCACAGCAATCAGCACTGTTGTAATACCATGATCCCTCGTCTGTGACTTTTGTAAAGTCACTTAGTCTAAGGTATGGGAAAAAAATGGCAACAAGGATACATTGCAATACATCTCTGATGCAGCATCTACAAAAACTCTAGGACAATTCACTTCACCCTCCACATCCTTGGATGGTTTTGATATGACAAATGTCTTTAATAGCTGCAGCTAGAATCTCCTGCCTGACATTTTGGAGCTGGTGTATTAGGTTTTCTTGATAGATCATAAGAGTCAATGTTGTTTCACCCAGGTTTGTACTGGATATCCAATAGATTGGTCAGTAGGATTATCAACAGGGACCTGCATTGCACATTCTTGGAATAATTCTAGAATGTGTATTCCACTCACCACCCTAACATGGGCTATTACTCTTCTATTAAATGGAGTAGAGATGGGCAAATGTGTCAAAATTAATGTCACATTTTTTATTTACTCCTCGTCATTGTTTCTCTATGTCTGAACAAAACCAATCAGGAACCCCACAGTGACCTGATCGCATAGTGACCTAGAGTCATCAATCTCCATTACAATTGTGTTAATATCTCACACATAAAAAATACCGGGTGATTTTAAGCACGGTACAAAATGTTGTATTTTACAGTACAATGTTGATGACTTGAACCTTTAAAATAATGCCTTTTTTTCTATAATAGAGTATTGTTGGCCAAACATAGTTTGATGACTCTAGGCCAATGTGCCAAAGTTAGCCTTACAACAGTATATGGTAAAGTTTGAAGGCCACTAAATAGTCCTACAGTAGTATGCGGTAGGAAGATAACTCAGTTGAAGATCTGAGCACTGTCTCCATGTTTTCAAAATACCTCTAAAGGTGGATTTTGCCATAAAGACTGAGCTTTCTCATGCAGACGTCAAAAGTGACACTGTAGGAGGAGTCTCTTGGGGTAGAGGTAGAATCTTTTTAGATGAACTAGCTTCAGGTTGCACTTCCACAAGCGTAAGACACCATTTCATATCAGGACTGTCAAGATTGATGTCTCAGATAGTGTGGAATAATCAAAATTCATAGGGGAAGCCATCTCATCAATGTTATATGATTCCAGACCAACCTTTCTATTCTGTGGGGCTGGAACCATTGCTAAGTGATGCTCTAACTCTTTATCGGAATTCCCTTTACAGCTAGCATGTAGCTCCATGCAGTGATCTGAGGAGTATCCATCTGTAAAAATAGATGAGCCTTAACTATCAAGCCCCTCCCCGTTCAGGGTTACAGTAATATATTACGCAATAGCTTCTGATGAGAAAGTAAATCCCTACTCTATATAACTATTTTAAAAAACAGACACTCACAGTTCACGTAGTCCTTGTTGCAGTGGCCTTACTGATACTCGGTTCCTATAGGATTAAATAACATTTAAAAATTCTGCAGTGCCTTGTGTCATTCTTTCATTTCTACAGCTCTCCCTGTGCACTAGTCAGACACTCTCTGGGATCTTTGCACCTTTCTGGCTACTCCCAGTGCAGACTGCAGATCCTCAGCTGTCTGCAGCTGCTGGCTCCCTCACCTCTCCAAGGCTAGGCAGGGCTGGAGAAAGACTGAAGGTTATTCTCTATTTCTTCTTATACCCACTTGTTCTCTCCATCTTGTACTGTAACTAGCACTTTCATTGGTCAATGCAGGGCAGGGGAAATCTCAAACTTGTAGGCAATGAATCCATTTAAAGTATGGTTAGCTTCTTCTAAGCATGCTCACATAAGGCACATGATTTCCAGAAGGAAAACTTTTGAACAAGATCCCAACCTGTGTCCACCAACAGATACAATCTTTCCCTGAATATGACAGGGTCCCATATCTTCCTGGTAGGAATAATTATATTATAGAAGCATATAGTAGCATATCACTGTATTTGAAGTGGGTAAACCTGGTTTGAATCCTAATGTCAGTTGTGTGCGACTTTGGTCAAGTCCCATTACATTTCTGTGCCTCACGCATGCATTGCATGCTCTCATGGCAGTTAAATGGTTAAGCATCTCAGGGTTAGTTATGCAAATATCTTTATATTTACTTCATACATTTTTTTGTGGTTTTCTCTTAGATTTTGCATTTTCGCAACAATTTGCGCAAATGTTCGCATTGCTCGGGAATTTCAAAGATAATCTTAGCTTCCAGAGCACTTTGAAATTTTTATGACATTCGCCAAAAGAGCAAAGAGAAAAGAAATTAAGAGAAATTAAGAGAATTTCTGGCCAATATGCAATGTACATTGACTTTTATTACTTGGCACATTGTTGCAGTTTTTGCACAAGTTGGCGTGAAAAAATATTGATACATTTCGCCTGATTCACAAAATTCCACACAAAAAAAATCTGTATACAAGGTCTACAACACACATACAGGGCAAAAGTAAAAGAGAGACACTGCTGAGTTTGAAAAGATGAATTAATGGGAGATTCTTCAATATTTAACTCTCCTTCCTTTTATCGGGTACAAAGCTCTATTTTACAAAGTGATTTAAACGGAGAATTATTGTTTCCCAGGCTGTGGGTCCTACATGTTATGTTTTGTCTATCAGAGAATCAATTATCTTACATGTTGTAGTAAAAATAGGTTTACAGCCCACTAGGTAGAAAAATCTCTTTCCAGGTCAAGTAAAGAAATGATCAAGCACTGGAAACCCCAGTTTTATCTCTCGCCAAAGCAGGATTACTGTAAATCACAATGATTCCCAGGCCTTTTTGTTTTGCGTTTGCCTCCTTTGAGTACAGATCTAACAGAGACAATTTAGCACTGCAAACAGCTGTCTGTTATTTGAATGGAGTCAGCACCTAATCCTGCACGACTGCTACCAGAATCTGCTGTAGTGGAAATGTTTGTAGCATAAAAACAAAGCATCTGGCAATAAGCTATGTTTGAGAAGGATCTAATACAGTGCCTCTGTTTCCAAGCAATATTCCTTCAGAAAGCAAACTATTCATAATAGGACTCATTAAGAAAGGATGCACACAGATTTGCTTCAATGCGTTTGCCATGTTGCTGATTGAGTATGTTTGTTTAGCAGTAGAGTAAAGGTGATTGTATATTTTAATGTGTTGTACGAACCAGAAGTGAAAAGTGTCTATAGACGCTTACGAATGACAAAACTGGGGTAGTTATAGACTAAAGTCTCCCAGTTGCAGTATCAGCGGCTGTGTGTCAAGACAAAGTGCAATCCTGGGTCACAACTAAATGCAGCAGATGTATCAGAGAACACATCCTATAGGAAACAACAGGGCCTATGTACTAAGCGCAAGAACTCCTCGTGGAAGAATGGTAGTTCACAGGAATCAGATCAACATGTATTAAAAGAAAAGAGAAAGATCATAGTACAATACAGTTTAATAAACAAACAAATCGAGCAGTGAGCTCCAGTTCACTCACATGCTCCACGATTATAAACAGCAGTGTAACCAACTCAGGGTTTGGAGCGACGCCGGTAGTACAGCTGCACACGAGTCCTCTGGATAGAGTCTATCACCTGCACAAAATTGGCACTTTTAAAAGCTAATTTCAATTGCGTTTGTGCGCGCTTAAGTACTAACCCCAAATGTATCCAGCTGCGTCAACAAATAATTTTCTCATTTGTTTTTTGCGCACAGAAAATGACAGCAGCACTTGGCGTACAGATGTAAATGGTATGCACTAATAATAATAATATAATAATTATAATAATTATAAAAAGAATATTTCTGTGCGCCACAAAACAGGAGAAAGTGCTTCAAAATCATTAACTTGGAGTAAACATAAAAAAAACCTGTTATGGAAACTACTTTTATTAAAACCTACAGATGGCCTCGAAAGGAAGGCAGACTATTTGATAGTGCAAATTCTCTCGGCTGTTAAAGCAATGATAGCAAAATATTGGAAACAGAACGACTCCCCACCAATCACAACAGTATTGAATAAAATTAATCTTGTTATGACTATGGAGAGACTCAAGTAGGAAAATAAGGCAGTGCACTGCCCAATGTAACAGAAGGAGGCTCACGGTTTTTAGCAACAAAAAATAGATTTATTACATAAAAAGTGGACAAAAGGGTCCCCCCTAGGCCGCAGAAGGGGTCCACCAACTAGTTTCAGGCAAAAATGACCTTTATGACACCTTGATAAAGGGCATTTTTGCCTGAAACTAGTTGGTGGATCCCTGCTGCGGCCTAGGGGGGACCCTTTTCTCCACTTTTTATGTAATAAATCTATTTTTTGTTGCTAAAAACCGTGAGCCTCCTTCTGTTACTTTGGGCAGTGCACTGCCTTATTTTCCTACTTGTTCCTGCCATCACCTGGGAGATTGCACTATGCCTATGAAGATTCTGAGATTGGATACTCCAGGAGAAACTGAGTGAGTTCACTTTGTGGGTCGCTGTACCCCTTTTTTCTCTGATATATGGGACGTTGGTCTGTACTATTTATTTATGGTGCCGCTGGCATTAGGTACTAGTCCCCTAACCCTATTAGGGCTTCGTTATGCTATATGCTTACATTGAAGGAGTTTATCCTAAACCTCAGTTTATTATGCCAAACAGGACTTGTTTTTTCTGATGCACTGGCTTTCTACACAACTATGGAGAGATTCACCAGTTTAATCCATGATAGATTCAATAGTTTTTTGACAACCTGGGACCCTTGGGCGACTTATATATGGCAAAATCCAAATCTGACTTCGACCGCGAACTCAGATATGATTTCAAACTAACCTGTCTGTATTTCTAATACATACTGTAGGATGTTTTTACACTTTTATATAAATATATATGTAAGATCCCTGTGTGGAGACCATTGTGGATGCTTCCCCCTATCCCTCCCCACCCACCCTTTTATTATCTGTATCCCTTACCCCCCACCATTCCCTCTTTCTATTAAGTTTCGAAAAATAATAAAACACAAGTTAAAAAAAACAAACAAAAAAAACTGTATTTTATGCAGCATCGATGATGTATTGCATAGGTAAAAAAATGTATTCTTTTTCCAGCATAGTTATTATAAAGATAGGTATACAAATAATTGATAATTACTAATACTAGTAATACACATAATTCTGTTTTAGATAAAATCTTATCATTCAAAAGCCATTTTTAAACCACACATTTTGCGACACTTGTATGAAGACTTGAAACATATGCGCACATTTTTTGAAGGTTTGTATTACTTTTTAGCACCGAAAAATGTTGAGGCAACTTACATTTTAAAAAGGATGTTAGTATACAGGTTTCACTACGACTGCTTCTTCGGTTTACCTGGAGCATTTTTATTGCCACAGAATTGCACCACTTTTGCCTTGATACTTACAGATATGGCAAAAGGTGCTGACTCGGGCGTCGCGGTCAAAAAAGCGAAAGTTCACTGCTCTGGAGACAGCGATTGCGCTGCGGGGGTCCATGCTTCAAAATGCGGTAATCGTCCAGAGTCGGGACCATCATTGTCGCGTGACCGTGAGTGGCAGCAACACTGAAGACAGTTAGCTTAGCTACATCTGTTTGGTGCTATGAGTCAGGACTGCACGGTCCGTGCCGCACCTTCCTACCTGCCTGTGCCAGCGCCCCGTCATGGCGGCTCGCGCGGCCGCTATCTCCGCTCCTCCATCGGCCCGCGCCCCATCGGTGCGCTGCCTCCGCCTTCCGGGAGCGCACGGCGGGTCCCGTCCTCGCGTGCATCTCACGCGCTACGCTCCAAACCCAGGCGTGCGCGGCTTGCACATGCACCATTTAAAGGGACCAGCACCTGCAATACTGCCTGGACTCATTTCAGATGGAATACACCTAAGCTTCATCCTGCCTCAGCCTATCACAGGTCTACCTATGTCTGAGCCCTCCTTCCTTCTCTCCCTGATTGGTACTACTCTGTATATTAGTCTCATTCACCCTTTGGTCGTCGCTGAGCATAGACCTTCTATGCACTGTGCTCACTTGCAGCCTGAGTACCTGTCCACATTATCTTGCTTACCTGTTGTGACCCTGCTTGTACCTGTCCTGTCTCTTCTTGTTCCCCTGAACCTTGGCTTGGCTACGGACTTCTACGCTCTCTACTCCACGAACTCGGCTTACGGATATCTACTACTCTACATTCTCCTATCCTCTACTACGGCTTACGGATCTCGACCATTCTACGCTCTCCAGTCCCGGACCATAGGCAAGTACTCGCTACCCTCTCCACTCTCCTATCCTGACCCTCCTACGTTCACGACTCTGCAATCCGGACCCACCCCCGTGGCTTAGGGTGGTGGTTATATATATTCCCCACCTCGGCCCCGTGGTTCAGTCCAGGTTGCAGTGAGCAACCGTGACACTATGTACACTATAAAGCATCTTTATAAGTGATTTTGAAATATTATTATTATTAATAATAATAATAATAATAATAATAATAATAATAATAATAATAAAACAGACACACAGAAGAATAGCTGTGACCCACTTGTACAAAACCAATTTTTAGGTGGTGTGTGGTATGTGTCAACACCTTTTTCACAAAGAAAACAATGACACTTGGCGGGGGCTGGGACGGGGGCGTTGGAGTTAGTGAATGAGTTTGTCTGTTGCACACATATGTAAATGACATGTAAAATTAAACTACAAGCAGGCACCACTTTTGGGCGTCTGTCAGGCTTTTCTTGTCTTAAACAGCAAATGCAAGTCGAAGCGAACATTTCTTAGTGCCCACATAGGTATGAAGATGATCGCTGTGTTGTTTTTCATCAGCTAACAATTTATGAAATTGATTAATTGTGCATTTAATTAATAGTAAGATAAGAAGATCGTGCAAAATACATTTAGATAGTAAGATTTCCCACACGCACTGTGTATCAAGAGAAGACACCATCTGTTCCCCCCATAAACTTCCTCTCATCATACTAGCCAAGCCTCCCTATTTATGGGGGAGACATCCTCATAATTCTGGTGTAGCATTCTCAGACTTATCTCTGAAACAAACTGTCTCAGTCCAATGTAAGTCAAGAGAAAGTAAAAAGCATTTTACTAACAGATCTTCCGTAAAAGATTTTGTACAATACATGTTGATTAAAGGGCGGGCTGAGTTTGTATGAGGTGCGTGTGTATAGATGAAGCATGTGTATGGGGTGTGTGAATGTATGTCTATATATTATATATATATATATATATATATATATATATATATATAATCATATATATGTATATATAAATAAATAAATTATATATTTACTCACTATTATGATTCTACTTCTTTGTTGCTGGTCCTTGCCGACAACGGACACAGACTTTTTAATCAAGAATCAATTTAATAATTCATAGTTTATTCTAGCATACAGTGAAAGCTCCCACATTATTTTGGTGGTGGTCCCTTTCATCAGGTAAAAGTATATATATATATATATATATATATATATATATATATAGAGAGAGAGAGAGAGAACTTCCCAGCTGATCCACTAAATGTATCATACTGTAACCTACGATAAATGTACACTTCTCTAAGGCTAGAACTACATCAATTTCATAGTACAGTATGTGAATGGATGCTTATGACACAAATATATACTACTGTATATGCTTCTTTAACTCAGCATACAAAAAAATGGCAAAGAAATACAGTATTATATGATATGTTTATTGAACCAACAAACACTTTGTAGTTAGTACGCTTATAAATATCACAGAAAAATGAGTTACTATGATATTTTTTGTTAAATACATTTATCATAGCAAATAATTTTTACAATGTTAGTATCACTATCATACTTCTTTTAATCTTTAGTTCAAGTTCTCTATTCAATTAAAACAGCATTGTGCTGGTATATGTTTAAAAGTGCAACACTTCCATCCATTTATCTTTTTGGCAGGAATGATAAATTAAGGGAAAATGCTCTGATAGCGAAAGTAATAAGCAAATGCCGGAAGTGTCTTGTCGAAAAGCTCCAGGCACAACACTGGTTTTCCACAAGCCGTTCACATTGTGCGATACTTTATCATTTCTATTTTCTGGGTTTGTTATACAAATGTTTTAATGTTTTGCACTATCAAATAAACATGAGGTTCTAGCCGGGAGGTTAAACAGTGAATTCTTTTTAGTCAATAATTATCTAGAGCAAACTTTTCCCCTACAGTTGGTGCAAAGCAAAATGCAACATAAAGGCTGTCAAGATAGCAGTTCCTACAAAATCCAGATACCTGCCTCCTACTGTTCCTCTCCTCCCAAAAAAAACACAGCATTTAAAGCTGAAACGATAGTGGTAGAGAAGACAAAGTTTCTGTTGTCGTTTGATAGTGATAGACGATGTGAATTGGAACTGCTGACTTTACACTGCAGGAGAGACAGATTTGAAACTGGCAAAAAATAATTGTGTCTGTGTTTGGCCAGTCAATAAAAACACTGAAGGTCTGGCAGTGTCAAAGCAAAAACACAATAAATTTCCAGCACATAAACACACACACAATGCCTTTTGAGAAGAGGAGGAAGAAAAGTTTTTTTGTTACCCTTTCTCTCAGAAAAGGAAACTGTTCTTGGCAACACATACTGTAGTGTGGTGGGTTGTATATATTTTTTTTTTTTTTTTTTTTTTTTATAGGGAGCAATAAATATACCATTGGCGTTTTGTTTGGAAAATACATAACATTAAGTAGAAATAAGGATTTTACAGTCTGTTCACATAGTCCAGATTTAGTACTAACCTAGTTTTTTTTTGCCAATTCTTACATTTCTTCAAAAGATACCATTGTTTATTCTTCAGACGAAAAAGCGAGCCAAATGGTAAAATAAATATAGCTGGTTGGAGTATAATTAATCAACACTTTTGTTTCAGAGTATTTGCTGAAAGACATAAAAAAAACAATGTGTCCTACACGTCGTAACCCGTTCCATGCCAGAGTGTTCTGCCCCCTCTGTGACCACAGCCCCTCCGGCACGAGCGATCCTGTGATAACTCTCCTGAGCGCTCACGCAATTATTTCCTATTTCCAGTGATGCAAATGGCAGGGGCAGATCCTCCTCTTCTGTTTAGTTCATGGTCAGAAGCGCTGATTGTGAACGCCCCCTAGAAAACAAGCAAAGCCCAACGACGTACAGTGGAGCATACGCCATAAGGGAATCCAGGGCGCTACCCTTTATGATGTATGCTATACCGACACTGCAGAGCAAAACCACTCAAATCCTTTTAACCGAGGGCCTCTCAGCTTGGGTACAATTTGCTGCTCATTTCCTGGTGGTGAGTGAAATCAAAATGTCTACCAGTGGCACCACTGTCTATGAAACAACCAATGTGGAAAAAGCGTGTATGAGTGCCCCATTTACCACATTGATTTGTTTGCAAGAGCAGGAGCCCCCATTTTCCGCCAGAACTTTGTGAACAATTTTGATAATTTGTCTCTCTCGGTTCGGATGTAATAATAGGAAAATATTGTTATTACTGCTGCTTCAATTAGAGTTAGATAGTATTTACAGGGCTCCAAGAGGTAACTGTTTCATTATTAGCGGGTCAACAGGTTTCATTAATTACATCCAAACTAGTGGTGACAATGATGTAAGACTCCAAAAAGAAAATTTCAACCAAACTTTGAAGTCTGATCGAGAAGTACACAGCACAAAAAGGACCACACAGTTTGGATACCTGGGAAATATGCTAATGTGGATATGCAAAGTATATTTAAATAATTAACTTTATCATAGTTTTCAGGTACTGTTTGTTCATTTCTGGGCACAGGTATCTCTCCACGTGTTGTATGACGGTCTGTTTGGGGAGGTATATAAGTCACTTGGGAGTTCTGCAACTTTGCACATTCTAGGCATAGTGAACTTTGGCAATTTCACACATCTCTACTTGTTACCACTGTACTGTATACCACCATCGCACTTGGAGCACATCTTCTTGTCAAGGCCAGATAACAAATGCCTTAGGGAGAGAAAAGTACAAGGAAAACATTTGCAGCGCTGGAAGAAATATGGGATAAAGTCAGTTAGCATCACAATTAGTGGCGTGTTTTAGTGGTGGAGGAAACCTGAGTTTATGAGAATAAAAAGTCTGGCTACGATGGAAGGCTCTTTACTGTACTACTTCACTGTGTCTTAGGAATGATTGTGAACAGCAGTCACATGTTACATCACTGAGAACATTAATAAGATAACATGGCACTCACAAAACATGTAAATAAACTCACAATCAGGACCCTAGTCCTCAGCCCCCGCTTTGTGACACAGTTGCGGATCCCAGATCATTAGTAGAACGAGATGGATGATGCTTCCTACTGACGGAAGATATGTGACTGCTGATCACGCAACTGCTTGGACATCTACGCACCACTTGCATTTCTATGTTGCTCTTCTACTACTATTTTATTTTGAATGGCTGCGAAGCCTGATTTGGGATTTGTTGTTACAAAATATAGATGCCGTTTTCGGTTATGATGTAATGTGCAGTTGACGTATGTTGCGATTCGTGACACTCGTAATTGAGGTAAACGAGTTCTCGTGATTTAGGGAAACTGCGAGTCTCCCACACCTCGGAAACAGAACAGAAAGTTACATTTGTAGTCAGAACTAGTGTTGATTTTTTTTTTTACATTTCAATAAGAGCACTTGAATTCCCCTATTCATTTTTCTTCTCAATAAAGCAAGTTTTTGTCGGAATGTGACATGTGGTTGTGGCCGTTTCCCCGTGACCAAGATGGTGCCGGCGTTTGGCCACCAAGGGGCCCTCCACCAGAGCCGCTCCCAATGCTGGACACTCAGCCGAGGTAGTTTCGCCAATAGGATAAGTTTAGTTAAAATCCCTTAACGGTTGGGGTTAGGGGGTTAAGGATAGGGGTTTTAGGGTAAGAGGCTAGGTTTCTAGGGTAGGGGATTAGGGTAAAAGGTTAAGATTTTTTACAGTAAGGGATTAAGGTAAGGTTTTTAGGGTAGGGGATTAGGGTAAAGGGTTAAGGTTTTTAGGGTAGGGGAATAGGGTAAAGGGTTAAGGTTTTTAGGGTAGGGAATTAGGGTAAAGGGTTAATGTTTTTAGAGTAGGGGATTATGATAAAGGGTTAAAGTTTGAGTAAGGGATTAGGGTAAATGGCTAAGGTTTTTAGAGTAGGAGATTAGGGTAAAGGGTTAATGTTTTAGGGTAGGGGATTAGGGTAAAGGGTTATGGTTTTTAGAGTAGGGGATTAGGGTAAAGGGTTAATGTTTTTAGGGTAGGGGATTAGGGTAAAGGGTTATAGTTTTTAGAGTAGGGGATTGGGGTAAAGGGTTAAAAAAAATTGGTTAGGGGATTAGGGTAAGGGGTTTTAGGGTAAAGGTTAAGATTAGGGGTTTACCTTGGCAGCGAAGCGGGCGGCAGAGAGATGTTCCGGCGGCTAAACACTGGTGGTGATATTGTAGTGGTAAAACAGCCATGACCAAATGTCGTACAACAGGTTTTTGCAGCCTATTAGAATAAACTACATCACATAAATGTTTCGCTGATTCCAGATGCGTTTTTTTGGGGGCGTTTTTTTGCAGCTACTATTGACAAATCGTTAGCGTAACTTTCGCTTCTGTGAGGTCATTTCACATCCATTTGCCTGGGCTAGTTCGATTTTGTTCTAACAGTTCAATCAGAGAAAAGGTAAATGCAACGTATCAGAGGAAAAACTTTCTGCAGGTTTATTCTTCAGGCAATTTTATTTTCTAATGGAAATCTTTGAAGTGCAAAAATGTTAAGGAATGTGAAAATAAATTAGCTTCAGTGACAGGATACACAATGAAAAACCTCAGGCACAGCAGCTGTCACTTTAGAGGAACTAATAGTTTAACCTAGAAAATTAAAGTTGGGTACTCAGGCTTTCTGCCAATAAAAATGTAAATCATCAGGTGCAATTATATTTATTTAGCAATAGTCAATGTGTGTCTATTTCCATTTCTAAAATATAGGTGTGAAGGTATAAAATAAAAGTATTATCTCCTCCTACCTCTCCCATCGTACTTTCAGTGTCTCTTCCGCTAACACCTCCTCTGTCAATTGTCACATCTCCTGGGATGATGCAAAAAGGACATATAACAAGACAGGCAGGTTTCAGTACAGCAAGTGAGCCTCACAAAGCATTAAGTAGCCATAGATACTGAGAGTTATTCCTCGTACAGTCTCTCCATATCCGCTAGAGTTAAAATAAAGATGCTAGTGTTATAGCAGAAATCTCCCCATGACTCTGCCCCTTTCTACATTTTATGCCATATATACCATTGCCTCATGACATACCTTTTCCATTCTGCTATTACTTATACCAGTCATTCCACCCTTTTCCCTTTCCCTGTAGTATTGTTTGGTTCCACCGCCTTGAATCCATGTCTTGCACCATGTAATGCTCTCTGACGTTTCCCCCATTTAAAGGTGCCCTAAAACTCCCAATTTAAAAGAAATCTACTTGGCAAAATCCTGATATTCTCAGCTTTATTTCTTCTGCTTCCATTATGATAATGTAAGTGTCACCTAATGGTAAAAGGAAAATGCTGAGAGGTTCGCAGAAGGCAGCTAGAGAACCATACCCTCACCATCCTCTCTCATTGGTCCTAATTTATTCCCTGTGCTGCGGAAAATATCTCCAGCAGGGGAAATGCCGCTCTACAGCACACCGAATTACTAATTCCTCTGTAAAATCCAAAAATCAAAAAGCGTTACTGTATACCAGTACCAGAATCATTTAACTTGTTAATGTCTATATCATTGGTTTCATCCACCTTCATTTCACTGCATTGCCAAGTATATGAGTGATCTGTATCATAAATAATATTTGTGAGCACTAGACTATTAGTAACATACATTGACAATATGATTTAGCATTGTTGTACTGTACATTAATGTTGTTCATGACTTGCAGAGCTGTTAATTAACCATACCAAAGAATATAACAATATAGATTGTATATGTAACAAAGTGCCCCTGCCTTTAGCCTTCTACTGGCCTCAACACTAGAAGTCCTGATAGGAACAGGCAGTGTTGGGGTTAATCTCCCGTGCAGGGCCTAGCCTGCATTTGCAGCCTGGATGGGTACTATGTTGCCTTATCTAGGGGCAGGCCTAAACCGGCAGTTGGAGTGTCATACCTGGGGAGGGTACTAACTGGGTCACATGTATATGGTGTGATGCCAGTCAGTACTTGGACCTGCCCTGTTATGGGGCAGGGTTACAAGCCCTTCCCCCGGATATTAAAGCTGACACTCCACCAAATTGAGTGTGTTGATTATAGGACAGTGTGATACCCTTTTCCCTACAAGAAGGTCAAGGAGATTTGGAGGGGCTCTACAGGCCTCAAGCCCCTGGGGTCTGCTCCAGGGCTGGAGAGGTGTCATGCTGTTATGCAATAAACCTGCTGTTGGACCAACTATGGTGCGTGGTTACTGGAGAGGAGTATTGCCCGTGGGGACCATCCTGCATTCAGCAGGATCCTCATGGAATGGAGGCACTGCACAGTAAAGAGATGGAGAAAGCCTGTCCTGTTGCTACCCCAAAGCTCCAACTGCGGAGCCATTCAGACCTCCATAACCAGCAGGCGCGCGACAGCACCGGGGACAATACCCATGTAGTGGCTAGATCTTCCATGGCCGGGGGGAACAGGTGCTACAGTACATATATATTTAGCAAAAGGAAAAAAGTAGCTCTAATCACTAACCTAATATTAATAATTAAACAATACAAAATTACAGTGTAAATACAACACAAAAACCTAAAAAAAACAGTGTTCTTGACGCAAAGTGATAAAACAGTTCATATGTGCAAATGAACCCAGTGTTAATTAGCACTGAAAAACACATAATACTGTAACTCCAAGTAGAAGATTCTCCAGGTCAGCAGACTCTTTGTAGCCCCTCATATGAAGAAACACAAATGCAAGGATATAGTGCATTAACATTTACTTTAAGATGACAAACAACACAGAGGGGATGGTAACACACTCACACTCTCCCCGATGGTAAGTAAACAAGAAGTGACTTCGGGCGCACTTCAACCCTTCTCCTTAGATAACAGCAAACGATGTGACCGCTCCACTTCTCAGTCAGGAACAGACCGTGATTGCCTCTGCCAGCGTCTCTCACCCGCAGTGGGGGCACTCCACCGCGTCACGGCCGTCTCAGCAGTCTCCTTCCAATCAGGGCTTCTCAGGAGATTGGGTACAGTGGCCTCAAAGCATCAAAAAAGGCCCAACATGTTTCGTCCCACCGGACAAATGTGCAAATGGAGGAAGATAAAGAGTCCAATATAGGTATACTTGAGTCTATAGTTAAGTCCAGCTGCCAGAGTCCAGGAGAGAGTTCCACGTCCCTCCAAATGTGAGCAGAGAAGGTGTTCTCCGGCACGTTGACTCAAGTATAGTTGTTAAGCATAGTCCAGATAAATGTAAAAGAAGATAACAATATACAGCTCAACCCTGTTATAACGCGATCCGTTACAACGCGAATCCGCTTATAACGCGATGTAAGCGGGGCTCCCAATTTTCCGATTTTATGAATACTTTACAACACGATTACTGGTATCTTAAATACTTTGTTGTACAATGCATGCAATTTTACATTATTTCTAACGCAATCCGCTTATAACACGATGTGATTCTTTGGACCCCAAGCACAGAGTTTAAGGGGGTTGAGCTGTATCAATAAAGGTTATTTACCTACTAAAGCACTGGTGATTAAATACATGCACTTACAAGTTGAGTGTGGCGTATATATTTAGGGCTGCTTTTAATCCTTTGCATAATGATAGTAAAATGTTATGTGTCACCATGCAATGTGAAGTAGAGCTGTGCAATTTAATTTGACCCTTTCAGGGAAAGTTACATTGGTTAAATACATTTTTGCTTCAACCAAATGCATATATTTGTAATATTTGGTGAAGAAAGGGTAGTTTAAAGGGCACAGCCTATGCATTATATGAATGGGTCTTTGTTAAACAGAGATTTCCGAATGGTCACTTTATTTTCTTTATGTCATTTTGATATTCCTGCTCTGCATGAGCTCTCACTCATATTTTACCATTTTTTTTTGTCACAGCTATGTCAATATATATGTAACAGGAGAGAATGAAAAGTTGTGACTTAGCCTGACATTAATCCATTACAGAAACATGTGAATGGCATATCTAATAAACTGTCATGTTGAACAGAATAACTAAAGAGATGAACTGCCAAAGAGAAAAAGCAAATAGCCAGACGAGTTGGAAAATGGGCTTTGGAAATGAGATAAAGTTTCAGCTTATTCTGACTGACATATACATTTGGTACATTTTTTTAAAAACGTTATTATGCCTGCAACAGGTATATACTGCAAATTGAAACCGCATACCAACTTCTATAATAAATTACAATAGTTTGCACATTTAACTTCTTACATATTGATCAGGCAACGTATCACACTTCATATGAAATAGCATTCAGTGACACGGCATGGAAAGTATATTTTTATGGATGCTGCAGAAGACACCTACACTTAGGGGGGGTTATTCATTAAACTGTGATAGGTACTTTAGCGTTTGACGTGAGATGAAGTGTTACATTTTTTTACTCACAATTCCAGAGAAACAATACTATTTTATCTACGAACATTCCAAGCAGATTTATTTAAAAAATACTCTAAGGGGCTTATTCTATTTCATCCTAAGTGGGTGATCGGAATCATTTTCAGACGAGATTCCCCATTGAAGTCAATGACGCATTTCATCCCAACCGACTGCTTTGGCACATACAGAATCAGACCATTGAGCTTTCTAAAGTAAGATCTATTAAGCTTGGCCCCAGTGTTTAATATACTCTATTTAGTAATTATTGCAATCACAAATGCAAAAAAAAAAACTAAATAGAAAAGAGGGAGAGATGGAAGTTGGGTATCTGGAGCCCACACAGCACAAACAAGACACATCCTACACCACATCTCTGGTTGAATGATAAGGCATGGATCATGTGACAGACTTGTGTTATGATAAGCAGGAAACTACTCAACACGATGAAGAGGTTAGAGAGGCATCTTTAAAAGCAAGAATAGCACGTCAATTTTAAGGGGATCTCGTTTGGTAAAGACTATGCTGTTAGTTTCTAGGTAGGATTTATGCAGTAGGTAAAAACAGAAGGTCGGCCTTAATGAAGAAGGGGACAGAAAGTGGATCTACGTGTAGGTCCACCACAATTCCCTGCAATGACTGAAATGTAAGTAGTATGGAGGATCTCTGGTTCCTTGCCTCCATCAGAAGTTGAATCCACTTAAGGGTTGTGAGTGAAAATTGTCATAAAGTATCTGTAATCACTAGTCATATGGACAAGAACATCTACTTCGTTCAACAAGAAATCCCCCGTGGCCACATTAAAATAATAGAAGTGTGTTCTTGGGGCTAATGTTAGTCCCAAGAAAAATATCGGAGCTCAAATGAAAAAGTATATATGCTGTGTGCCAATCCAATATGATGAAGATCTATGAAAGAATATATTATATATCCATATAGCAACTCCTTCTCCCATCCACCGATAAGAGTATGTAATGAAAACAGACGGCAACTGGCTAACCTCAATAGCACCAATGATTGCCTGTAGATTACTCACGGTTTACCCATGAGGGGGAGGGAGAAGGAAGATGAAGCGCTGTAGAACTCACAGCTCCGAGCTGTGAAACAGCTGATGAAGAGAATAGCCGGTTGAATCTGAGCCTCTTCAATAGACTGACTCGTGTCCGTCAGTCTCTCCGGTCTGAACTCCGTCTGAGTCTCTCAAGCACGATGTGTGCGACGTCATGGAGAACGGACTGCCGGGAAACAGCTGATCACTGCGCGGCTTCACTTGAGTGATGTAATCTCTGCGCCGTCAACACGGCACAGTGAATAAGGAGTAGATAATTGATCTTCGGTGTAGCGTACATCCATGCACATGCGCATAGGAAGGAGAAGGTCCAAAAGGGACAAAACAGGCGCACAACAAAACGGATTGATGGGCAGGCAGGATACAAAAATAAAAGTTTATAATCTAAAAAACAATAACATGAATAGTCCTGGCAGGTACTCTGATGCGTTTCATGCGCAGGGCGCTTTGTCAAAGAGTAATCTGCCAGGAAAAGGACAATACAGATATAGGTGAAAAACAGCTGTTAAAAATCAATTAATCAAAATTAAATGAATGAATGCAGCACTGTGTAATCCAATGGACTCCTCAGATGGTTCTAACCAATCAATGTTGAGCACATGTGAGAAACCCACATTGGATTAACACATGAGCTGCTGTGTTAACTTGTGTGAGTACGAAAAACCCTGAAATACAAACAAAAACATATAACATGCAAATTTAACTAAATCAGAACTACTAAATATAGTAAATAAAGTAATATCAGATAATCTATCAAATCATATAATACCTCATAACCGAAAAATCAACACTGTATAAGGAGAAAGAGTAGAGAACAGAATATCCATATCAATGAAATATAAAATCAGAAATGGGAAGGGAAATGAGGGGGGGAAAGGGGAGGGGGGGTGATAGTTGGATGAAGAATGAAATATATAATTATTCGTTATATTTTTCATACTTCATCCCCCCCCCCCCAGTAAGATCCCTGCAGGATTTAGTGCTAGATCAATGTTACACATTTGGCGTATCACCTCCATGACCTCCTTCCAAAATACTTTTACCCTGGGGCAGTCCCGGAAATTATGGAAAAGATCTGCTTGTAGAGAGTTACATTTCGTACAATTGCTGTGGGTGGTTAGCCCCATTATATGTCTTCTCCGTGGTGAGATAGGTGCAAACTGTGTCAATTTTAAAACCATCTTGCGAAAGTAGGCTGATGATGTTGCTTTTAAACTTTAAACTAGGCCTCTCAGAGCTTCCTCTGTGTCTAGATTTGGAAAAAATGTAATCCATTTGTATAGACCATTGTAAGATTTGGTATAGTCATGTTGTTTTTGAGCAATTTTGTAAATGAGTGAGGTAACGATTCCCAAGGTCTTTGAAATGTTTACATACTTGTCTAATTCCGTATGTCTCTTTATTGGGGATGTGTTTGAGAATTGCTTGCGTGTAGTGTCTTGCTCGGAGGAAAGGTAATAAGCGTTTGTTTGAGAGGCTGTATTTGTCTATTATTTCCTGAAAGGGCAGGATCTGGCCATTTTGTAGTTTTTTATGTCCTAAATTGATTTTATACCTTTGTTTTCCCAGTATTTGAATGTTGCATGTGCCAGTCCATTTTGAAAGTCAGGGTTTTCACAAAATGGAAAATGTTGAGTGTCTAATAAATTGCCAAGCTTTACATGAGTTTATAATCAATGGGTGTTGTTTTCAATCGAGTGGGATTTTAGAAGTTTGTGCGTGAACAATGTATTTTACTTACTTGGCCTGCCAGATGCTGAACTCTCCGTGTCTGTAAATGTATTGGTATTGTCACACTTGTGCTCTCCCTACAAGCGCAGGGAAAGGGAAGGGCCCGTTAGCGAGGTGGGGAGGCCGCAGCTGATACGAAGGGAGTGAGTTGCCACACAGCTGGGGATCGGCGCACGTAGTCACGTGACCGCGCCGCGCGCATGAGAATGCGCGACACGTCCGGAGGTGCGGTGCCTATTCAGAGACACGAGTGATCCAGCTGCATGTGCGCGCATGCTCTGACAGCAGAGCGGGAGTGCACGCGCTCTCAGGCACCAACGCGGGGGTTGCGGGAAGCCAACGCTTCAGCACAGGAGTCTGGAAACGGAAACCAGGAACATGTAACATGGGCATGGAGTCCAGAGCACAAGGTAACATCCATAGAAGGATTGCTTCTTGGAGAACGTCCAGACTTCTTAAAGGCATAGTGACAGAAACAGCAAGGTGCAGCGAAACTAAACATAACATAAGGGTTCTTAGTCTAATCCATTGGCCAAGGAATTATAAGCCTGCTACCACGTCAAGGTGAACCCTACTAAGTAGTTACCTACACTACCCGACGGTAAACTAACCTCAGTAGTATAAGAGTGACTGTCCCAGTCTTCCGGAATCCACAGGAGATAAGTAAAGGTCCCAAGGAGGTCCAGGCAGGAACAGTATGCGATGAATACTAGCAGGCACCAGGGCAGGCAGCAAAAGACTAAATGCAAAGAGAAAGTCAAAGAGAGGCTTACTTCCTGTAAGGAGGAAGAGGGCAGGATTTGCCAGGAAGCAAGATGGCGTTGCTTGCTTCAGAATCCTTAAAGACACAGGATCTTGACTCGCAGCTAGATGGCGGCGATCAGAAGTTAACAGGTAATGAAGGAACACGCCGCAGGGGGCGTGTTCCACGCATCGTTACAGGTATCAAGAATTCAATCTCTAGCAACTCTAATTAAGCTGGAAATATTGTACAGCTTGATATTAGGAAAGGTTTCCCTCCATTTCCTCTGAAAGAAATCTTCCCCTCTCCCAGCCATGACGTCTCAGTCAGGAAGTAAGTTCGCGTGAAGATGCTGAGAGAGCGGAGTGTCAGCGTCTGAATGTTCAGAGTTCCAGTGCTTTGTTTTGTATCGCACTCTTTGTAGTCTGAAAGCGCTGTTATACTGTGAAATTTGTGACTGTATTTTCAACTCTTACACCATTTTACAATATATATAAACGTTATTATACTATTTATGTCCTTTATAATTTTATAGGTTTATAATATTTGACCCATTGAAGATGACTAGAGGATTCAGCATTCTTTCTCAAGCTCTCTGATTACCTTGAATAGTCCTGAATAATTCCTACATCATGTGAGTGGTATACAGTAAATCCCCATTTCACATCCTATTTTTTTATATAGTTTTTATATATTGTATTGCACTATATTTTTCCTGAATAGTCCTGAATAATTCCTACATCATGTGAGTGGTATACAGTAAATCCCCATTTCACATCCTATTTTTTTATATAGTTTTTATATATTGTATTGCACTATATTTTTCCTGTTTGTTTCTTTTATATTTATATCCTGGGAATTTTTGTGCTTTTGAGTTGCTGTTTTGAGGTTAAAGTTCTCACATTTTTAAAGTTTATTGGCGTCAATAGTATTTAAAAGAGTAGCATCTTTTCTCATGTCCATTCTAAGAAAGTTTCTTTTAAGGGTTTATAAACAAAAGAGATACCGGCGCCTAATGAGTCCAAAAATAATGGAATCCTGGATATCCAGTAGAAATAGTTCCAGTTCCAAGGAAATCAACAGTCTCTGTATCTTGGGGTATTCAGATATTACTTGATGCAGTGGAAGTAGAACATGCAATGAAAAAAGAAATATTTAGTGCAACACAGTTAAACAATTTATACAGACATAATTGCAACTGGCTGACATAAACAGACAAAACAAACAGACACAACTAGACAAACAACACTTAAGCAAAGCTAATGATAAAAGTTATTTATTAAACTAGATGATAAAAAGGACAAATGGCTAACAGACCGCTCCGGTGGGTTAAAAACACTCACAGGACGGCTGCTGGTAATTCGCATAGTACCAATGGGGGCTGGTGACCGCGTGTGGGGGATCCGCTGGGTGCCTCAGACGCCTTGTATTCCTTCTGCGTCTCTCTACTGGCAAAAACCGGAAGTGACGCCGTCCTTGTGGCGGACCGGAAATGACGTTGCCGGATGTGACGTCAGAACCTGGCAATCTCCAGTGGAAGATACAGGAAACGGCGATCTGCACCTCCTTGCCCCACAGTCGTTGGAAGAATGCACTCAGCGCTTGTACTGCTTGTAAATATAAGCCACCAAATGTCCTATATATAGATAAAAAATGCCCTACGCGATTCGTGCGTCTAAACACACTTCCTCAGGGGATATGAAGTGATGGCAGTGATGCTGGTTTATATACCCTCAAACTTTGCTCCGATTGGTCTGTCAATCAGTGCAATCATGGGTGTAGTCCGTTTAGCATAATAAATCACTGCCATTTGATTCAGCTTTGCATACATGAAAATAACCTAACACAACATTTAACATAACATAAAAACAATGAATAAAAATAGTGACTACAGTATTTGGCAATGTATATTATACCAATGATATTTGTCAGTACACAGTAAAAAATATAAAAAAAAACCCATAGTGGGAACATAAAAAGATAAAGTGCTGAATAAAAAACTTTCACCTGATGTTTATAGGAACACTCCTAGCTCAAAGTCAATATTTAACCCTCTAGGGGATAAAGTTTTTAACTCATATATCCAGTATGCCTCACGCATACTGCATTTTTGTAATCTATCACCACCTCTTGTGCTAGCAGGGATTGTCTCAATGGCCTGACACTTGAGACCGCTAGGATTTTTGTTGTGATGTGTGAGGAAGTGGTGGGATACACTATGGGTGATCAATCCTCTTTTAATGTTGTATATGTGTTCATACACTCTCTTTTGATACGTTCTTCCTGTCCTTCCCACATACTGCAGGCCACAAGGACACTGGAGTAGATATATGACATAACACATATGACAGTCAATATGTGACTTGATAGGATATTCCTTTTTAGTGACGTTTGATTTAAAACTTTTTACATTATTACTGTACATACATGCCGTACACTTGGAACACTTAAAAAAACCTTTGTCTATCATAGCTCTATTCTCTTTTTGTTGGATTAGTGGACAGCTTGGGGCGATTCTAGTTTTTAAATTTGATGCCCTAGTGAAAATAATTTGTGGTTTTGGAGGTAAAATTCTTGCTAGAACAGTGTCCCTCATTAGAATCGGCCAATGTTTATTAATTATTTTTTTAATCTTAGGTGCCATGCCATTATATTGCGTAATAAACGGTACCTTCTCTGAAAAACTATTTTTCAAATCTTTTTTCTTATATACAAGAAGATCTTCTCTTCTCAAATTAGTAACCTGATTTATAGCCTCATCCAAAAGATGCTCAGGGTAATTCCTATTAAGAAATTTACACTTCAGGTCCTCAGCCTGAGACTCAAAATCCCTGATATCAGAGCAATTGCGTCTCAGGCGGAGGAACTGACCCCTAGGTATATTCCTGATCCATGATGGATCGTGCGAACTGTAAGCTCTAAGGTAAGTATTTGCCTGCACTGGCTTGAAAAATGTTCTAGTATGAAGAGTGTGATTAGTGACATAAATGTGTAAGTCTAAAAAATCAATGTGCTCTGTGCTGTGATTAAAAGTGAACTGAAGATTTTTGTCATTATTGTTTAAATAAGTGAAGAAGTGTTGTAATTTTGTGTCACCGCCGGACCAGATGAAAAGTACGTCATCTATGTAATGTTTCCAGAGCATCAGGTCTGCCCCATATGGACAGTTGTTCCAAATGGACCCTTCTTCCCAACTGTCCATAAAGAGGTTTGCATAACTTGGGGCAAACCTGGTGCCCATTGCGGTTCCACAAACCTGATTATAAAACTGTGAGTTAAAAGTGAAATAATAATGTGTTAAAATAAACAGAATACTATCAACCAAAAAAATTTTCTTAGCAGATGTCAATAAGTCAGTAGAATCCAGTTTTTGAGACACGGCCCTGCAGCCCATTTGATGATCTATAATACTATACAGTGACTTAACGTCTGCTGTCACTAACATATAATTTGGCTGCCACTCTAGATCTTGAAGAATTTGAAGAACATGGGTCGTGTCTCTCAAATAGGATTTACTCTGAACCACGTGAGGCTGTAAATAATAATCAATGTATTGTGATAAATTAGAAGTTAAAGATGATATACCAGAAATAATAGGTCTACCCGGTGGTGCTGTGAGGTGTTTGTGTATTTTGGGTATAAAATAAAATAAAGGTGTGCGTGGATGTGGTATAGGTAAGTAGGCTAACTCCTCCTCAGTAATAGCTTTATTTTCCAAGCCAGTGCTAAGCAGAGCTTCTAGGTCTTTTTTGTATTGGTCAAGGGGATCGTTACAGAGGGGGAGGTAGGTGGCCCTGTCGTCCAACAATCTTTTGGACTCAGCTAAATAATAAGATCTATCCATAACCACTATACCTCCCCCCTTGTCCGCAGGTTTAATGACCAACAATTCATTGGACTCAAATTACTGTAAGGCTTCTTTTTCTTTTATGTTCAAATTGTCATCTTTGATTTTAAATGATCGACTGGAATCCTCCAGATCCTTAGTGACCATGTCGACAAATGAACTTACTAAGTGCCCTTGAGCAAATTTGGGATAAAAGGTAGATTTCTTTTTGAAGCTACTAGATGCTGGTGAATCTATTATCACCACTTGATTGGTACCAATTTGACTGGAAATGGCATCCTTAATAAAATACTTTTTTTAAGGCCAGTTTTCTTGCAAATTTGTGGACATCTATATACAGGTTAAAACTATTAGGTCCGCATACTGGAGCAAAGGTGAGTCCTTTCCCTAGGACACCCACCGGAGCGGTCTGTTAGCCATTTGCCCTTTTTATCATCTAGTTTAATAAATAACTTTTATCATTAGCTTTGCTTAAGTGTTGTTTGTCTAGTTGTGTCTGTTTGTTTTGTCTGTTTATGTCAGCCAGTTGCAATTATGTCTGTATAAATTGTTTAACTGTGTTGCACTAAATATTTATTTTTTCATTGCATGTTCTACTTCCACTGCATCAAGTCATATCTGAATACCCCAAGATACAGAGACTGTTGATTTCCTTGGAACTGGAACTATTTCTACTGGATATCCAGGATTCCATTATTTTTGGACTCATTAGGCGCCGGTATCTCTTTTGTTTATTTGCTGTTTATTCTGATTGTACTGTCAGGTTACCACCAGGCTGCCTTGCGACCATAGGGCTCACCCTTAGAGTAGGGTCAATTGTTTGTCATCCCCATTAGCGCTATTATACATCACTCCCCTTTCCCATCTTCTTTTAAGGGTTAAATTCCTGGTAAACTTATGTAAATCTGCAAATTATTTGAATTAGTGGGGCCACGGGATGGAGAAAAGAAAAGTCCTTTATTGAGAACTTTTAATTGAAATTTGGAAGGATGAATTGGAGAAAGATCAAAAACACCATGTTTATTCATTTGGAGTGACTTAAGGTGAGTCTATTCTTATTTTTGATCCCCCTTCTAGTACCGCTTCTGGTGAGAACCTCCTCTTTATTCCTTTTGGCGAATACATCCTGGATCTTTTCTTTTTGATGGACTATTCATTCTCTGTATGAACTGTTCCTTATCTTGACCATCTCTAAAAAATAATTTAGAGAGGTGAGATAGGCACTATGATTTTTCAATGGAGAAAATCTAGAGCTCAATTTTAAAGCTGGTTTATTAAAATCATCAGATAGTGGAGGATTCTGATGAGTTCGTGGTGTCTGGTTTCTTTCATTGGTGGTTTAACATTCTTATTTCTTGGAGTCAATTGTCGTCAATTGGGCCCCCCACTCGCATGTTGGCAGCCTTGCGAGAATCTCCCCCCCTATTTTCTCTTACCCGTCCCCCTTCTCCCACGCCTCCTCGCTCTCACCCCCTCTCATACTCCCCCATCACCCTTTCCACCCCCTCTGTCTCACTCTCCCCCTCCCTCTCTTACACCCCCACCTCTCCCCTCCCTCTAACACCCCTATCTCTCAAACTCCCCCCTCCGCAATACACACAATAAGTCCCCCTTCACAAATACACACAATAAGCCCCCCTCCCCAAATACACACACACAAACAAACACACACACACACACACACACACACACACACACACACACACACACACACACACACACACACACACATAAGCCCCCTCCACAAATACACACACAATAAGTCCCCATCCCAAAATACACACACACACACACACAATAAGCCCCCCTCCCCAATACACATACACGCACACACAATAATCCCCCTCCCCAAATACACACAAAAAACACACACAATAATCCCCCTCCCCAAATACACACACACACACACACACACACACACACACACACACACACACACACACACACACACACACACACACACACACACACACACACACAATAAGCCCCCCTTTCCAAATACAGACAGACACACACACACACAATAATCCCTCCTTTACAAATACACACACACAATAAGCCCCCCTCCCCAAATACACACATACACAAACACACACAATAAGCCTCTGCCCCAAATACACACACACACACACACACACACACACACACACACACACACACACACACACACACACACACACACACACACACACACACACACACAATAAGCCCCCTTCCCTAAATACACACAGACACACAATAAGACCCCATCCCCAAATACACGCATACACACAAACATACACTCACATAATAAGCCCCCCTTTCCAAATATGAACACACACACACAATTATCCCTCCTTTCCCAATACACACACACACACACACACACACACACACACACACACACACACACACACACACACACACACACACACACACACACACACACACACACACACACACACACAATAAGCCCCCCTCCACACACACACACACACACACACACACACACACACACACACACACACACACACACACACACACACACACACACACACACACACACACACACACACACACACACACACACACACACACACACAATAAGCCCCCCTTTCCAAATACAGACAGACACACACACACACACAATAATCCCTCCTTTACAAATACACACACACAATAAGCCCCCCTCCCCAAATACACACATACACAAACACACACAATAAGCCTCTGCCCCAAATACACACACACACACACACACACACACACACACACACACACACACACACACACACACACACACACACACACACACACACACACACACACACACACACACACACACACAATAAGCCCCCTTCCCTAAATACACACAGACACACAATAAGACCCCATCCCCAAATACACGCATACACACAAACATACACACACATAATAAGCCCCCCTTTCCAAATATGAACACACACACACAATTATCCCTCCTTTCCCAATACACACACACACACACACACACACACACACACACACACACACACACACACACACACACACACACACACACACACACACACACACACACACACACACACACACACACACACACAATAAGTCCCCTTCCCCAAAAACACACACACACATCCCCTCCCCCAAATACACAGACATACAATAAGCCCCGCATCCCAAATACACACACACACTAATCTCCCCTCCCCAAATACACACACACAATAAGACCTGCTCTCCAAATACACACACACACTATAAGCCCCCTCCCCAAAAACACAGGCACACAATAAGCTCCCCGCCACAATATATATATATACAGTGGTTGACAAATCACCAAAAAATCTACTCGCGACACAAAAAAATCTACTCGCCACCTAGTACCAAATGTGTGCTGCTTGGGCCAATATTTACTCACCCGGGGGTTAAATCCACTCGCCCGGGGCGAGCAAATGTATAGGTTTGTCGAACACTGTATATATATATATATATATATAGACCATACGATACCGGTTGCAACACGACATCAAGGGACAGCACGCAGGTAAGTAAATCAAAAATGTTCTATATTTGATAGAAGACACAAAAACCGACGTTTCGGTCCCCCGTCGGTTTTTGTGTCTTCTATCAAATATAGAACATTTTTGATTTACTTACCTGCGTGCTGTCCCTTGATGTCGTGTTGCAACCGGTATCGTATGGTCTGTTATTGCTTTATGGGATAAGCACCAAAACTTATTTACTTGCATATGGTGTGCCGGCTGTGCATTGGATTCTATATATATATATATATATAGACAGGATTTAAGGGATGGTATCCCTATAGACGGGTCTCAGCTGACTCAGGGCAAAGTGCATGAGGGGTAATAATAATAACCTCAATGATCAAGGTGTAGAGCAAATATGAGTGCTGGGGAGATGTAGGTAAACCATGTGTAATGGTACATGAAGTGGTATATGTGTACTAATGGCGTTGTGTGGCTAGCTCAGGTCTCTATATATACCATAAAGTCCCCAAACAAGCCCCAACATAACCAAAAAGTACATACCAGAGATGATCTTCGTTTCAATGGAATTCCCCTTAAACAGCACAGCTCTGTCCTTGTAGTGGGTGCTTCACGTCCATGGAGGTTCAGAGAAGAGTAGTCCCAAGTGGGGCGTAGGCGGAGCACTGCCAAATCAATGAGGAAGAAAGGAGAGGGGGCTGCATCCAGTAGTAATAAAAAAGTTTATTTAAGTGGTCAAAGCATGAACATAAACACTTTTACGCGTTTCGGGAATTGCGTCCCTTTCTCAAAAAGTTTTTGAGAAAGGGACGCAATTCCCGAAACGCGTAAAAGTGTTTATGTTCATGCTTTGACCACTTAAATAAACTTTTTTATTACTACTGGATGCAGCCCCCTCTCCTTTCTTCCTCATTGATTTGGCAGTGCTCCGCCTACGCCCCCCTTGGGACTACTCTTCTCTATATATATATATATATATATATATATACATATATATATATATATATATATATATATATAATCTATACGATACCGTTTGACCGAATATCAGAGGCAGCACTAGTAGTGCTGCCTCTGATATTCGGTCGAACGGTATTGTACAGCTTATTTGTTATAGTGCTGCCTCTGATATTCGGTCAAACGGTATCGTATAGCTTATTTGTTGTATATAGGATTTGCACCCACCCATATCACCAGTTGATTTTCTCATGTTGCTCATTGAGGTTATCCTCCATAAGAACTTCTTTAAATTTGAGAAACACTACTACTTACAACTAACGGGTACGGCCATGGGCTCAAATATGGCACCGTCATATGCTAATCTATTTATGGATTTGTATGAACGGTTGCACATACTAACTGACACCACGCATGGGCGGCATATCGTCAAATACCTTCGCTATATTGACGACATCTTCATTCTGTGGACGGGCAGTGAAGATGAGCTGCTGACATTTGTTTCTGATTTAAACAAAATCCCCTCCACAATCCGTTTTACCCTTAACCGCAGCTACCAGGAAATCGCTTTTCTAGACACCATAGTGTACAAAATTGGAGGCACGCTGGCTACTAGAATTTACCGGAAGAGTACAGATAAGAACTCCCTTCTTTGTGCAGCCAGCCACCATCCTGTACCACTCAAGAGGGGTCTCCCATACTCCCAGCTCCTCCGAGTGAAAAGAATTACCACTGATCCAGAAGAATCCCAAAGGGCCCTTGCTCAAATGGCCGCACGCTTTCGGGAGAGGGGCTAATCGGCCAAGGACATCAACTTTGCCTTGCTAAAGGTTGGACAGGTTGACAGGGGTGAACTATTGACACCTTCGTCAGGTAGACCGGTGAGCAACAGGCTTAATATAGTCAGTACATTTAGTACTGCTACAAACAGCATTAAGCGTTGCATTCGGGGCAATTGGCGCATCCTGGAGAACGACGAGAGGATTGGTGCATTTGCTAGAGAGCCACCACTATTCTGCTTTCGTCGGGGACCTAATATTGGTGACATGGTCACTGGATCTGATCCAATAGACAAATATGCCACACCCACCACCTGGTTAGCCAAAAAACCTGGTTCGTACCGCTGTCATGGCTGCACCAACTGCCACTATATGCAGCTGGGCCCTAGCTACAACCACCCGCATAGTGGCGTACCGATTAAAATCAAACAACAACTGAACTGTGAGTCAAAATTCGTGGTGTACTTTATTAAGTGTCCTTGTGGATTGCTGTACATCGGGAAGACTGTAAGGATGCTGAAAGAACGCATGGCCATGCACCGTTCAAGCATCAGAAAAGCCCTACTGAGTGATACCTCTGATATAGATCTGAAGTGTCTACCTGTGGCTAGACATTTCAAAGAAAAAAGACACACATTGGCCACACTTCGTTGTATGCCTATTCTGCAGGTTCCAGTCCCCCCCGTGGGGGTGACAGGGGCAGGACTTTGCTTAAACAGGAAGCAAGGCTTATCTATGAACTAAGGACTATGACACCTGGTGGCCTAAATGAGGAGCTTTCACTTAGCTGCTTTCTGTAGTTGTCTTTTTGCTTTGACTTAGTTCTACATTATGCCTTGTATATGTTTGTCACTCATTCTCTGTTGCATCACTCCCTCTGCACTTTTGCACTTCCTTTGTCCTTATATACTATGGTGATGCTATGCGCTCCTGTGATCTATACCTCTATCTGTCCTCCTGTGGTTTACCTCAACGCTCTGTGTTTTACTACTCTGCTTAGCCCCTTTTTTGCTGTCAGTGTGTGGGTTACTGTGCACCGAGGCGGTTTTACAGACTGCGCATGCGCGATTTGCGCTGCCGGTATCTCTGGTTGCCTGGGAGAGTTAATGAGGCATCTGCGCACAGCTGTGATGCGCGGCGCACTCTCCTTGCTGGCGTCCCGGCAGACAATGTGTTTTGGCCCACTGCGCATGCGCGGCGCGCGACGTTCCCCCGCACGGGCAGTAGACTCTGGGACCAGTGTCTCAGGGTGTCTCTCTCCTAATAGTTGAAGTGTTTACTCTGATGTTATGATGAATCAATTAGTTATTCAGGTAATAGGGGAGGGGGCATGGAGCACAGCTATGTTGCATATTATGTCTGATTGCTTGTTGGTGATTGGTTCCCTTTGTTTGCATTGCACTATGGGTGAGGGTATATATGTTTGGTCACTTACACTTGTGGGTTGCACGGCCCTGAGGAAGGTCTCTCTGTGGGACCGAAACGTTGGCTTACGTGTATTTCATGTTGTGAATATAGACTTTTGGATTAACCCCGAGCGGTCTGCTGTCTCTTTACTGGTCTTTGGATTGGTTCGTATCATATTTACTCTCTATGGGACTAGCATCTGCTATTACTACATCTTCAATTACAGTGTGCTGACTGAATTTCATGTGTATATATATATACATATATATATATATATATATATATAAGCTATACGATACCGTTTGACCGAATATCAGAGGCAGCACTAGTAGTGCTGCCTCTGATATTCGGTCGAACGGTATTGTACAGCTTATTTGTTATAGTGCTGCCTCTGATATTCGGTCAAACGGTATCGTATAGCTTATTTGTTGTATATAGGATTTGCACCCACCCATATCTACCTGACGGAGTGCCTTGTTCTCACTTGAACACTATATATATATATATATATATATATATATATATATATATACTTAGTTAAGTTATGGTGAGTGTCTAAGACATGCAAATGAGCATACAGTATATTTCCATTTGTTATATATATATATATATATATATATATATGTACACACACACACACACACACACACACAGCCCCCCTCCCCAAATATACACACACACACAAACACACTTGGGGGTAAGGGGCCTGGGAGGGTGGTATAAGTGGCACCTGGGTCATGTGGGATTACCTGGGGCCCTTGGATGGGCCTCCTGGAGCAACATACCTGGTGCGCAGAAGAGCACAGCAGGCCCACAGAGTCCAGCCAATGGGGATGGGGATAGGATGGATAGATGAGCTGTGGCCAGTAAAGGGGAGGGCTCTTCAGTCCTACAGGTATCTAAAATCATTAGATTTCTTAAAATCACTGTGTGGAAATGTTGCTTGCATACCATATGTATTAATTTACAGAAAGGCAGCTAAGTCTATGTCTAGATTTGAGCCCTTAGGTCTTTTCTTAGTGTATTTAACTGGCGAATCCAGTATATTTCTCTCTATCAGATATGGAGCACTCTATCTCAACTGTGTTCATTAGCTAGAACATGTTCAATGGCTTTCATTTTTAATCCTGTCAGGTCTTTGTTATGGAACCCAGTTTAATGTCTGGAGAGGCCATGCTTAATAAAGCCATGTTAAATGTTACGCCTGTGCTCTTAAAAAACGAGTTTTAATTGATCTTTATGTCCTTCCTACATATTGTTTATAAAAGGAACATGTGACCATATATACATCAAAGGTAGAGTTTCAGTTAATGAAATCTTTCACATGGTAAGCGTCACATGTATTGAGATTGAAAACGTTTCTTCTCTTTAATATCAAGGTGGTTACAAGTGTTACATCTTGTCATACCACATTTGAAGCATTCAAATGGTTAATCTGTGAGGCAGTTCTAAACTGATTTAAAATTCTATCTTTTTTAAAGATGATTTTAGGATATTTGGGCAGTAAATCTCCAAGAATAGAATCACATTCTAAAATGTGCCAGTGCTTTCTAAGAGTGTTGGTGATTTGTGAGGCTGCTCCATTATACCTTGTTATGAAGGCTGCTCCATTATACCTTGTTATGAAATTAACTTTGTTTTCTATGTTTTGGCCACTATTTTTATTTTTAGTGGATCCTATCTCATCTGAATTTTCTCCTTGAAGGAGAGTCATCCTATCCCAATGTGATTCCTGCTCCATCGCTTTATTTACCACATGATTGTTGAGATTTCTCTTAATCAAATACTTTTCTAATTTGTTTGCTCTACAGAAAAATCATTGTCCCTTGACCAGTTCCTGTGTATACGCTGGAATTGTCCATATGGTATATTTTTTTTACCCAATAGGGGTGATGATTACTCTTGGCATTAAGATATGTTACATTGCACATTTTTTCTATAGGTTTTTGAATGGACTTTGATTTCATCAGAGAATAATACTAGATCTAAGAACTCTATCTCTTTCTTATCCCATTTGGACATTAACCAAAGACCCATATTACTGTTGTAAGATGTTGTAGGAAACTTTCCAACATGGGAATGCCTCCTTTCCAGATGAATATGAAGATGATGTCATCAAAATATACTTTTTCCATAATAATATCTATGGGAGAAAGGGATTATTGTCCCAAATGTACAAATCCTCCCATTGGCCCTTTTAATAGATTGGCATAACTTGGGGCACATTTCGTTCCCATATCTGTCCCGCAGGTTTGTAAATAAAAGACGCCCTCAAATTTAAAAATGTGATGTACAAGAATAAAATGAATACTATTGATAATTAAATATTTTTGCACTGGGCTTATATGAGTCTGTCTCCAATAAGCTTCTGATAGCTTCAATACACAAATCGTGTGACATACAGTACTGGTATAAAGTGCTTGAACGTCAGAGGTTACACATACGTAGTTGGCGTTCCAATCTACAGTGTTTAGGGTTCTAAGAAGTTAAATGGAATCCCTATGGTAAGATTTGAGACCTATCACTATATTTTGTAAGTAATGGTCTACATATTCAGATAGATTAATCATGAGTGACCCAATACCTGAAATAATTGGGACCCCCGGGGATCTTATGAATTTTCGGTAAATGGTAGAAAATGGCAATTCTCGATTTATCAATAAATAAATATTGAAACTCAGATTCTGTTAACATTCCTGTCTCTTTCGCAGTTAATAGCAGTTTTTTCAGATCATCTGTGTACACAGCTGTGGGGGTTTTCGGTAATCTGCGGTAGGTGGCATCATCGCACAATATTCTTGAGGCTTCCCTCAGATAGTCCACTTTATTCTGTATTACTAGATCTCCTCCCTTATCTACCTGCCTAATAATAATGGAGGAGTTGTCAACCAATTTTTTAAGGCATATTCTTTCTGTATTATTTAAATTTGGCAAAATATGATGTTCTTGTAACAAAATGGAATTAAGCTTTTGCATGACTGTAAGAGCAAAGATATTAATATGTTTACTCCTGGATTGTATAGGGTAAAAAGTTGATTGAGATTTCAATTTACTATGAATGATTTTGGGGTCTACTGTTTATAGTATCCTTGAGTTGCTCCTCATTCATGGATGCTGTATTGATAATAGGATCAATGTCCCCACATTCTAAATCCAATAGGTCATATAATAGTGGCATATTTATCAGCTAGTGTAATTGGTGATTCTTGTGTTATAGGACCTTTGAGTAAGAGGTTGTTCACCTACATGTTTCTGAAAATATCTTTTGAGAGTTCATTTTCTCACATATTTATGGAGGTCTATAAACAGCTCAAATTTGTTGGGACCACAAGTGGGTGCAAAGGAGAGGCCTTTTTCTAGGAGGCTGGTATCTGATTTTCTGTCAGTTGGGGATCCATAGATTTCTCTGTTGGATTCGAGGTAGGTTTGTACCTCAAACATGTCTCTTGCCGTTAAAAAAGGATGGCTAACGGTAGATTTGGGTCTTGCTCCTTATTTGTCTATCTGTTTTGGATGCCTCTCTAGATAGTAAATGATTAGGGTCAGTAAGGGGATTCTGTATATTTGCTTGAAAGTGAATATCTTTATTAGTCTTATTTTCATGATTATTCCAATTATTTCCTCTGTTACGATTGTACAGGTATCTAAAATCATTAGATTTCTAAAAAATCATGGTGTGGGAATGTTGCTTGAATACCAAATATAGAAGTCTGAGATTTAAACCTGGACCAGCCTCTATGTCTATTGTGATCATAGTCCATTTTTTCCCTAAATAAACTTTTTCTGTTTACATTGGCTTCTATTTTATCCATTTTGGACTTCATTGAAAAGTCCATTGTTTTCATCTCAGAGTTCTCCTTGAAGGATCTAGTTTAGCCTGTAATGTTTCTATATATGTGTTTGTTTGTGTGTGTGTATGTATGTATGTGTTTGTGTATGAGTGTATGTTTGTGTGTGTATGTTTGTGTGTGTATGTTTGTGTGTGTGTTAATGTGTATATACAGTATAACGGGTATTCCCCCACCCAATCGCATATAGAGTGTATGTGAGGGGGAACCTATATGTTACCAGGTGTGGTGCAGTATACTTGTCAGGCTCACAGGAGGTCTGAGCCTCCGCTAGTGAGAGCCGGGGGTGCTTTCTGGAACGTTTCTTCGGTCAGCGCCTCCACCTATGTAGGATTCTAGGAGTGTAGAATGTTCCCTACACAGGACCCACATATAGTAACCACATACACAGGAGTATAAATATAACCATTTACTATATGCAGAATCAAACATAACACAATACACATAGCAACACAGCCGTGTCACCCTCTGCCACTAGCTGGCAGCTGTAACCTTGCCCCTAACTGGGCTATACCCTTACCCCTTACTCCTCCCCAACACCATGTACCCAGAGTCCCACGAGTCCTCTAAGAAACCCAAAATCTATAGGCGGGATCAGCGCTTGATATACTGGTAGGTTGGTGCACTTAAAATACGATACCTGCCCCAGTGCTTTGGCACCTGGGGCTGCAGACACTTCACAAAGGATCCGCCGCTCTGCGATCTCCTCAGCGATGTCCTGTAACTCTGCCTGGCGGTGGGTGGCTCCCACGTGGAGTGATCCACCTTTAGAAAGTCTCTTATCTCTGCAGCCACAGAGAATGATTCCTTGTACACTGACCCTTCTTGTCAGAGCACCCAGCACTGCAGCTGTGTCACTGACTGAATTGACTAAACTGACTGCTAACAGGGCAAAGTCCCTACCTAAGGGGCCTTCCCTAAAGCAGCCACAAGCTGAAGGAGAGTGGGGTCTAGCTGGGGCCTAAGGGGAGACTTCTGGCCTAGTGCAGGAGGCTACTTTCCTCCCTGCACAAACACACCCTCCCCTCTCTGTGTCCAAGCTCCTAACTGACAATCCCGGTCTGCACACAACATTGTATCTTCTTTGCAGCATCAGAATCTGTCAGCCTTAGTGGCTGTCTGACTGCATGTGACAGGGATCATAGGGCAGTCCCCAGAGACTGCTGGGAGTTGTAGTCCACTCAGGACCTCTTCTCTATTAGCGCCGCGTGCGCGATCTCTACTGCGCATGTCTGAAGCTGTAATGGCCGCGCTACACTTAACTGAGCATGCGCAACTTCCCAGAGCTCCTGCACACATGTAATGGCTACCGCTACCCTTACCAACCTCTGTGCATTGTGCGAACCTCGCGCCAACCACAACATGGCCGCGCGACAGCTTTGCTTACGCGCAAGCCTCTGCACATACGCGAACACATTAAACATGGCAGCGTCCTGCTGCAGCTGCCACCGTGAGCCCCAGGGAATGCGCTTGCCCCCGCAGCAGCACGCACGCAAGTGGGAAAGAAACCTGCAGACAGGGGGACCGGATGGACCCTGGCTATAATCTCCCCCTGGTGGAATACCAACTATGAATGTTGAATGGAATCTCAATCACTTCCTGAAATAAGATCATTCAGAGTATATATATGAAGATTTAAAATACACAAAAAAGGTTAATATCATAGACATATCATATATATATATAAAAAATACCAACTGTCTACTGTCTTTTACTTAATTATCCCCACATGTTCACCAAAAGTCATCCTATTCCAAACCATGAACCAATTAGTTTATCTTGGCTAAAGGGTTTATTCTGTTTGCCTTAGCATATTTATTGCTGTCAATGTATTCTGGTTTTTGTGAAAAATGCACATTGTACCAAATAATTTGTGATAAGTTATGTATCTCTCTATGCTATCATTTATTTAACCACAGTATAGCAAGATTGTTTAAGAAATATCTCTATTCATAAATCCATATGCCTAATACATAGTACTCCACATTATATAAATGTACAAAAGCATTTATTGATTAATATGATTAATAGGACATAAACTCCATCTCACAAATAGGAGCAAGCAATTTGCTGTTATTTAGATATAGGTATAAGATCCAATTACACCTTTTTAATTTGTTTTTAATATTTTCTTTTTTTAAATTTTTTTTTTTTTTTTTAAGTAATAAAATTAATTTTGATATTACAATTTTTGTTCTAACACATAATAGTGTTAGATTATGCATTTTTTCTTATATATTCATATGTTTACTTATACTTTTTCGTCTATATTATTCCTTTTTTAATATTTTGTGTCAATATTTTCTATATACATGTTTTGTTAAGCTTTATCTAAATGTCTATAAGAGTTTCTTTGGTGATTAGTTTTTTATTAATATAATAATTATATATTTATTCATTCATTTTTTGTATATGTTATATTTGTAGTTGCCTGCCTGGTGATTTTCAGTAGCCTGTAAATTTTCACACCCAACTTAATGTTTATACATGCCTCTTAGTCAGTAGTGAATCATATATTAGGTCTTTTAATATTGGGGGAGTTGGAGGCAGCATCTGCGCATGCGCCGATACGGGGAGTAGGAAGGGAGCCTACGCGGCTCTCGGAGGCGTGCTCTCAGTGTGGAGGCCGTCCAGAGAGGCGTGCTGAACGTAATGAGCGCGGCTGGGGCCTGCGGGGACTCCCAGAATGCTCCGGCGCGCGGCGCATGCGCGGCGTGCACGATTCCCATCGGTCTGATGACGCGCGATGACGTCATTATTGGCGCGAAAACCCGGCGGGCAGCTTCATTTAAACCTATGATATTATAGCATACAGCACTTCTTGAAAAAGTTCTCTTAGAACGAAACGCGTTGAAGTTTGCTGCTGTCCCACATCCAGATGATCTACTAATAAAGGATTTTTATTGCAAGACCTGCTCTTATCATCTTTGCTGTGCGCTGCATACCCTGGCCTTTGGCACCTTCTCTTATTAAATCTTGTTCGGCCCTCACCAACACTGAGCACCACACTTCATCTGCATCTATGCAGCGGCCTAAGGGGGCTATGCACTAAGCTCCGTAAAGTCACTTTTAGACCGCAAAGTGCTATTCGAACGTGATTTTCTGCTCAACCCGATGCACTAAGAAATGCAAACAGGCACTTTGCGCTCTAAAAATGACTTTTTCCCGGAATTTTTTCTAAGTCCAACTTTGCTCGTTCGCAACCCTGTTTGCGTTAAATTCTGCCCTTAAGCGGGATGCACTAAGCAACGCAACCTTAGCGTACGCGAAAGTTGCGTTGATCAGAACACGTCAGGTCAGAGTAGACGCAAAGAAATCTGGACTTAGAAAAAATTCTTGCTTTTCATCTTTGCATGCGCAAAACCCATACTGCAGGCCGGCAGGTGTCCCCGGCTGACCCGGCGGGGGTTCCTGCAGGAGTCTGGGGGTCCCCGTGGCCGTCCCAGGGTCCCCGCGGGAGTCCCGGGGTACCCGCGGGCCTGCGGTACCAATGTTGCACCTCCAAAAATAATAAACAAGAATTATAACTAAATACACCCCCCTAACACATACTATACAGTAATGGCAAAAATGACTATTATCCACATATGGATAATAATGCATTTGGCCATTTTAAATACATATAAATTACAATAAATACAGTCAAAACATTTTACACTTACGTTTTACAGGCACCCACGATGAAGGCCATCTTCATCGTCATGTTCATTCTGCCCATGCCCCTCTGGTGCTGCAAAACATGCACAACAATCACAATAGCCAATGTAATGTCCCCTAACCCCTTAATCACCATAGCGGTTATTAACCGCTACAGTCATTAAGGGGTTAACCACCCTCACCTAGCACTCGGGAGGCCTACATACCCTCCCCCACTAACCCCCCACCCTGTGAGGCCTAACTACCCTCACCCACTACCCACAACGGAGGCCTACCCCCATACCCTTGGTGCCAATACACCCTCCCCCCCCAACACATACAGTACAATAATGTGCAAAATAACTATTATCCAGATATGGATAATATATTATTTGCCCATTATTAAACACATAAAACATGCATAAATCAAAACATAAATTTTTAATTTTAAAATCACCACATTGCATGTTACAATAAATCCAGCATCTGTTGTAAATATAAGCCAACAAATCAGCAGCTCCACAAATGTATATGAAATGTCACACAATTGTATTGAGTGTGTACATGATGCAATTAATCTGTGCATCATGTAACACTATGCAAAATATATGTAACAATAAAATACACTATGAACAATGTCCACTAACCACCAATGCCATCATGAAAATCAATTAGAAACTAACCAACATCAATACAATTAGCATAAATCAATTAATCAATTTCCTCAAACAATTAAAATACAATACAAATCAATTATACAATTCCCTAATCAATTCCTAAAGCCAAACCATTGCCAAAACAATTCTAATTTAAAGTAACCACCATCATTCTAATCTAACTACCATAAAGAAGCCATTAACTAAATACAACTTACATTATTCACAAAAATTACAAGATAAAGCTGATAAATACATTAGCCAAACATGAAAAGAACCTAAACATGAGCCAAACAATCAATTATTATCCCTGTATGTCTATCCATACAGATAGATAAACATAACATACAGGGGCAATAATAGAGCATAAAATACAAAGCATTTACATACAAAAATCACATACAATACACCCATTCAGTGTCCGTGAATGTATTATATACATAGCTACATTCATAGGCATTAAATGGGACTGAAAAAATAAAAGACATGAATCAAAAATCATAAAAACCTGTAAAAGTAAAAATAATAAACTTTTCTTTTGTTTACTCACCATTAGATGTCCACTAACCGAAATCCAAGTGAGCCGGAAGCACAGGAACCAATCCACAGGTAAGCCATAAAATAAAAAACCATAACAAATCCACGTCTGTGTCTTCTTCCCTGGTGGCCCCGTACGGTCCTCTGCCTCCCTCCACCGGGGTGCCTGCGGCGCTCCGCGCCTGGTGACGCATCCTATGCGCGGGCTCCCTCAGCTTGCAGAGGGCGCGCACACATGCTTCTCTTCTGGGCTCTGTCACTCTCCTGATTCCTCCTCCCGGTCCCTGCAGGCCATCTCCCTGTCGCAGCCTGTGCTTGCGCACCCTCAGTTTACAGAGGGCGCGCGCACACGCTCCTCTTCTTGGGCCTGCCACGTTCCTGACTCCTCCTCCCAGTCCCTACAGGCCATTACCCTGTCTCCCCCTTCTGTCTCCTCCTCTTCTCTCTCTGACCTATCCCTTTTGTCTCCCACTTCTCTCTCTGCTCCTCCCCTCTCTCCTATTGGTGTGTCTCCCTTTATAATCCCTGTCTGTCCTCTCTATCGTCGCTCTGAATAGTGTCCCCAGAGGCTGATGGGAGTTGTAGTCTACTCAGGACCTCTTCTCTATTAGTGACGCATGCGTGATCTCTACTGCGCATGTCTGAAGCTGTAATGGCCGCGCTACTCTTAACTGAGCATGCGCAACTTCCCAGAGCTCCTGCACACATGTAATGGCCACCGCTACCCTTACCAACCTCTGTGCATTGCGCGAAACTCGCGCCAACCACAACATGGCCACCGCGACTGCTCTGCTTACGCGCAAGCCTCCGCACATGCGCGAACACATTAAACATGGTGGCGTCTTGCTGCAGCTGCCACCGGGAACCCCCGGGAACACGCTCGCCCCCGCAGCAGCACGCACGCAAGGGGGAAAGAAACCTGCAGACAGGGGGACCAGAGGGACCCTGGCTACACAGTATATATATTGGATTTATATCTTCTGTAGGAACGGTATTAAATAATATACTGATTTTTATCAGGTTTGTACTAGGGGTAGATTCAGTTATGTACCTTTGTTTATTTTAGATTGCTGTGTACATTATTTTTTAATTTATTATTATAAAGCCTTTTATCGTTGTTTTCCTATGCGTGCAATACTTACCACTTACCGGGCCTCATGCAGTAAGCGTTGATAAGGGAAATATGGCCATTTTATAGCCAAAATTGGGTTTGAGATTCAGTAAGCGCCGATAAGTGCTTCATATCGCCAGGTTTCGGAGCCGATAATTTGGTTATGGCCAGTCGCCTGCCGATAAGCCTGTTTTCGACACTGATCGCCACTTTTTTAAATCGGCTGGATTCAACAAAAAAAAACAGCTTATCGGGGCTGATCGGCACTACGAAATTGAGATGTTATGGCCGATTTCTCCCGCCAACTAAAGTTGGCATTCTGGACGGGAGAACGATCGCTAAGGCTGCCGGAACGGCACTTAGAAAAAAAAAATCTTCTGTACATCAATGGAAGTCAATGGAGCGGGGACGTATAACAGTATAGTACTGTTTACGTTTCATTGCTCACAATACAAGGGGGATTTGCATTACAGTGTGGGGGCATTCCCTGCATTGTGTCACAGCTGATGTGTCTTATTTGCATAACATTCGACTTTTACATGTTTTCAGCATTTGCGGGTCACATTACTCATCATGTGATGATGTGGCAAGGGAAAATACTATACTACACTCTTAAAGGAGAACCTCACATCATATCACACATTTTACTCAACTCAGCGACAATTATTTACATGATGTCACACATGTCACACATGTCACACATACACCGTATATTCATGTTCCTTTACATTACACAATGCTTGTAATGTGTCACGCATCTTTAAACCTTCATGTACATCTAAATTCTCATGTTTACATCTACGTTTGGGTCCTCCCTATTTTCATGACGTCACTTATTGGACGCTCAATCACATTGCATGTTTACATTGTAACCGTTGCATTACAAGCACTTCAACCTAACTTATACACACATGTACAGTAATTCATCATTGGGACACCTTGTAAACTCATTCTATACCAACTATCCTCATTACAGAAATGCATGCATATGCACACGACTATTCATTGTTGGCAACATGTGACAATAACATGGCTAATTACACATGTTACACAAAACTTTTCCCACGTCAATCTCAGCCTTTTTGTCTCATTACATGACTGACTCTTGCGTTCACAAGTGTTACATGCATTGCACATGCAACTATTTATTTGCAAGCAATCTTTGTACAAAGCTTCACGTCACATCATTGCCAAATATCATCATTCCCTGCAGAATACACACAACAAATACTTAGAACAACAAGTGCACACAGCTTGCCACAGAAGTACTTTATTATGGTAATGTAACACCTTGCATTTTACTATGTCACCTGACATCATCACATACCTATTTAAAGGACGCACATTACCTGCTCATTCACAGCTACTCATTTCAAAATGTTGCGAATGTTTAGGAGACGCAGGAACATTCTTTTCTATGACATGCTTGCTGATCAAGAGAATGATATAGGCAAGGTAGGGACACACCGAGGGACAGTGACAGTGACGCGGATACGACAGGGACAGGGAGAGGGACAGGCCGAGGGACAGGTAGAGGGACAGGAGATCAGAGGAGAAGACAGAGGAGACAACTTGTGCCTCGTCCGCGTCTGTACAAGGAGAGAACTCTGTTAGATGGGATGAGTGAGGAGGAGATTGTAAGTCGCTATCGTTTGAGTTCAGCAGCAATCTTATCTCTTTATGAGGAGATAAGGGGGGATTTAGATTTTTTCACAGCCAGAGGTCGTGCAGTCCCTGGGCTTGTTAAAATGCTGTGCTCATTACATTATCTTGCTTCCGCGTCATACCAGACAACTGTGGGCATAGTGGGCGGGGTCTCGCAATCTACATTCTCGCGGGCCTTGTCCCAGTTTCTCTATGCACTCAATAGACGCGCTAGGAATTACATTCATTTTCCTACAGAGGCAACAGAGTGGCTGGAAGTCAGGACTGGCTTTTATAATATAGCAGGGATACCATCTGTGCTGGGTGCAATCGATTGCACACATGTTGCTTTGATTGCACCTAGTCAGAGTGAGCATGTGTACCGCAATCGTAAGCACTACCATTCACTCAATGTACAGGTGGTATGTGATGCCACGATGAGGATAATGCATGTGGTACCCAAGTTCCCTGGTTCCAGTCACGATTCCTCTATCCTGAGGAGCTCTTCAGTCTTCCATGCGTTTGAAGAGGGACATTTTGAACCTGGTTGGCTGCTGGGTGAGTACACATTTACATGTTCTAACACAAAACACATTTGTATTTAGGAATGTTGGCATTGTACAATTTCATCACTAATGTCAGCTTATGTGTGCTCCATTCATTATAGGTGACTCAGGATACGGAATTAGGCCGTGGCTCTTGACTCCGGTGCTAAACCCTCAAACTGAAGCAGAGGAGAGGTACAATGCAGCCCATATATCTACAAGATCTGTTATAGAGAGGACATTTGGCCTACTCAAGACCAGGTTTAGGTGTCTGGACAGAACTGGTGGGGCTCTTCTATACAAGCCTCAAAAAGTGTCTGATATTATCCTTGCCTGTTGCATTTTGCACAATGTTGCACTCAGGCACAATGTACAGTCAGACCTAGCTGAGGCTTTGGTAGACGAGCATCCCACCCATGTAGCTGCTGAAAATGAACAAACAGCCAGTGGTGGCCAGACACGACAGAATCTCATCAATTCATTTTTTTCTTGTAAGTACAAACAGATATGTTCCAAGTTATACTTTTATAGTTACATTATGTTATCTTAACAAGAATGTTTTTTTATATACCCTTCTGGTAGGACACAGATGAATATGGGTTGCACACCTTTCTTTTCTCTGCTGTGTGCACAAAGGGATGTGGCACCGGTATGTTATTGTTGCACAGGTTATAGAATCCCTCTTCAATTGTACTTTAGTTGTGTGTATGTCAATACAAGTGGGGTAACAAAGCAATAATATTTTAGCATTGTGTTATTCCTTATGCTAAGACAAAACACATATTATGCCCATAATCATTCATGCTTCTAGTATGCTTACATACAATGTTATTGGTGCAGTGTAACATGTACATCCAGATGATGTGTACACCAGGCTGATTTACATTTTGAATGTCATTAAATATACATGGTGTTGCACATGTAACACCAAATACACACTTTGATGTGTTCTTTACGGTACTGAAGATGGCATGTCAATGTTTGCAATTTATATATTTTTCCTTTGCATTATAGGTATATTTGCAGTATGACTGATCATGGTATGTATATTTGCTGACATCTCTCATAAGATGTGGCTACCTCAATCTTCCTATAATTATTGGAAATAAAAACCCAACATATTGGTTTAAACACAAATGTTACATATATGTACTTTCTGTATCATGTACTGTATATGCATTTAGCTACTCTTGAGGTTTCATGTGCATTGTATTAGAAAATGATTACTCACATTTCAGCACATTTTATGTATGTTTCCTTATAATTTCCATTAATGTAATATAGAGGTGTTTGGAGAAAAGGGGATAACTATACTTATTTGTTTACTTACGGGAGCACATTCATCACTAGCATAGACACACTTTTTAAGACAACTGTTTGTGTCTCTATCAATTGGTGTAGGATCCATGTATAACACCGACAAAAGATAACACCAGCTTTATTATGGTAGCTTATATCATCATATTGACTGTACTATGTATTTTTAAACGATTAATAAACACCGTAAACTATAGTTAGTTAGGTTAATGAAATATACACAGAAACGTACTTCATAACATGATGGTGATGTCATATTCAGAACATCATGCATTGGAGGGGACCATAACATCTGGCCAGTAACATTATTTGCTACAGTCCCAAACCATTTTATCTACATACCCATGTAACAAGAGATTTAAAAAATAAATGGCTACTTGGTTGTAAGTGTCCTTTACATTGGGAGAAGGAGTGGCTCAGTGAGTAAAGACACACACTGGCACTGATAGTTTGAAGCAGGGGAGTCTGGTTCAATTCCCGGTGTGGGCTCCTTGTGACCTTGGCCAAGTCACTTTATCTCCCTGTGCCTCATGCGGCAAAAAAACATTTGTACGTTCCACGGGCCAGGGACCTCAGGCTGAAACATGTGTCTGTAAATCGCTGCGTACAACTAGCAGCCCTATACATGAACATGCTCATATTATTATTATTATTATTGTTACATAGTTTCGACAGTCATACGTTCCATTACACAATAGAATACACAAATGTGTTAGCAGAGTGGGAATGGTTGTTATATAAAAAACACACCATGTCATAAAATGTTAGTAGTCATTAAAGAACACTCAGGAAAAATTCAAGAGGCACTATTTTGCAACATCATTATGTTAATTAAGTGCTTATGCAATATAGGCATAAGGGTATCACTTTTTTAATTGTTTGTTAATAAGCGCTGCAAGCAATATAAAATTAGTTCCATATGTAGTATAGTAGTCGGTGGCTCCTCCTCACAATCATCTCATATAAAGGTAGACTCTTCTGAAATCATACATTCATCCGATTGTATCTTCCCCGACATCTCTGAAATACAGCAAACACATGATGGTCAAAGATGACACCTTACTAGATATGTATCCGTGACAACGCGTTACGCAGCTCTATATGATTGTGTAGATACACACGTCAGTCACTTATATGTTAGAAGTAAAAGTGTTCATCAGTATGTAATGTTTCTTTAAATTTGTAGCAGGCATAACTATGTATATGAAGTGAACGTTGCCTGTATACTGAAAGATGTGCACGCACATCTTAGTGTGCGCACGCACTTCACGCTTGGCTCCACTAACTGTTAGCGCATGCGCAAAACAAAGCGTACGTTGTGCGTTCAATACATGTTGAAAATACCAGTAAACATAACATCTTTATTTCAAATACAATGAAGACGAAACTACATTCGTTCTAAACGAGTACATCTGTATTCTTTTTAAACAGACGTGTTTGAACAGAAAGCACGGCCGATAACACAATGCGCAAATGCAATACGTGTGACGTCATGTTAAGCCAGCGTGAAACGCACGCTAACACTCCTCCCACTCAATTAACATTCGGCTAACGCCCAGGGTACGCCTACAAACACTGAGCCGCACGCATCACACACTGCAGTTACCGTTACTATAACAAAACATGACAGCCAATAGGCTTTGAGGCGCGCACGTCGCTTGGGGGCGGGACTTACATCCGTAATCCTTTTTAAGGACGCCTTGGGCCATGACAAGGGTCCCACGTCATACGTGGTGGACCCGGTTTTCAATGTTGTAGATGTTGCATGATAACAAAACAGGTATGTGTTAGAGTTATGGATAAATGTTGCTAATATGTTTAAAGGGATAGGAAAGTACGTATATTTATTCCGTCAGCAATGTGTACTACTCTTTCAGGTTCTACTATATTGTATTAGGAAACAATTTGTTTGTGATCGCTACATGTTATGCAGTCTGCAATGTTACGCTGTATCCACGCATTGAAAGTGAAAATGGTGGTTACAAAAAAAAAAAAAATTTAAACGCAGAGTCAACGCATAACGATTGTTATATTTACCATTCTTCTACAATTAACTCTTCGCCTGGCTGCAACTGGTCGCTCCAGAAATGCAAGGCATTTTCATCCACGCTTGACCCAACCGCTGAATCCAGTATGACACATATCTCCTCCAGGATGCGCTCATAGGAATCGCCACTGCTTTCTTCAAATAATTGGTCGGGAGGTAGGTTCATTTCTTCGGGTTCCCATTCCAATGCATTTTCAGCTGAAAGGCTTGGTACATAATCATAGTACTTTTGTTCTTGTACAATGTGGGTTTCAGGAATGGAGGCTGCAGATATTGCAGCACGTATCGATTCAAACGGATCAGTAGTAGCGGATACATTGCTATTGCCATTAGGAATAAATATGCCTTTCACGACAATATAAGTGCCGTCTTTCAGGAGAAATTGTTTTTCCGGGGCAATTTTCCAGAAACCATAGGTGTGTTGTAGCTTATCCTGGTCACGTTCAAAAAAGTCATTACTTGATAAAGTGAATCTTATTGAGGAATTAAAATTCCGTGCATGCTTACGGTCTTGGTAATAAGGATATTTTGCTCGAATGAAATCATCGATTTGGCGTGTGCTTGCTTTCTGTCCGCGACTGTTCAAGATGGCTTCACAGATCATGTACTTATACCCTAAAAGGGGATTAATATTGTTAACGAATTCATCAGCCATGTCTGAGTAGCACAAAAGCTGTGTGCAGGTCTGTGTTATTTGCTCATCAAAATGAATGTGCTGAATGGCTAACAAACTCCTGTTTTTCCTTGTCAAGGTCAACAAAACTAACTACTTTGACTCCTTATTTCAAACGCCAATTGGATTTGTTTTTCTAATTGGGTTAACATTTGTGGTTCGTGATATGGGACTGTGGGAGAAACATTTCTCCTTCTTTTATCTCGTTTGTGAAAAACATCCCTACACTTTGAATTCCTTCACATAGTGTTTTTTTGAAAACTAACAAAGAACACTGTGTGAAAATAGTTCTTAGCCAGGCATATCAGTATAAACACACACCTGCAAAAAGAAATGTTTTTTCCCCGCTTACATTTCTGTGTGTATGTGAAAGTCTGGTTAACTCCCTGTCTGCATGAGTTTAAATACGTGTGTATATATATATATCTAAATATATCTCTCTTATAAAAATATATATATATTTATATATTATATTTTATTTTTTTTTAATATTGCAGGAGTACACACAACATTGATGGCAGTAAGTATACCTTGTATGAAACCTATTTAAATGGTGAGAAACATGATTGAATGAAGTAATAAACATTTGTTTAAGCACAATACTGTTAGAGTCTCATACTTAGGATATTTCTCAAACATTATGCCTGTATTATTAAAATAGTGTGCTTTCACAAGGAAGCATGAAGTGTATTAGTTTGTAAAATACATGTATACCAGTTTATATAGTACTATATATATATATATATATATACACACACACACACACACACACACACACACACATACACACACACACACACTCAGTGTGTGTGTGTGTGTATATATATTATTATACATTCTGAGATGTTATTGAAACAAGCAAGGCAAAGGTAAGTAATAATTTACACATAATCCTGCTGTACACGTACAAGAAAGATGTTTGCAGTTACTTAGGTGTTTTTATAATTGCATGTGACTAATATGCATATGCAATTCTTACATCAATTAACACACCCAAATGCAATGTTTTGCTGCAAAGTCAATGGCAGCTTCTCTAAACTTTGCAACTGGTTCCAGGTGGACCATTACTGAACAGACGATTAATACATAAAGATTTATAACACTATTCATTAATTGAGTGTTAACATTTCCAAAACTTCACGTGTACAAGAACATAGTTGAAAGTTTGGAAACAACACAGTCTTCAGCATACATACAATATTAATTAGATAATGTGAAGTCAACAAAACAAGGGCAGAGACATATTGAGTGAATTATAACATTTATTTTTTTTGTTCCTTTTGTGAGCGAGTAACAGGCCTGCTTGTTGTCTCTTGCATTTTTTTTTTTCGTTTGCCACCAACTTTCGCCACAACAGAGCCACTTTGAGTGGCCTCTGGCACTTCACGGGCAGGGCTTATGGGCAGTGACTCACCTACAGGGCTTGTGGGCAGTGACTCACCTACAGGGCTTTTGGGCAGTGACTCACCTACAGGGCTTGTGGGCAGTGACTCACCTACAGGGCTTGTGGGCAGTGACTCACCTACAGGGCTTTTGGGCAGTGACTGTTCACCAACAGGGCTTGTGGGCAGTGACACATGTGAGCAAGTTGGTACACCGTGCACAACACATGGTTGGTCCGTTTCATCTTTCCTGGTCAGTACTAACTGCTTGTGCTGTTGTGTTTTTGTGGCCTCCTTTGTAGGTGTCAGCTGGTGATGTAGTACAGATGGCAGCGGTAGGATGTCGTCAGGAACCTGCACACCAATGTGTGCTACTTGACCGGTAACATTGGGACCTGGTGACTGAAGATCAGATGAATGTGGTGAGAAGTGGCCAGCATGTAATGATCCAGCCTGTGAGGTGTTGAATTGGGGTACATTAGTCATTCTCCAGTAATTAGCTTGGGTTTGCTGAACAACTAATGCTTCGAATGAGGTGTTGATTTTTTGCAACTGTTTAGGCACTTCAATGAAGACTCTGTGGAGATGTGCCAATTGTGATACTGTTTCTTCCTGCAGTCCAATCATCCTTTCCAGCACTGTCATCATGTCTGAATGGCGACGATTTTCTGCGTCCACTATTTTTCCCTCTGAAGCTACAATTGCATCGTATGTGGTAGTTGATGGACGATTTGGCGGTACAACAGTTTCTATTGGCACCTCTTCATGGTCACTTGATTGTATTTCAGTCTCTTCTGCTGCGTCATCCTCATCATCCTCATCATCCTCATCACCATGATGTTCTAAAAAGAAATGTACACATTATTAAATGGCATGTTAATGTATGCTGTGTTACTATGTAATTGTACTGTGTCCTAAGTAACACCTAACATGTTAGCATACGTTTTCTAACCTCACATTAAAAACTACCTTGACTTACGAATAATGTTTGGACTCAGTATGAAATATGAATGAATGAAAAGTTGCTCTAAACTCAGAAGTCCTACATGATAGTTCACATCACTAACACAATACATGTTGCCTTACACTTAATTTTCACTGACACTAAGTAATCCTATTTAAAGAAGATGTGCAAAACAAATAATGAACATGACAACATAACATATAGAAGAGCACATATTATATGGCCACCAACTGATACACTCACCTTGTAGTAGTGTTGAGCTGGCTGACCCAGGTGAAGACACTTGTTCCATCTCAGGTGACACATGTCCTCCAGGGGCAACTATATATAACAATAACATAAGTTTGACATTTACATGTGTAAATATTGAACAAACACTTATTGTATGTTCTGTATTTATGATTAACTAACAACATCAGTTGCTTAACCGAAAATGTGTGTGAAAGTGAACATAAATAGTTGTAATAACACTGTACATGCCTGTGTACTTAGAAGTTTTGAGTTCCCTAACATACAACATACTATGTTTCTGCAGTAATGCGTGAGGATAAATAGATTAAATTTGTACCTTAAAATCATATGTTGTGTAGTGATATCAGTATCATAATGTACATAACTATCATGAGATGACCATTCACAATGGTTATCATGAGGGTGGTCATATTGCAAAAAGTGTTGTTTTTGGTAGAGGATATGTGTGGTACATTAATCGAAGATGTGGCACACCTGAATGTGGCTGTGACTCAACAAGACAACACATGCAGTGTGTGATAATGTGTCTTTGATAGTAGTTCAACTATAGATATGAGTGAACTAATGTGTGACGTACGCTTTGATAAGTAATGAGTTGTTGGGGCATTTAGTAGCTAAAGTGAAGCTTTCAAATGAGTGTGATTAACTTCAGTTGTGCTAGTCAGGTTGTAATAACGGTATTCCCTTCCCCAAAAAGCCTGATCAGCCACACCTTTCAATTACTTGAAACAGGTGAAAATGGTGTGAACTAAGTTGACCCTAAAATGAGGCTGCAATTAGTGTGTGTGCTGAACCCCACCCCCTCTGTTGAAGTGTATGCTGTGATGAGATATTAATTGCAGCTGCTTTAACACAATGGTAGATGAGCTAAATAGTCGTGTGCAGTTTTTAAGTTATGAAAACAATGACATAAAATATGATACGTGTGCCTCATTATGCTGTCTGTATATGAGTTAAAGCAAAAATGGACCTTTTCATAAACAACTATAGATGTGTTAGTGCAAGTGATGTTTGTAGGCCGTTGCATGCAATATATTTGATGCATGCTTAAAATAGGCAGTAATGTCATGTTTGTCGGAGTAAAATAAATAAAATACACAATAATATTCTACATATTTCTGTTCTGTACCTGTAGCTACTAATAATTTCTCATAAACATGTGTTACACATGTGTACTACCCTGTTGTTCCCCATCTTCGCCCACCATCAATTGCTTCCACTGCAGCTATGCATTTTGGGAATTCACATGTAAATGAGCACGCAATGGCACGTGCTATATTAGTTACTGCTTTTAGTAGGACTACTACATATATGTCTATTTTGATATATATATATATACACAGAATCAGACATATACATATATAGATGCAGGTATGCTTATATTGTGAAGACAGTATAAAAAGCAGTGTAAATATGCAAAATAAGTGTAAGCAACGACACGCCTAGTACAGTAATATTTATCACCTGCTGGAAATTGTGACGGATAAATTCCAATGTCACGGTCACCAGCCAAGCCTTCCACGACGACGGTAAGTAATTTTGGCCGAAGCAGCTCCTCCAATGGAGTCAATATGAGACGTTGTGGTGTGGGCCCACCTCCAGTGCCAGTAGCATGCACGCGTTGGTCTTGTATTTTCTTTTTCAATTTGGACCTAATATCATCAAATCTTTTCCGACAATGATACTTGTCCCTGACACTATTCCCACAGGCATTGACACCAATGACTATTGTGTCCCACATTTCTTTTTTGCTTGCTGCACTTGTCCGCCCTTGAAAAACATATAAAAGATATGAGGTAAATTAATAATAATATAAGCACCAGTTTCCTACACTGCTAGCTGTTCCAAGAGATAGCAAACATGCTGTTTTATGTGTAATATATGAAGCACATGAGCATTCACTACTAAACCTATACATGTAAGCAAGCTTGCATTCATATTGTATGCAGTTGTGGCAAATTGACCGCCTGTGTTTATTTGTCCTTGTAAGGCATGATAAAAAGCTGTGTTTCCACACTAATGAACATAGAAAGATATTGTGTACCCATATTTGCATATGAACAAAACTCAGATGACCTAGGATCACATGTATTTGAATAATAAATGTAAAGGTACACTTACCTACTAAATGTCCATAGAGACTGTCATAGTGCTCCAGAATGCCAGTGACCACAGCCCTATTTTCCTGGTCATTGAAGCGAGGATTACGTGGCTTCTCCACACGTTTCTTCCGAGCAGGTTTAGGGTCAGAGCTTGGCTGGTGCTGACTGGACTCTCCTTCTTCCAATGGAAGAGCCTCCAAAAGCTGGCCACCAGCAAGCACGCCACCACCAGACACCCCATCAGCAACTGCGCCACCAGCAGCACTCCCAGCACCAGCACTCCCACTCCTAGCACCAGCACTCCCACTCCTAGCACCAGCACTCCCAGCACCAGCACTCCCACTCACAGCAACAGCACTCCCACTCCCAACAACAGCACTCCCACTCCCAACAACAGCACTCCCACTCCCAGCAACACCACTCGCAGCACCAGCACTCCCACTCCCAACAACAGCACTCCCACTCCCAGCAACACCACTCGCAGCACCAGCACTCCCACTCCCAGCAACACCACTCGGTGCACCAGCAACATCACTCCCCTGAACAGAACGTTCACTCCGACGCGTACTCGCACGAGTAGCAGTCCCACTCCCACCAGCATCACTCTTCCCACGCTTTGCGGGCATACTTCCAGCACTCACAAAAAACAGACAAGAAATGTACAGGCAATCACACGAAGCACTTCCACATATAAAACAAGACAAAGATGTAAACAAAACAACAAAGGACAAAGCTCTCCCAATACACAACAAGTCTCTCAGTCAATATGCAAATCTTCAATCGTCCAGCTCTGTGCGTCTCTCTCTCTCTCACTCCCAACAACACAGAGAATGATTAGCAGTACACGTTGCCTTTAAATATGGCGCGCAATCAAATACATGCTTGTTTCGCCTGATTCAGCAAGATTTGTGATTGTGCAACCTAACAGCACCCCGCCACGCACGCCGATACACCTGTGTGTGATCGGCTCATCATCGTGAGAGTGGGCGGATTTGTTTTCGGCTTGATTTTGAATGTATTCGGCACTTACTGCATACGGAGAGGGAAAAACGCCAATAACATGACTAATCGATAAGCTTGCCGATTTCACATAATCGTCGCTTACTGCATGAGGCCCACCATCCCCACCAATTAGATTGTAAGCTCTTCGGAGCAGGGAATCCTCTTCTACAATGTTACTTTTATGTCTGAAGCACTTATTCCCATGATCTGTTATTTGTACTATTTGTTATTTATATGATTATGTGTATTACTGCTGTGAAGCGCTATGTACATTAATGGTGCTATATAAATAAGACATATATACATATGTAGCCAGGTCACCTGTTTTCCCCTTCGTCCTCCTAGGGAGCCTCCGTGGCCAGGAGAGATACCGGGTGCTGCCAGAGGCCAGCGGCAGACCCGACGGCCATCCCAAGGGTGGGGGCCGTTGCAGGGAGCGGTGCGCTGTCTCCGCGAGCGGGCCGGTTGCCGGGGACGCGATCAGGCCGTTGCTAAGGCCACGGTCGCGTCTCTAAGGTCCCGGCGGCTGGCGAAGAGAGCGCCGCCATTACTCCACCACTCGCGCATGCGCAGTGATAGCGCGAGTGTAGGAGCCAGCCAGGAGGGTCGCGCGAGAGTAGGGATAGACAGGGAGAGGTTGCGGCGGCCATTAGGAGCTAGTGCAGGCATAGGAAAGGCACGCACGCGGCCCCAATGTTATTACAGGCGCCCAGGGACTACAATTCCCATAGTGCTTAGCGAGGGAGGCACCAGGTGCCTCATAGGAGCCAATAGGGCTGCAGGACTGCCAGGAGAGCAAGTGGATACATTTGGCGGGTTTGCAGCTACGTTGTGAGTCAGAGGAAGGAGCAGTCAAGGGAAGGAGGTAGGGTACAGGAGCGAGGGACTCCCTGTACTAGGCCAGCACCCCCTTGGCCCAAGATGGCCCTGAGTCCCCCAGTAGTGTGAGTGTTGCCAGGGATAGCCCTCAGGATAGGGAACCTGTCACTTACTTTAGTTAGCAACTGGGGAACAGAAGGGAAGATAGGGACAGCTGGGGGGTTTCATAGCGGTAACCAGTCCGGGGAGCCATAGCCCAGGGTCCTGTTGTAAGTTAGTGGCACGAGACAGTTGGGGGGTTTCATAGCGGTAACCAGTCCGGGGAGCCATAGCCCAGGGTCCGTGTTGCGAGTGGCGAGGCGAGGGGGGGTTCATAGCGGTAACCAATCCGGGGAGCCATTGCCCAGGCCGGCGTTGCGCGTAGTACGAGGCAACTGGGGGGGGTTCATAGCGGTAACCAGTCCGGGGATCCATGGCCCAGGGCCCGTATTATGAGTAGGGTGGGTACAAGACCTACCTATATAGGATAGGCAACCCCGAAGGCCCTAGGAGAGTGACCCTTAAGCCACTTAAGGATGCTGTGCTATAGGGACGGCCTGTAGTGCAGGGTGTGTCACGTTGCTGTATCGTTAGAAAGGGACTCAGCGGATGCTGCGGTTCCAGTGAAGGAGTTCGGACCCACGTTGGGGGTCACAGAGAATATCGCCAGGATAGGATCAGACGGATTCATCACGCGTCTGACCCTTTGTGAAGCATTGCTGATCCGAGCACTGGAGTGCTCGGCAGGTATCTACAGTTCTAAGTGCACCACCGGGCCCTTAGCTTAATAGTGACTGCGCAGTCACCCATTGATTCTCTGCAAGAGTGCGGGACATTGGGTGGGGTTCTTTGGACACTGGGTGGGATCACCTAGTGTTGGGGAATCGTCCTGCGAGACGTTACGGTTAGTGTCTCCTCCTGAGAGGGACACAGGTTATGTTATGAATGTGATGTGTTGTATTACATGTTAGTAAAGTCCTTAGTTATTATACCCCATTGTGTATGTGATCATTGTGTTTGTCCTGCGAGGATCCACTCCCCCTCTGGTGGGAGCCATCGCAGGTGGAGGTGCTGCACCTATTGAGTAAGTGGTTACCCCTAGTATAATTGCCCCAGGTTCCCCGTGGCGGAAGCTCAGCCCTCCTGCGAGCCAACAGGTAATGCACCACACCGGTAACACTGCATGTTCTACTCACCCACACTATATATGCGATTGGGTGGGGTGGAATACCCGTTACACATACATTATCTTATTTTAATATATCTCACAATGCTACACCATGAGTAGTCGTGCGCTTCTCTCTTTTTGATTCTCTAGGTTGAAGATGAGGCACCATCTTGTTTGAAGAGCTGTAGAACAGAATTTGTGTCTCCTCATTACCACAGAGATTCTTAGTTGCTCTTCTATATCAGGGTGCTCAACTCCAGTCCTCAAGCCCCCCCCCCACACACACACACCCACCCACTCAGTTGAAGACTGAGTCTCTGATTGAGCCCCCTGTGCTGAAGCTTGGATATCCTGAAAACCTGACCGTTTGGGGGCTTGAGGACTGGAGTTGAGTACTCTTTGTCTATATCACCGTGGAAAGACTTTGGATTTCACATACTATTTAGTATTTTGAGATTTGCACGTATACTTTGTTATGTGTTAGTTTCACTTTTTTATGATCCCATTTCATTTTTAATTGCAAAACGTGCATTTGTTACTTTTTCACCAGTTTGGACGTCACATACAGTATATTTATCTATGTGTTTGTATCATATGGTTTGCAACTCAGTTCTTTTAAACTAAATCACCAGCCCCCTAAATTATTGGACAGTCTGGAAATGAATGAGTGATTTGTGGAGTTTGGGTAACAAAGTTTATACTGAACAAATCTTCCTCTTCCTCGTGATTGTTCTTAATTACTTCCATTGTGTATATTGGATGGAAAGTATGGTTTGCATTTATGTATGACTACAGACCAGGCAATCTAATGGCCTCTGTGACTTTTTAGTTCTGGGCTTCATCAAACCACTTAATTCCATGAGTAAAACCTGCTGTGCACTTAATTTCTTTACACTACATACAGTACAATGTTAAGGAAGCTTGTGCTTCCATAGGAGAATTGTACACGTTGGTATCTTTTATTACCAATCTGTCCTCGTGAAACACCCAAGCTCATTTCAACTCGATTAGGGTAGGTCAGGGGTGGCTAACTCCAGCTCTCAAGAGCAACCAACAGGTCAGGTTTTCATGATATCCCTGCTTCAGCACAGGGGGGTGCAGTATTTGACTAAGCCATCGATTGAGCCACCTGTGCTGAAGCAGGGATATCCTGAAAACCTGAACAGTTGGTAGCTCTTGAGAACTGGAGTTGGCCACCCCTGGGGTAGATCAATAAAATGTGTGACAATGTTCAGAGAAATGTTTATTGGAAATGTTTTTTTTTTCTTCTATAGAATCCAATAGGGAACAGCTGGACGGCACATTGCCCTAGAAAATCGGAGCCTGGTCTGTGAACACTCAATACACCACACTGGTTTTACCATGGAAGAAACACACTCCAGAGGCTTTAGGTGATGACACTAGAGCAACCGTATCCTCATAGATGGTGACAGATGCTTACTTGAGTCACCTAATTATTTTCTTTTTTAATATTACCTTTCTTGTCATTAACAACCTGTGAAAGAAAAAAACCCATGTATGTTATGTTTCTGAGGCGACCCCACATTGAACTTGTGTCTTGTTTCATTTAGCTTTTTTTTTAATGCATAATCATTTTTTAGACTTCATTATATTCATAAAGCGGATAGAGCGCAGATTCGGGGCCCTGTCGCACGGAATCAGTTTAATGAACAACCCCCTATTTCTCCCTCACCTCTGATAATATTGATGTTTCAAATCAAGACTTTTAAAGCATTCTAAATGGGTAATTAATTTTTCTTCTGACACATCCACCCCATCTCATCAAAAGCTGGGGTCTGATGGTGCATGGGAGGGCTTATCAGAGAAATGGTGCAGAGAAGTCTTGCAGGTTTGAGTGAAAGGAGGTTATAAGGGAGGAGGAGATTCATGAGCCGGGTGGAGAGGGCATTTAGGAGAGTAGTTGGACACATCCGCTGAGAAGTGAGGGGGGTGGAGCACCATTGAGGGCCTTACATGATAGAGGATTTGTTTCCCTTGTTCCCTTTTCTTTCTGCATCTTTACTTTCGGTCCAGAGTTCACAATTGCGTAGCCTGTAGCTGGAATTTGGAACACATGGTGGACTGCGATATCACGTCTGGTTTTTGCTCAGTATAAAGGAGCACATACTAATATGAAAGACAACTGAAGATATGGTGAGATGTACAATAAGAAATCTTTTCTTTGGTACGTGTTCCTCCAGTTTCATACATATTTATTAGTAATATGTGTTTTTGATAGGTGTATTTTTCTCTTGCTGTTTACTAATTGATGTAATTAATTACTTTAGTCCTTTCCGGTGCTGGAGCCCTGGGGGGCTTTAAATAGTGTGCTTTATTCACTGTTTGTTATCCTTGAGAAATGTCTATTTCATTTGGACCGAAACATTGTAAAAATTGGAAAAATAAAGTGTTTTTCGCTTTAAATACAAATTTCGAAAGCTACTCTTTTTCTGACTATTATGCCTTAGAGCAGGGGTGTGTAAACTTTTTTCTCTGCGCCCCCCCCCCCCCCCTTACCTTTTCTCCGGCGTTTTCTACATCACGACGTCCTGTGATGATTCCACCTTACATAGCGACGCGTCACCAGAAGCCGCCGGAGACCAGGTAAGGGATTTACAGATGACTTGCGCGCTCCCCGGCATTTAATTTAAATGTTGTAGGATAGAGCGCGGGGCCTCTGTAAGCGCCTCTCCCCCCCAAAAAAATGTCACGCCCCCTAGTTTACGCACCCCTGCCTTAGAGGATATGAGAATCCAGTGTGTGTATTTGTATAGTGTTTCTGTGCACCAACAAAAGGAAAAAATCCTTCAAAACCATGCACCAAGTACAACGTACAGATGTATCCAGGCTTACTGTCCTCTGTGCAGGGTACTACTCTGGTATGGCCGCATTGTGGCCCCTAGGGTAGTAAGTTTCCCAGGAGGATTAACTTTGCGGGGTTCCATGCTTCTGAATGGGACCGGACAATGTTAATCCTCCAAGGTCATCTGTAGGGAAATAAATACTGATACCTTTCAGCTGCACAGCACACCATTCTGCATCTCAGAGTCTGGATGGATGTCCTCTGCATCTCTGTCCGATGCGTGCCCCCAGCAAGCAGGGTAGTAGTCCCTTCCCCCTTGATGATGAAGATGCCCTTATATGGGGCTCACATCACGAGGGGAGGATATATGACCACATACTGTATACTGCATATGAAACAGAACAGAATAATTAAGGTAATTGGTTTGCCTGGCTAGGGTACAATTATTGGTGAATTCAATTGTAAAGGTTGATATTCCATGGGTAACGCCCCTTTCCGGAATATTTGGTTTGTGGAGTGCTCCCCATTATCAATAAAACATCTGCTGGTTCAGAGGACTGCAAGCAGTGGGGATCATGAGCTGCAGTAATGCCATGGGCTCAAGATCATTGCCGTTTGGCAATGTGTCAGGAGTGTCTCTTGAATTTTGGTCCTTCTCCTTAACCAGCACCTTCATCTCCACCCAGCATTATAAAAAGCCTCTCCTTCCTGGCCTGTTTACTGAGTTTTTTTCTCCAGTACTCTAGCGCAGGGGTGCACAAACTGGGGGGGGTGGGTGTGAGATTTTCTTGGGGGGGGGGGCGGTTGCCGAGGTCCGGCGCTCTTCCCCAAGGGATTAAAATTAAACGCTGGGGGATTGCGTGAGGTCTCTGGAACCTCAACTTATCTTGCTTCAGCCGGCAACTGGAAGCGTCTACGTGGCAATGTGGCATCAAATGACGCTGTGGGGTCATGCAGCGTGACATCACACGCGTGTTGCCCTACCAACACAGCGTCAAATGACCCCACACGTCATTTGACGCTACACTGAGTGAAGGGGGGGGAACGCAAGCACCGGGGGACAACAGGCAGAGGGTGTTACGCTCTGCTCACCACGGACAAGGAGGGACCCCGAAACTGAGGTGAGATGGGTAACAAACTGCACCCACAGCTACGGGGACACGCCTGGAAAGTGGAAAATAGGTGTCTGGAACCGTCTGGGAGTATAAGATAAAGTAAGATACTCGCCAGACGAGAAGGGAGATTCCAGAAGATAGGTGGTACCGAGAGCCTGGGGTCCAGAGCCGGGAGGTAGGTCGGAATCTGCAAACCGAGGTAAAGTGGTCGGGGTGTCCAGGAGGTCAGGATACAGACCAGGGGTGTCCAGGAGGGCAGGATACAGACCAGGGATGTCCAGGAGATCAGGATACAGACCGGGGGTAGAAGACCAGAGCGGATCCACAGCCAGGCCGGTTCGGTACGCAAGGGATCACTGAGGAGACAAAGAGACAGGAACTGAGGCAGGCACGACCGTGGTTAACACAGGTCATACAAAGCTATGCTCAGCCAAAGAATGAATGGCTGAGCAAGGTATAAGTAGGAGGAAGGACCAATAGGGAGAGGGGGAGTAACGAGGGAGCGGCCCCAGGGAAGATAGGGATTGGTAGGGAGACTTACCACAGCTGTGTTAGATGTGCAGCTTGTGAGCGGTGCATGTGCATCAGGCGTGTGCGCCACGCAGGAGAGACGCGCGCGGCCTCAGCTGGGGGTGGGAACCCCCCCCCGAGGGAGGACGCAAAGGTCCCCTGCCGTGCGCACGCATGTGCGAGGTCAGCAGCCGCCGCGGGAAGCAGAGGAGTGGGGAGATCCCTCCCGCGGCGGCGTGGAGGCACAGCAGGAGCGGCGGTGAGTACAGTCAAGGGGGGAACCACGCAGGAGAAAAAGTTTGCGCACCCCTGCTCTAGCGCACATCGTTGCTGTTACTTACTATTTGCTGTTACGAAACCCTGCTCGGACCTTACTATGCTTGCTTCTCTCTAGCCCTGACCTCTGCCTGTTTAGCGACCATCGCTGCCTGTTTACCATAAGCCCAGATCTCTGTCTGTTTCCTGACCATCACTACCTTTTTGACACCAGCCCTGATCTCTGCCTGCCTACCGACCTCTGCTACCCGCCTACCAGCCGGTCCCAGCCATTGGACTCCAGCCCTGCAGTTGCTCCCCATGACACAAAATCATCTAGTTGTTGCTATAATTTCATTTCATTCAAAGAGAGAAGATGGAGCTCTAGGGCCTGCACATGTCATAACAATGTGATAGGTTACAATTTAAAACAGCAGTCCAAGCGTTTTTTTTTAATGTTATTTTTCCCCTTTATATGTGCATCAATACAATCCACACACTGATAAGTAATTAGCGAAGATGCCGATCGATCCGTTCTCTTCTGAACGAATAGTGAAGATTCAGCTCGGGGGTTCATTAAATGGCTGTTAGTGCAGCAGAAGAGGACCAAAGATGCAAAGTTCTGTGGGGAAGATCATGGGACCAGGCAGTGACTAGATACAATTGGTGCACTGCTAGGGAGAGGGCGGGGCTGTTTCAGAAGAGGAAGGGGGTGTGACTGTGTAAATGGTTGCTATAGAAGCAAAAATGCTTGTCACATTATAAAACATTAAAAATGTCCTTCAGAGTTGTTTTAAAAAAATGCTACAAGTATTTTCTCAAAGTACAGAACTGATTTATTTTAAAACACACACACATGTTGCTTGTCTGCAGCTTTAAAGTACTTTATTTGTATATAACTCTTTACACCATCCTATTTTGTGTGTGTCATGGTAGCTTATGATAAGATATAATGAACACCAAATATCTGGGTTGAACTGAACGAGGCTTAGATATAATAAAATATAATTTATTCCTTAAATAAGGTGAACACAGCAATATAGTACAATTAACAGGCAAGAGGGTAACACTTACTTAGGGTTGGGGGATGGAGAAGTATCCACTAGCAATTCTTCAGCAGTCCAGTGACATTCAAGATGGGATCAGAAGCACAACTCCAGCAATCCAGTGACATTCAAGATGGTATCAGAAGCACAACTAAAAACTGTAGGGTTGACACAGTTTATATACTTGTGCAACCCTATTCTTAACATTGAACACAGCCTATTGGTGAACAATTATCTGTATCCACTCTCTAATGTGGAGACACAGACTAACAGACTAACCCATGCTCTCAGGTAACAATTAGAATGGCAGAGTTTGTTGATTGACTAATACTTAATCCCTAGACATTGGGTAACAATCAAGGCAGTTACTTTTTGATCACCGTGCTTAGGCTACTCAGCCGTCTGCCCTTCATGACTTATTAGCCTAGCAAATGGCGTCTGCATTTTCAGAACAAATCCAAAATAAAATACATATACACTTTAATATCTACACATTAATAAGTTCCATTCTGGTGGGCTCAGTGGGTCGACCTTTGCCAGTTTTTAATGCCTACAGTGACTCCACATATTGGCCAAATATGAACTCTCTGCGACCTCCAGAACTGGAGATACAGAAATGCACTTTAAAACATTAAAATACATGCTTATAATGAAACATGGGAACAGGGGAACATACATTTTGAAGGTATAACAAAGTGCAAACCACATCCCTGGACCTCAGTCCAGTTAACCCCTTGTCTCTCTGGTGAGGTCAGGGGATGGCCATATGGGGTGCAACCCCTTTAATACCAGGCCAACCCCTTTCTCCCTCTACACCTCCCCTTCTTAATGGGTGACCTGTGGCCCACTGGCCCAAACGGGGAGTGGGGCACTGCTGGCACCCTTAACGAACTCAGTCTCAGAGGGATAGTCCTGACGTGAAAGTCCATCAGCATTGCTGTTTTCACTACCCTTTTTGTGCTGAATAGTAAACTCAAACTCTTGCAAGGCCAAGCTCCACCTTAGCAACTTGGCATTCTCCCCTGATGCCCTCTGCAGCCAACTCAGGGGGTTGTGGTCTGTGAGGACCGTGAAAGCCCTTCCATACACATAGGGCTGGAGTTTTTGGAGTGCCCACACAATGGCCAAGCACTCTTTCTCAATGGTGGAATAGGCCACCTCTCAGGGAAATAGTTTTCGGCTGAGGTACACCACAGGGTGCTCTCTACCGTCGTCCCCCACTTGGCTCAACACAGCCCCAATGCCATAGTCCAAGGCATCAGTCTGTATGAGGAAATGTTTGTTATAGTCTGGGGCAGCCAGTATGGGGGCCCCAGCAGGCGCAGTTTTCAGTGCCTGGAAAGCAGTTTCACAGGCAGGAGTCCAGGTGAAAAGCACAGGCAGTTGCTTCTTAGTCAAATCAGTCAGGGGTTTGGCCACGGCGCTGTACTGTGGGACAAACTTCCTATAGTACCCTGCGGTGCCCAAAAATGCCATGACCTGTTTCTTGGTTTTTGGAACAGGCCACTGAACTATGGCTTCTACCTTGGCTGGCTCTGGTTTGAGGTGCCCTCCACCCACCCTGTGCCCTAAGTACAGGACCTCTGCCATCCGTACCATACACTTAGTGGGTTTCAAGGTAAGCCCAGCCTCCCTGATCCTATCTAGCACCGCAGCTACATGTCCTAAATGGGAGTCCCAGGAATTACTAAAGACAGCAATGTCCTCTAAGTAAGCCCTGGCATAGCTCTGCATCCCTTCCAGTAACCTATTGATCAGGCGTTGGAAGGTAGCCGGGGCATTCTTCATCCCAAATGGCATCACTAAAAACTCATAGAGGCAACTTGGAGTGATGAATGCTGAATTCTCCCTAGCCTCCAGGGTCAGGGGGATTTGCCAATAGCCTTTGCTCAAATCCATAGTGGTCAGATACTTTGCCCCCGCGCGTTCATCTAGTAACTCATCCATTCGGGGCATGGGGTAGGCATCTGACACCGTCCCAGCGTTGAGCAAGCGGTAGTCCACACAAAACCGGGTGGTCTTGTCCTTCTTAGGAACTAGGACTACCGGGCTTGCCCAAGGACTCTGGGACGGAGTAATAACCCCTAGGGTCAGCATCTCCTCTATCTCCCTCTCCATACTGGTCTTGACCTCTGATGACACTCTGTAAGCGTGCTTATGCAGGGGCTGCAGGACCCCTGTGTGGACTGGGTGTTTGGTGAGATGTGTGGTCCCTGGCATGTCAGTGAAGAGGGCGCTATACTGAGCTAGCATGTCCCTGGCTTCTCCCTTCTGCCTAGCACTCAACTGTGCCCCTACCTCTACCTGCTCCACAGTGTTTCCCTGCCTGCTAGAAATCATAAGGGGTTCTACAAGATCCATCGCTACTTTCTGGAAGGGTTCCCCTATTATCGGTAGGGGTTTCAGGGGTGCCTTCACACGGTCGCCCGCCTTACCCACTCGCTGGCAGGCATCACAAGAGCGGCAGAAAGTGCCCACATCTCGAGATGCCCCCGGCCAGTAGTAACGCTGTAATAACCGGGCTCGCGTTCTGTTGACACCCTGATGTCCCGCTAACAGAATAGAGTGAGCTACCCGTAACAGTTGCTGTCGGTACCCCTGGGGCACTACTAGCTGTCGCTTACCGGTCAATCCCTCCTCTATCCCTGGGTTCCCTTCTTCTCTATACAAGTGTCCCTTATACCATAGGCAGTACTCAGTGCCTTCCCCTGCCTGAGATTCGGACGCCCGAAGTCTCACGCCGGCCAGGGTAGGGTCTGTCTTCACTGCCTCCCTAAACTGGGCTCCTAATTCTGGCCACCCCCCAGTCATGTCATTGTCCGGAGAATAGGGAAGGGTGAGGGGGAACAGTAAGTCAGTCTGTGGTTGCAACTGATCCTGGCTTACCTCCCCGGGCTCCTCTGCGTCCTCCGCTAATGTTGGTCCCAAAGGCTGGGGGACTGGCGCCGCCGCCATTGCCGCTGTCTGGCTCCGGGTAACCGCCGCCACTGCAGCGGGCTTGGGCACTCGGTCATAGGTGCAGGTCATCGGTCCCAGATCATTGCCAAGAAGAATATCGGCATCCAAACCAGGTAAAACCCCCACCTCCCGCACACCCTGGCCCTCCCCCAAATCCAAAAAGATTCTGGCCACAGTGATCTGTATCCCAGAGCCTGGGATCAATTCCTCTGGCCGGACCATATCAGGTCGGACCAGGGTCACTGCAGCTCCTGAATCCAGCAAGCCGACTGCTTGCCTGTCACCAACCGTGACCGGGGTGAGATGTCTGCTCCAGCTGTCCGTCTGCTGCAGGTCCGCGCCGAGATGTCCTCCGCTCCTGGCTGTAGGCACCGATGAAACCGGGACAGGTGTTGCATGGAACGTCTCGCTGGGAGTTGGTTCCATGACAGGTCCGGAGTCTGTGGTTGGAGCCACCCACTCGCGGGCTACCGGCTTCGCAGCTGGGGTGCGTTGCCCCTGATGGGGTCCGCCGGAACGCAGGGGTTCCGGGCAATCTGGTCTGATGTGACCAGGGCGGTTGCAGTTGTAGCACCAGCACTCGTGCCGGAGCTCCCCCGCCTTCAGTGGACTGCTGCCCGCAGGCGGCCTCTGAGTCCATTGGGGGGTATTGGCAGACTTTCTGGCCGGTGCCGCCGCCACCGCCACCTTGGCTACTGGTTTGGCGGTCATCAGGGCTCGGCTGGCCAGATAGTCATCTGCAAGCCTCGCCGTCTCCTGGTAAGTCTTGGGCTTCTTGTCGTACACCCAAGCCCTCACCGCTGGCGGGCACTGCTCCATGAGCTGCTCCTAAAAGATGAGGTCCAGCAGGCGTTGGTAAGTCCATGCCTCATAGCCCTCCACCCAGCGTAAACCGTACAAAGCCATGCGGGTCACGTAGGTGACATAGGACTCCTGGGGCTGCCTCTCTTCCTGGCAGAATTTACCCCGGTAGGCTTCAGGGGTAAAACCATACTGAAACAATAACAGTTCTTTCAGGTGGTCATAGTCATCAGCATACTCATCTGGAAGCGCCATCATCGTCTGCTTAACCAAGCCGGACAGTAAGGGGTCCAAACGTGCAACCCTATGCTGGGGAAGCACTTTGTACCGCTGACACTGTGTCTCAAATTTCTTTCAAAAACTGTCGATCTGATCAGTACCTTCCATGAACTTGGTGAGACTGTGCTGATCCAGTTTAAGTTCATTGTTGTTGGGTTGGACAGGGGGACAATAAGCGGGTTTTTTCACTGCCATAGTGATAAACTGCAGCCGCTCCTCCGGTGTCCCTCTGTCACCCCACGCAGTAATCAGTGCCAACATTTCAAGGGTGCAACCAGTACCCCTCCTGTTGCACTGCTCCCGGGAGGTGCACTCGTTCCCTCCCCGAGATTCCGCCGCCCCGGCACTGGGTTCCTTCCCTGATCTCCGGGTGGCTGTAAAAAGGCAAGCTGAGCCGTATCCTGAGGCTCTGCAAGCCGGGCTTCAAAGTCACCGATTGCGTCAACCATGTCTGCGACCTCCTGATTCTCATAGGGCAGTCCATATTCACGGCACTTGTCCTTCAGCTGAGCTCGGGTCCTCATGTTGGATGAGCCTTCAGCCTCGCTCATGGTTCAGTCGCAGCAATGAGGTGGTGTTACAACTTGTGTTAACTGTTGCACCACGGTGTGTTCAATATCTTTAGTCCCAGGAATTCGCAATTCCCTTCGAGTTCCCACTATATTACAGGGTAATTACAATACACTGTAATACAGGTTCAGTTCAATCCCACCGCTTGCCACCAGTTAATTATAGAGCTTGTCACGGTAGCTTATGACAAGGTATAATGAACACCAAATATCTTGGTTGAACTGAACGAGGCTTAGATATAATAAAATATAATTTATTCCTTAAATAAGGTGAACACATCAATATAGTACAATTCACAGACAAGAAGGTAACACTTACTTAGGGTTGGGGAATGGAGAAGTATCCACTAGCAATTCTCCATCAATCCAGTGACATTCCAGGTGGAATCAGAAGCACAACTCCAGCAATCCAGTGACATTCAAGATGGTATCAGAAGCACAACTAAAAACTGTAGGGTTGACACAGTTTATATACCTGTGCAACCCTATTCTTAACATTGAACACAGCCTATTGGTGAACAATTATCTGTATCCACTCTCTAATGTGGAGACACAGACTAACAGACTAACCCATGCCCTCGGGTAACAATTAGAATGGCAAAGTTTATTGATTGACTAATACTTAATCCCTAGACATTGGGTAACAATCAAGGCAGTTACTTTTTGATCACCGTGCTTGGGCTACTCAGCCGTCTGTCCTTCATGACTTATTAGCCTAGCAAATGGCGTCTGCATTTTCAGAACAGATCCAAAATAAAATACATATACACTTTAATATCTACACATATTAATAAGTTCCATTCTGGTGGGCTCAGTGGGTCGACCTTTGCCAGTTTTTAATGCCTACAGTGACTCCACATATTGGCCAAATATGAACTCTCTGCGACCTCCAGAACTGGAGATACAGAAATGCACTTTAAAACATTAAAATACATGCTTATAATGAAACATGGGAACAGGGGAACATACATTTTGAAGGTATAACAAAGTGCAAACCACATCCCTGGACCGCAGTCCAGTTAACCCCTTGTCTCTCTGGTGAGGTCAGGGGATGGCCATATGGGGTGCAACCCCTTTAATACCGGGCCACCCCCTTTCTCCCTCTACAGTGTGATTCTTAAATTTTGTGTGGGTTATGTATCAAAGACTACTGGCTGCAAAAGTGAGGCAAAATATTTATCAAAGCAAAATCCCATGTTTTCATACGCCCATATTCATATTATCTCTAACAATCCATGAAATATTTGTAATTTGAATATATAACCTCTGTCCATTTAATGTAACCATGTATTGTCACCATTAATCTGTGCCCAGGACATACTTGACAACAAGAGGTAACTCTCAATGTATTACTTCCTGGTAAAACATTTTTTATAAATAAATTGTATCCTTTGGGACATTTTTCTGTAATACATTTGGTGCAGTTTGTTTGCTCCACTTTTGCCCTAGTTTATAGCCCTTAGTGCAACAACTGCATGCTGAATAAACGCAATCTACATGTAATTATAGTCTTGTGCAGAATTTTATGGAGCTTATCTAATTAATCTTTTATTGATTAATCTCATGCTGCAGAGCCCTGCTCAAAGAAAGTGAGAAATAACATCAATCAGCAAATGATCTCGTCATCCAACAATCTTGTGTATTTGAAGATTAGAGAGAAGAATTTCACTTTTTCATACTGTAAATATTTAGCTTGCAGGAGTCCAAATACGGTGTGTATGTGTCAAGGCTAAGAAAAGAGGGATCTGACACATTTTCTGTTTGAGACTGAAATGGAAGGAGTTTTTTTTTAAGTCAAGTGTTGTTAGATTTGACAAAGATTATTAGCCGTGGAAGTTTACCTGGTGAATAGTTGTTAATCCTTAGGGGGAAAATGACAGAGAAGCAATATTTGATATACAGTAGATTAGTTGAGTTTTTATTTAGCTCCCCTATAACTACTTTCGCTGATACACACAGGGCAAACTAAGTTCACCTTGAAAACAATAAGATTCTTGGCTCTGGCGCAAATAAAAGCAGTGCCAGATTTATCAAAGAACAATAAGCCATTGAATGCAATGTCACTATTATAAATCTGGAGCTGTTGTATGTATTTATTTTATTGTCCTGACTAGAGATGCGGAAGCTTTTTGACCACATTTTTGAACCCCTCTCTATCTCTCTCTGAATCTCGCTCTTCCGGTATCCTCCTGACAAACTTATATTTCAGGGTAAATTCTTCTTTGGCAAATATTGACAATTTCGCTCAAAATGTTGAATTTTGCTTTGACTCGTTCAATTCACACGGACTCTTCTCATAAACTTTTTTTTGAACGAATTTCTATTTGTATTGAGATTTCTACCGAATCTGAACAAGTTTGCAAATCTCCTGTCCCAGCTTTTCAACCTGGAGATATTGATAAAACACAGACTCCTACATTTATTCTCTATGTTATATCCTAATAAATTATGTTCATCTCTTGTTCCTCCAAGTCAGTTTCATGGAGATATTAATCAAGGTTACACAATGGCATACAGTATACTGTATATTCTGTATGAGGAGTAGCCTAAGCATGGTTTTATTATATGCTTTCAGCACTGGAATGGATGTCGACATCTAAACTATTTGACATTTTATTGTGGTAAAAATATGAAGAGGTGCAAATAAATAGCAGCAAATGTATCTATTTTGCACACCAGATTTTTTCACAGTGATACCTTGCCCCAATATTTCTATTTATGAATGGCCTTTTGTAAACAAAACGTATTGTTGAATTAGAAGCAGACTGAGCAGGTTGGGCTGGATTCCGTCAACTAAATTAATTACATTGCTTAATCATCTGTTTTTTAATGCTCTACAAGGAAGCCAAATGGCCGCACTCTTAGCCACTTCACAATTAAGTTATGTCTGAGTAAATGTCCCTTCAGATACTTAGTGTACCCTCCCGACCTGGCTCCCTAGGAAGGTTACATCAGTGTAGTGGTGTATTAGACACCCGCATTAATTTACCTGGTCTCGGGGTTGTTTGCGGTCAGCTGGGTGATGGTAAAGATGGGCGCCAGGAGTTTCATAGTACTATGTAAATATTTATTTATGTTCCCATGCTTAGGACCTCTGCAGTCACTGGTAAAGGTAGATTTTCATAGCTTTACATAATTTCATCCATCCTTATATATCTCTTAATATGGGACTTCCCAGAGTGCCCACTCTTAACACTAATGGGAGGTGCATTTACTTGTACAGCTCACCCCTGTTAAAACGCGATCTCTTACAACGTGAATGCGCTTATAGCGCGATGCAAGTGGGGCTCCCAATTTTCATATTTATGAATACATTACAACACGATTATTGGTATCTTAAATACTTTATTGTACAATGCATGCAATTGTACATTATTTCTAACGCGATCCGCTTATAACGCGGTGTGATTCTTTGGACCCCAAGCACCATGTTATAAGGGGGTTGAGCTGTACTTTACTGATGATCATCTGGTGGACCAGGCCCTCCTTATTATTAATATCCTTATTGTCTCTTTCAGTTTGAGCCCCTGCTGAGATCCTTGCCTGTTCTGTGTGCAACACTCCTCGCCCCCCTAAGGGATATCTGTGGGTAATGTGGGGTTACGGTGCCAACATGTTGGGTATACAGAAGGCCTGAGCCTCCGCGCTTTGGGAGCTTGGGGTGCAAAGTGGAGTGCCTCCAACTGTGAGGATCCTGCCGCAGACGGGATGACCCCTCACAGGAAACTATGGTCCTAGTGAATAACCATTCTCACAAATATATATATATATATATATATATATATGAATCACAGTAAACTTTACCGGTAGGGCATAAACATAACATGCATAGGAACAAAAGTAAAGACAACACACAATGCAATCCATTCTCCTCTTACAGGGAGAATACCAATACCCCTTCTCCCTCCTTTCCGATCCCCACTTTGTGTTATTGGTGCACAGTTGGGTACCTTCCCTCTGATGCTCAGGCAACATTGGCCTCATTCCCTGTATGGAGGGAGATACAGTGTCCCATGAAGCAGGGCCTCCGACACAACTCCCCTCTCTCATTACCACCGGCAGACGCACACATAGGGCCTCATGCAGTATGCGCCGATAAGGCTTTTATCGGCATTTTCCCGCCAAAATTGGATTTGAGATTCAGTAAGCGCCGATAAGTGCTCAAAATCGGCAGTTTTTCTTGCCGATAAAAATTTATCGGCATGCGGCTGCCGATAACCCACTTATCGGCACTTATCGGCACTTTTTGAAATCGGCTGTATTCAAGTAGCCCCTATCAGCTTATCGGTGCTGATCGGCACTCAGAAATGGATATTTCATCTGCAATTGGTCCCACCAACTAAAGTTGGCAAGTTGGATGGGAGAAGGATCGGCAAGGTTGCCGGGACGGCACTTAGAAAAAAACCTCATCTCTACATCAATGGAGTCAATGGAGCGGGGACTTATAACATTATAGGACTGTTTACGTTCTATTGCTCATAATAAAAATGTGCTTGGCATTACAGTGTCGAGGTCATTCACTTCATCGTGTCACCCCTTACGTTTATTATTGGCATAACATTGTACTTTTCAATGTTATGATGATTTGCGTGTCACATTAGTCTTAATGTTATGATGTGTCAAGGGAAAATCCTATACTCAACTCTTAAAGGAACAGGTCACATCATATGAAACATGTTACTTAAGTGTGCTTCAATTTATTATATGATGTAACACATTTCACACATCTAACAGATCCAGCATATAGTAATGTTGGTATACATTACAGAATGCTTTGAATGTGTAACGCATGATCAAATGTAAATGTAGCTGTTTGTTTTCATGTTTACATGTACTTTGTGACCTCCCTCTTTTGATGACGTCCGCAATTGGATACTCAATAACATTGCATGTTTACATTGTACACGATGCATTAGAATCACTTCATGCTAACTTATACACACATCTATAATAGTTACTCGTTTTTACATGATTGAAACTGAATCAATAGCAACTATCCTGATGGCATTTAATGATGCATATTTAAAACCAGAGCCAAATCATAAAACACAGACAAAGCTCAGTGCACATCCAGAAAAACGTATATACGGTACAGTGCCTAAATATACATGTATAAATAACAAATAAATAAAATGGTCTTTTAGTTTAACGTTTTGGCCAAATTGTTGTAAGCCCTTGAGCCAACTGCACGGCAGACCACATTTCAAGGGTCCCTAACACTAATATAGATTCTTAATAACCTGTGCATTGCCAGGAAGAATGATTTATAGTTAGGGACCCTTGAAATGTGGTCTGCCGTGAAGTTGGCTCAAGGGCTTACAACAATTTGGCCAAAATCTTAAAGTAAAAGACCATTTTATTTATTTGTTATGTATACATGTATATTTAGGCCCTGTACCGTATATAAGTTTTTCTGGATGTGCACTGAGCTTTGTCTGTGTTTTATGTTATGTCTCTGGTTTTAAATATATATATTGCCATGCTCAGTAGCACTCCTCTGTGAAACTTATATGCTTATATATATTTGTGGGTATTTTGGGGGTTCAATATGAGCTTGTAGGTGTTCTGTAGGTTTTATAATTCTTGTTCAGCTAGTCTTAGCTGATTGGAGGGTGGCAACCTCCTGCCTAATTGAAGCTCACTCCCTCCCACATTTAAATGGTTAAAAGCTCACTCCATGGCATCTCCCACTCAGGGGAACTTGCCTGCTTGCAGTGTGATTGTGACAAATCTATTACAGAGTGCTTTTCCTGGTAATGTACAGGTTAATAAAAGCTTCAATCAGACTTAGAACTTTTGCAACTAATATTGACAGATTACTATAAATCATTCTTCCTGGCAATGCACAGGTTATTAAGAATCTATATTAGTGTTAGGGACCCTTGAAATGTGGTCTGCTGTTCAGTTGGCTCAAGGGCTTACAACAATTTGGCCAAAATGTTAAACTAAAAGACCATTTATTTGTTATTTATACATGTATATTTAGGCACTGTACCGTATATAAGTTTTTCTGGATGTGCACTGAGCTTTGTCTGTGTTTTATGTTATGTCTCTGGTTTTAAATATATATATTGCCATGCTCAGTAGCACTCATCTGTGACACTTATATGCTTATATATATGTTGTGGGTATTTTGGGGGTTCAATATGAGCTTGTAGGTGTTCTGTATGTTTTAAATTATGCATATGCATAATACAATTAGTTCATGTGAACAGGTGACAATAACATGCCAAATTACATATGTTGCAACGTAGTTTCTCAACGTCAATGTCACGGTTGTATCCTAATTAGATGACTGAGTGTTGGGTTCTGAAGTGGTACAGGCATTACACATTCCAGAAATACTTGCCAATAAATGGTTGTAAAAAGTTTAACGTTACATCATTCTCAAATATTAGGATTGCCTGGTGAACACACATACATAATCCGTTAAATAGGTACTGGATACATGTTGGGAGTGAACAACTTGGATATGTTAATGTAACACCTTGCACTTCATCAAGTCACCTGACATCATCACATAGGTATTTAAAGGAGGTCAATTACCTGCGCATTCACAGCTACAGACCTGAAAATGATGCGAATGTTTATGAGACGGAGGAAGATTCTATTGGACGAGAGGCTTGCTGATGGAGAGGATGTCATAGGCCAAGGAAGGGACAGGGACAGAGAAGACAGGGACAGTGACAGGGAAAGGCACACAGACAGGAGAGGGAGAGGTCGAGGTAGAGGGAGAGGGCAAGGAGATGAGAGGAGAAGAGAGAGGAGAGAAGTTGTGCCTCGTCCTCGTTTGTACAGGGAGAGAACCATGTTAGATGTGATGAGTGAGGAGGAGATTGTAAGTCGCTATCGTTTGAGTTCAGCAGCAATCTTAGCTCTTTATGAAGAGATACGGGGAGATTTAGATTTTGTGACAGCCAGAGGTCGTGCAGTCCCTGGGCTTGTTAAAATGCTGTGCTCATTACATTATCTTGCTTCCGCGTCATGTGGGCATAGTGGGCAGGGTCTCGCAATCTACATTCTCGCGGGCCTTTACCCAGTTTCTATGTGCATGGATTAGACATGCTAGGAATTATATTCCTTTTCCTACAGAGCACACAGAGTGGCTGGAAGTCAGGAATGGCTTTTATACCATAGCCGGGATACCATGTGTGATGGGTGCAATAGATTGCACCCATGTTGCTTTGATCCCGCCTAGTCAGAGTGAGCATGCTTACCGCAACCACTACCATTCCCTGAATGTACAGGCGGTATGCGATGCCACGATGAAGATTATGCATGTGGTAGCCAAATTCCCTGGTTCCAGTCACGATTCCTCTATCCTGAGAAACTCATCAGTCGTCCATGCTTTCGAAGAAGGCTATTTTGGACCTGGTTGGCTGGTGGGTGAGTACATATTATGATGTGTTAACAAACAACTCTAGTTTTTATATGAACTGTTCAATGTAATAATGTTAACACAAATTGTTTCATTTTTTGGCACGATGGATTATAGGTGACTCAGGATATGGAATTAGGCCGTGGCTGTTGACCCCAGTGCCAAACCCTCAATGCGAAGCAGAGGAGAGGTACAATGTTGCCCATATATCTACCCGATCCATCATAGAGAGGACATTTGGGCTTCTGAAAACACGATTTCGGTGTTTAGATAGAACAGGGGGGGCATTGCAATATAAGCCTGCTAAAGTGTCAGATATTGTCATTGCATGTTGCATTTTGCACAATCTGGCACTCCGCAATAATGTACAAACCGACACACATCAGGGCTTGGAGGAGGAGCATCCCTTAAATTTACCAGCTAACACTGAGCAAACAGCCGGTGGTGTGGAGACACGTCGGAATGTCATAAACACCTATTTTTCATGTAAGCAATTACATATATGTTCATAGAACTACATAGATGTATTAATTCATTGTAATGATAAATACATTTGTACAAATACCATTCACTTAGGAAACAGATGAATATGGTTCGCACACATTTCTCTTCTCTGCTGTGTGGACAATTGCATGTGCCACCGGTATGTCATTCATCAACAGGTTGTATTATACTTCTTACCACTAAAAGGTGTTGTGTGTACGTGAAGAAATAATGTGTACAAAATCTATATTTTATGTACATTTTATTTTTGGTTATGCATACATAATAAACCTACTATGTCGATAGTCAATAGCTATTGCAGTATGGTTACATACAATGTTTCTTTTGGAGTGTGCCATGTGTGTCACAATGATGTGTACACTATTGTGTATTTAAGATCATATTTGACGTATTATAGATTTTGTTTCATATCACATACAAAATTGTCACTTCTGTGTGTTGCTTACTTTAATGAACATGTCATGACAATGATTTATATTCATTCATGTTTTCTTTTTCAAGGTATATCACTCCAATTTCTGCTCATGGTATGTATTTCAATTCACATCTGTCATAAGATGTGCAAACCTCGATACAGGTATAGTTACAGTATATATAAACAGAACGTAATGAAAAAGATGTGACAATAGAAACATGTCGTTTCTGTATTGTGTCCGTGCGTTTATCTACACTTGGTGGTTATTGTGCAGTGTGTTTTCTTATCATTACGTACATTACATAACATGTATTACAACATCCATTCATGGAATATAGGGGTGGGGGGAGAGAAGGGGATAAACACTGCTCAGCTAGTGATTATGGGAGGAGAACATCTATTCATGCACATGAGCGATGTTAACACTCAATGCATGTTTGTATGCAAAGACCCTAATGTGTTAAACATCATTAACATTGCAATGCATGTGATTAGTTCTTCTCTCACTTCATCTTCATGTTCATTATTGCATTGTCACATGTGTATGTATAAGTCAAATATGTGTGTTGATTTGACGTTCATCTAACATTTGTCAAAATGTTAACACCATTCCAAAGTATAGTTTTTGGAATTCTCTACTTTTCCTAAATCATTCAACACAATGACAATGTAGTTATTAAATTTTTTTATTTCATTCACTTTACTTATTCAAAATGATCATGATCCTTTATAACTACTGTCAAAATATGATCATAAATGAAGTATACATTTACATACGCACACATTTCAGCAACCTACTGTGTGTGTGTGTGTGTTGTCGTTTTGGTGTGATGCATGTATTTCTACCAGAAATAATATAAACCAACATAATAATGTTGCTTTTATCATCGGCCTCACTTAGCTATGTATGTGTTGAACGTTTACTAATAACACTAAACTATAGTTACTCGGGTGAATTAAATGTACACACAAAAGTTAATGGTTTAATGATTTTTACCTAACATTCATTAGCTCATACATGTTAGGTTACCACTACAATTTAGGTGATAATATAACATTCACACGACTAAACAGTTTCTATCACCTCACTATTGTAATTGTGTACGTTCAGATACAATGTCGACGAGTTGTTATGTACCATTTACATTCTTTGACAAGTCACACGTGAGATTATAATATATAGTAGATTAATGTGTTTGCTGAGTGATAATGTTGGTTGCATATATCACATGGCAATACATATAATGTTAGTAGAAAAGAAAAACATATCAATAGAAGTTCTAACTTCCGTGCTTAGCAACATCATTATGATAATTAAGTGCATAGTAAATATTTGCACTATAGGATTATGTAGTGATTGTTAATCTGCGCACCAATCATTGAAAGTATTGTTACATATTTATTATAATAGTTTTTCGATAGTCGTCACAATCATCTAATATAACGATTGGGCCATCTGAAATCATACATTGGTCCCATGTATTCATCCTCGACATCTGTGAAATACAGCAAACACATGATGTTCAAAGATGGCACATTTATCTATGTCTCAGCATGTCAACGCTTAACACATCTCTATATGATTGTGGAAATTCACGCATAAGTGACGTATATGTTTAAACTGCAAGGATAAAACTACAGATACAGAACTGTCTCATTTTTCAAATCGCGTTGCTGGCATTACTACTGATATGTTAGTTCCGGTGCCTGTATACATAATAATGTGCGCGCACAACGTCTGTTGCGCGCGCACGTCACGAATGTGTGGACTAAGTCTTTGCGCATGCGCAAAACGATGTGTACGCTGTGCGTTCAATACATGTCCCTCCATGGTGCTGTTAGCATTACGCATATCATGGCTGAAAGTTATGATATGGAAGCGAAACAAATTCATTTCAACACACGTACATATCTAAACTTTGTAAACAGACGTGTGCCCACGGCAAAAACAGACGATCAGCCAATGAGCGAACAAAATACGTGTGACGTCATGTTAAGGCACCGTGAAATGCACGCAAACACCCCTCCCACTGAATGAACATTGGCCTCCAGCGCTGTGCACGCACCGCCCCACCGACGCGCGCACATGACACACTGCACTGACCGTAACAATAAGCTACGGGCACAGCCAATACTGTTTCACGCGCGCATGTCGGTTGGGGGTGGGGCTTGCATCGGTAACCTTTTTAAGGATGCCTTGGGACATGACCAGGTTCCCACATCATATGTGGGCGACACTTTGTTATTATATGTTGAATGCTAAACAATGAGGTGTGTGTGTGTTACAGTTAGTGTAACATGTTGAAATGATACTTTAAAAGCGATAAGCATCTATGATTTAGGACCCCGTCACCAATGTGTACTAATGGTTCGTCATGTAGTATATTGTTATAGGAAATAATGTTTTTGTGCACGCTACATGTAAGGCTGTCTGCAATGTTAAGCTGTATACACTCATTTGGCTAACAAATGGTGTATTTTATTAATGTACACATATATAATTTGAGTAAAGGCATAACGAAATTTGTATTTACCATTCTTGTAGAAGTCAAAACTGATTTGGCTGCAACTGCTCGCTCCAGGAAGGCACAACAGTATCATCCATGGTTGAGGCAACCGTTCAATCCTGAATCACACACATCTCCATGAGGGCGTCATGTGGATCTGCAGTGGCTTCTTCAAACAAGACGTCCGGAGGTACGTACAGTTGTTGGTTGTTTTCCCATCCACATTGGTATTGCCCATATAAGTTTGGATACATATCATAGTTATGGTCATCTTGCATCTGGTCTTGATGAATGTAGGGTGCAGGTATATCAGCAGACGCGACAGTCGGTGCGGCTTCAGTGTCACTGGTATTAGGCAAAAATATGCTATTTAACAGAAGATATGTTCCATGTTCCATGGTAAGTTTAAATGATGGTGCAACACGCCAGCATCCATATCGTTGATCTAGCCGATCATGGACACGCTAAAAACATTCATTTGCGGATAAAGTGAATCGTTCAGAAGTTTAAAAATTTCGTTGTTTGTCAGGTTCTTGGTAGTATGGATAATTCTTTTGGATCAAGTCATAGATTTTGGCCACGTTTGCACTTTTCTCTGGCGTTGATTCGATTGCTTCATAAATCATACATTTGTATGATTTACGTGGATGGCTGTGCAATGTGGAAGCTTCTGCCATTTCTTCTCTCTTCAAGTGTACGTTGTGTTAAGTTGAACGCATACGGATGTCTGCTGAATGTATGAATAGTTACATGTTATCTTTGCGGTTTCTTCCAAGGTTATAATACAACCTAGCAGTTATACGCCTAGGTTTTCTCCCACAAGAAATTTGTTACAATAATTGGCTGAAATTCTTGGGTAAGATACTCTTTTCACAGGAATCGAAACTTTACTTTCGGCTTAGGCAATCAACATGAGCAAAACAAGTAGACTCTTTGAATTAGAATAACAATGTGTGTGAAATCATCTACAGTGCTATGATGAACAGATTTCTGGTTACACTTAGCTAGATTTTACCATACACACACATCTCTCTGTTTGTGTCTTTTTCTGTTTTTCTCTCTGTCTGTTTATCTGTCTTTCTCTCTTTCTCTCTCTGTTTCTCTCTCTCTTTGACTCTCTCTGTTAGTCTCTCTTGATATATACACACATATATATATATATATATATATATATATATATATATATATATATATATAAATAAATATATATATAATTAGATATATATAAAAATATCAACATATATATTTATCTATATATAATTAACTATATATTGTGTGTAGATATATATATGTATATATATATCTCTACATTGAAGGCCTTGTGCAAACAGGCCTTGTTGTAATTATCTTAACAGTTCATTACAGTTTATAACATTACTGGGTGAGTATGTTTGAGGGCCTATTTGAGTCAGCTGTGTATAAGTTGTATTTAACAGCAAACAAGGCCTCTTTTCAGCCATGAAGGCCTGTACTGTTCATTCTGATTATATATATATATATATATATATATATATATATATATAGTGCTAAACTAAAGCCATTGATGTGTGTAAGTAGGCCTTGTTGTAATCATATTCAAAGTTAAATACAGGTGAGTGAATTATGGGCTCAATCATACTGATCCCATAATTTTAGCAAGTGTCCTAACATTTATATCTCATTCACACAAGGCCTGTTTGCTGACAACAGTGGCAGAGATAAATATATATATATATATATATATATATATTATATATATAGACCATACGATACCGTCACGCAGGCAAGGTGGCACCACCTTGAGAAAGGTCCCACTGGGGGACCGAAACGTCGGTTTTTGTGTCTTCTATCCAATATAGAAAATTCATGATTTACTTACCTGCGTGCTGTCCCTTGATGTCGTTTTGCAACCGGTATCGTATGGTCTGTTATTGCTTTATGGGATAAGCACCAAAACTTATTTACTTGCATATGGTGTGCCGGCTGTGCATTGGATTATATATATATATATATATATATATATATATATATATATATATATATATATATATATATATATATATATATATATATATATTATATGTATATATGTATCGACACATAAATAAAAAAGTGAATTAGGCATTTGTGTGCACAGACACAGTATAACGAAGTTATACATTACTGTGACAAACAATGAGTGCGGATGTGCTTTGTGGTTATGCATGTTAACTCATTGTTTGTACAAAAATTCACACATACATTCAGCTTTCAACTATAGGGCAAACATGTTGAATGCTTTGTAAGGTAGAAGGTTGCAGTGTGTGTTATTTGGAAGATCATTATACATAATCCCTTCATGCTGGTAAAGTTGTGTATGTTTACTCATAATGATGTCATCCACGATAGCTGAGCCAATACATGTTTCCAAACACACACAACACACACAACACACACAACACACAACACACACAACACACACAACACACACATTATTTTTTTCTTTTTGTAGGACAACTAGATATAAATATATATAGATATATAGATAGATATATAGAGAGAGAGACATATATACAGATATATATATATATATATATATATATATATATATATATATATATATATATATGTAGGTATGCTTATATGGAGAAGAAAGTATAAGTAGCAGCGGAAATATAGATAAGAACTGTAACCTACGACACGCCTAGTACAGTAACATTTGTCACCTGGTGGAAATGGAGCCAAATAATTTCCGATATCTCTGTCCCCTGGCAAACCCTCCACGACGACAGGAAGAAATTTTTCTGGCATCTGCTCCTCCAATGGAGTTAAGATTCGAGCTTGTGCTGGCGGCCCACCTCAAGTGCCAGAAACATGCATCCGTTGTATCCGTTGTGCTTGGATTTTTTTCTTTAAGTTTGCCCTGATATCATCGAATCTCTTGCGACAATTCGCCCGGTCCCTGACATGATTCCCACACGCAGACACAGCAACTGTTATTTGATCCTACATTTCATTTCTGGATGCTGAACTTGTCCGCCCTTGAAATACATACAAAATATATGACGTTAATTATTATTAGAAAAACGATCAGTTTCCTAAACTGCTACCTGTTTCAAGAGATACCAAACATGCTGGTTTAGGTGGACTATGTGTACCACATGAGCATTTACGTGGAAACATACAAATGTAAGGAAGCTTGCATGAATATTGTATGAACTTTGGCAAACTTTTTAGACTGATTGTTATGGTCGTTCTAAAGCATGAAGGAATATGTGTGTAACAATTAACCGTAATTGATAGATATTATAGAATAATATTTTGATATTAAGACATCTCACATGACCTAGGATAACATGTCTTTGAACTATCAATGCAAAGATAGACTTACCTAGTAAATGGCCATACAGAGAGTCATAGTGCTCCAAAATCCCTGTGACAAGAACTCTGTTTTCCTTTTCATTGAACCGAGGATTACGTGGCCGCTCCAGAAGTTTCTTCCGAACACGTGCAGGCCCAGAGCTTGGCTGCTGCCGACTGGACTCTCCTTCTTCCAATGGAAGAGACTCCAAAAGCGGGCCACCACCGGAAACCCCAGCAGCACCAGCAACAGACACCCCAGCAGCACCAGCAACAGAGCCACCACCAGCACTCGCACTCACAGCAACACCACTCGCACTCCCAGCAACACCAGTCGCACTCGCAGCAACAGCACTCCCCTGAATCCTACGTTCACTCAGACGCGTTCTCCTACGTTCACTCACATGACTACCAGTACCACTCACACCAGCATCACTCTTCCCACGCCTTCCGGCCACACCTCTAGCACTCACAAAGAACAGAAAATAAATTTAAAGACAATCGCACTGAACACTTACAAAGTGAAAACAAGACAAAGATGTTAACAAAACAACACAGGACAAACCTCTCCCAATACACAACAACTCTCTCAGTCAATATGAAATATGTAAATCGGCCAGCTCTGTGTGTCTCTCTCTCTCTCTCTCTCACTCCTAACAACTCAGAGAATGAATAAAAATACACGCTGCCTTTAAATGGGCCGCTCAATCCAAAACATGCTTGCTTTGGCAAATTCAGCAAGAAGTTTCATTGGCGAACCTAACACCACCCCGCCATGCACGCCGATACACCTGTGTGTGATCGGCAAATCATCGGCAGAGTGGGAGCAAATGTTTTCGGCTTGATTCGGAAGGAATTCGGCACTTATTGCATACGTCGAGGGAAAATCGCCAGAATCATGTCGATAAGGTACACTTGGCGATTGCACTTTTTCGGCGCTTACTGCATAGAGACCATAGTCTCTGAAGAGCGAGGAGTTCCTCATTGGAGTCTGTTCCGCTCCGCTTTGTTACCGGAGCTCTCAATAGTGGGGCGGGTCCATGATTATGCGCCGCCCTACAATACTCAAGCTACAGTGGTTGGGGCCTAGCTCGGGCCTAGGGGGGATCGCTGTCCTTATCCTATTCGCATTAATGTCTTCCATTTAGAAGATGGAGATCCCTACTGTTTCCCAGGACCGTTTGTGCGCTCTGCATTCTCCTCCAGCACTGACTGTGATTTGTTAGTTCAAATATATGTATCTCCTTACTCTGCCTCCTCCAACATGGCTGCCACAGTCCCCTCAGAGTAAGACTTAGGAGTTTCACAAACGCCCACAGAGGTCAGGAGGTACAGTATATCCTGCTGCGTGTGCAACTTTACAATTGCTTTCCAAGCCCTGCTTTGGAACTGCCACTTCCACAGGGGGTACGGTTCGTGGGGATCAATGGATAGGGCTGATCCCCAGACATCATTGGTGCTCTTCTGCTTGACCCACTGAGGCAAGTCTGCATTCCCGTTACTGGGACATGCTCTTCTCTCTTTTGGCCATACTATTGGATCCTGTCTGAAAGGGCACTGACCCTATCTGAAATACAATAAAAGGAGGCCTGATGTACAATACTTTGGGGAATGTCTTCCCTACCTCTACTCTCTGAAGCACTGGAACACTCTCCCCCCATAATCCTCTGCTCCATCTTTTACACCTTCTGTGACACAGCACTCCTGTGTCACCACTGGGTGGAGCTAACACATACTCTCACTGTTAATTTTTAGTTTACTTTAGTACCAAACACCAGGAAGGGGAGGGGGAGTTACACTAGTAACCAAATTAAATAAACTCGTGTTTATAACACTATATTTGTTAGTAAGACAATTATTCCCATGACAACCATACAAATACAAAGGATTTGTATCCTCAAAATGACTGTGTAGCTAAACCCAAATAAAGTATTAAACAGTTCTATACAGTAATCATTTTGTTTCTGTATTTTTTTGTTTAAAAGCCACAATGAAGTTATTCATTTTACGGTTCATTTTATCATATGCTATAATTAGGATTATGGTTACGTTAAGTCATGCCACAGTTTTTGATACTGTTATTTGGGGCCATACTCTCACTCTCTAAACTTGGCAATCTATTAGAATTTACCACATACTGGATCATTACTTCTTTTAGCTTTTAAATAGTCACTTTGGAATGGTGAATTTGTAACAGGTTATGATATATTTGATGAACCAGCCTGTGAGTTTAAACAATAAGGGGGGGGGGATGTTTTAACACCAATCTACCCAGCTGGGGAACTCATAACCACAAAATGTGAAAATTACACTTATTAATAAAAGCCAACAAAAAAATAACTAAACACAAGATGGTCAAAAATGCATCTCCAATGCTTAAGTAGTCGTAAGTATATAAAGTACTCTTGCAAATGCAAGGACTGGACTTGGGTTGTCTTGTGCTATAGAGTAACATTTTTATGCTATCCCAAGTAACTTCTAGTGCCAACATATAGAACCGGATACTGGGCTTCCGTTATGGTATTACCAATTATTATGTTTTTAGATATACAGTATTATACTTGTGTATGTTTCCCTTTTTAAATTCATGGTAGCCATATACCATAGATTAAGTATACGGCTGAAAAATATTGTATCAGATGTATTTTTAACATATGATCAGATAAAGCACAGGTGACATTGATTTAATTAGGAGTTCTGTAGATTTGTTGTAGTTTTTAGGATAACAGAGATTTTCATAGATTAAATTATAGTGTACAAAGCTTTCAGAACCTTATAGGTTTATTTTTCAAGTGCACTGTTAGTCGCCATAGAGGTATCACAATCTATAACAATTCTAGATTTCACCAAAACCTGTACGGCAACTCACATTTTTGCAGTAAATTATGTGTTCTCCAAACTGAACCATCATTAAACATCTCCATAGTTGTTTTTGAAATAGAGATTTCAAAGCCATTAAAAACCATTGTTCTTGGTGTTATTCCACAAAAGTCATCAATACACGATGAAATATTTTATTAAAAATATACTTTAGATAGAAATATATCCAGGCTATTTGGGAACAGCCCAACTATATAACAAATATGTGGCTAGATTATGTAAACCTGCCTTGGTTAAGCCTCCTGGAAATGTGGTGCCTTTACCAATATTAGTTTTGTGTTCCCCACCCTGGTATTTAGGCAGGGTCAATAGAATGAGTTACCCAACATGCATTTTATAATGAGATGTATCCAAGTCTCCGGGTGCATAATAGTATCTGTACCAGATATAGAAATCTCGATTAACAACTTTCTTAATCTTTGTACAAACAGGAACAAAAAGTGCAGCGTGTCAAAACAAATTTGTGGTGGCATATCCCTCTCTAATCTCTTCACAATCTCCATAAATCTCCAACATCAAAAATAAACACACTATGACATACATGACATTAGCAGCAGAATTTGAAGAAGTATCAAAAATGTACTGCAATAGCAGATGTTTGATCGCTAAAAAGTGATATGGTAAGTTTCTGACTTAGGTAAATCTCTGTCCTGGGTGAAAAAAAAACAACTAAAAAAGTGATGTAATTGCTTTTGAAAAAAAAATGTACAACTGAGAATGTGTGCCAAGAAAATAACATAGCAATGCGTAGTGAAATATGGAAGTGAATAATAATGTTGTGTATTGCTCTGTTGGTTTGGACCTTTTATGCATAATTTCTTGGTATTATTTAGTAATATCTGTTTCCAAAGGGATTTGCTTACAATTGCACTAGAATGATCATAAAAACTGTATACGCAAACTGTTTGAATGCACTTTGCGTAAATGTGCTTATGCGCTGACCCGTGCTGAGGCGCGCTTACGCTCGGCACTGAGCCCCTGAAGCCGCAATGAGAGCGGCTTTAGCAGGGGCTCGCTTACGCAAGCGTGCGGAAGCGTAAGTCTTAGCAAAATTTTAAATTTTCGCGCTTGCCGGAGCGCAGTGCCGGTCACATGAGCGGTTTGCCAAATGAGGGCGAACCAGCTCCGTGACATCACTGGCCCGCCCCCTGACACGCCCCCGGATGGCGCGCGGTCTAAGGCCAGGGAAAACACCCGCTTTCCCTCAGCCTCCGCAAGCCTCATCACGGCATCACAACCATGTTGTTTGTTTTAACATATCACGGAAGAAAAAGCTATGCAATTTGTGTCATCCTTTATGCACAGTGTCCCTGGCGGCAGTTATTGGCGGATGTGTCCACGAGCAACAGGTGTTAAAAGTGGGAGTATACTTTACCTGTAGATGTACATAATAAATACACCATCACTTCTGTTGACTCAATGCACATCACCTTGAGAAAGGTCCCGCACGAGGACCGAAACGTTGGATAAGATGTCTTGTTAATACAATATTCTTTTGACCACTTACCTGGAGTGCTGCCTCTGATATTCGTCTTCAAATGTATCAGTCCTTGGGCAGGCGGTAGACGTGGTAATAGTGGGGGTTGATCTCGGAACACCCTGAAGCCCACTACGGCTGGAGGCGCTAACCACCAAGAGAAGAAATACAGAGAAATAACCTAAGCCTGACCTGATCTCCATACCAACGCAGATCCAGCTCAGCTCTCCTGACCCTAACAGGGAACAGAAGGAAGGACATAGAGGAGTACATGCTACGAGAACAAACACACAGGCAAGTGTTAAGTTCTCTAATTTACTTCTCTATTGACAAATACCAGCACTGTCGACGTGTATTATACCACTTGTTTGTGGTGTTTTCTTTGTTTGTTTTTACATATCACGAAAGAAAAAGGCAATAAGACCAAGCGCTGGAGGACGATTATATCTTTTTCAAATATTTCACATGAGGAGGAGTTTGAATAACCTCCTGGGAATCCAGCTGCGGGACTATAAGACAAAAAGACATAAGTAATTTATTGCATTTTCAGAATTGTATCCTATAGGATTGGCGCCACTTCACCATTTTTGTAGGATAATGCTGCAAATATGAGTGGCAAATACAGAGGAATGTAAGCTCTCATACTTGAAAAAAATAGCGTGTCACTTTTTACGCCATGTTGTTGTCATTCCCTTAATTTAGCAGGAAAGATGGCGGCCAATACTTGCCCTGCAGCTGTACACTTCTTTGAGTTTGTCCAACAAATCTATGTATTTTTCATGGCATCTTCTTCACGTTATGCAATTCTGACCAATATATTGTCTCGGGTAGACACAAAGTTGTATGTGCCTAAACATTTGAAACTCGTTGGTCTTGCAGAGCTGATTCGACAAAATCGATTGTACACAGATATGAAAAGATTAAGGAAGCACTAACTAAAATCTCAAATGACAAAGAGCCGAAGGATGTGGTTTGAAATGAACTTGGCGGCCTTAATGAAAAGAGGTGCAGTTTGGAAATTGCATTGTACTCTTCAATTTGGAACGGTTCAATGCAACAAACCACAAACTACAGGATCCAAAAATGGTTCTCCAGTCTGCAGTAACAGCACTGAAGTCTCTGAGAACATTTGTATAATCAATGAGAGACAAGTTCGATGAATATAAGGATAGGGCGAAGAGAATGTCCGGAAACGAAGAGTACTGTATGCTGTTCAGGTTCGATCTCGAGTGAGAAATGTATGCCTCAATCCAATGGATTATGGACAAGCACAGGTAGTCTAAATATCAGACAAAGAAAAGTTCTGTATAGCAAGCTTCATTCCGGTTGTCGATCAGTTTGTTACATCTTTGACAGAGAAAATAGGTGCCTATGACAGTGTCTGTGAATGGTTTGGCTTCCTTAGTCAGCTGGAAAATCTGGATGCTTCTGTTCTTTGCTCTGCTGCAATCAATCTTATCAGCACATATAAGGATGACTTGGAGCATAGCCATGGTAATGAAAATAGTAGCCTCAACAATGAATTAGTGCAGTTTACTGCTATTGGTAATCTCTACCAATAAGATAACAATGACAACATATCGAAGGAATTGTTTTTCTACAGAAGAGAGAAGAGAAGGATTTCAGAGCTACATTTCCTAATGTTGAAATTTCTCTGAGAATGTATTTAGTACAGGTGGTGACCAATTGCTGCACGGCACAACTCTTCAGTGGAAACGGTCAGAGCAGCTGGAGCACATCAGCAACCATCCAGCAGTGGAGCTCATTCCCTGAAGTAGTAGCTTCCTGCTACGAAACGCGTTGGATTAATTGCTTTACGACTTATTCCAAACTATTGGTGCAGTACATAGCACTTGTGTTTTCCTCCCGCCGCTGCCTGTCGCCTTCCTGCTCTCTGTATCGCCATACGCCACTTTGGACAATTCACTAACCTCGGAGAGGGAGGAGAGTCCTATACACCATCGGTGGGCGTCCATTAGATCTGAGCGATGCACCGGTAGTGCGTAGAGCTAGCGTGCGGGACACACGGACTCCCTCGTACTCTATCATGGGACCCTACATCGGACCCTCCACATGCTGGTATTCGGACGAGCGAAGAGCTACACAGAGCTCCACGGAGGCTTTACTGCTGGATGGTTGCTGATGTGCTCCTGCTGCTCTGACCGTTTCCACTGAAGAGTTGTGCCGTGCAGCGATCCAGTGGACTCAGCGTGTGGTAACCCCACTAACCCTATGCTTGTTTTTTACTATTTGATGTACGCAGAACATTTAATTTTTTATTAGATTAATACATTTTACTCTACTGCACTATGTGCGTTGTGCGCCTTGTTTTTGTTTCACTTCTCTAGCAGCAGGGGTGTTGAGCCACCCCTTCACGACGGCTGCAGACGCACTCCAGTGACTCACCTAAAAAGGTCTTATCACCCCAATTTTGGTTTAACTAGCACGTCTTCACGTGGGAGTTTGTTTTAGTTGCGCACTTATCACCCCCTTTTTCCTGTATTGGAGACCAATTGTACTGGTAAATGGTGAGCATTGCTGAGCATCGAAAGTGATTTGCTGTGCAAATTCGATTACATTATTGAAACATTTTGCACTCAGAAAGCGCGAAAATCCAGATTCCTCTCATTGAATGCATTTCTATGTACAGTATGGTTCCTACATTTGTTGCATTATAAATATAGCCATTTGAATTTCTTACGTTTAATTAAGTTTTTTTTTTATTTTGATGTTAGTGAAAAGATATCTGTTTAAAAACTCAGAATAATTGTTAAGCACATTGAATTACATGCAATTTACTTGCCCGTGGGGCCCCACAACAGGAAATATTGCCCTGGATAAGTGACCCGGGACTTTCAGTCCATATAAAGTTGCTGTTGCATCATGTTGCTGAAGCAGAGTTGCCACAAGGGCCACCAACAGGTCAGCTTTTCAGGATATCCCTGCTTCAGCACAGGTGGTTGAATCAGTGGCTCAGTCTTCGACTTCAGGGATATCCTTAAAACCTGTCCCTGTTGGTGGCCCTTGAGGACCGGAGTTGCCCACCTCTGCACTATAAGCATGCTTACAGTCTCTTGTCTCTTGTCTATTCAGACACGGCAATGCTGGAATCCTCACTTGGCTAAATAGCTCAGAATAAGATATCAAAGTGGAACAAACAAGTTCTGATCTGCCGGTCCCCATTTGCTCAGTCCAGACACTGACAAATACTATAACACTGTTTTATACTCTTCCCCTCCGATTAGCTTCTTCTTTACAAAGGAACCCAAGTCAATTACTGGTAACAAAAAGCGGTAGAGTTTCATAAGAAATGTGTTTTCGAAGAATGATAGACATTGGACAGGGTTTGAACACTGTGACATAAGTTCTCCATCTGGAGTAACCACAGGTTGATGCTCAGCAAGCAGTTATCTCACTGCCAATGACTTGCTGATATATAGAACAGATGGCTGTGAGGGAACTCTGGCAGCAATACTTTGAAGTGGTTTTGATTGAGATAATGAATTTTTCTAGATTCTCTTATGATTCGTAAATATATGAACTGTGTGCACTTACAGGAAGGAGGGTTCTACATAACTACAAATACTGCTGGAGTGGACATGTAGGGCATCCAGTCTTGGCTATTGATTCGACAAATTAAATCCATTGTGGTGCTTATAGTTAATGTCAATTTTCTTTCACTGATGTATGAGATCAGTTTATTTAATTAAAAATATTCCACAATTTAACATTTTAATCGGTGTTTGTACTGAGGACTCTTTCACGAGTTTAAGAATGAGATCAAATAGTCACTGTTTATAACTAATATTGGTTTATCGTAGTTGTAGGAAACATGTTAATTACTTAATATTATAATTATTAAGCATTATTCCGTTGCATAACTAATTAATTAAACTCTTTCATGTTAAAATACACACTTGTAGTTTAAGTTATTCTTAACAGGCTTCTCCCCCACCCCCCATTTTGAAAGCATCTGTGAGCTTGAAAATACTCATACAATCAACTACAAAGAACCTTTATATCGGTATAATAAAAAGATTCTCAACCTGCAAATTATTTCATTTTATTTCCATGAACAACTCCTACAATTTCTTATGTGTTCCAGAATTATTTTTACAGTTTCTCTCATATGGCAGCGGTATTCTATATATACATTTACTGGGTCAAACACACAGTCCTTTATAACTAATATGTGCATTGTAAGCTCTTTGGAACAGGAATTTTTCAACCTATTGTACCAGCATGTGATAGTATTAGTTTTAATGAGATTTTTTTTTTTTAAATTTATCTTGCTAACCCATTGTATGGCACTGTTCAATATGTTGGCACCTTATAAATAAATATTGATATTAATAAATTATACAGATATGTTGAAATAAACCACCAAGTAAAAAAAAAAAAAACGGAATTGGAGCAGTGACAGTTCAGGCCTGCACTCTCTTAACATTGGAATCCCCATTGATTGAGGAAATATCACTCTCTGAAGTACCAGTATTTTTGGTTTAAAAGAGCAATCAAAGCCATTTTTTATTTTCTTATTTTTTTTACATGAGATTGAAGCAGGTGATTTCCGGAGCTGAACTCTGTTAATTTCGGTTCCGGTGACCCCCAGGTTCCTGAGATACAGAGTACAGAGCTCCAAAGGGGATGCTGGTATCTCCGGCAAGTTTAAAGCTTTTGCGACATGTCGGCCAATATGAAGCCACACCAGACGACGTCACAGCTTCCGATTGGCTCGCAAGGTGTGGAAGCTTTGATAAGCAGACGATACGTAAAAACCCTGGTAGCTGAGCAGAGAGGCTACCGGCACCCCCTACTGAGGTATCTCCAGAGGCATGGGGTCCCAGCAGCTGACATTAATGGGGTTCAGCTTTGGAGACATCCTGCTTCAATCCAATGCAAAAAAATAAAAATAATTAAAAAAATAAAAATTACCAGTTTGGATTGCGTCTTTAAGTAGTTATTGACAGCAAGTTGCTAGTGAGCAAGTCATGACCAGGGAGGTTCCAGGCGGTTCCCCTCTCCCCCCGCCTTGTACCCACATGCAACGTACAAATAAAGACAGGAAACGGGAGCTGGAGGTAAAATGGCCGCGGCTATTTATTTATACAGAAAACCTAATGGGGTAAATGCACTCCCTGCCAGAGTGTGCTCCTTTGACAGGAGGGGGAGGGGACGGTCAGCCGGCCCTCGAACCGCTGACCTCGTGTCCCCTACGCGAGCGGGCTCTCGAGGTCATGGATAACTGACCTTGCCCACTCGTACTCCCCCCGGGCTCAAACGGCCCAGCTCCCAGTCTGGCAAGAACAAGCACCCACCCCCCAAGACCCGCCGCGACAAAGGCAAAACTGGTCAATGACCCCTCCTGTTCGGAACCTCGTCCTTTCACTCAGCACAGTATCAGCTGTTCGTGCTGTAACGGAACAAAGAACCATTAACACGGCATACAATGCATATGTTCACATTCCTGGGAATACCCTGCCCTGCTCAACCTTCTGCTGCCGTTCATTACATGATTGCAATCACTAACTAAGGGGATGGGTGGGTGGGAAATCGTCTGGCGGGCAGCCAAAGAGGATGTGCTGCCCGCCAGCCTGGCCTTAAGTAGGCCTTCCTGGAACTCCTCCCCTGTCCTGGGGAGGGAGGTGTGGGGGCGGGCCAGCGAGGGGAAGGCCGGACCCCCCCCGGTCATGAAGCCCCCCCGCCTATGGCTAGGGGGGCCGCTTGACCAGGGAGGTTCCAGGCGGTTCCCCTCTCCCCCCGCCTTGTACCCACATGCAACGTACAAATAAAGACAGGAAACGGGAGCTGGAGGTAAAATGGCCGCGGCTATTTATTTATACAGAAAACCTAATGGGGTAAATGCACTCCCTGCCAGAGTGTGCTCCTTTGACAGGAGGGGGAGGGGACGGTCAGCCGGCCCTCGAACCGCTGACCTCGTGTCCCCTACGCGAGCGGGCTCTCGAGGTCATGGATAACTGACCTTGCCCACTCGTACTCCCCCCGGGCTCAAACGGCCCAGCTCCCAGTCTGGCAAGAACAAGCACCCACCCCCCAAGAGCCGCCACCGACGGGTCTATTTAACCCCCCTTAAACTAGGCCCGTACCGCCAACCCTCCAGACCCTCTCGAAGCCCTCCCGGAAACTCAAATAAGTCTACCCCGCCTGGCATGCCTAGCAGCGGGACCGATGCTCCTCTACCGGCCCAGCCTGCCCTCTCCATTCCACCTGGGGCTGCCAATCGCGCCTGGGGCAGTAGTTACTCAACTTGCCATGCTTTTTAAAGATGCCCTGAGAATCGCTTTTTTCGCTGCACTATCCCTCACCCGGTCCCGGACATACCCACCTCCGGAGCCGCAGGCCGCCTTTGCCCAGCGCTATCTGGGATTTCGCCTTTTTTACTGCTGCAGGCTTCTTACCCGCCCTCAGTGACCCCTAGGGAATCGACCCTGGCAGTGGACTGGGCCACGCCTCTTCCCTTGCTCGCTCTGTGTCGCCCACTGCAAGCCTTGACGCATCTCCTCGATACCGCCCTAAACGCGACTCCTTACCATTACCCGATACGCCATATGCCGTACCTTCCACGGCGTGTCTCCATCAACCGCCTGCCGGGGCTGTTCCACCATCTGTGCAGTGCGTGATGCTGCCGGGTGGGTCGGCTACCGCGCCCCTGACCCCGGCCGTGGCTGAAGAATTGAAAGACACCGGGGTCCGGCTGATGGCTGTTGGTACTGGAATGGGATTCGCGGTGCCAGTGACCCCGGCCGTGGCCATCTGTGGCTTCCCGTGAGGAAGAGACCTGGGCTGCGACTTGGTTCGCCCTTCACCCGATGCCGGCTCCACGTAGTCGAACCCTGCTGGGTTCTCTGCTCTACGAAACACATTGGCACCAACCGCGGTTGCGGTTGGCCGTCTTTGTCTCCTTGGCCCTGCCGACTCTGCAGGCGAAATCCTGACAGTGACACCGCCCGCGTCAGCAACGGGCGGCCGTGTGGCGTGCCGTGACGCCCTGTTCTGTGTCACGGTGGCTGGAAGTCGCCGCCCCTCCTTGGCGGGCCGACCTGCGCGCCGATCCGCCGTGTCCTGCGTCCCAGCGGTCGAAGTCCTCCCCACCTTCGCTGAGGCCCGACCAGGCCGCTGTGCCGCCCTGCCTCGCGGTACCGTGACCGAGGGCTGCCGCCCTGCGTGCGGTTGCTGAACTTCGCCTGCCGCCTTGCACTGCAGCACCCTCCGCGCTCCCTTCCTGTGGAGCGCGGCTTCTCTGCCTGCCGCCTGTCTAGCGCGCAATGCTGCCTGAGGGCTGTCGACTGTCGCCTGTTGCGTTGTGCTGCAGCGCCCTCCGCTTTGACGCCCTGCCTCACGGTACCGTGACCGAGGGCTGCCGCCCTGCGTGCGGTTGCTGAACTTCGCCTGCCGCCTTGCACTGCAGCACCCTCCGCGCTCCCTTCCTGTGGAGCGCGGCTTCTCTACATGCCGCCTGTCTAGCGCGCAATGCTGCCTGAGGACTGTCGCCTGACGCGTTGTGCTGCAGCGCCCTCTGCTTCCCCTTCCCGCGGGGAGCAGCCTTAGTGCCACGTGCTGGTTTCACAGAGAACGCCTGCAGCCACCGATCCAACCATGCCTCGTCATGGTTTTCCGCCTCGACTTGAAGAAGGCGTAACTGCTCTGCCATTGCTGCCATGCAGCCCGCTTCCCGTATGCCTGTCCAAAATTTTCGCGCGACGGGGCACCGGCCCGTCCCTACCCGGCCCTGCTTGCACGGGTCGTGACTATTGCCTGCCCCAGGATTAGCAACCCAGGGCCTCACGCGCTGTGACCGCGTGCCTTCGCCAGCCCCTCTCCCCGCACAGCAAACCGTACGCACCCGCGCGCATTTCCGTGTGCCCATATACACCCGCGCGCATTTCCGTGTGCCCATATACACACGCGCGCATTTCCGTGTGCCCATATACACCCGCGCGCATTTCCGTGTGCCCATACACACCCGCGCGCACCCATAAACATCCACGCGCACCCATATAAACCCGCGCGCACCTGCGTGTGCCCCGCTACACACGCACCCTGCGTGTGCCCGTATACACAGACGCGCGCATTTCCGTGTGCCCATATACACACACGCGCATTTCCGTGTACCCATATACACACGCGCGCATTTCCGTGTGCCCATATACACACGCGCGCATTTCCATGTGCCCATATACACACGCGCGCATTCCCGTGTGCCCATATACACACGCGCGCATTCCCGTGTGCCCATATACACACGCGCGCATTCCCGTGTGCCCATATACACACGCGCGCATTTCCGTGAGCCCATATACACACGCGCGCATTTCCGTGAGCCCATATACACACGCGCGCATTTCCGTGAGCCCATACACACGCGCGCATTTCCGTGAGCCCATATACACGCGCGCATTTCCGTGTTCCCATATACACGCGCACATCTACGTGTGCCCGTATACACACGCGCGCATCTACGTGTGCCCATATACACACGCGCGCATCTACGTGTGCCCATATACACACGCGCGCATCTACGTGTGCCCATATACACACGCGCGCATCTACGTGTGCCCATATACACACGCGCGCATCTACGTGTCCATATACACGCGCGCATTTACGCGTGTCCATATACACGCGCGCATTTACGCATGTCCATATACACGCGCGCATCTACGTATGCCCATATACACGCGCGCATTTACGTGCACCCCTATACCCATGCGCGCATTTACGTGCACCCCTATACCCACGCGCGCATTTACGCGTGGTATTTATCATCTAATAATTACTATAGTATATTTATATAGTTTATAATGTCACTAGATAAAGAGCTCTACTGACATCTACGTGTGCCCATACACACGCGCGCTCATACACACGCGCGCATCCACGTGTGCTCATACACACGCGCGCATCCACGCGTGCTCATACACACGTGCGCCCATACGCACTCGCGCACATCTACGTGTGGCCATACATACCCGCACGCATCTACGTGTGCCCACGCACGCAAGCGCACATCTACGTGTGCCCCTATACACCCGCACACTTCTACGTGTGCCCCTACACATATAAACATCCACATGTGCCTACATACATACTTCTGATGTGCCTACACGTATATCGCAGAGAACAACGCATGCAACCACCGATCCAACCATGCCTCGTCATGGTTTTCCGCCTCGACTTGAAGAAGGCGTAACTGCTCTGCCATTGATGCCATGCAGCCCGCTTCCCGTATGCCTGTCCAAAATTTTTGCGCGACGGGGCACCGGCCCGTCCCTACCCGTCCCTGCTTGCACGGGTCGCGACTATTGCCTGCCCCAGGATTAGCAACCCAGGGCCTCACGCGCTGTGACCGCTTGCCTCCGCCAGCCCCTCTCCTCGCACAGCAAACCGTACGCACCCGCGCGCATTTCCGTGTGCCCATATACACCCGCGCGCATTTCCGTGTGCCCATATACACACACGCGCGCGCATTTCCGCGTGCCCATACACACCCGCGCGCACCCATATACATCCACGCGCACCCATATAAACCCACGCGCACCTGCGTGTGCCCCTCTACCCACGCACGTGCGCGCCCTGCGTGTGCCCGTATACACACACGCGCGCATTTCCGTGTGCCCATATACACACGCGCGCATTTCCGTGTGCCCATATACACATGGGCGCATTTCCGTGAGCCCATATACACGCGCGCATTTCCGTGAACCCATATACACGCGCGCATCTACGTGTTCCCATATACTCGCGCGCATCTACGTGTGCCCACATACACACGCGCGCGCATCTACGTGTGCCCATATACACATGCGCGCGCATCTACGTGTGCCCATATACACACGCGCGCGCATCTACGTGTGCCCATATACACACGCGCGCATTTACGCGTGTCCATATACACGCGCGCATCTACGCGTGTCCATATACACGCGCACCTACGCGTGTCCATACACACGCGCGCATCTACGCGTGTCCATACACACGCGCGCACCTACGCGTGTCCATACACACGCGCGCACCTACGCGTGTCCATACACACGCGCGCACCTACGCGTGTCCATACACACGCGCGCATTTACGCGTGTCCATACACGCGCGCATTTACGCATGTCCACATACACGCGCGCATTTACATGCACCCCTATACCCACGCGCGCATTTACGTGTGGTATTTATCATCTAATAATTACTACAGTATATTTATATAGTTTATAATGTCACTAGATAAAGAGCTCTACTGACATCTACGAGTGCCCATACACTCGCGCGCATTTACGTGTGCCCATACACAAGCGCGCATCCACGTGTGCCCCTACACACGCGCGCATCCACGCGTGCTCATACACGCGTGCATCCACGTGCACCTGCCTACGTGTGCCCATACGCACTCGCGCACCTCTACGTGTGGCCATACATACCCGCACGCATCTACGTGTGCCCACACACGCAAGCGCACATCTACGTGTGCCCCTATACACCCGCACACTTCTACGTGTGCCCCTACACATATAAACATCCACATGTGCCTACATACATACTTCTGATGTGCCTACACGTATATCCATATACCCAACTACCTGTGCCCACACACCTATCCCCCACACATGCGCCTCCGCACGCACGCCTCCCCATGCGCCCATCCATGAATTAATTGGGGAATTCAGATAAAGTAACCAAGCATAAATGCTAAACATTGCGATTCCCATTAACAAGTATTTATCATCTAATAATTACCACAATATATCTATATAGTCTATAATGTCCCTAGATAAAGAGCTCTATTGACATTATATAATTCTCTGCACCGTCTGAGACCATAAGTGGGGGGGACACGTCGCCAGTCAGACCGCGCTCCCTCCTATGCAAATCTTATGCCAGCTTTTCTGTCCCAACTTCGCCATACCCCCACCCCGCACGGGCGGGCAACTGCTACCCCCGCACGGGATACCAGAAGGAAGCGGCCGCTGGGAGCAGTCAAGCATCCACTTGCCATCGCTCCCAGCGCCTCAGCGTGTCCCCCCCCGCCGAACTACAGTATATTTATATAGCTTATAGTATACATGCCTACATACACGTACACCGATTTACCTGTACACATATATACGTACCCGTATACACATATATATACCCGCACACACATACCTGCACATAATCGCCCCGAGCGCATCAGCGTGTGTCCCCCCGCCGAAACTAACTGTGGGGGCAGACCGTGAAGCGCCAACCTTGGCCGCCCCCTCTTTGCGCTTACCCCCGGCCTAGGGCCGCAACCACTAAGAGCGGCTGCACTAGCCTATACATGCGTATATCTCCACTTACGTATACGTGCATACCCATATACACATGTACATACACACCCACATACCTGCACATAACACCCATAAATACCTGTACGTACATCCACATATATACCCACGCACATATACATATATATACCCATACCACACATACATATATATATATACACCCCCATACATATACATATATATACATATACATATATATATACACACATATATATATATATATATATATACACACCCATATCACACCCATATATACCCATACAACGTTATTTATTTATTATAGATTTTTCCCGGCCGGCCCCCCGTGTACAGCCCACCTCACGCATACATTTTTAACGACCCCACAAGTGTGGGGGAAGGGGGGGGGCGCGGGAGCAGCCGCCTCTCCAGCCGCATGGCTGACCGGTCCACCCCAACCCCCGTGTCCCGAGACCACTAAACGAAAAGGGGGGGGGGGGAGGGGTAGGAGGGGCCTCTGCCCGCGCTACATTCCACCACGTGGGACTGCGCCCCAGCCCCCGAACGGGCCGCGAGCAGCCGCCCGCATGGGACACACGCGGGCCGCATGCCTCGGCCGGAACCCCCTCTCCCCGCAACCAACATCCCTCTGCCTCTCCCCGCCGGGTGCCCCTACCCATGGCAGCCGCCGCGGGGCTATGCGGATGGAGGAGGCACCCGCCCGCACAACGCTGCGGGAGCAGGTAGCCCCCCCCCCCCCCCCAGGAGAAGCGGGGAAAAACCCGTCAGGCCCCTACTGCCCGCCAGACCCCCTCTGTCCCCCGAGACCAACCCCTCCCCGCCTGCAGCCGCCGCGGCACAGGCTTAAGTCCGACCCCCCCAGCTGCATGCTGCGCGCCGCAGATGGAGGATGGGGACGGGCCGCTACCCTACGGGGTCCCTCTCCTCCCTGCATCCCGCCTCCCCCCTCGCCGCCGATTCAAAAATCGCGGCTATACAGGAGGGGGGAGTGCCCAGGATTGACCCCCCTTTCGGGGCCTTACCTTAGTTTAAACTGCAGGGAGGAGCGGGACGTCCAAATCGTCTGGCGGGCAGCCAAAGAGGATGTGCTGCCCGCCAGCCTGGCCTTAAGTAGGCCTTCCTGGAACTCCTCCCCTGTCCTGGGGAGGGAGGTGTGGGGGCGGGCCAGCGAGGGGAAGGCCGGACCCCCCCCGGTCATGAAGCCCCCCCGCCTATGGCTAGGGGGGCCGCTATATAATAACCAATGAGGTCACCATTATCGGTTGGTTAACAGAAATTTAAACTGCCTAGCAGCCATCTTGAAAGAGGGTAAATGCCCTTCTATTAATGTACATAATTTACTTTCTATGGAGAAAGAGGCTATACTGGCATAGGGCTTCTACATTATGCTTGGTACTTATCCCCTCAAAAACTGTGGGGCAATAAAGTGCTTCTTTACACATGGAAAAAAGCAAATCTCTGCTGAAACAAAGTCAGATGCCTATTATATAGTTTATATAAATGCTTCCTTACTCTATAAACACACACACACACACACACACACACACACACATACACACACACACACACACACACACACACACATATATATATAAATTGTGAGCACGTTCACATGTCTTAGGCTGGGGCCATAGAGGGTTGAGCCGAGCCGCGCTGACGCTGAGGCTCGCCTGCTGAAATTTTCGCTATTTCATGCCCATGCAGGCGAGCCAGCGGGCGTGATCGGAGGCGGGGGGAGACTGAGGGAGGCGGGGCAGTGACTTCGCTGGGCCAATCACCTGCGACACACCGACGTCGATATCACGGCGCCGATGTCACGTGACGTTGACACAGCTGATTGGATGTTTTCAGCCGACAGCGCGCTGTTAAACAGCTTGGCTGTCGGCTGAAAACTCCAGCGCCTCAGCACGCCTGCGGACGCTCGCGTGAGCCCCTCATTGAGGATGCAGGGGCTCAGCGTGGAGAGTCCGCACGGCTCAGCGTAGCCTGTCCTTCTATGGACTCGGCCTTAGACAGGCCTGCAACCCTGCCTTTCAACCATTATCACCTCGCATACAGTGCTCCCTCTGCAGCAAGGGATTCTGGGAAATGACATGCAAATGAGCACACAATGTGATATTCTTAATTGGCTATATGCTAACGGTGGAGGTTTTCTGTCGCCTTTTTTACCCACCATAACTTAAAATGTATGATATATATACACTGTATATATATATATATATATATATATATATATATCTATATATATATAGATATATATATATATATACACACACAATGTGTCCCCTTTTGTCTGAGAATCCATTGTTACATGGAGCCCATATAAGCTAATGCTCGCTGATAACACAGCTTTAAAGCACAGCATGGAAATCAGATGCAAATCCAGACAAACCATTCACAGACATGTTTCAACCTTAATGGGTATCATCAGTGTGAAGTTGGTTATACTGCTGGCTTTGCATTTTCAAGACTCTAGGGTTTACCATCACTTTTTACGTGATGGTGGGTGAAAAAGGCAACAAGAAACCTCCACCGTATTGCGCATATATATATATATATATATATACATATATATTTATACACACCTGTACATACTAAAGAGATAGAGTGTTTTAGGTGGATATAGGAGGACTTAGGAAAAGAGATAAACCGCACAATGTTATAATGAGACGTATTACATTTTGCATCTATAACTGAAGGATAGAGAAAGAAAAACTGCACCAAATAAACCACTGGGTCTGAGTTGGCATTAACCTCTGCATCTAAAAGATATGCACCAAATGAAAGAAGAGAGGTTAACTAACAAGCCTCATACATGTGGCTGACTCAAATTGACAAAGATGATCCTTTCTGCTCTGTGTTTTGGAGAATATTGCATCTTGGCACTATACATATTCTATAATGTATCGAGGCAGAAGTGGTAAAATTCTGTGACTACAAAATTGCTGCAGATTTATCCATGTAAAAAAAATCTAGTGCTTTGAAAGACCCCTGTGTTCCCCACATCCTGTTATAATGGTCAAGGCTCTTAGGCTCTGGACAATCACTTTGTGCTGGAAGTGACTGCTTTTCATTGTTTTTGAAGCTGTCTGTAGATTCCTATTTTTAATAGATTGATCACAAGAATAACCCCAGCAAGTACAACTTTCTCAGTGGGTGTTTCAATTGGGACTTCCTTAATTCTTTAAAGCCATTGCTTTAGAAGTAGCAAAGAATCGCCTGGAGAACATATTGGCCCATATTCACTAAGCAGTTGTCTGCCATAAGACATCTCTCTACACTGGTACAGTGGTGCCCAACTCCAGTCCTCAAGCCACCTGTGCTGAAGCTGAAATATCCTTAAAACCTGATCTGTTGGGGGGTCTTGAGGACTGGAGATGAGCACCCTGCACCAATGGACACCGATTAGTTATATCCTATTGACTTCAAGGTTTGTGATGGCAGTCGATCACTTAGTAAATATGCCCCACATTGCACCACCTTCCCTAAAGCTTACGTCCTGCCAGCTTTTTTGAGATGTCAGATGTGTGAAATATTTCAGTGAATATTGCTCATTAAAATTACCAAATAAATATCCTAAAAAAAAAATATTTTCGAAGCAGATAGAGACGTGTGAAACCTTTCAGCAAATAATGATATTTTGTGAATAAATATCTTGAAAAATGCCACTAAACCCTAAAGAAAATGTTATTCATTGCAACTTGGGGAGGAAAAATGCAGTGCAAAACATACATAAGTTTAAAGGTTTAAATACCTTACAAATAGTTCTCTTTTTTTCTATTTTTATGTGTAGGTGAGGATATGTATACACAATTATTTTTATCATCTTATGATACATTGCACTGATCCAGGCTTTTTTTTTTCTAAACCTTTTTTATTTGGGAGATTGCAGTTAACATTTTATCCCTTTGAGACCGTTACATTTGCATATGACATAAATTTCACACTTATACAGTACATTTGATAATGGGACATAATAATCCATACATTATAGTCTGCTGCTCGCTTGTCATCTCCCCCCTCCACCCCCCCCCCCCCTCATCAACCCCTGTTGAGTGAAGAAAGGGAAGAAAGCAACGCACTGGTCATAGTAGATACTGATGTCTCCATATTTCTCATGCTTTCTTAATCTTATTCTGGTTAGTAATAAGCTCCCTCCCAGGACACCTCCTCCTATAACTCCTCAAGTAGTTGGCCCCCTTTTTATTTATTTTTTTATTTACTTATTCCTCCCGAACATGGAATCGTTATTTACAACATTAACAACATTACAACATTTTTATTTACTTATTCCTCCCAAACATGGGGTAGTTATTTACAACATTAAGAATAATAATAATAACAGTGGTAACCTAGTTTTTCTCAACTGCCATATATTTCCTTCTAGGACTGAGTCTTTGTCTAGGCCGACATTTATAACTTTTACCATAGATCATCCTCTGGCTGCCCCCAGGGTGGTCCATATCCAGTACTGGGCAAGGTGACTCCTTCTTCTTCTCTTGGTCTAGTTTATTGATTCTTAAAATCTCTATAGTTGTTTGTCTCTAAATTTGTTTTGTTCTTGGGGAGAAAATGATGAAATAATCACCCCCCATTTTATTTCAAATTTGATCATTTTATCATTATCTTCATATTTGTATATAATTTTGTCAATTGTGATTAATTTGGCGAGGAGCGTTCGAATTAAATTTATTGTTGACCCTTCCCTGTCTCTTCATTTAGTCAAGATCACTTTCCTGGCTGTCAGTAAAATCATCTCTTTTGGAAGAACCACTTCCCTTTTATGGTTGGCCTGGATCAACTAAACTTCTGTGTTGGCAAACAACATGGGTATTGGATGTTTTAGCCACTTTACTTTAGTTACACTAGCGATGTATAGTAATACTTGGTCCCAGAATTTTGAGATCATTACATGATCAGAGACCTTGGGCAAGGCCCGCTTTTTTGAAGCATCATTTAGGGCACTTTGTTGTATCCATCTCTATATTGTTTATTTGTCTCATGAATGGGATATAAGCCCTATGCATTATCCTAAACTGCATCTCCCTCCAAATTTCAGAGGTAATTAGTTTACACACTCTTGTGTATTCTATTATTAGTTCCTCCATACATTGGACTTCTTGTATCTCATTTCACAAGGCCCTTAGATTTGTTTTATTGTTTTTCTCCATATCTTGATACCTTATTAGACTGTATATTTCCGCTAGTGTATATTTTGGGGTTTTAGATTGTTTATAATAGTCGTCCAATTTATTGTTTCTTAGTAGAGCTCACCCCTGTTATAACGCGATCCGTTACAATGCGGATCCGCTTATAACGCGATGCAAGCGTGGCTCCCAATTTTCATATATATGAATACTTTACAACACGATTATTGGTATCTTAAATACTTTATTGTACAATGCATACAATTGTACATTATTTCTAATGCAATCCGCTTATAGCGCGATGTGATTCTTTGGATAGCGTTATAAGGGGGTTGAGCTGTACATATTGGTCATAGTTTGGGAAGTCAGCTCAAAGTAAAGTTGCGCATGTGCAAGGCTCTGTGACAGCACCAGAGTGTCACGCCGATCTGGTACCCCATTCAGTGTCAATTGCATCAGTGTGGCAGCTCCCTAAAGAAAATGACAGTGAAGGAACAAGTGAATCAACACATAAGGGGAATAAAAACAATTTCCAGAGTTGAGGGTGACTGTTTAGATGGCAAGGGGAGGGAGGGCAAGGGGAGGGAGGGCAAGGGGAGGGAGGGATAACAAGGGAAAGGAGGAGGTAGAGCAAAAACATGCATATAAATTAGGCAATTGTAAATGGCATACTGGTTAAATATTAATATTCAGTACTGCACCATTGGGGAACAATAATGCAAAGTCACGGCAATGGAAACCTAATTATGAGCATCTATGCATTAATGAAGAGAAAAGGACACAGAACAAAAATTCAAAAAATGCAATCACAAAAAACATCCTAATTTGAAATCTTCATTTAGTCCTCGCGGAGCCATTGTGTTCAGTTCAAAAATCATGCGAGTTTCAAGTTGTAACAGCAATTTGCCCCTGTCTCCTCCACGGGGGCCAGCATGTGCTTGCATGATGGGCATGCATCGTAGCGTTGCCAAGCTATGCTTGTGATCTTTAAAATGTCTCGCTACCGGTTGCAGTTTGAGATCCTCATTATTCGTACTGTCAAGTAATGCCTTCCTGATGGAGGAGCTGTGCAAGCTCATACGCTCCTTCAACATATGTGTGGTTTTACCAATATAATACAGGATAGGTAAATATAGGTAAATATATTGATAAACTTCTTTCTCACCGTCTTCCAAGTCATTATGGTATCTCTAATGAGTATATTTCTTTTAAGTTCCAAGGGTAATTTGCTCCATTCTGAATGTAGAATTCCTGCCAGGGAGAGTTCATTGGAGAATTGTCTTTCTATGTCTAGTGTAGAGTAGTGTTCCTTCTCAAGTAGCCAGTCACCCACATCCCGCGTTAGACATGCTAGGTTGTAATCTCTTATATTTGGTCAATTTATTCCCCCCTTATCCCTATTCATCTGCATTTTTTTCAGCTAAATTCTTGTTGTTTTTCCTTTTTTTTTTTTTTTAACAAACATTTTTATTGGTTTTCATGGAGGGTTACAGGCAACATTCCAAAACGTTTACAAGAGGTGTGTTTATAACACATTGTACATTGTATTGTATTGTATGTCTTTATTTATATAGCGCCATTAATGTACATAGTGCTTCACAGCAGTAATACACGTGGTAATCAAATAAATAACAGATAATATAAATAACAGATCATGGGAATAAGCACTTTAGACATAAAAGTAACATTAAGGAAGAGGAATCCCTGCCCCGAGGAGCTTACAGTCTAATTGGTAGGTAGGTAGAACGTACAGAGACAGGAGGAGGGAGTTCTGGTAAGTGCGTCTGCAGGGGGCCAAGCTTTATGTATCATGTGTTCAGAATATCTACAGTGCTATTCATATGCTTCTTTAAGCAAGTGTGTCTTAAGGTGAGTCTTAAAGGTGGATAGAGAGGGTGCTAGTCGGGTACTGAGGGGAAGGGCATTCCAGAGGTGTGGGGCAGTCAGTGAAAAAAGTTTAAGGCGGGAGAGGGCTTTAGATACAAAGGGGGAAGACATCCTTGGGAAGATCGCAAGAGTCTGGATGGTGCATAACGAGAAATTAGGGCTGAGATGTAAGGAGGGGTACATACATACAATAAGGCAGTCAATCTTTCAAAACCTAGACAGGGAAGCTTGCAGAAAACATACCGGGGCAGTAACTCTTCCTTATTTTTAAAAAATGAGGATAGTGAAGAACAGGAAGAGAAAGAGAAAAAGAAAAGGGTGAAGAGTGGGGGGGGGGGGGGAGAGGAAGGGAGGGGGAGGAGGGGGAAGGCGCAGCGATCTGGTGATTCGGTTGTTTTAATCTTAATTGTAGGGCCATAAGTCCCAGACCTTGTTGAACTGGTCCAGGCTCTGGTTCAGGAGGGCCGACAAGTACTCCATCGATTTAACCTCATTTGTTCTACGGAGAACCATCAATTTGGACAGGGTTTTTAATTGCTTCCAGTTGGCTGTTAGCGTGCAGCGAGCTGCTGTGAGCAGGTGTGAGATTAGTTTTCTTGTAGAAGCTAAGGCTGTCAATTGGTTTCGCTAGAAGGAACACCAGGGGGTCTAGAGGGATCTCTTCTCTTGCTATTTCCTCCGCTATAGAGCGGATCATATTCCAGAAAATCTGAACCTTGGGGCAAGTCCATAATATATGTGCCAGGTCTCCACCCTAACCACACCCTCTCCAACACATATCTGGCTGGTCAGGGAAGATCCGGCTCAGCCTTCTCGGGGTCATGTACCAATGAAATAGAATTTTGTATATATTCTCTTTGGTAGTAGTACAAATGGATGTTTTGGCTGCAGCTTCCCAAATGTCCTCCCAGTCATCTCTATCTATTTCTACGTTTAGGTCCACAGCCCATTTCATCATGTAATTGTGGTTGGCGGGTATCATGGAACGTGCTCGTCCCAGGTAGATTCCTGAGATCAGATCTCTTTGGTATGTTCCCATGGCACATTTCTTTTCGAAGGTCGTGAGGCTTTTAAATTTGGACCTGTGGGATGCCACTTGGAGGAAATGTCTGATCTGGAGGAATCCGTATAAGGGAAGTTTTACCAAGGGGTGTCTGTCCTGTAACTCCAAAAATAACATCAGAGACCCCTTGTTAAATAAGTCTGATGCTGTCTTTATGCCTGGCTCACGGAATTGCTTAAAGTCCCTGGGGTCGCAACCCGGGGGAAAATCTGGGTTATCGAATATAGGTATAAGGGGGGAGGGGAAGGATGTCAATCCATGCCTGTCTTTTGTTTGTGACCAAATTTTCCACGTACATCTTATGGCTCCCAGGCCTATTTTGCCTGGTATTGTTAGCTTCCCACCCCCCTGGGACCAAAGTAGTGCTCCAAGGGATAGGGGAGCCACGTATGAGGCCTCAATCTCTAACCAGCCACAGGACGCTGGGTCGTTATTCCATACCACCGTTTGTTTTAGGTGAGATGCTTTGTAGTACTTGATTATATCTGGTACACCTAGGCCTCCGCACTCCTTTGGGGCAAGCATTACCGTTCTCGCCACTCGCGGCCTTTTATTTTTCCATATAAATTGGAAGATGCTATTTTGGATGTTTTTGAGGTCTGCTCGCGGCGCACAGACCGGGAGAGTCTGGAAGTAATAGAGCAGTCTGGGAAGGATGTTCATCTTAACTGATGCCACCCTACCGAGCCACGAAATATGGTATTTGTTCCAACTCTGGAAATCTTGTTTAATTTTTGAAAATAAAGGGGGAAAATTGCAATTGTAAAATGCTGCGTATGAGTTGGCTATTCTGACTCCCAAGTATTTTATATTTGTGGAGCTCCACTTATAACTAAAGTTGAGCTTCATTAGTTTTACTTCTTGGGTGGTCAGGGAAAGGTTCAGGGCTTCCGATTTATCGCTGTTGATTTTGTACCCTGAGATCCGGCCGAATCTTTCCAACTCAAACTGAAGATTAGGAAGGGTTGTCATGGGGGATGTCAGAGACAGGATAACGTCATCCGCGAACAGCGAAATTTTGTGTTCTCTGTCTCCGATGGCGACTCCTCTTATATCTTGGCTTTGTCTAATTGTTGCTGCCAGGGGTTCGATTGATAGTGCGAAAATTAGTTGTTTTTCCTTTCTAAAGGAACTTATTTATCTCTTTATTTAATTCTTTAATATCTTTGTGTTTGATTAATAGGGGTACTGTTTGCATGGGGTATAGGAGACGTGCAGAGGAAATCATATTGATTACCGCTGCCCTTTCGAACAGGAACAAGGGAAATGTCATCCAGCTTTTTAGTTCTTCCCTTATCTATTTTATTATAGGTCTTATGTTAGTGTCGTAGAGTCTTGATAGGTCTACTTCTAGATTAATATCTAAATATTTAATTGGGGCTTTCGTGATTTTTAGAGGAACCTTGCATTTGTTATTAGTGTTGTCAGGTTTTAATATGTACATTAGCTCGGGTTTGGACACATTCATTTTAAAGCCTGCGAAAGAGCCAAATTCTGAAATTGCCTATAGAATTGTCTCTATTGAGTTGTCTGGATTTGTCAGGAACAAGAGAATCTCACCTGCGAACATCGCCAGCTTGAGGTCTAATTTCCCATTTTTACTCCTTCAAATTGCTCCAATTGTCTTAGATAATGGGCCAGAGGTTCTATTGCCATGTTGAACAGTAACGGGGACAACGGGCATCCCTGTCTTGTGCCTCTGTGTAAGGCGAAGGGTTCTGATATGATGCTGACTGCAATAATCTTAGCTGAGGGTTTGTTATATAGTGCTTTGATTACTTTGATTATTAGTCACCTGTTCAGTCCCGGTAGCCCATGTGCCAACTAAAAGTGCCATTGTAGGTGCCAGCACAGCTTGTGTAATGTTGTAGTTGAAATGGTTGCAGGCCTATTACTTTGCAATAAGTTTCGTGCCCAAGACACATAGAAAGGATAATGATGTGTTTGTAGGAGCGATCTCCCAGCTGCTTTCTGTCTTTATGACTTACAGCTTTGAACCAGGTTCTCTTTCTTCTTGCCACCCTGCTGCTCTTTTAAGCTCTAAGACCTCACTGCCTTGTCCACCAGGCTCCTCAGACAGGTTCTGTCTCTCCCCTCTGACCCCCCCCCCCCCACTGCCCCCATCCCTGCTTGTCTATCTTCACACTTCCTTTGCATGACAGCTCCTCAGGATCCAATAAGCTTATTACTTTCTTCTGCTCTCACCCATTGGCAGGAGAGTATGTTCATCAATACACTTAACACTGTTATGCAGAGCAGGTTAATGTCTTACATCTACCGGGGGTAGCGTGTATACATGATTGTATGTTTAGGGATGTTACAATAGTTTTCCCCAAAACAACAATATCCTTGGGGATTTTTCTTAATTGAGCATCGATATATTTCTTTAAAATATCTAATTAAAAATCATGTTTTTAAAAATGTCTATAAATTGTCAAGGTATATACAAATAGGAATAATTATGACATTTTTATCATTTTATTATTTCATATCTTGAACATACTGTGTGTGATTCATGTGTGAGAAACACCAATAAAAACCTCAACTAGTGCTGAAAAAATTAATACAGTATATAAATTGTCACAGGTACATAGAATGTCTCCCAAAGGAATAAAAGTTGGACAAATGTATAGTGAACATCCACAAAGTTTGCATACACCCGTGACATTGAAATGATTATTTTATAATACTGGGTTTACAGAGGTATAACCTTCATGACAAATAATAATAATTATTCCTGCTTAATATACTTTTCTGTTGAACCTCGTGTTGAGCATTGCAGGTCCCTCTGGCAGTGAAAGGATTAACTAAGACACTTCCTTAGAACGTTTTGATAGCTACATGAGCAAATCCTTAGATTGGTGTAGAAACAGCACAATGCAATGGTGTCCCAGGGGCAGATTTAACACAACACAAAATATTTCAACAAGAAACAACCTGCCGACAAATTCTCTCCTAAGTAAAAGAATCCAAATGGCCCAAAACTATTTTTCCCTTTGTGTTGGGCGTTTTTGACTCTACTACTACCCAATATCTGTTTCCTTTTTTGATTGTGTCACTTGTTTCCGTCATTTCCTAAATGTAGCAACTATTCATTTCCCTCTGGGCTTTTTATATATCATTGTGGTGTTGGTCTTCCTGATTGGCGACCTTTTTATATTAACCATTTATGTCCACACAACATTTTGGGCAGGTGGGGGGAGGTTCAGGTGTCCAAAAAAAGTTACTAAATAGTGCTCTTGCTAGTGTAGAAGTAAGTGACAGACTAACACTTCTTATGCTTGCTTTGCATCCTGAGACGAGAAGTGTAAATCTGCCTGTCACTTATTCCTACACTAGCAAGGAGCACACTATTTTGGAACATTTTTGGACATTGAACTTGCCTGTAGTGGAGGGCAATTAGTGCTGCACCAGCTATGTCATATTGGTTTGTCAACATTGTATCAGCCCACAATAACCTATGATATTTGTGTCACTATATTTGTATAATGTATTTTTGATTAGACACTATGGGGCCAATTGTATAAGCCTTCATAATCCACTTATCGAGGTCTTAACGCCCAAAATGCCTACTGCTATTCTGTAAGACTCGACAAGTGGGCGATAAAGGTATAAATCGCCCATTTTTTCAGCCGACCAAAACAGATTGCCAGGTGAGCGGCGATAAGGCACTTATCGGCAGGTTCTGAAACTCGTGCAATTCTAATAGCCTCGATTATTTTATTGAGGCTAATCGCGGCTCTAGAATGTCGAGTTTCAACCAAAATCCTCACGCCAGGAAAAGTTGGCGTGAGGCTGGGGAGAACCTGCAGAGAAGGTGGTGAGAGAGGTCTTTGAAAAAAAAAGGAATTTTCCTGCATCAGATTGATGCCGGGAGTCTCCGGAGCTGATATCCATTAATATCAACACCGGAGGCTCCCAGCATGAATATCATGCAATAAAAGATGCATTTACAAGCAACTTCATTACCTTAGCAGCTAACCGTTAAGGCAATGAAGGGGTTAACAACCAGTGCCATGTTTATTGTGGGTAGCGGGGATGGGTGAATGTGGTATTTGGCCCTTGGTGGGTGTTTAGGCCTTTTGGGGGGGGGGGGCGGGTGGAGTTAACCCCTTCATTACCTTTGCAGTTAATACCGCTAAGTTAATGAAGGGATTAACCCCTCCCACTACCACCCGGTAGGCCTTAACATCCATCCTTGGGGCTACTAACCCCTTCACCCAATCCCTCTATCCACTATTAAAAAAAATACACACAACAACCCTACTACCCACCTCATCTACCCCCAACAACCCCCAGAACAGATACAGTACATTAATGGGCAAAATAACTATTATCCAGATAATAGCTTATTTGCCCATTATAAAATCAAACATTAGGCAGCCAGCATGAATAAAGTAAATAAAACTTTCTACTTACTGCTGCCATCATGAAGGGCGTCCTCGTAAGTATACTCCATGTCCATGTCCTCCGTTGCCAGCAAGAGTACATGAAAAAATACAATCTAATGGCCCCTAACCCCTTAATCACCTTAGCGATTAATAACCACTATTAGTAATTAAGGGGTTAACCCACCTTCCCCCGCTACCCACCCAGGAGGCCTAACTACCCACTCCAGGCCCACTATACCCACCCTGAACCCATTGATTGGCACAGTGGTATATCATACCCATTTAATATGAGCATGATAAGCCAGTATAGCACTAAATGGTCAACCTAATAAAAAAATAAGGCCAAAACCACACAATAATAAAAGAAATGCACAAGCACTTAAACACCCCAACAATAAAAGAATTAAAAACCCTAATAGTACACATGAATAACATTTATCTATCACCAAAACAGCAAAATAATACAATTTATGTTATTCCAAAACATAACAATAAAATTAAATAACCACCTATCCAACCAATTAAATAAATAAAAGCACTAGCCAACAAATCAATTAAATAAACAAAACCATTAGCCTAGAAAACAATAAATTAATTAAAACGGCTAACCAATACACAAATGTACTAAAAACAAGTCATCCAAATTCAAAACAATTTTATCAAAACAATAAACTGAAATAGAAAAAATACCAATCAATACAAAACAATACAAAACAGGCATTGCCTGTCACTGTATTTATCTGTACCATAAAGGGGCACAGATTAATACATTAGCAGTCAATGGGTAATCACAAACATAAAAATAAATAAATAAAATCAAAAAACTTGAAAAAAGACATTTACATACATTCATTATTTTCCGTACCTTTAGAAGTCTTCACCCTCTGAATCCCGGCGTATCAGGAAGCTCTCGACCCGCGATGTCCTCGCCTGCAATCCGTCTCCAATCTCCTTGAAGAACAGCATAAGGTAAAAAAAATCTTCTTTCTTCCATCTTCTTTCTCCTTCTTATATCTTCATCTGTCATTTTTTTCTTCTTTTCTTTTATCTTCTACCTTCTTTATTTGTAATCCAATAGAGTCCTATGTTAAATCCAGCAACGGAAGTTGCCTTAACGTCTTCTTGAGCTAAAATGAGACTGAACAGGCCTTATATAAGGCCTGTGACATCACATTTTAAGGTCTGATGGTACAACTCCAATCCGATTAGATGCTGTATCATCTGCCTGCCTCTATTTTTTTTTGTTTATGGATGTGACGTCATCTCCAAGGAGAGGTACGTCACATCCTTAAAACCACATTGCTATATCACATGGAATTACAGCCAATGGCATTGAAGACAATCCCATTCGTTCATGTAGCATGTGATATGTTACATTAGTTAAAAAGGATGTGACATCACTTTATCCGTTATGGGGCGCCGGTATCTACAATGCATTTTATTCCCACAGTCACGTGACGCGAGACATTTAAATGCATAGGAGTTACCGGCACCCCGTAACGGGGCCTGTATCTTGGGAAGCAGGGGGTCCCCGGACCTGAAATCAACACGGTTCTGCTCCGGAGACCCCCTGCTCATCTACACTAGTATTAAAATGTATATTAAAATCTTGCGATCGCTGGCGAGATATGTGCAGGGAGAGGCGACTCTCTCTGTGCAGCTCCCTCTGCATCTGGAACTAATCGCCGGGTGAGCCCTTTTGAGAGAGGCGATCATCACGTCGCCGGCTACTCACCCGTTTTGGGATTTTTGCTATCACAGGTAATTGAGGCTTTCTGAATACCGTGATAGCAAGGCTCAAAAAAACTGGCGATGTAACCGGCCCAGCGATTTTGTTTATGAAGACTTATAGAATAGGCCCCTATATATTTGATTAGTTTGATATATTTATAGACTTGGGAACTTACAGAGTAGCACTACAAATAGTATTTTTAGTTTGTACAGTGGTGGCCGCCTTTAGCCTGCTGCGGCCGTTTCCCCGCGATTTTTTAAATCGCGGGCAGATGCGGCATGTTTTCGGCTATTTTAGGCGCCGCAGGCGTTTTCAATTGTTTAGCGTTATTAGCGCTGTCTAGTGAATCGGCTGACGCGCGGCAAAGTGCGTGACAAACGGAAAACATCCCCAAATTTTTTCGGGGATGTAGGAGAATAAAAGGGGCCTCTACAGTACATCATCTGGCGTAAAATGTGAACAAAATTAGCAGACATCACTTAATGTGATTGAATCCGGTTGTGCGGTGTTTCCCATCCACCACAATTATTGCTACTAGTCTCCATGATTTTTTCATGGGGTTTCTAACTCTATTTCTGAAGACTGCTTAAGATGTAACTTTTTTTGCAGAAGTAGATGAATGTTCCCTAGCCTGTAAACACATCTGCAGACGGTATATGCTATTGACACATGGGCAATAATTAGTTGAACAGATTGTTTTATAAATCTACAATGTGAGCCTAGTTTCCTTTTTTTAAGCTGCTTTCTTTGGTCTTTAAAAATGGATCCAGCGTCACTAATATGCATCATTATCAGGGCTTCACTGCAGTAACTTCACAGGAATAATATTAAAATGGTAATCTTTCTATCATCAACCAAGTTGCCTTCCTCATTAGTCCATAATGTCTCTTCAATGGCATGCTTATGTTGTACTCTATAGGATTAAAGGAATTTCTTTTATTTCCTATGTGATCTCAGGGGATACATTGGAAAGGCTAGTAAGGAAGCGTTTTTCTTAAGTTACTGTATGTCAAGCCTTTTTCTTCTAATATACTAAAAAAAAAAAATCAACAAACAAATTAGTTTTTTAATTGTTTCCAATTATTTACAAATCGATTACTCATCATTCATTATTAAAACTTCACCTTTAAAGAAGTCTATTAATCAAGGCAAAAACAATGCATTGTTCTATTAAGCTGCGGGGTAATTTTAACCATGCTGTGTTTAGATCCTAGTAATCAGGTACGTTGTAGTTATTTTGCCCAGTTCGTGTCAGTACCTGATTTGAGGAGCTTCAGCGTGACTAATTAAGGAAAAATTACAAAACACACAAATAATAAATATGGAATTTTTACACTTAATTTCTATGCCATAAAAGTTCGCCAGATCTGAAAAAAAACTTAAAAGGTAAAGATGCTCTTTTCAGAAGTTGCTGCATACTGTATATCTCATTTATTGACGTTCACTAGAGCATTTTTCACACAAGTTCAAAAACCAGGCAATTTTTGGCAATCATGATAAGGTGTTAAATGGTTAAATCTAGGTGACTGATTTTTAACCAAAATAAGTGGTTTTAAATGCAATATTTAAAGCTAGTTTGTCAACATGGGATATATATATATATATATATATATATATATATATATATATATATATATATATATATTTTTTTTTTTTTTTTTAAATAGCTACCCCCTTCTGTGTGATGTTACTGAGTGTTCAACAAGAGTTTTCGTCAGCCAATTCATCCCAATTATATTCCTTCTAGATAGGAACCGTGTTGGCAGGAACCACAAACGAGAATTTCGCAGCACTCCTTTGAAGTTAAAAATTTACTTAACTTTATTCATATTTAAATAAATATACTGACAGTAAAGTAAAGGCAACATTTCAGGTTTATAGCCCATTGTCAAGCCTTTAAAGGAGTGCTGTGGAGATCAGCTGCCCCAGTTAACTACTGTACAAACATACTACAGAATTGGTTTGAGTGCTGTCCACAACCAAGCCAATTCTTGTTCATGTAGCGTGATTGTGAGGCTAATAATAGTGCTGAACTGGTAAGGCTGGTGGATGCCATGCTCGCTTGCCTGAGAAATTATCCCTAAGTACTATCCATTGAAACTATTGAGGAATATGTTGTAATCACTATTGTAGACCCATGCTGCAAGGTGCAAATTAAAGATTGTTTGCCTAGGAGGAAGCAGCACAATGCCAGGAGAAATGTGTGTTTAGAGTGCAAGTGTTGATGGAGGAAGAAAGGTAGAGGGAGAAGGACAGTGAAAGGCTAAGGGCTAAGGGCTATAGTCAGATTCATTACAATGTAAGGAGGCAGGGCATGACTTTGCAAATACACAAGTGACTTCTAAAGGATAGTAACAGCATATGCATTATGCATCTATCTCAAGTGGTACTTCAACACCAAGCTGAAGCATGAGTAAAGGGAGTGAGGATGGAGAGGGGTAGTGTTACTAGTAGTTAAGGTAGTTCTTTCTGGGCACATGTAATATTATGGTATGGTGCAAATAGTTTCAAGAGGAGAAGAAAGTGGTGAGAACAAGGGAAGCTAACATGGTGGAATACATGCATGACACAACTTATCTCTCTCCCACCACGTTGAATAGGCTAACTGTTATGGGGAGCGACTGCATGGCTAGAGTCCAGTGGATAGGAAATCTTGCAGATGGGTAGAAATGGTCAGTGAACATGCAGAGGTCAGGGCTGGAGACAGGCATGTAACGATGGTCAGTAACAGGCAGAGGTCAGAGCTGGTGGCAGGCATGAACCGAATGGTCAGTAACAGGCAGAGGTCAGGGCTAGAGAGAGGCAAGCATGGAGAGGTCCAAAAAGGGTCTGGTAAAAACAACAGCAAAAGGCAATATGGCTGAAAGCTAATCTAAAGGCAGAGCCAAAGAAACAGGAAGCAGTAAGGACAGAAGAGGTCTTCTATAGGGATGGCTGGAGGTGAGGGACAGGTGCAGGGGATTAGGCAATAAGAATCCTTACAGAATAATCTGCACAAATCAACAGCAGGCAACAGCACTCCCAGTGGCAGAACACTCCAGAGACTGAGATCTATTGAAAATGTTCAGGTTTCTACACTTTTTATATATTGTTACCTATTGTTTTATTCAAATATAGCATTTTTTTTGGTCTTGCGACTAATATAAAAGGACACATACAGACTTCGAGATATGTAGGAGATTCACCTGTTTCCCTAATTCTTGCACGTTGCTCATCATTGAAGAAGAATCTCAGCTAGTTGCCACTATTATTATTATCATTTATTTGTAAAGCGCCAACATATTTCGCAGTGGGGTGGAGTGGGGATACAGAGTAACATCAATTACATAAACAGAATAACATACAAATAAGGACAAACAAGTGCAAACAGATGCAGAAGCTAATGAGTGCCCTGCTCATGAGAGCTTACAGTTACAGCTCAACCCCCTTATAACGCTGTGCTTGGGGTCCAAAGAATCACATCGCGTTATAAGCGGATCGCGTTAGAAATAATGTACAATTGTATGCGTTGTACAATAAAGTATTTAAGATACCAATAATCGTGTTGTAAAGTATTCTTAAATACAAAAATTGGGAGCCACGCTTACATTGCGTTTATAACGAACGGGGAGTCACGCCGCTCTCGGCGTGCTCCCCACTTACCTGCAGCTCTGCCAGGGCTTCCCGCGTCTCACACGGATCCCTCCTCCAGGACGCCGAGCTCCGTTTCCTCTGTGCACGCGTGCGCACGTCAGTCCTCTTCTTCTGCTCTCGGGTCTGGGCGCGTGCTCGCTCACGCGTCCACAGGCACAGCCACACGGAGGCGCAGCCACACGGAGGTGCGGCCACACGGAGGCGCGGCCACATGGAGGCGCACCAGCCTCTTAAAGGCACAGTACCTATTTCCATTGCTGCAATCAAATGCAGCCTTATTACTGGGCTCTATAGCTCCTCCTCCAGGAGTCCTGCTGGACCTATCCCTGTCACAGCCTGGCCCATCTACACACTCCCACCTGGCTACGCTGCCATTGGATCCTCTCACCTATTTATACCTAGCAGGTTCACTGACTCATCGGCTGAGCATAGAACCAGTTGTTCTCATCATTCTCTGCCTCCCTAGTCCTGTCTTGTCCTGTCTTGTTTTGCAGTCTTCCTCGTGTACCGAACCGGCTTCCTCTACGACTATCCACACCTCTGGCATCCCGAACTTGGCATACGGCAATACGTCTCTCCGCACCTCTGGCACCCCGAACCCGGCCAACGGTAAACGATTACGTCTCTCTCTCTAACCCCGGACTTGGCTAACAGCACCCTCTACCATCCGTACCTCTCCTGCCCCGACTCGGACTCCCAGACCACTCTACTCTCAAGATGTGCCCTCGTGGCTGTGGGTGGCATTATATCCTATCCCACCTCAGCACCGCGGTCCCGCCTCGTTTGTGGTGAGCTCGTCCTGACAGCGTTGTAACGGATCGCGTTATAACAGGGTTGAGCTGGACCTTTTACCCTTCAACTTCTTTCTACACTTCATATCTCAATTCCAATTCTTATTTTTGATTGCAAGCCTGTCTAGGTTGGTGCCTCTTCCTTTGTTATATCACTATTTGATTATATGTATTTCACATTTTTTGTAACGCGCTGCTCACCAAGAAACTCAGTACATGTATTTAATATTATTTTAGTTGTATACTTATTTTTGTCACTGTTTCTAGTTTTAAATGTTCTTCTTGTTCAGTTAGCAGCTTATAGACCAGTACTTATTAATAATAATTCTTCACAACTACAATACAAATATTTCATCGTACATATTCCTTAAATGAACAAAACCCCAATGGGGGATTTACTAACTTTAAGTCATTAGACAACGCAACAATGTTTAGAAACTCTATGCCTTAGGGGTGGCCAACTCCAGCCCTAAAGGGCCACCAAGAGGTCTAGTTGTAAGGATATCACTTCTTCAGCACAGGTGGCTTAATCAGTGGTTCAGTCAACTCCTGTTATGTAGGTGACCTAATCATGTACAGACCGTTGTTGAAGCTTGAGAAGCAGCAATACAAACGCTATGCAGTGGTAGAGGGGCCCGCAAAGCATTGTTTTTCAATACATTAGATGCACCAATGGCACCTAAAGGATTAACTATGCTTTGTAGCAGGAGTTTTAGCCAGTTTTGCCAATCCTACGGGCCCCGCTCTCATGCCGGTAAGACACAGAGCTTTGCGATTGTTTCTTGATAAAAGCTACAAGACACTGTTTACAAAAGCCTCATGAACTTTTTAGCGCTTGCTCGTTTTTTGGTAACGCCAACAAGACTGTCTCTTCTTTGCTTAATTTACATACCTTTCGCAAACCCCCCAGCACTGATTGCCGCCAGCTTAGTGTCGAGGAGAGGCAGCCATCGCAGGCTACGTTGTCAAATCACGTTAGGATAGAGGAAGCGGTGGGAAATGTGTGTCTGTTTGGAAATGTGCCCATCTTTTTATAGGTTTAATAAAAAAACACCCCTTCCCCTCCCTAAAAAAATGTTTCCTTATATCATCATTTTTTTTAAATTTTTAATTTTGTATTTTTTAATTAAATCATTACAAAGTGTTTGCAGCCATAATGGACCTGGATGAAAGTAGATTGGAGAAGAAGTGGTTCAGTGAGTAAAGGCACTGACTGATAACAATAACACTGAAGCAAGGGAGTCTGAGTAAAATCCTGGTATTGGCTCCTTGTGACCTTGAGCAAGTCACTTTATCCCCCTGTGCCTCAGGCACCAAAAATAGATTGCAAGCTCATGTGGACAGGGACAGTGTCTGTAACAATCCTATGTGCTGTGTACCACACACTATACTGTAATTGTGAAACTTTCAGTCCCATTGGGAGAAAAGCCCCATATTAAATAAAGTTATTATTTCTTATAGGGAGAATTACATTTTAATGGACAAGCACATGAGGTTTTTTTTTAGATGTACTGTACTGTAATAACATGTACATCATTTTTTAACGCCTCAAGTCTCATCTACGTATGCCACATTTTTCTCTAATATGACAGTATTTTGTGTCTGACGAGCCATCCTGTTTTTGTACATAAGTTTAAAAGAGGATGTAACAGTTAACATTTAACAATTCCACTAGCTTTGTTCCCAATGGTGCAAAAGACAGCCAAACTCCAAACAAAAACCACATCAAAAGAAATTACACAAATCTGACAAGCCAGGAAAGCAAATGAAAAGTATTACTGTTTTTTTCCGTTGCCCCATGTAAGTATTGTCATTTAGGATAATCAAAAGTATCTGTTTGAAAACTATTGTGGTTTCCTTTATTTTTAGTTTGCGGACAAGGGCACTTGCTCATTTTCAAATGTGTTCAGGGAAAGTATTTGATATCTGTCTCTCTACCCTCTCCTCCCCACTGACTATAACAAGCATTTCTGTGTGGTTTCTAACCAGAAGAGAAAGCTTATTATAATGGTTTTTCATATGAGCAAATTGACTGCATTTAAGAGAATGTGTCCTTCTGGTATTCAAAACTGTTTCCACAGGTGTTACAGCTTCCTTGCATATTTATTTGAGCCACATTAACAATATAGACGCTTTGATACCAAGAAGTGTGAAATATGCAATAATTTGCAGCCAAATACTCTAGATTAATGGTTGTCCTTTACATGTGTAGCTGTATGTCTCGAAGTAACATTGTGTTCATTGAAAGGAACTGATTCAAGATAGTATTTAATATGTAAACACACAGTAAAATGTTGTGTTTTTGTCTGTGTAGAGCATTTCCCTCACTATGCTTCATTATTTATACTAGGGACATAGACTTAATTTGCAATTACTGAGCAATTGCATATACAGTATAATAGAGAAGGCTTTAGCTATTTTTAGAATGATACATTTTCTATAAAATCAAGCGGAACTGCATATTTGCTCTATAAATGCAGCTGTTAGTGAAGTAATAGTTTAATCGTCTCTATTTCAGTGAATTCTCAGAGGTAGGCTTGGACTTACATGTAGCTCTAAACATAGGAAGATATTTTTTGAAGATATCACAGGAGCCGAGTTCTGGCCTCTTATTTTTTTTTAGCTACAGGACCTTTTCTACATTTAGTGATTATGAAATTATTAGGAATAGAGGTGATTTACTAACTGCGAGGGGATACGGGTAAATCTGATTTATTTCATGTCGTCTAGATTTGTTCTTTTTTTTTTTTTTCACTAAAACATCACTGGCTATACCAATCTGGATGGGTTTGAAATAATGAAGGTTGATGTAAGAGCCAGGACTGGATGAATATATGGGCTAGATTCATTAAAGGACGACTCACCTTTTTTTCAAATTCGGCTAAAAAATGGAATTGAGCTGATATTTTTTTTAATTACTGTCATATTCGTTTACGAAGATTTATGCATAAAAGGGTAGCGATATTCATCTAATCTGCATACACGAAAATTGTGTTAACTCAGCATTAAACAGTCTTAGCGATAGAAAAATCCTATTTATCATAGAAATCATTGTTAATCAGCATTAGGAATGCAATTATAGAGGGGTAGGATGTATCACACTTTTTAACCACAGGATTATATAATAAGATGTCTTACAAAACCTTCTGGCAGAGAATTATTGAACCCCTTTGGTCCGTGAGTCTACATATACATTGAAAAAGAATGCCTTCAGGCACCAATGAGTTAACAAACAACTCAAACACCCTACAAATAAAATAAAAGCACAACATCCATATGTGCAAGTTTTACATCTTTAGTAGACCAAGTGGCAAGGTTGACAATGACTAGCTGGCCACTAGGGCTAATTATGGTTAATATAATAATATGTTCTATATCAAGGTTGGCCAAATCTAGATCTCAGAAGCCACCAACTGGTCAGGTTGGTCAGTCGTTGACTGAGACACGTATTGAGCCATCTGTCCTAAAGCAGGGATATCCTTAAAAGCTGACCTGTTGGTGGCCCTTGAGGACTGGCCACTCCTGCTCTATACTGTTAAAGGTGAAATCCCCCCCCCAAAAAATAGCTTCTCTTCAGCAGACAAAAACAAGATAGCTTCTCTTCAGCATAGAAAACAAGGCAGCTTCTCTTCAGCATGCAGGACACAGACAGTTCATCACACATGTACGTTGACAAACAGACCTTATAGCAGTAATCTCTTCAGTATTTCAGTCCTGTCTCCTGACCAGATAGCTTGCATGTGTGTACAGCCTGGGGGTTTTAAAACACCTTGATTATGCAGCTGGGGTCAGACTAATTAAGCATTCCTTCTCAATTGAAACTTAACCTCGTCACTGCTGCACTGCAAGCCTAAACATAGGTTTGCCAGGTATATGGCTGGTGACGTTCATTCACCCTGTCACACCCGTTAACACTTAATGATGTGTTAAGTCAATAATAGATCTTTATGGATCGGGGACTATGTGTCAGGAATTAGTTTTGCTGCTTGTTCCACTGAAATGTATTACAGTAGTAATCACCCAGGTTGACAGTCCCATGCCCTTTTGTACTACACATGCCTATCTTTCCCTGGCTGAACCCTCCTCATTTGCTCTTTGCCATCTGTTGCTGTTTCATGAGAAGCTTTTTTTTAGGCTTATTTTCTATGTATAGACAAATTAGTTTAAAAAAAAAATGGAATATAGTAACTTTTTAAAGGGTCGTTATGCTGCCAAAAAAATGATTACAAAGTATCGTTAGATAACACTGTAAAACAAAGCATTCTTTAGTGGAGCAATCATAAGCTCTTTGCCATGAAATTGCCACATACATTGAATTATTATTATTTTTATATGTCTGTAGTGAGCTAACATTTTGTGAAACGCAGTACAATGAGGATGAAAGACAGTAACAAGCATAGCAAAACGATTCCCACAGCATATTATAGACGGGGTGAGAAACAAGAGCCTAACATAGAAAATATAGGAGACAGATGATTTGTCCCAGTTTTAGTATTTTATTACAAAGTAACATTAATAGAAACACTAATAGCAATACAAACCAATTAACTGTCAAACAAATGCCAGCTTAATGCAACTCCCTCTGCAGATACCAAAGAACTAATTCTGGAATTGTTCTCAACTACACATTAAATAAGTTATGCTGGGTAAAAAAACTGACAAAATCCCTTCACCATACAGTGTACAGCCAATATAAATATCACTTGTGAGCAATCATGTCTCAAACAGGTCGGCAACCCTGCTTTTAACCACAATCTCTTAGCATACAATGCTTCTACTGCAGCCGGGAATTCTGGGTAATGATATGCAAATGAGCACACAGTGTCACCTTTCGCTTCTTATCCATTTTAACATGGACCCCTATGAGCTTATGCCTGCCGCATTACACAGTTTTTTCAACACAACCCGGGTTAAAGAAGTGCATAGCTAATGTAACTGTTTCCCCCACCCAATCGCAGATAGGGGATATTACAGGTTGTGTGGTGCATGATACCTGCTGGCAACAGGAGGGCTGACTCATCCGCCGATGGTAGTGGGGACACAGAAACTGGCTTCTGGGGTTCATACCCCACATATCTCCTTAGCAGTGCAGCGCCTCCATCTGCCGTAGGCCCCAGGAACTGAAGGTGATCTCCCAAGGTAGAACTATTACCTCTCCCCACAGTAAGGACACGCACCAGGCAGGAGGTATATTGCAAAACAGGAACGGTTTTATTACTACACTCTGCAGTTACAGTTACACAGCAGTCGTCTGCTGGATACAGTCTGTCAGGTCAGCTATCATTGAAGATGGTCCCTGGACCATCACTACAGGCAAAGGGCACCCGTAGCCATCCTAGCTCTTCCCCACCTCCCTAGCGGAGGTGGAGGTAAGGTACACCCTCACTCTCCCCCCAAGGGGAAGAGGAATAGAGTAGGCCCAATATGCAGCCTCTCCAATGTGTGACCTGCCTTCCTGGGGAAGGAACTACTAACTTTAGGGCACCCCGTTGTCCCAGCTACAACAGGATGTACCACCCCCTACTGTCACTCAAGTGCAGTACCAAAGGTGAAGGGGAAAACCCCATACCAACCCATAGGGTTTACTGCCAGCCAAAAGGCAGAATAGTAGTCAGGGGTGGCCTGGCTACACTAGTAAACCTAGCAACAAATCATCTGTGTTTCATCGGTGTGAGGCTGGTTATACTGGCTTTGCAATATGAAGCTGGGATAGGTTTCAACCACACATTAAATAAGTTTGGTGGGTAAAAAAGTGACAAAAAAACTCCCCCGTACAGTGTAAAGCAAATACCCGTATCACTTATGAGCACATTCACATCTCAGACAGGTCTGCAACCCTGTCTTTCCCCATTATCACCCAGCATACAGTGCTTCCACTGCAGCCAGGGAATCTGAGAAATTATCTGTAATATCCAATTATTTAGTTTCCCCTTTCATCTCAATGTCTATGTATTCACTGATCCATCTTCACTAAGGGGCTTATTCTATATCTGCCTGTGAATTCGCCTCTTAGCGAAGGGCCTTAACCCCTGATTAAATAGGAAGCCTGTATCTAGCTGGCGAGTCCAGCAGGGAGCTGGTTAATTGCAGCTACAGACAATTAGGCAGTCGCCACCTGGCTCATCAGACAGGAAGAAAAGCTTCCTGCTTAAACTGCAGGGGATGTCTCTAGCACTAAGGAGGTGTGTGCAGTAAGAGAGGGATCATCAGACCATCTATTCCAGAATGCAGTGGACACTGGAACCCACCAGAGGGTGCACCCCACAGACACTAACCCAGACTGAGGGAAAGAGCCCCTGATAACAGTTACCTCTTTGGACTTTGGGTCAGAGGCTGGAAAGAGCCCTGCAGATAGGGACTGGGAAGTGGGAGCCAGTCCGTACAAAGGGATAGATCTGTTTTGTTTATTTGTATGCTGCCTTAACGCTGTATTGTTTCAAGATGCGGGCGAAATAAAAGCCAATGTTTATTTCCCCCAAATATGTCTCCATAGTTATACATCTGCACTCATCTCCTACACTGCCGAATGGGGCAGTTTTCGGCCAAAACTTCCCTTTGAAGCCAGTGGGAATTTTGGCTAAAAATGGGGCGATTGTCCACTTTGGGGGATATAGTATATGCCCCTAAAATGTTCTTCCACTGCAACAAATTACAAATGATTGGTTACCTAAAGTGTTCCAGCATTCGATTATTCGTGGGATTGTTTCCTAACTATCAAACTCAGAGGTTCTTTTATCGTGCCTTTACGGTCTTGAATTCAAAAGGGAATTATGTATGTTTCTGTGAGACAGATCCACAAAGTCCTGTTAAGTGACTCAATGTGACGTTAACGTAAGTTACATTAAAGCAGCATGACTATATTCCCCCCTCCTCCATTTTTCCCCCTCTTCTTATTTGTAAAGCATGTGACAATGTATGATGTTACCTTCTTACCTAAGCTGGCAATCGTTTGGTGCTCCTGTTACAAATCTGTAAAAATGCTGATTGTGTGTGACTAAAATAATGGCTGTTTCAGTCAGTGTAATTCAGCAGCTACAATGTATCCTTGTATTACTAAGGCAACATTATCTATTGTTACAGTTTACAGCTCAAACTGTTGGGAATATTGGCAACAGATTATCACAAACAGGAAAGTGTTGCAAAGATCTTGCACTGCTGGGGAAGTGGCTAAAGCTGCTATAGAAATCAAAGGATGCTTTAAAACTCATTACAAATTGCATTGAGTTGATTAATATATATATATATATATATATATATATATATTTTTTTTTTAATACACTAAGTATTATCTAACACTACAGAACTGATTTAATTTAAAAAAAAAAAAAAAAAACATAAACGATTTCACATGTTTTGCTGCTTTAATTCATGTATTATCCCGGAAACAGCATTTCATTAACTATAAAGTCTGTTAGTGAAAATTATATGCCCTCCCACTAACAGCGCATATCTACAAAGTCCATTAAAGTTATTGTGGGGACCTAATGTTATATTAGTCATCTCATACTTCCAAAGTAGGTCTTTCACAGGGTCTGGATGCATGCAACTCTAGAGTTAGGCCTCGTCCCCACTGCTTGCAGCTGCGCGTGCTATGCCGTGTGCAGCGCGGACAAGATACAGCCCGCTATGGGGCCGGCCCCAATCACTGCCTTCAGAAAGCGCGATGCGCACCCTCCTTTGCCAAAAGACAAGAAATTTGTCTTTTGGCGTGGCGGACGGGCGCTGGCTACATCACGGCGGCGGTTCAGCCAATGAGGGATAACCAGCCGTGTGACATCATGACCTCGCCTGCGCCAAAAATCTTGTTTTTGCTCCCCATGCTTTTCTCTTGACGCGCGGCCCATCGTGACCCTAGGACCGCAGATCGCGGCTTAAACTGGTGCATGCACCGTCAGGCGCTCCGACATGCCCGCAGTGACTGAGGCCGTAGCCTTAAGATGTTATTATATGAAACATTTTAAGTGGTATAAGCGCTCTAGTGCCGGATCCACATAATATCACTCAAAATGATTGTCCATATAAATCCACAGCACTCTTTCAAGGGGTTTTGCATAATTCGCATAATAATCAAGTGGTATGGAATCCTCAAAGGGACCAATAATCCCTGAAGGGGCAGAGCAAGGGGAAATATCCAACTACTCTACACCCCATTGGGAGGGTCCCTGGATCTCTATTTAACCACACAGATGATACAATGTTGAATGAAAATTGCTACTCACATCTCTGGAGTGAGCCCCTTCCTGTGCTTGTCCTGAGGCGTGCTGTCACTTGTAGAAAGTCGAGATCCAAATCCAAAAAGATGTAATGCACTGTCAAAGAGAGAGAGTCAAAAAGTAGGTAAAAAATGAATGAATCTTTCATTCGGCCATAAAAACGGAAGTGTAAACCTCCTACATGTTTCGTGCGTATAGCACTTTATCTTTTAGTGCTATACTCCTTGATAAAGTGCTATACGCATGAAACACGTAGGAGGTTTACACTTCCGTTTTTTATGGACAAATAAAAGATTCATTTTTTACCTACTCTTTGACCCACTCTCTTTGGCAGTGCGTTACTTCTTTTTGGATTTGAATCTTAAGATGTTATTACCCTCTCATTTCCTCCTCCTCCTCCTTTTTTTTTTTTTTTTTTACTTTTAGTTAGTTAAACACCTATTTCAGGGTATGGATGGGAGTAAGGCTAAGACATGCCTTTTGGAGCTAACGCAACGATGCACTACAGTAACGTGACATTAAGCCTATGCTAACAAGATAAACAGCGGCCTTGCTTTTTGCTTGTAAGTAGTTTGTGGATATGCGTTAACCTCAGGGAAAATAACATTCTTTCCTGTTTTAGGTAACGTGACGTTATCAGCCCTGACAACGGAGCCTGGCGGATCTGGCCAGTTAAGTGCAAAACTTTACAGAATCTATTTTCTATCGCTTCACAATCCTATTGGGCTTATTCTATATCAGCCAAAGTGGCTGATAAGGCCATTTTGGGGGTTAAATCCCCCATTGAATGAAAGAAGTTTGGCCAACATTTTTTTTTTTTTTCAGAATTTTTTTAAATCTAGTTTTGGGAAAACATAAAATATATATATATTTTTTTTTTATAGAACCAAAACACAAGTGCCCACCCATTGTTACAATATTCCTGTCGAATTGTGTAAGGTATGCCTTAACATTACAGTTTTAAAAGTAATAGGCTAACGTATGCATTCATAAATAGATTCATCCTACATTAATCAGAGGGATATCCTTCTGTGAGTGGTACAGTAGATGTAATGTAGATGTAATGATCTAGATGATTGCTTTTGGAATCCATCATGCTCAGGGGAAGTCTAATCATTTTTTAAGCACTAATGTATTAATTACTATTATAGGTCTCAATGACATTTCCGTCATTGGGATTTGGGGGCCCACTGTATATGATTAGATATTCACAGGTTACAGAAAGACATTACCTTGTAATAAGCTGCCCTTAATTAAACACCTGGTTATTTAGATGTGTATTTTTTTTTTCCATAGAGATGCGTGATACAATTACCTTTATGGACATAACAAATGAGGTAACACTTAGGTTAATGACACTCCCCAAAAAATCCTTACAGTGGGTCCCAAAAAGATAGAACATTTGCTAATTTTATACTGTACAGTACCTATAGATTTGACGCATTTCTATGCTGCAGTTATTCTCTTATAGACGTGCGTCCATATTAGTTTACCATGTTAGACCACTGTATTTCTGAAACTATGATACCATTTGGCATTCATTTCTGAGCTCTATTTATAGTGTTTTTATTTTTAAATAATAAAGAGATCCAAAACTCCTGAGAAATAAAGCTACAAGTCATTTGTTATACTTATATCTGAAATAGATATGCTGTGGTAAATTCAAAAAACACTTTTCTTTCCTACAAATTACAGGTTTAGCACACACATACAAAAAAGAAAGTTTATGTAAAGTGTGTGTTTGAGCCAGTAACAATGTTTTTATTGTGGTTCGCAACTCCAAATTCGCCAAGATTTCTTCGGCACTTGCTTACTATTAAAAAGATGCAGTCGCTCACCAAATGAATGTAGTGTGTTCATATTCTACTGCCATTGTGCTGCAGAATTAAAGGAATGGAGAGAGAGGGAGAGAGGGAGAGAGGGAGAGAGGGAGGGAGAGGGAGAGAGAGGGAGAGAGAGGGAGAGAGAGGGAGAGAGAGGGAGAGAGAGGGAGAGAGAGGGAGAGAGAGGGAGAGAGAGGGAGAGAGAGGGAGAGAGAGGGAGAGAGAGGGAGAGAGAGGGAGAGAGGGAGAGAGGGAGAGAGGGAGAGAGGGAATTTATTTTATCTTATCTTAAAATATTAAAATACAATTTGATGGGACAGTTATTGCAGAGTACTGGAGTTTATTCGCACTGGTTAGACAGAAGCTAAAGGAAACGTTCACTAATATAAATATATTCACTTGAGCATTTCTTCCCTGGCAATTAGAAGAAACAATCGTGATATAAAGTTACTGTACACTGCCAAATGTTCTGGTTTAGCTCGGATAGTCCTGGTTTGCCCAGATTCTTAGAAAAGCCCAGATTCTGCGAAAATAAGTCAGGAATAAAGAAAGTGCAGATAGAAGTTTGCTGTGATTTAGGACTCCATTTTCTGATTGTCTTTGCATCAATTGTAACTGACTTTCTTATTAAATTTTTGGCTAGCAGATTTTCATTTTTTTAGACTTGGTGGATTTTTTCTCTCACACAGATACATGATAAAGAGGTGACGTACAGAGACGCCAAATTTTATACATTATAGCAGAGGTGTGCAATCTTGTAACCCCTGCCTGCTCTCCTCCCATTCTTGTGCGGCCTTTACCCCCCCCCCTCACGCTCGGCATCCGGCATCAAATGACGCAGCGGGGTCATGTGACATCCCATTGTCATGGCAACGCAACGTGACCCCCATGGCGTCATTTGCTGCCAGGTTACCATGACGACGTGTTGCTGGAAGCCAAGGTAAGTTAGTTACAGAGACCTTGCGCGGTCCCCTGGCATTAAATTTAAATGCGCTGGGGGAGAGAGTGGGACTTCGGTAATTGCCGCACCCCACCTAGAAGGGGAGGCGCGCTACCCCGGTTTGCGCACCCCTACATTATAATATAATATGTGTGCCCTGTAAATCCCACTTAACGAATCCTATTGACATTCACTAACCTGGCATACAAAGTTGAAGAAAAAGTGATGCAAGGAGACTGAAAATGAAAACTTGTGTCAATTTTGCCCTAAATGTGCTCTGATACCGGTCACTCCCAAAGTCTTCCAGATTACATTATAGAACAGTGCATCACTCTATCTCCAATATATTGCTGCCACATGTAAACATGTCCCAGCTGAGCCTTTTCGCTGCTTCACCTTAAGTTGATCTCATACATGCCAATCTTCCCAGGTTACTTAGGAGGGACACTCCCATTTTTGGGGTCACACTCACTCCCTTGAATATCCCTCCTGCCTGCAAAGAAAAAGAAAAAAATCTGTGGTGGAACTACATATGTGCAGTTGGTTTGGCTGCACTAAGGGCCACCAACTTTAGGGCCCATTCGCCACACGCTGGAACACTGATCAAGCATTTATTTTAGCAGCCGGAATAGCATTCTGGCATTTCTAAAGGCCCCCCTGTCTGGACACCCGCTCTTTGGGCCTGGTGGTGGTGGAGGGAGCCCACCCGTCGCCACCAACGCACCTGCTCCACAGGTAGGGCCTCATGGGAGAGAGGGGCCTTTCTTTTAAACTCGTACCTGGGCCCACCGGTGCCTAGTTCCGCCACTGCTGCACACTTCTCCCGGCTTGTAGCAAGTCTAATTGATATTCAAATTATATAATAGACCTGTCTGCAGGAAATGGGAGGTCAAACAGTAGGGGGAGATAGTGACTTCATGGGGGAGGGGTCTCATTAAGTGGGATTCACAGGGCACACAGATTATATTATAATGTATAAAATTCGGTGTCTCTGTACGTCACCTCCTTTCTATCGTGTATTTGTGGGGGGAAAATGCACCAAGTCTAAAAAAAAGTGGAAATGTTCTAGCCAACAATTTCATTACATGTAAGAAAGTCTGTTAAAATTGATGCAAAGACAAGCAGAAAATGGAGTAATGAATCACAGCAAACTTCTATTTGCACTTTCTTTAGGCCTGATTTATTTGTGCTTTTCGATGAATTTGGGCAAACAGGACTATCCGAGCAAAACCAGAACATTTGGCAGTGTACAGTAATTTTACATCATGATTGTTTCATACGGTTATCGGTTCTCCCCAAAGATAACTCTGAGTAATGTACATATTCACATATTTATTATTTGAGTAAAAAAAGGTGTGTGTGTGTGTGTGTGTGTGTGTCAGCATTTCTAGTAATATATTAGTGATATTGTTGAAGTGTGATTGTACAGAATACCACAACTTTTTTATGTACATCCCAAGGGAATGAATACTTGGATATTGATGCACTTAAGTTTGTAGAGAACAAAATTGATTTTAGAAAAACTCTCACTCTTTTTGATTTTGTGACATAAATATTATACACATGTAGCCAGGACTGATTTCTGGCTACCAGTCTGCCCTTCTCCTGGCAGTAAGCCCTGGTAAGAGCAGGCCTGTCTGGACTAATCCTGGGTTTCCCCACCCCTCAGCAGCTTCAGTGAGTCACAGGGGAGGAGGTGCAACTAGGCCTGTGCGTCCTTTAAGGGACTAAGATCTGGTTCCTGCTTTTCTTGTACTTAAGGGGCTGCACTACCAAAGTTAGGGAGTTGCCTCTACCCTTGAGAGAGGCTGGTCTACCCCAACAACTGGTCAGGGCTCTGTCAGTTTGTACTCCATCTTCTAGGGGAGTGGAGTGGGAGACTATACCTCTTACTTCACAAGGGAGTAAGGGAAGAGCAAGGACTGCTTCAGGGCACTTGGCCTGGAGTGGAGGTCCAGGGTACATCATGAGGATGAAGCCCCAAGAATTGTCTGCTGCTGTGAATGCTGGAAGATCTGCAGTGTAAGAATAAAGTTTTCCAGTGTTTTACTATACTTCTGCATGAGACTGCAATCTATCAGGGGAAGTGAAAGCAATTTCTCCTGTAAGGATTGTCCCCCACATCCCTGGGGCCTGCAAAAGTTGGAGGCGCTGTCACTGTGACTAAGAATCAGTTACTACCCCAGAAGCCTGTTATGTTCTCCCTACAACAACGCAGGAGACTCAGATCTACTGTGAGCCAGCAGGTATGCACCACACCACACCGTGTACCAATGCAATCTCACAGAGGGTGGGGGAAAATGTGTTACACACAATACACAACAAATGCAGTGCATAAGTATTACCTCAATCTATAATAAGTCATTTTTTTTTCTGTTTTAAATCCGGCATAGTATCAGTACTTTTTGTAAGTCCGCCACAGATGTAAATGGAAAACATCATCTAATAATTTTGAAGCTATTCAGTGACTTTACCCTATCTGAAGGATGCAATGTGATTTGTTTTTAAACTGTAAATATTTTAATGTAGCCTCTGGACGCAAAAGTATGAGGATATGAGAGCAAACATATTCATTGTTCCGACGCCACTCTTTCTCACCCCCTCTCACGCGCTCGCTAGAAATAAGCAGGCAGAGAGATACACTCTACGCTGCTTATTAGCACTTCATTTCAGAGACAGGAAGTGGGGAAGAAAAGCCTCACTTGCAGAACTACAGCTTCAGAATGAATTAAACGAAGAATAAAAAGCACACTTTCCTAATTGCTTGTTAGAAGCAACGGCCTTTTTTTCTTATGTCTTCTTTTAAAAGCATTCGCACAAGACGTTGGTATTGTTCTCTAGACAGCTTCAGGCTAGGACAAAATGAACTAATTGATTTCACCGATGCAATGCTGAATGGCACTGTTAACGTGCATCTGCACATTCCTTGGGAGAAGTGATTAATATTTGGTACCTTGGGCCCGTAATGCCTTTTTTCATGTAAAGCTCAAGCATTTGAGTCTCACAAATTATTCTCACAATTTATTTTCTCCCGAATATCTTGTCAACAACGTTTTAGATGGAGAAGGTCAGGGCGTCCTGTTAGAAAAACAGCGTAGGCAGTTGTGTTACAATGAAAGAAACCTGAGAAAAGGTTCTTTAGACTTTCAATGGAAGAATTGGGAGCATTTCTAAAGTTTCCTCAGCTTACAGTGTGACAAAAACAGTTCTATTACATAGTTTCCTCCACTTTACCGCTATTCATCGAATCGTTGGACTCTGAAAGCTATTACGTTGTCTTTTTCTACAGCAAAATAAAGAGTAAACCAACCAACTAATATAACTTAACCCTCTAGTTGCCAGAGCGACCAGCAACAAATTGCACATCAATGACAGAGAAATGGCCCCTTTGGGCTAGATCTTCAGAGGTCCGTTAAATGTTTTATTGTGACAGTACCCCCATTTAAGGTATCGAAAGTTTATCCACAAAGGGGATTTGTGTTATGACGCCCTCAAGCAAAAAGGGCGGGTCTAAAGTGCTATCCACTTGTAGGGTTGCCAGGTGTCCGGTTTTCACCCAGAAAGGCTGGTAATTCCGATGCCTGTCTGGTATAAAATTGGAGGTAATACCGGACACGTATGTCCGGTATTACCATTATAAATTGCGGAGACAAGCACGAGGGGTGCGGTAGACAGGCATCGGCAATGGCGAGTGCGGCTGGAAGGCAGCCTGTGCTAAGACTTGAGCGGACGGTGGCCGGGCGCAGTCAGGACTGGAAGACTCGTGAGTCATGTCCTGACTGGAGGAGAGGATAGCCAATCGAAGGACAATGGGGTGGAGCCCACACCCCGGCGGCCCAGAGACAGGTCCAGTGATGTCTGAGTCCTGCTAGGAAATAAGGTAAGGACACAATATATGGGGTGGAGATATGATGATGATGATGGGGGCCAGCCTGGTGAGAAATTATGATGATGGGGGGCCAGGATGAGTTGATGATGATGATGATAGGGGTGGGAAATAAGATGATATGGGGAGGAGTAAGATGGTGATGGGGGCCAGAGTGGGGGAGATGATGATAATGAGGAGCCAGGATGAGATGATGGTGATGGGGGGCAGCCTTAGGAGATAAGATGAGATCATGATGATGGGGCCAGGATGAGATGATGATGGAGGGAGGTGGGGGTCTTTTTTACAAGTAATGGGGAGGTGGGGAAATTTTTTAAATGTATTTGGGGGCATGGGGATATTTTTTAAATGGGGGTGTGGGGGTCCAGTGTTGTGTCCAGTATTTTTAGACAAGCCAACTGGCAACCCTATCCACATGATTGTACTGAGTATAGTACTTAACCCTTTCATAACGTGTGTGTGTGTGTGTGTGTGTGTGTGTGTGTGTGTGTGTGTGTGTATATGTGTATAAAGTATGTGTATATGTGTCTGAAATAAATTAAGATATAATGATGACAATGTGTCACGTTCATGTAATACACTACAGTATTTGTCTGACCTAATATGGTATATAATCTTGATTGTATTAAGTATGGTTGTACAATAATGTGCGTGTATGCTGGTAAGCTGAGACGGAGCCTGCAGGAGACAGCAGCGGTTTTATCCATCTCCGCGGTGCCGAGATCCGGATCCTGTGCAGCCACCGCGAGTCTGCTGACTGTCTCAGTGTGAGTGTCCGTTTCCCCTTGCCAGTGCCCAACCCTATGGCGGTTTTTATACAAACTGTTGATAGGTTGTTTTCATGTTTGTTTTTTTTCTTTCATGTTTTTTATATAAATGTTACTGTATTTGTATACTGTGCAGCTTAGGGTTTAGTCACCATTTGGTGTCTCCTTGGTAGTACTTAGCCGTTCAGCTGCACAGCTGTTCTGAGGTGGGGTTGGATCCCCTCAGTTTTTGTGTATTTTTAATAAATTACCTTCCACTAATCCCTGGTGCGCATTTGTGCATTTTTTATTATCTTGTTTTTCAGGGTGCCTTCCCCCCTTTCTAAGGGGGTTTCACCTAGATTTGAGAGTTTCTGGGGAGACGCTTTATGTACATGCTGCAAAGGGATCATCCACACCATCACACAGCACGAGCGCTGAATAGCCTGTTTTTTCTACCTTGTACAATAATGTGTCTACATATTATAGCAATAATTACCAAGAGACAAAACGTTGGGATCAAAACGTTTGGGAACAAAACGTTTAATTACACACACAGTTATCTCACTGTGTGTGAAAAATAAACACAGAAATATATCAGAACAAAAACAATAAAGAAAAACAAACTATATATAAAGTCACCTCCTTTTTTTTTGGAAGCCAAAATGCCAGGCTCAGTAGGCCCCCTGGTGCGAGGCCTGCAACACCTCACTCTTGCCATGGGCTCTGGAGGTGGCATAGGCGACTCCACGGAGGAGGAGGTGGAGTGGACATCACCATTGAGACCCCAGATGTGGGCAGAAACTCGCTCGATGCTGCCGGCATGGTCATCATAGAGGGGACTCACAAGCTCTCCAATCCCTGCTTCACTGCCCATGTCAGCCAATTAAGTGCTGCCGTGATCTGCCCTATCCGTTTAGTCACAGCCCTACTGTGCTGGCACATCAGGTGTCCGATGTGCTTGAGGTGTGCACCATGCTTGCCAGCTCGTTCCGGATGCTGCGGAACCCGTACCTCTGCATCCACAAAAGATCCTGCTGATGAGCAGTTTTTGCTTTCTCTGCAAGGGGATCTGCTCCTGGTGCTGGAGCTGGGCGCCTTGGTGCCACAGGAGCAGCCAGAGGAGGAGCAGCATCAGAAGCAGGAGCACCGGTTCCAGCAGCAGAGGTGGAAGCCTGCTCTGCTATGTCAATAGTTTTACTGTCCAGCTGATGTGGTTGACTAATTCAGTTTGTAATGTGTATTTGTTTGAATTTGCAACATTGTCGGGTAACGCACATGCGTAATACGAGTGGAACACACGTTATACGTTTTTCCAAATGCACCTGTGCAGTGTATCGTTTAATGCATGTTAACACAATAATGATGCCCTTTAATAAAGATAACGTAACAATGCAAGTCGGGTGACCGGACTTTTATTTTGCATATCATACCTGTTAAACTGAGGAAAACTAACAGACGTTACCTATTTAGTAGGCCAGATTTACCGGAGTTTGGAGTACAGTATTTACCCTTTTCAGAGCGAAATGGTTATAAGCAGTGTTCGACAAACCTATACATTTGCACGCCCCGGGCGACTGGATTTAACATCGTGGCGAGCTCTTATTGGCCCAAGCAGCACACGTGTGGTACTAGGTGGCGAGTAGATTTTTTTGTTCGGCGAGTAGATATTTTGGTGATTTGTCGACCACTGGTTATAAGAACTTGGTTATTTCAGTACAGCCAGTGGTGTAGGCTCTAAAGGTGTAAGCGGAATGTGTTCTCGAAGAAAAGATGCCAGAACTCTAAGTTCTTCTGAGTACTCTCACAAAAATAGTCCTGGATAATGCATATGCATTTTAATTAAGTAATTTATATGTAAGGACATATGTTACTAGAAATCCTGACATTCTACACTATAGTGATACTTGGTTACTGTTGAAGTGTTCTGGCACTAAATAGTAAAGAGTATACCCACTTTTTTTATTTCCATTCTCAGAGTATTAGTACTTTTATATTAATACACATAAAGTTCCATGTTTTTAGAAAAAAAAATAGATTTGAGAAAAACTCTCAAATGTTTTGTTTACATGGTATAAGTACTGTAAAAATGTTTAAAAAATGCAGTGCAAATAGTGTTACCTCAATCTTTAATAAAAAAGAATGTTTCTGTTTTTAAATGAAGCACAGTATCAATACTGTTTGTGAAGACTTACTGTTTATTTGGATGTAGACAAAACCCATTTTTTATGTTGAATGAATTCAATATTGGTGATTGATGCCATTCTCAAAAAAAAAAAAGCAGAAAAGCATCAATATTTTGTAATACTTTTTTAAAACTTCGAAAACATTTTTTTTTTTTAATGTAGACTCTGAGGGGATAATTGTCAATCTCTTCTCCCCAACAAAAACAGAAGCACATTCATTCAGGCTCAACCTGTCAGAGATCAAATTGAGATCAGTTTGAGAGAGAGATACAAGTAATCAAACCTATTCTATGGTTTAGCTGACAATGTTTCAAAACATGTCCTGGATAAATTGACAATACTTACACTTATCTGATAAAAAAATATAATACAATTGACTGTAGTGATGAGTTGCCACACCTATCTCACACATGCAGGATGCATCATAAAAGGCTTAAATGATGATTTGATGATCCAATCTTTCAGATTTATTCTTAAAAGCATCAGGATATGGAAAGTTTGGGGCTACTCCGAGCTATTTGTTAAGCCTCATGTATGCTTGTGACAGGTGTTCCAACTCAATACTGTCAATGCAATAAAGACATACATACAATGGATTCAAGCTGTGGAACCAGCCTGACAGGCAAGTCAGACTCAGCACCCTTAAATGAATGTGTTTGTACCTAAACATATCTTTTTGGTTCAATTGGGTGTAATGTGAGACGGACCCTTTAACAACAATTGAATTTCTTTTGATCTGGAGCACTATGTGATCATTACTAGCAGTTAACTACTGCTAACTACCAATATCCACATCAAGCTCGTCCACATTTACTCGATGCATGTGACGTTATCTAAATCAGTAATGGAGGTTATGTGCCCTGAGGTTAACAACATAGAAAACAAATTGTATGCAAAAATAATGCCCATACTAGAGCTCATTGGCTTAATGTCACGTTATTTTAGGGTAACGCTATGTTACCTTCAAATAACATGACGTTATTTAAGTCTTGGCAGACTCTGGAATATGGCTTTTGGAGAAGAAATGAATTAACGCATGGAAATACCACTATGTTATTTAGGTCCTACCTCAAATTGGCGTTACTTCCATCCACCAACTTAAATAGGGCATTGCCTATTGTTTATGCCCTATTTCAGTGTTTGGGTTGGAGCAACACCAAGTTTATGTCGGACCGAAATATCGGAACATGAATTTTTGCGGTAACATTAACAGAGCTTCGTGTGTAGGTTATTTTTATACTAGCGGCTCATTGTTATATTAGAGTAAATAACGCAGTACTTTCTTCAAGCAAAATGGACCAAAAACAGGAACAGCCCCAGACCAGCATCAAAGGAAATGACCTAACAGAAAACATATTGGGAATTTGGGCCAGAACACCTTAATATATGACATCATTATATAGCGCAAAATGTTTATTTTCATAAGTGCTGGAACATCTACTGAAAGCAAACATTATGTACTTGTGTTAAATTACCTAGGAGCTGATTTCTCATAGAATACATTTTATCCTTTTAACATATAAATCACAAATGGGGCTAATTACTGTAGATAATTAATATGACACATACGCCCTGTTAGTGATTTTGAAGTGCCGCTCCACTGCAACTCGCCACGATATAAATTATTATGATGTTTGACGAGGAAAAAAAGAAAAAAGGACTATTGCTACACATTTTCCAACTTTGATGTGGGGTTCAGAGTTATGGGTGAAAAGAGCGAAAGAAAAAAGTGAGAATGGTGGAATTTATTGGCTAAGGGATAAAGTATAATCATCTTAAGTGAATAGACTTATAAGGAATTATAACACTTGTTCTGGAGGAATTATCAGGGTATTAGACACCCTTGTTGTTGCTAGGTGCCTTTTGATGCTTTCTTTCCCTGTAATGTCTTTATACAGCGTGTACATGCTTTCCACATTAAATAATCATTATCTAGAAAATGCATTAGAAACGGAGACCAACATTCCCTTGGACATAAAGTTAGTTTAATGAGTATGAATCCTTAAAACAGTAAAGCTGGCAGATGTTTATTTTTATTTTTTTTATTTCCATCTGGCTATGAATGTAACAGTTTATAAAATGTTATCTTTTATCCTTTATATTTATATGTGAGTTGCTTAGCGGTCGTAAACGCTACATAATCCAGAGTAAACTTTCAGATGTACCATATAATCGTTTTACCATTTATTAGAAAAAAAATACACAATAGACTTATCATTTAGCATACAGGGTCAAGTATTTCTATTTGTTTAATTTATATAAAATAATAAAAATTTTAAAAAAAACAAGGTATAAGAACCTTTTTCGCTATGGGGTAGATCATCAGAAACCCATACATTTTTTTTGCTCATAACTTCCATTACCAAAATAGCTAATTGATATTATTTTTCTCCGGTTTAATGGGTATCCTCAAAGTTAATGATATGCAAAAATAATGTGCGCTCGTAAAAGAAGCTGCAGTATTAACATGATTTTCATTGCGCAAACGCATTGACCAACACACTGTACATGTGCATTTGTCAAACTTTAACGCGTTACCTAAAGCTAATGCAATTATTGTTGTAGCATGGATAACTTGTCATTTTATTTGACTTTTTCATTATTTATAGAATAATTTCGCCATTTATTTTCATTGTACATTATTAAAAGTTAAATATTCATTATTATTGTAGAGGTATGTATCATAAACTTTCTAACACACACACAAGTAAAAAACAAGCTGAAGCTCTGCAAATAAACTAGATGCAGGGAGAAAGTGCTATAAGAAAGTGAGGTTGTGACTTGCGTTAGTACTTCTAATCTTATAAAGGATAAAAACAAGTGGGCCATATTTACTAAGCAGTGTTCTGCCATAAGGCACCTTCGGTGCTGGAATATATTACAGCCTATTGAAATAAATACTCTAGAAGGTGTCTCATGGTTGAAGACTGATTACTAGATATGCTTCTCGGTCCCTGAAAAGTATGAGCACTCAATGAATAGAGCTCAAAACTAAGTATACTGTGACAGTGGTGCTAGCCATCAGCTGCTTTAGCTCACACTGCTGGAGCTGCGAACTAGAAAAGCCACGATTGTGGGTTCTAGTCAACATTCCAGTCATTAGGTTGGTACCTTAGGCATATCAATGCTATATAGTTGGTATGGAAATACTTTTAGGAAGTGTGGGACAGGACTTATGCTAATGACTATACAAAGTATATTTAAATATCCCCCAGCTGGGTACCTCCCAGGTGGGCTCCTTGTTCAGCACAGGCATGTCTCTTGTGTGTGTGTGTCATATACATATACCACTGGAGACTTTTCTTAATTTAGAAAGGTCCCTGTGTTTTTTTTTTTTTTTTTTTTAACAATTCTATCACAGAGATTTTATCCGTGTCCAGAAACGGATTGCTCTGTCTCTGAAGAAGAAAAAAATACAAAATTGCACATTGACCTTTTTTGAGAGTGATCCGTTGAAATCCACAAACCTGCAAAACGTGTTCGCCCATCTCTAGTAATGGTAAGTGTATACATGAGGTATTTGTGTGTAATATCTATCTATTGTGTGTATATCAGTAGGTGTTTAACCATTTTTTGGGTAAAGAACCCTATAATTAAATTGTGAAACTCTGCGGAACCCCAACCCTCTCTAATAGCACGTCTGAGATCAGATGCATTGTAAGGAACCCCAACCCTCTCTAATAGCGCGTCTGAGATCAGATGCATTGTAAGGAACCCCAACCCTCTCTAATAGCGCGTCTGAGATCAGATGCATTGTAAGGAACCCCAACCCTCTCTAATAGCGCGTCTGAGATCAGATGCATTGTAAGGAACCCCAACCCTCTCTAATACTGTGTCTGAGATCAGATGCATTGTAAGGAACCCCAACCCTCTCTAATAGCGCGTCTGAGATCAGATGCATTGTAAGGAACCCCAACCCTCTCTAATAGCGCGTCTGAGATCAGGTGCATTGTAAGTGTAACCCCTCTTTATTTTACCCCAGACTATAGAACTTGTAACTGAGGTGGGGGCCCGAGTCCTGTAACTTGGGGTTTAACTCTTATAGTGGGTGGTCAAAGAGTGGGAAGCAGGAGTAATTGGACACAACAAAACTGTAAGGAATTATTGTAAACTTTATATTACTTTATGTATCATTTTGAACAGGGATACTGTACATACACAGGGTAACCACACAGTATTTCTGCAATCCTACTAAAATAAATCACTAACGCTGCGCCTCTGTCTTTATATATTTTACAGTCACTGCATATTAGTTCACATACACTGTTGATCAGACAGAGTATTTGTACAATAACCTTTCGTTGTAGCTCTGGATTCAAACAGATGCAGCTGCTGCTGCTGCTTACAGTTAATTTGAAAACATAACCTGTGTTCCAATGCAGGGGGGTTTCTTTCTTTCTACTGGCTTGTTAAATCCTGATATTTCTCCTCTTAGCTGTTGCTGTGCTCCCTGAGGTGTCACTGTACTTTGTACTGGCCAGCAATATCCACCAGTCTCCTCACTCTATGGATCGGTCAGGCCCTTGCAGTGTTCTGCAGCAGCCTCACCATATAAAAACAAACTGCCACACCAGTCCCCTCAGCAATCCCTTTCCAACTGTCACCAACTGTCATTCCACTGGCTAAGCACAGTCACATGGTCCAGTGGGATGTAATTCTTAAAGGGGCCATGTCCTGTGCTGATAGCAGACACAGGGGGTTACATAAGAAACCCCAACACTCTCTAATAGCGCATCTGAGATCACACGCATTGTAAATTCTTCAGTATTCAGTGTGTTGTACGTGTACTGTACATACTGTATGTATATGGTGTGTGTGTAGCTGATCAACATGTTTGTATGTGTGTCTGTGTATGTATTTTTGTTTCCTTTTAAGATTCTGGAATTCACTCATTTTTGTTTAGCACCTACTACTAATAAAAGACGTGAAGTATCCAGCCCTGCATTGTCCCAAAAGAGCCTATGATGTCACCCAAGCACTTGAAGCAGAGTCCTTCACGACATACCATGCCTGACAATTGTACAAGGCTTCTACAGCGGCTGCCTTCACTGCGTTTGTTTACCACACATCCTGTGTTCTATTCTGTTTCCCTATACATGCTGCCTTCATTAACAGATTTTTTTTTATCTCTCCCCTTGAATCTCTAAGCTGAAGGTTTAGGCTCCTATAAGCTATTTCTAATTACCTTGGGCAAAAAATCTGAAGAGGTGCACTTCATGCTTTCTCAGCTCTTGGACAAAGGTCAGCACCGGCTACCAAGGGAATTTGATTAAACTAATTATCCTGATTGGATTGTTTAATCAATTGCTCAGTTTAATTGGGCCTTGCTAATAATGAATGGTGTAATCGACTGCCAGAAATGTGAGAATAGGGAGACCGGTGCCTCCATCTGTGACCCCTCTGCTTAACTCTGTCCACATTCCCAGTTAGAGTGGTAGGTTTTTCATAGATGCCAAGGCGAGTGAAGAGGCAATAGGAATTCCCTGATATGTTTAAATGGGTCTGATACTCAACAGATAGTGGAATGTTTGGCAAATACGTCTCATTAAAATAAAAAAGATGTATTTTCCCTTCAACTCTGAATTGGTGAAAAGTATTTTTTGTGTAGTTTATCCAAAGGCTTCAGAGTAGAAAGGCTAATACGTTGGGATTGAATGGGAAAGACGGTTGGCTCTAAGTTTTGCGTTTTATATTTGTCTGTATTTGTGCTGCTTTGTCCGCACTATTCTATTGATTTTAGTGCACAAAACTCACTTAACTCACAAAACAACTTATAAACAACTTAGCTATTGTATGTGGCTGGCTTCATTAAAAAGCAGTCTCCCATAGTATTAAAAAAAATAATGCAATTTTAATGGAATTGTCTTCCTTGGAAAGATTCGATCATACTTCATATTAACCTTTAACTTATTTGTCTCCTCTGAAAAAAGACTATGTTCTTATTATCACTAGGTTTTATAAAATCCATTCTTATCCGATACCTATTGGCCTATACTTTTACCTGTTTTACTAATGAAGACATTCGAATAACTACAGAAAGCAATTAACAATTGGCCTGTAGACACCAACAATCTTATCACAAAATAGATTATATTAAGATAAACTATTTGGTTACTGGTTTGTAGTTATTTAGTTAGTCCCACAGGGCCAACCTTAGGACAAGGTGTCGCCTTGGGTCCCGCGCCTTCAGGGGCCCATGCTCCAACCTGCAGCTTCCCCCTCTGATTGGGTAAAAGTTGGATCCCGGCGCCGACAGGAGTAGGGAGGGGAGGGTGATGACCGAGAGGTGTATGTTTATTTATTTTTTGTAAGACGGGCCTTACCATTTCCGGAGTGGGCCGTCTCCTATAGCGTTGCGTTTTCATAGTGATTGATGTCAACTGGCGCAGTAACCTCATATGATGACGCATTGTCATGGCAACACGACATCATGCCGCCGGGAAGTCATGACACTGTGAAGCTGCTGGTGGAGGATTGCTTGTCAAGGTAAGTCCCCATAATGTTTTTTTTTTAAAGGAGGGGGCACCGCTGCCAGTTTGCCACCTTGGGCCCCACAAAGCCTAAGGCCAGCCCTTATTGTTTCCTTTGTTAGCTAGCTGGTTAGTTAGGTAAAAAAACAAGCGTGTTTCTTCACAGAAGACTTCACATAAAAGGCAAAAAAAATTCATGATTCAATGTCACATGTTTGTTTACACCGTAACATAACAAATCAATAAATAAAATGATGAATTAACTAATTAATGAAAATGTTTGTTTGCATGTTTGAATAAACGTCAAAAATAGGGTTTCTTTATAGAGTTTATTTTTAGAGTGAATGCACTAACAAAGGAGGATAAAAAGAATCTCTTAGTGTAAGGAAGATTCTTGCCATAGTCACCAGAGATAGGGAATATGACCGAGATAATCAAAGTTCCACTGTGTTTGTCGGCTGATGCCGGTGAGTCGTTTCTGGGGTCTGCCTCATCCACTCCATCTTTTGACCATTTTCACGCATCAAAATCCTAGTGGTACAACTTCATCATGGGATGCCATATTGAGGTGGTGTGTGGATTTCTATAGCATTCCATGTCCATGGCTAGTGATCAATATTCCAATTAAGTAGTAACTCTATACCTATACGCATGGAGGGCAGCGAGAGTAGAAGAGGAAGAGAAGGGCGGCTGCGGCAGAGGATGACAGGGGTGGAGCCTGCTCTAGCAGGAAGTAGTTGACAACTTCCGGTGTCTGCCGCCAAGGAGGTTCTTTCCCGCTCCACAGAAAGATAAGGCATTTTAACTGGGGGGAGGAGAGGTGGGGTGAGGATATGAGGAGAAAAAATGGAAGAGAGAAAGAGGGAGGGAGATGGGTTAAAAGAGAAGGGAGGGATAGTGAGAAAGAAGGGGGAGAGTAAGTAAAGACGGGAGTAAGAGAGAAAGGGTAGGGGAGATGCATGTGGGAAGAAGAGTATGTAGGGGAGAAGCTGGAGAGTAAGGGAGCTTTTGGTAAGCTTTGCGGGCCACCGACTTAATGTAGAATCTACCCGCGAAGCTTGTCAAGTGGCCCTCCAGCCAAAATAATTTCCCACCCCTGATCTAAAGACTCATTCAAACCATTTGGTGTCAATTTATTCATTTATTAAATCCAGTTGTATACCTGTCTACAAAGTGTCTGGAATCTGTCACCACCGAAAATATGCAGCGGGATGTGTTAAAGACCCATCATTTTATTGTTACTAGGGTTTTTCATGGTGTCCCAAAAAAATGCTTCAGGGATATCCAAACAAATGTCCTGCTTGTCTGCAACCAGGAAAAAAGAGAAACTGGAACGAGCGTTGCAAAGAATCCGGACTGGAGGCATCATCTGTTCAAGAGTTCACATTATATAGTGCCTTTCACAGTACTTTGGGACATTATGGTCCGCCTCATTCAGCATTCTTATGGATTACGTTTATCAATTCATGGTCCACAGGAATTTTAGTAGCACCCTGGGGGGATCGCCCCATTTTTCTTATTGTCTGCAACCAGGACTGCAATTTGTCTGGTGCTGTTTCTGCAGAGATCTTTCTTAAAGCTACTGATGACTGCATCCCCAATGACCACCGCTGCCTACCTGTGACCATTGCATGTCCACTTATACTTACCACTGCTACCTACCTGCGGTCTGCCTCTGACCATTGCCTCACCACTGACCACTGCACCTGCCTGCTTCCTGCCTCCAACCTTTGCATGTCCACTGACCACTGCTACCTGCCTGCTGTCTGCCTCTGGTTTTTTGTCTGTCCACTGAACACCGCAAGTTGCCTGCCTCTGACCTTGCCGGTCTATAAACTCTTGTCAGCCCGTTCCAGCAACTGGGCTCTAGTCCTGCAGTCGCTGACCTGGACACCCAGTGAGGCAGGAATCCTTTAATAATGTTCAATAAAAATAAGATTTATGGAGCATAGAAGGAACATTATTAAAGGATCCCTCTCCCATTTTTCATGGTCTAGATGGGAGTAACACCTCTGTTAGGTACTGTATGACTTAACTAATGTTAACAGACCTTAGTGGATATGTGAGCGGAAGGTACTGCCAGTGCTGGCGCAATACCACTTACCGTACTCTGATAAATCCTGACTTTTTGTGAGATCTTTGAGACACCACATTTGAGGTAGACATGCTTTCCTTATCTTAAAGCTTATAATTAAAATAGCATTGGATTTTAATGCGGCAAATTCACTTATATCGAGCCACTAAAATAACAATTTGTTGTGATGTGTGTCCCATCATGGCTGCCCAACAATCAAACAAAAAAATGCTACATTTTGTGATCGATGTGATTTTAGCCATCAATGCAAAAAAATCTGGCTTTTTCAACCAATAAGATCATTTTACCTCATACGTCTGGACACGACTTGGAATACAATTGTATTGTAAAGTTCTACCGTGACAAAAAAAAAATAAGTGATGATATTAGTTGTCAGACAACATAAATGTCAAAATGTTTCCTTCCTTCAAATGTTGATGGGTGTTGTAATAATATTCTAAATGCATCTTTACTCACACTTGAAAGCTGCCATTGCTAAAATAAATAAGGCTTCCTATCCGGAGTTGTTGCACGTATGTTTTTAAAACACTATTAAACTCAGCGGGATTGTTTGTGATTATAACGGTATTGACCCACAAATATGGCTAGATGGGAAAAAAATGGTTCATGTCATCATTCATCACAATAGGTTTCAAATGACTTTTTAGTTACTTTATAAACATTTTTCATAAACTGTGGACACCATGGATTAAGAATGATGTTTTTTTGCATCTGAAGGAGAAACCCTAAGGCACTAGCGATCTTTTGATATACAACAGCCACTGTTTCACTTGCTGCAATTTGTTTATATTACTGGACAGAAGCATCTATTTTCTTTCTTTAGAAATTCCCTGCTAATGTTGCACATAAAATGTTGAACATTTGGTTTGCGTTATGATTATTATACTGGAGACAAGTCACTGAATTGCTGATTTGCAAATGTATTAAAAAGTGCTTTGAAAAGTTTGTTGAGGTTTTTAAGTGAAACTTCTTTAGCGGCACCTACCACATGAACATTTCCCTGGCAGTAAAATGCCTTGATGGTGACGGAAGAACAGTGCAGGAAGTGACGTCACTGCTGGCAGAAGAGGCCATCAGCGAGGTCAGTGTTGCCAGCACCCACCAGTCACCGAAGAGACGGTGAGACACACACATACCCCTCTCCCCCCCCACCTTACAAAATCTTCTGTGCCCTGCCCCCCCCCCGAGATCTCCGCAGTGCAGCTCCACCAGGGGGAGGAGAGAGGGGGGGTCTTCTCCGGGCTGGGGATTCGGAAAGCTGTGTCAGGTAATGGGATTGAGCACACCATGTCCCTGCTGCACAGCGTGCCGGAAAGAGTGCTGAGCGTGTCCCCGCAGCACCGCACCACCGGAGGGAGGGGGACTGAGCTTTCTTCCCCCCCCCCCCATTGTTTTTTTTTTTAAATTTAAGCTAAACCCTTGTGCTGTTTTTTTCATCTTCTTAATTTTATAATCAAAATGCACTAAGGAACAGTCTTTTTACTCCAGCAGCATTATTATTAGGGACAGTTTACCCTGATCACCACTTTTATATATTGAGTGTTTTTCTAGTGCTATATTTCTTGTTTTTGTTTGTATATGTTCATTCTTGGTGATTTCTTTGTGTGAACGTTGACGCTTTTGTGGGAGTATTTTAGCTGAGAAATAACAAGTGGTAAACAATGTTCTCTGAATTTAGTGTGAAAGAGAGAGGTGTACAGATTGGGAAATTAATAGCATGTCTACTTTTGCTGGCCACATTTGCTGTAGATCAATCTGTCAGCATTTATACACAAGTGCAAAACCATGAAACTTGAACAATTAGCCTTGTATTTATGCATAGTTGAGTTGGGGAGAACAGGCATAAATTAGAATTTCGGGTGAAAGGTAAAGCCATCCATTCTTGGTATTGTAGGATTCAATGTCTGTGGAATACAGCTGCAGCACAGATATTCTGTACTATACTATACTATACTTTTTTCACTGCACTTCTCTAGTCTCTGACCACCTGAGACATTTATTTTCAATATTGTGATATTTATATTCATACTGTAAATATTATACAGGGCAGTCCTCAGTTATCCAACGGAGTCCGTTCTGGTAGTAGCGTTGGATAGTGAAACCGTTGTAAAGTGACTCCCATGTTAATCAGTGGCGGTAAGCGTTGGATAACGCATTCAGGCGTCGGATATCGCATTCCGGCATCGAAAAATGGCCCGTAGGGTTGCATTGTAAAGCGTTGGATATGCCATTTGTTGTAAAGTGAAACGTTGGAGAGCGAGGACTACCTATATAACACTGTTGTGTTTCTTTTTTTCCTTTTTCATGCTGCCTATCTGCACTGTCCCCTGTGGAGTGGCCAGGACTCATATCCAGGACATTTTATGGTTGTATTCTTTCTCCCATACAGTGCGGCCCATATATTATACACACCTACTAGGTGCTGTTACTGTCATATTTTTTGTTGTTGTATGTGACCGTGATTGGTCAGACAATAGTATAATTTGTCAATTGGATAGTCCCCATTTAACACACTTAATATTTAATATATATATATAATACACATTAGTAGTAGTGCTTCACTCCTATCCTACACCACAGACATTCTATACTATACGGGGTAACAGCAGTACTAGATGAACCTGTTGTACCATATTTGATACTAAAGGGTTGACTAAAAGTTCTGCCATCCTTGACAGAGTTTGTTGTCTATATGCATTTGAATTGTAATTGCCAGAGAAATGTTCAGAAGCCAAAGTACTTTATAAATGCAAATTATTATAGTTATTATAAAAGACTGACAGGCGTTCAAAGGCTTGGCAAAAATGATGGGCAGTTAGTTGCTAGAATTAGAATAAAGTCTTACTGTAATATTATGGTGATCAGTAGACTGAATCATGCATAGCAATATGTCCACTAATAATAAACATGAAAACCTTAAAACAGCTTTCAGCTGAGGTATTTTCTTGTGGAAAACCACTAACTGCTTCTTTTTAGAAGTTGAAAGAACTGGGACAAGCATACAGTACAGTATATGTGCAATTATATCATTGTGATGGCGCTGTGGTGTGAGTAAAACTTCTCCACCAATTTTTTTTTAATCACCACTATGGAAATAGTGCTTGTACATATAGCCTGGCCTTCGGCAGCTATTGCTAATTCTGGGCTTTTCCTCTGTCAGTCCTGTTAGTACAGGCAGTGGAAAGGTTAATTCCTTCAGTTGGCCTGTTTTGCATTTCAGCTCTGAGTATGTAGCAATATTCAGGGGCGGGCCTAAGCAACCTTTGAGCATGTTAATCCAAAGGGTGGATATGGGTTGGAACACCCCCTTATGTGTGTGAGCCAATTCGTATCCAGCTTTGAGTTGTAATGATTCAAAGCTAGAGACACTCCCTGAGGATATTCAAATTGAGACATGTTTCCTAAATTTAGATTGTCAGTTAGTGAGTGTGAGTTAGTCTTCAGAGAGAGCAGAGAGAGATAGGAAGCCAAGAAGCGTTCTCTCCCTCCTGCCCCACCTGGGTGAGAAGGGAGGAGAATCAAGCTGCTATGAGCAGAAGGGCAGAGAGTATATCAGGCCTATCATGTTCTGCTGTATATGCTGCCCTGAATAAAGATCCACGGAAAAGATGCTGCTGTGTGTGTCCCTGTTCCTGGTGTCTGGAGAATGGAGTGTCAGTGGGGGTCTCTCCTCTGGAGGCCCCGGGGGATCCCTACTGGCTGGAGACGCAGTGCACCCTGAGAGAACAAGGTAACCTGTCCCACACCACACATCCTGTCCCTGTCCTGGGTTCTCCCCACAGCACCGCGGAGCACTCAGCCCTCCTGTTTACCAGCAGGTCACAGTACCAAGACCACTCAAAGTAACCATAAGGAGTGTACCCCCCAATCTCATGTCGGGTGGGGTACCCTAGAAGGGTTACATACAGTATAATGATTTTTGTTCAGAAAAACAGACATTTATTATAAGAAAAGAACAATAATTCACAATTAGCTGATCCACTTTCTACATATAATATTACAATTACATCCCTGAAGTTGCCAATCACAAAGAGTATGAGGGGCATGCAAAGGATTTGAACAAATCAACTATATGATTGATAACTAGGGGCCTGCAGCATTTGACACACTTGTTATACAGAATATATATAACTACGTGAAAGTGATCTCCAAGGCGCTCTTGTACATAGAGTGCTCACTATTCTTAAAGTGATATAGTATGTAAATACAAATGTAGTAAAGTGATATTGAATAAGAAAATGTGCATACAAAATATTGGTGCCACAAATGAATAAATCACTCCCTGCTCAGATCACTCCCTGCTCAGACCCTTCACCAGTCCAAAAAGGTAGAACTTTGTATTCGTAGTCCAGGGGGAGCATATAGAAGGAAACAATATAAAACTCAAATCTAAGTGCAGATGAAAATATACAGTGATAATTCAACTCCTATGTTCGGCCTACTCACAAGATGTTTGGTGTAATAAAGCCAACAGTGTCTTTGTGTCAGGTCACAAATATGCATCTACTGTAGTGGAAGTGTCATCTGGCAGGAGTATCAGAAGAAACGAACCTCAGCAGTAAGAGAGAAGAAGAATATCCACAGCACAGATCAATATGGTACAAACGATTTATTTTAAAAGATAGAACCATAACATATATATTCCTGGTGAATTAAACCTTAAAGCTTAAACCTTGGGAGGAGTGGCTCAGTGAGTAACGACACTGACTGAGATTGTTGCTGGGGAACTTGGTTCAATTCCCGGTGTTGGCTCCTTGTGACCTTGGGCAAGTCACTTTATCTCCCTGTGCCTCAGGCACCAAACAAAAAAAAAACATAGATTGTAAGCTCCACGTGGCAGTGACATATGCCTGCAAAATGTCTCTGTAAAGTGCTGTGTACAACTAGCAGCACTATACAAGAACATGCTAAAAAAGCCAAAAAAAAACAATGCTCAATATATACTAGCCACATGGTTACATTTTGTTGCACAAGAGATATTAACTGACACGAAGTGGGCTGGTCCAAATTGCCAAATTAATATTCAAATTGATTCTCAAATGTGAATGATAAATTAATGAATTAGTGATCCTCTCTTATCAGCAGAGCTGAGACAAATTGCAACATAGTTGTAGCTGTTTACAATTTGGAAAATCTATAGCGGTGTCTTTTCAGATACAACCAACACTCAAGCAATGTTTTATTTTGTAGAGTGGTCAAGCTTATTTTATGCAAGTCATACACAAATCGTAATCCAAAACCCCAACATATGTATAACCAATGGCACTATCCATTAAGCCATATGGTGCGTATCGTACATGTACTTAAAAGTAGGAGTTCTTTCATCTTATCTTCTTCTGTGGACTGAATGGTCAAACATTGACCCACAGATGTCTGAGGATAAAGGTCAATGCAAATGAAAGAGGATTATGGCCTCTTGATTTTAGAATTGTATATTACAGGACAATAGAACATGTCATTTAAGCACTTCTTCCTAAGGTCATTTGGTTATCCCAAACCTTATGTTAATTTATATTGCTTGGAAAGTGAATTGTAAACTCAGTGAATATTCCTGTTTGTACTGCACTCTGTGTGGCATGAGTGAGCCCAATGAATCATTTACAAGTGTAATGCATATCACATAATTACAATTTGGACTTTGTGTCCAGCTATGAAAAATAATTGACCTGCAGCCTAAGAATTGAGACATTAATCAGTTCTACTCATGGTTACCATCGTAGAAAGCTATTAATCTTGCCAACCTAGAAAACATGGCATATTTATGCACTATAGTTCACAGTGTACTATTCTACAATATATAGACTAGGCATTGTGGAAAAATAAATTTTTCATGTGTTACCACAGTGGTTCTCTAAAGAAATATAGCACCGTATAATCATTGCTCTGTATTTGAATAGTAATTCATAGTTTGGCTTTTTTTATACACTAGATGCTTCCCAATTTTTCCAAGTGATTTTCAAAAGGAATGGAGCAATATCTAATTAAAATAATAATTATATAAGTCAACAACTGTGTAAAGGATGGAACTAAAGAAGTCGCACTCATTGTTTCTGTAGCCCTGTTTTGCTCAACCCCCCCCCCCCACTATGGTAGATTCTACTGCTACATGGGGTGTCATGGTGCATACCTGTTGGGAGCAGGAAATCTTGAGCTGCCGCGTTGTTATAGGGTGAACAGGACAGGCTTTTGGGTTCTTGTTATTGCAGTTCTTCTCATGGTACTCGGCGCCTACAGCTGTAGTGGGTTCCAGGGTATTCCGGAGATCAGCTCCCACCGCTGCATACTTATTCCACTCTGCCCAGGAACTGACACTCAGGCAGGTGAAAAGTGAACAAGGATCTTTATTATGCGTAATGATAGACAGCCACTGCAATTCCTCCTACAGTCTCGGAAGCCCAGACTTCTAGAGGGTGCCTACCCCGATAGTAGGGGTAATGAGTCTTGATATTCCCCAGGTCTGCACCTGGGGTGGGCCAGCTCATCCTCGCAATAGGAGAGACTGACAGCCCATCCTCTCTCCTTTCTCTCCAGAGCAAGACTAAGACTTTTGGATTCTCCTCTTCCTCAGGAATCAGGGGCGGGCCCATGGACTACCTATCCCTGATAGGCTACACATAGGCCATGAGTCATCACCGCACTCCTGTCCATCAAAGAGAAGCCTGCAGGGGGTCAAGATCCCACAGATTTAACCTGTTACTGCCCTGAACTTACTAAGGGCTTACGTAACAGGAGGAAAGACAGGTAGAATGGACTACCACGTGTCACGCGGTGCTGCCCGTAGACCAGACCTACCCCCAGTACTGAGGTGGGAAGTGAGAAGATCACGCATTTGCAGCAGTGAGGGCGTGCCCGGAGTGTGGATTGATAGCATGGCCAAGGCCGAGGGTACAAAGGTTTAGCCGTAGTACTTGCCAGATCCGGGCGTAGAGTGTAGCATAGTGATGTCCGAAGCCAAGGGTCAAGGGCAGAAGAGATCTGAGTCGTAGTGGTCCATGAGCCGTGTCCGAGCGTCCAAGAGGTAAGCGAGGTCGAGGGATAGCCGAGGTCGAGGAGCCAGAGAGGGTAAGTAGACAAGCCGGTTCGGTAATGAGATCTGAAACATAAGAGGGAGCTGGGCATAGGATCCAAACAGCACGAGCCAAACGAAACTATGTACAGCGAGGTTGCACAGGAGCTACAGGGATAATAAAGTGCGGGTGACCAATCAGAGGAGGAGGCAGGGCAGAGGTGAGCTGAGGAGGCAGGGCAGAAATGAGCTGAGGAGCCTCTTGTGATAGGACAGGGGGTGATGACCTGTCTTGCTGCAGCTGGACACCTGGGGGGTGTGAGCCTGGATTCTGAGTCGGGCGGTGGGTGGAGCGAGCCGCCAGGTGCAGTGAATAAATTAACTTGATACGGCGTGCGCTCAGTGGGAGTGACGGTGGCGTGTGAGAGAGCCGCGGGGAACTGGGGGTGGGCGTGCAGCAATCTGTAGCGAGAAGCAGGAGCGGAGGAAATAGCGGCCGGTCAGCCAGGTAGGGAAGGGCAGTGCAGTGCCGAGGGCAGCGTGTGCCCTGATTCCTCACACCATGTTACATTTCTATATCAGAATCGTTCAACTTTGTTCATTCGAAAGATCTGAATCTCAAAACTTAAATGTATTATTATTATTATTGCTACCTGCATTTCCTTCCCCCTTCCCACACTGGACCACTGCCATGGGCCATCTCCTTCTGCGAGGGATTGAGGAGGCCCATGGTAGCTGGGTAGGGTGTGGCATTAATAATAATAATAGCATGTTCTTGTATAGTGCAGCTAGTTTTATGTAGCGCTTTACAAAGACATTTTGCAGGCACAGGTCCCGTGGAATTTATAATCTATGTTTTTGGTGCCTGGGGCACAGGGAGGTAAAGTGACTTGCCCAAGGTCACAACACCAAGAATTGAACCATGCTCCTCTGCTTCAAACTCAGTGCCAGTCAATGTCTTTACTCACTGAGCCACTCCTTCTCCAATATTGATAGAGGAGACTGGCCTGCAGTACTGAAGCACAGTGGCGGCGTGGGGGGTTCAGAGAGTGAGGTGGCTGGGCACATGAGCACCCTTCACAAGAGAGTCCAGGTCTATTGGGCCACCTGCATCCTTGTCCTCCCCATTGCCAAGCAGGATGGGGCAGAGGTAGAAAGGGCCAGCTGTGAAAAAGGGAGAGTCTACATGGGGATCGGCAGAAGGAAAGGGCACTGAGGGGCTTTAGGAGGCCCCATGGAAAACACTGAGTTGGTTGGTGGGTTCAGGAGGGTGGCTGGGGCTCCAAGGATGACCCATTTGTTCCCAGATTATGCTTTCCAAGCATCACCAGATCCTGTAGATCAGTGTAGATCCGTGCAACAGGGACTGATTGAACTGAAAGTGCAACGCATCACATCCCATCCCACTATACTTCCAAAAATTCCTCTTTATTTCTATTCCAGGATTACTTCTATAATAATACTGACATACTAGGAGTACTTAATAATTAATGGATATGAGCTATACACAACATTACTGACTTTCATTTTATGGATATTGCTGAGTGGAAATTGATCAGTATTGGTTATTTTCTATTGAACCTTACTAGCTGCGTTAATAAAAATGATGGTTTTGGTAACTTTAAAGCTAGTCATACTTCAACTTTCATATGTTTAAAATAAAGTGTACAGTAGGGTCAGACTAGAGTACTGTACAGTATGTGTTGGTTAATTATTTTGTAAATGCCCTAGATAGCCGTAAATAAGCAAAGTGTACAGTAGCTAAGTGACAAATGTCAGACCAGTAAGCCATTCTTTGTTAACTTAAGACATGGTTTGATGAAACCCTGTGGCAGGATGGCCGTGGTAAGTGAGGAGACAACACGTCTTTTCCGGTGAAATAATGCTGTTGGGTTTATTTGTCCAAAAACGGTAACTAAACAATGGGTACACTGTCCCTTTAAAATTGAAATGAAACCAAAACCTAACCCCGGTCGGGGTACTAGCTAAACAAAAGTGCAGGCTAACTATCTGGCTGGCTAGCTAACCTATTCCAGCCCAATAAAGTACAGCAAACGCAGTTGGCTCCTTACCTGGGAGCTTTATTCTTCCCTCTTGGGACAGGATCGCTTTGGGCAGCTTGTGTCTGTCTTAACACTTCTCTGTCTTCCCTCTATGCCTCAGAGAGAGAGACTGCCGCCCCAGAGGCATTTCCTCTTCCTTTTTTTAAAGCAGGTAAAGGAGCTTTATTCAAATCACCTGTGATCTGCTTGACAAGCTGAGTTAACCCCTCGTTTACTGGATAGCATGCATACTGCCATCTCCTATTCACATACACGGAGTCAATGACCCTATCACATATCCCCCTTCCCAGCGTAACGTTACCGAGTGGAGCGGCCCGTGCACCGAGACTGTGCACCCTAGAGAGTGCATCAGCATTACCGTGCAGTATGCCTGGCCGATGTTGGATTGTAAAGTTAAAAGGTTGCAACGACAGGAACCAACGCGTAACTCTCGAGTTCTTTTCTTTATTTCTGTGCATCCACTGTAGTGGTGCATGATCTGTTACGAGTGTAAAAGATCTGCCTAAAAGGTAATATTTCAATGTGTCTGTTGCCCACTTTACGGCCAAACACTCTTTTTCTACTGTGGCATATCTTTGTTCACGGGGACACAATTTGCGACTTAAATAGAGGACCGGGTGTTCCTCTTCTCCTACAAACTGGGAAGGTACTGCTCCGAGACCTACTTCGGAGGCGTCCGTTTGTAAAAAAAACTCCTTTTTAAAGTCCGGGGCTACCAAGACTGGGTGACTACAGAGCGTTGTGCGTAGATCTACAAATGCGGTCTCCGCATTACTGTTCCATTTTACAACATCAGGTGCCTTTGCCTTTACTAGATCTGAAAGCTGTGCAGCCCGGGTTGCAAAATGGGGTATAAATCGCCTGTAGTAACCTACAATGCCCAGAAACGTCCTAACCTGTTTCTTTTTTAGGGGACGGGACCAACTCTCAATGGCTTCAACTTTATTGAGCTGGGGTTTTACTGTCCCCCTTCCCACAACATAGCCAAGATATTTTGCCTCTGCTAGGCCGACTGAACATTTAGCTGGATTGGCTGTAAGACCCGCCTCCCGAAAGGTTCTTAACACTGCTTCAACCTTTCCTAGATGTGAGTCCCAATCTGGACTATGAATTACCACATCGTCTAAGTACGCTGAGGCGTAGTTCGAGTGTGGGTGTAGCAATTTATTCATCAACCTTTGGAAGGTTGCAGGTGCCCCATGAAGACCAAAGGGTAAAACAGTATACTGAAATAGACCATCAGGTGTGGAGAAAGCCGTTTTCTCTTTTGCTGACCTTGTTAAGGGGATTTGCCAATAACCCTTTGTAAGATCTAACGTGGTTAGAAAACGAGCCCTCGCCAACTTCTCAATTAACTCGTCTACCCGTGGCATAGGATAGGCATCAAACTTCGAGACTTCATTTACCTTTCTAAAGTCGTTACAGAACCGTATTGTCCCATCTGGCTTAGGTACCAAGACAATAGGGCTGGACCATTGACTATGGGACTCCTCAATTATGCCTAGATCTAGCATTTTCTTTACCTCCGACTGAATAGCCCCTCTTCTAGCTTCTGGGATTCTATAAGGTCTTATCTTAATGACTACACCTGTCTTGGTGATGATATCATGAGAAATCATCCTAGTTTTCCCTGGTACGCTGGAAAAGACATCTCTGTTCCTTTTCACCAAATCTACAGCTTCTCTGTGTTGTTCAGGCGTAAGTTCTGCCGATATTTGAACAAGTGGTTCCTCCCTTTTCCTGGATTCGTTAGCTACTACCGACAGGCATACCTCTCTATCCTTCCAGGATTTTAATAGATTTATGTGATAGATTTGCTCTACCTTCCTCCGGTCTGGCTGTCGAATTTTATAATTCACCGGGCCGACCTGTTCTAGAACCTCATATGGCCCCTGCCAATGTGATAACAGCTTGCTTTCGGCCGTGGGAACAAGGACCATTACTCGGTCCCCTGGTCGGAAGTTGCGAACCGTAGCCTGTCTGTTGTAAAGGTTCCGTTGGGCTCTCTGTGCCTCTTCTAGATGCTGTCTGACTATGGGGGTAATATGCGCAATACGGTCTTTCAAATCTTCCACAAATTGGACGACATTTTTCCCTGGCACAGCTTGTTGCTCCCACTCTTCTTTGAGGCTATCCAGAATCCCTCTTGGGCGTCTCCCATAAAGGAGTTCAAATGGGGAAAACCCTGTAGAGGCCTGTGGTACCTCTCGGATAGCAAACAAGAGATAAGGCAACAAGGTGTCCCAGTTCTTCCCATCACTAGCGACTACCTTTCTCAACATCATCTTCAACGTCTTATTGAATCGTTCTACCAGTCCGTCCGTTTGTGGATGGTACACAGAGGTTCTTAGGGACTGTATTTTTAGCTCTACACATAAGTCTCGCATAAGTTTAGATGTAAACGGGGTACCCTGATCTGTCAGAATTTCTTTCGGTATCCCGAGTCGGGAAAAGACCTGTAACAATTCCTTAGCTATAGCTTTGGAGGAAGTGTTACGTAAAGGTAGTGCCTCTGGATATCGAGTGGCATAGTCTAGGATCACCAGAATGTACTGATGACCCTTGCCAGATTTCTCCAAGGGACCCACTATATCCATGGCAATCCTCTCAAATGGGACCTCAATAATAGGCATAGGGATCAATGGGGCCCTCAAACGTGGTTGGGGGGCTGTCAACTGACACTCGGGACAAGAGGCACAGAATCTCTTTACTGCATTATATATCCCTGGCCAGTAAAACCTTTTTAGGATTCTTTGCTGTGTCTTCTCTACGCCCAGATGACCCCCCAACAAATGAGAGTGTGCTAGCTCTAGGACCTTCCTCACTAATTAACTGGGTACTAACAATTTCTCTATTTCTTGGCCCTACTCTTGGCTCACATGGTATAACAAATCATTCTTAATGTAGAAATATGGATAGGATTCCTTTGTGGTTCCTTCTACCGGGACCCCATTAACTTCTACCGCCTGGCTAAACCCATTTTTCAACTGGGGATCATTAGCCTGTTCTCTACCAAAGTTAGTTAGGGACAGTTCTAGACTTCCAAAACCTTCTTCATCTGGAGTTTGGTCGGTTACCTCCACGGGTAACTCAGACACCTGATCATCAACAGGCCCTGTCTCGGACAACTCTTCTCCCTCTGGTCTCCCTCTGTTAGGGGTAGTGACCAGTGCTAACTGGGGTGGGGGTGCATCTCTTTTTTTCTTGTTCCTACGTTCCCGTTTTGACTTAGGGGTTTTAGACACCTCAGCGACTAATTCGGGGTCTGTAAATGGAAAAAGCTCATCTGGAGTGGGATTGTTCAAGGTGAGCTGTCCTTTGATCAGGGTGTCAAAACCAGGGAAATTACAGCCTAACACTAGGAATGGGGTAATTTTGGCACAACTGCTGCCATAGTTTCGATGACATGCCCCTCGACTTTTACTTTTATCAGAGTCGTGGTGTACGGAAGCGTACACCCATGCACACATAATACCCGCAACTTCTCACCCTGGGGTAACCGGAGAGGCTTAACCAACTTCCCGGATACTAAGTTAATATTGCTCCCTGAGTCTACCAGTGCGGAGACTGGTTTTCCATTTAACATCACCGTGGTGAGGAAGTTGTGGGTACGTTTTCCCTCGCGGGTCATACCCACCACTCCACAAAATTCAGACATCACAGAACCATATGCACATTCCATTGGCTCAGACAACTGTGGGCAGTGAGCCTTAATATGCCCCGTCTCCCCACACTCAAAACAAACAATTGGCCCAGTTCGTTCTTGAAACCCTTTCTGAAATTTAGAGTTTCTGTCTCTATCCCTGTTTGTTAGCTTCTTGCTGGACAGCGGTGCTGTGTACTAAGGCCTTCACAACGTCTTCCATAGTGGCAGCTACCGCGTGGACAGATTCCACCAAAAGCAATCTGTAGCTCCGCCCCTTTTACAGGGTGTTCGCCAACCCACTTCTGACACCACGTGTGGCAGGATGGCCGTGGTAAGTGAGGAGACAACACGTCTTTTCCGGTGAAATAATGCTGTTGGGTTTATTTGTCCAAAAACTTTAACTAAACAATGGGTACACTGTCCCTTTAAAATTGAAATGAAACCAAAACCTAACCCCGGTCGGGGTACTAGCTAAACAAAAGTGCAGGCTAACTATCTGGCTGGCTAGCTAACCTATTCCAGCCCAATAAAGTACAGCAAACGCAGTTGGCTCCTTACCTGGGAGCTTTATTCTTCCCTCTTGGGACAGGATCGCTTTGGGCAGCTTGTGTCTGTCTTAACACTTATCTGTCTTCCCTCTATGCCTCAGAGAGAGAGACTGCCGCCCCAGAGGCATTTCCTCTTCCTGTTTTTAAATCAGGTAAAGGAGCTTTATTCAAATCACCTGTGGTCTGCTTGACAAGCTGAGTTAACCCCTCATTTACTGGATAGCATGCATACTGCCATCTCCTATTCACATACACGGAGTCAATGACCCTATCACAGACCCGTATACTTTCTCCTTCAGAAACTATTTCCTAATAACCATATTATGATAACCCTGAAAGGGGAAGAGCTAAACAAACATTGAAATGTTGAAGACAAGCAATTGAAAAGCCAAAATGCAGATACATTTCTTAGACTACTACCTAGTCATTGGCTACCATACAGTATACTAATGACCTGACTTTCTATTAATGGAATTCCTTCAATTTAGAAACCCCATGCTGTTTCGCACCAGTATCGGTTAGATGAAAACTTTCATAGATCCCGGATATTGGTTAAAAGTGAAAACTATTCTAAGGCTACGATTATACCAGATGCCGCTGAGCGGCAGCGCGATCCAGTGATGACACCCTCATGTGTGCCGCCGAGCGGCATCTTATCAAGAGGAGAGGAGACATGGAGGCGTGGCCGTGAACGGTTCACCCTCATTGGCTGAACCGCTCACGTGACGCAGCCGTCGCCTGCCAGAAACAAATTTCGAAGTTTCTACAGGAGTCTGGCGCCCTGCAGCTCCAGGCAGCGCGCATGTCGCTAATGGTATGTAAACCTACATTGGATTTCTGCAATTTGTTTTTGCACCGCGCGGCATCGCACTATGCAACACCACCGGAGTTTTTTGGTATAATCGCAGCCTTAGGTTTGCAACAATCAATTTCAAGTTGCAATAAAGTAGATCATGTAAAGCCCATTTTTCTATATCTCTTCATATACCGTACTCACTCCTAGGTTAAATTCACCCAAATCCAGGTTGTAAAAGATAAGAAAAAAAAACACTTGGAGGCAGACAGGCTTGTAAAAATCAAACAATGCTTTCGAACTAACGTTAGTTTATCTATCCAGAGGAAACGCAGAACTTATTTTAAAATGTGGGATTCGCGGCATTAGCCAATAAGACTCCTTTGAGACATAACATAAGTGAGCATGTCTGTATACATTTATTGCTGCTTTTTTATTTATCTACGTTCCTTATTGACAAGCCTTCTCCTCCTAAAGAACAGGTTAGAAAATGTGTATTCTAATCGGTTGCAGTAGTCTCATAAAATAGCGAACAATGAATTAACCTTGAAAGCCGCGTTATTGAAAGGAAAACTTGAATATAGGTTAATGCCTCAGTATCTCAATATTTTTTTTTCTTCCTTCTTAAGTTTCCCTCTCAACTAAGAATCAGCTTACCCATATAAATATCCCGAAAATAGACTGACCTGTGGGAGGAAACCTGTCCAATAAAAGAAGATCTACAGTTTTTGTTTAATCCACTAAAAAATGGAAATGTTTTATATCTCGATCAGGAAATGCAAACCACAAGTGACCTGCTGCCACTACAGCAGAAGCATTTTATTTGTGCAATTATCTCCTGCTTCTATTTTTTCATACATTCTGCTCCTAAAAAAAAAGAAGTTTAACTTAAAATGCGAATGATGTATTTTTCTTTATTGTGAAATAACATGACCCGAATGTTTTATATAAATATATCATGCTGGCCTATATAGGCAAGATGGCACATTTTGAATGTTTTATCTAGGAAGATTTTCATGTTATTAGAAATCTTCATGAAATTGTTTCTAGCTTGAGTACAGGTGAAACTTTTATTCAGGTTCCAAAAAAAGGGCTGCAATATGTTTAGTACTTTATGGAATCATGTTTTATTTCAGTAAATAATTCTTATCTTTCATTCCAATAAGTTTTAGACGTTTTCACTCCCCCTAACAGTAATGATAAGCAGCAGTAAGGCATACATAGGTTCAATCCCACCTAGCCAGTCGGCAAACACACTTCCGAAGAGGAATTCCATGCCAACTATATAGAGTTGATAATCAGCCTAAAGCACCAACCTAATGACTGGAATGGTGTCAGACCCAAAAGGACTAGAACCCACAACCTCTGCTTTTCTAGGCCATAATCCTAGCAGTGTGAGCTAAACCAGCAGATGTGGAGTATTACTGTCAAAACCTATTTTTGAGCTGCTCACATGTAGCTAATATATTTATTCGCATATCTCACCAGTATCTCAGGTGGGCTCCACAAGTAACATTAAGCTGTCAACCAAGAAGGGGAAGTGGTCTGCTTATGAAAGAAGCCATGAGCAGTGAGCCACTACAGGTATATGCACTAATTTTGGTGCTACATTATGGATATGCACAACAATCGCTACAGTATAACAGAACAGGGACAAAAATATTCACTGTGCCATCTGCCAGAGTGCCAGACACATACTGAATTAAAATACTTTATTTTAAAATAAATAAAACTCTACAAACTGCAGGAAGGTATTCCACTTGCTTCCTACAGCACACAAAGTGTTATTGGGTTGTCTAAGGCACCTTAGTAATGGGGTATGGTGTCATACCCAACAGGATCAGAAGTTGAAACCCAAACAATCGCTGTTATTCTAAACAACAGCTCTATCAGTGTGAGATAAACCAGTTTATGGATTGCAGTGCACACTGTCTAACAGCTTACCTCCAAGGGATATCTATTTTATTTTGTATTTGTAACCTTGAAAGCACTTCAAACACAAAGTAACAATATGTACTGAGGGCTATGAGTTCCTGAGGCCAGGTGACATTAAATAAAAGATTTACAGAACATGGGAAACCTCACTCGACTGGGTTAGAAGAAAATGGGCACCACTGCTGCTCTAGGGATCACAGTTATAACCGCAGTTTGACAAGTAAACACTATTATTATTTGTAGACGAATATTCTTGGTACTATTTGGATATTATACATTTTGATCTTATTATACCAAATCTGTGCAATCTCATTATATAGATTGTTCAGGGGGCATTACATCCCTTCTACTGTATGTACCTATCTATTTAAGCGAATAGGGTCTCTTTCAGGGTGACTGCACCTCTGAAGAAGCCAATGTGTGATTTAATGCATTTTGAATTTTCAATCTGCATTATCAAACAAGCTCCAAATCAGGAGATTTTTTTGTTCTGCAAACATAAATATACAGACTTCGTTCATTGCTTATCGTTTAGCTTAAATTACTGCTACAGTAAGTACTTAGTCTCACTACTTGCACCAGTACACATTGTGGTTTGATCACCCTTAGAGCTTGTGCTTTTTATAATTAAGTTTACTTTTATTATTCACTTCATTCTGTCTCTTAATAAGTGTATAACTTTTTAACTCACTTTAGTTAATACATCACGGATATAATGTATTACGTTAATGTATACACTATTTTGCAGCTCTTTGTAGGTCCTTCTCATTGTTTTTCATTGTATATGTATTAAAGTTACTTTGTCCAGGTCATTATACATCTCTAAGGGATTTTTTACCCACTTGGAGTATTTAGGACTACACCTCATCTAAAGGATTGCCTTTTCTGTTTCTTCATATTCTAATAAAGATGAAATATAACCCATGTTTTCTGACACATAATTAAACACAAGGGAAGCACAGGTTTGTATTAGTGGTGTTAGCCATCAGTTGATTTAGCTCACACTGCTAGAGCTGTGGCCTGCAAAAGCAGTGGGTGTGGGTTCTAGTCCTGTTGGGTCTGACATGATTCCAGCCATTAGATTTGGTGCTTTTGGCTTATTATCAACTCTATAAAGTTGGTATGGAAATCGTTTAGAATAAGACTCATTTAAATAAACTATCGAGTCATTATCATATCTCCCGGCCGGGTACCTCAGGCGTGCTTCTTTTTCAGCACAGACATGTCACTCTAATTTATTTGGTGGGACGTTTGAGGTGATAAATATATACAACTGGAGACAACTATTGCAATTAGAAATCTCTCCCTCTTTCGTCCAGGAATAGATTGATCTCTGCCTTTGTGTGACGGTTCAAGATTCCTTCCCCTTCTTTCACCCTCTCTGTCCCTTCCCCTGCCAACCTCCCTTCGCTTACCCACTCCTGTCCCGCTCCGACAACCTCTGATGCAGTCCCTTTGCCTCAGCGCGCGCCCCGCAGGTCTCACGCACCTGCGCGGTCCCCGAGCCCCTGCGGCGACGCTCCCCACTCCCAGGCCATCTTAGGGCCCACTTCCATTCCCTCACCTCCCCTCTGTTCCTCCATTTCCCTCTGCTGGTGTGCCCGCGGCACGGCGCTCTGCGCATCTCGTGACGCAGCCTGTGCGTGCGCACTCAGTTTACAGAGGGCACGCGCACACGCTCCTCTTCTAAGGCCTGTCAATCTCTTGACTCCTCCTCCCATGCCCTGCAAGCTATATCTCTGTCTGATCCCTCTGTCTCCTCCTCCTCTCCTCCTGACCTATCCCTGTTGTCTCCCACTTCTCTCTCTGCTCCTCCTCTCTCTCCCATTGGTGTTCCCTCCTTTATAATCCCTGTCTGTCCTCTCTATCATTGCTCTGCAAAGTTCCTGTTTTCCCTGTGTGTGCAGTCCTATGCTTTGCTCTCTCTCTGTGTTTCAGCCTGTACCTGCTCCTGCTTATCTTTGGATTCCCCTGGTTTTGACCCCTGCTCGTCCTGGACTACCCTGCTCTCTGTTACCCTTGAACCTTGCTACGAACTCTACTCTGCTGACCTCTGGAACCCTTGGACTTGGCTTACAAACTTGACTACTCTGCTTTCTGGATCCCTGGACTTTGGCACACGGACACTACCATTCTTACGTTATTCCACCAAGACGTTGCAAGTATACTAACTATTTTCCAACAGGCCCAGCAACACCATACCACACTCCGGTCTTGCCCCCACTGCGGTGGGTGGGTGGTAATACCGTTCCCACCTCAGTATTGGGGTCTTGCCAGGTCTGCGGGCATACAGGCGTGACACTTTGAAAGAAAAAAATCCAAAATTGCGGATTGCTCTTTTGGAGAGTGATCCGCGGAAATCTGTGGACTTAAGGAGGCGGATTCAAATCCGCAAATAAAATTTGCCTATCTATAATTATTAGGTATCCAGGAATGGGTGCGGAGTTGCTGAGGAGCAATGAAAACTGGTATGTTGTATAACCTACAGAACACCTACAAGCTCAAATTGAACCCCCAAAATACCCATAACATATATATAAGCATATAAGTTTCACAGAGGAGTGCTACTGAGCATGGCAATATATATTTAAAACCAGAGACATAACATAAAACACAGACAAAGCTCAGTGCACATCCAGAAAAACTTATATACGGTACAGTGCCTAAATATACATGTATAAATAACTAATAAATAAAATGGTCTTTTAGTTTAACATTTTGGCCAAATTGTTGTAAGCCCTTGAGCCAAACTTCACGGCAGACCACGTTTCAAGGGTCCCTACACTAATATAAATTCTTAATAACCTGTGCATTGCCAGGAAGAATGATTTATAATAAATCTGTCAATATAAGTTGCAAAAGTTCTAAGTCTGATTGAAGCTTTTATTAACCTGTACATTACCAGGAAAAGCACTCTGTAATAGATTTGTCACAATCACACTGCATGCAGGCAAGTTCCCCTGATAGTTGGAGATGCCATGGAGTGAGCTTTTAACCATTTAAATGTGGGAGGGAGTGAGCTTCAATTGGATAGGAGGTTGCCACCCTCCAAAACAGCCAAGACTAGCTGCACAAGAATTATAAAACATACAGAACACCTACAAGCTCAAATTGAACCCCCAAAATACCCACAACATATATATGCATATAAGTTTCACAGAGGAGTGCTACTGAGCATGGCAATATATATTTAAAACCAGAGACATAACATAAAACACAGACAAAGCTCAGTGCACATCCAGAAAAACTTATATACGGTACAGTGCCTAAATATACATGTATAAATAACTAATAAAATTTTTCTGGATGTGCAACCTCCTATCCAAAGCTGGGCTTTTTGAACACGGACTGCAGTGTGTACTCATCTCTGGACCTCTCTGGACAACGGAATAGAACACCAGGACACTTTGCATTTAGTTTTTAATATGAAACGCCTAAATAGATACAATTAGTTCAGCAGATGATAAGATGACCACAGTTGGTCAAATTTATCAATATTTTATCGAAAATTATGACTTTTACAAATTTTCACCAGATGCTCTGGGGTGGAAGCGTTCGATAAGGAAAAAGTTATGTACTGTATCGATCCACATTTTTTTCGTATTGCTCCTGCACCCGGAGTTACAGGAGGAGGGTATTGGTGTGTTGCCCCTGAATTTTCCAGTATCTTTGATCATGGAGAGTTCAAAAGGCGAAAGATCATGGTAAAACCAACAAAGAATCGTCAGTCCTAAGCAAGCAATGCGCCAGCGCCAGCACCGGCTTCCAATAACGGTCCGACCGTCTGTGAAAACCTGCTGACCGGCAACCCTTGCTATCAGCCCCCGCCTGGATACCTGCAGCCTGAGCAGGATTTCACTTACAGATACCAGCAAGCTTGCATGTACCAAAACGATTTCCAGCTTCATCAGCTGTCAACTACAGGTCTAGCAGGCCCGCTGCCACCTGTCAACTATGTGTATAATCAAGACTACGGGACTGGCAGTGGCTCGGCGCCAACCGAATGGCAAAGTCTATGGTGGGTACAGCTGCCGTATGTAATTATTTTTTTACCATATCAATACACAGAAAAGCGATTCTCCTGCAATGAATCACTTTGCTTATGGTTATTTAATTCTTTTTGTCACAATTCGCCAAAATGTAGTCCAGTAATATCATTGGCTGAGCAGCGTCTACAGTTAGGCGCATGCGCATTGGAACCTTGTTGAAACACATATGCGTCTCATCATATCTAGGCGCATGCATGTACTGTATGTGAACAAAAGATGCCCCCCGAGAAAATAATTGTTGGGACTGACCGAGCTGTACTGTAGTTCAAAGACATACAGTATTTTCAACAGGTTATCATAATGTTTTGATCCCCACACCCCCAAATCAATAAAAATCACATAAAGCATGTGAATGACCAGTGTCGCATTAAAAAGCTACAGTACCGATAGAATATCAGAATAAAAATAATTTTTATTCAGGCACAGATGTCTGGAAACAAAACAAAAACAACAAAAAAAAGAAATAGTTTTTTTTCCAGACTTGAACTTCCACATGATTGTGAAGTTATACACGCATGCACATTAATCATCAACTACTGTAGGTCCCTTCCCAAAGAGGATTACATGCAGGTGCTGAAATGTGACACCAGGCTCTGTACGTTATACACGCAGGAATGTGATGTCAGCTTCGGGATGTTTGAAGCCAGAAACCCATCTGGCTTTCAGAAAGCCATCTGGCTGGGAGAGGTGTTCTGTACTGTAGATAAGAAGTTGAAATAATAATTTAGCCTTGTGTGTGCGGGGATGAGAGGGAGAGCGCTGTATGCACCGAAATGCGATTTTGGCGCGAAAGTGTATATGGATATAAGGATGCATCTGTGAACTTCTCTTTACACCTTGAGAAAGTCCTTTACGGACGAAATGCGTAGGTGCGTTCCTACCATTGTTTGTTTTTGTACTGACCATTAAATCACTTTTTTAATACTTATCCCTCATTTTTTGGCGATCCACTAGCTGGTATGCTGCTGAGAAACGCTGCTGTGCTCCTCTACATCCTTGCTGTTTGTGTTTACCCTGAGAGGACAGCACGCTGGAACTGATCCACTAATCAAGGACACCACCAAGGAAGGTAAAGGGCCTCGGCCCATTATACTATTACCATCCAGTGCTGGACTGACTGAGTTATTTGCCCAGGGTGTAGTACACTACTATTAGGAGACCTATTTTGGGGTACCCGCGTGGGGACCACCAGGCCTCTAGTTTCTCACCCTGGGATGTTATGGATTATACTCTATGGCCTTGAACTTGGATCTATTATGGAATATGGAAATATTATAATTATAATGAGCTACTCATGGTGATGCACCAAAACACTACTTACCTATCTAAAAACTAGATGAAGGTCAAACTGTAAATGCACTTTGTATATGCTCATATTCACTTCCATTTGAGTGTAAAGTGTTCACTTTTTCCACCACATTTTAGTAGAAGTCCCAGTGATGTGTTAAAGTAGCTTCTATTTTCATCCTTTAATCTGCTAGCACAAACCTAATTCCGCTATCCGTCTATAATATCTTTTATGGGGGAAAGAAATAGGAATTCACAGATATTAGTAAATCACTTTCTACTCCTAGGTCACATTTATCTTTTATCTCCTTTTTTTTATATTTTGACTGTCAGTGTTGCAACTACTTTTTAGTGATCCCGAAGGATAAAACCTGTTCTTCACATCTTATAATGGAAGGTAGTAATAAACAGCAATAGAAAGTCTTGTGTTTGGAAGTTGTCCCATTTTCAAGGTCAGGTCCTAATATCTTTAGCCTCGCACAAAAAGTAATGCAGCATTTAGTAGAGAAAAGAATAAAGATGAATTAAACCAACCTTTACAATAACCAGGGCTCTATAACTCTTATTACAATTACAAGCTGAGTGCACCAGGTAATATATCAACTGGAAGGGTATCAGACTATGTTTTCATGTGCATTATTTAATTGTGAATAATATATTGTTTTGAGGATGGTAATTATTAGTGACAATAACCCCCCCCCCTCCCCCACTCCATAAAATTGAATTCTGTCATTGTCCACAGCTGTGCAAAAAGTGCCCTAGACATAGGGCCATATTTAAGAAGTGCAACTCCCTAAGACACACCTTCAGTGCCGAAAAAGATACCTTACAGCACACAGTACATGGACCACAATGGGATATTTACTAAGCTGGGTTTGGGAGGTGTCCTACAAAGTGTGGCTACTAGTCTTCCCTCGCTGGCACGCAAGCCCTGGTAAGAGCAGGCAGTGCCAGTACCAACTATGGGTTTTCCCCACACAGGCAGCTTCCCTTGAGTGACAGGGGAGGAGGTGGGACTAGGTCCGTGTTCTGCCCAATCCTTGGTTCAGACCTAGTACCTTCCCACTACTGTACTTAATGGAGTTGCAACCCCAAATTCAGTAGTGTCTCTACCATTGAGAGAGACAAGATCTCACGCAGGGCTGCTGTGCACTGGCAAGCCCTGGTCCTCTTCCCTAAGGGGAGGATTGAGTGATTACCTTTTCACCTGGTCCTACTAGAGGGCTGGGGAAGAGCAGGGACAGCTGCGGGGGCCCTTGACCCGTAGTGAAGGTCCAGGGACCAAGTTTGGAGACCAGACCAGTGACTGTATGGGGCAGGGACAGCCTTGATACTGTGTGTGAGCAGAAAAATAAAACCGGTTCCAGTTGAATATACCTCCTGCCTGGTGTGTGATCTTACTGGGGGAGAGGTAACCATTTCTACCGTAGAAGATTGCATCCATACATCTGGAGCCTGCGGCAGATGGAGGCGCTGTGTACTATGGAGTGGAGTATAAAAACCATCAAACTTAGCTCTAGCTGGCCACCATCCCCCATCATGGAGGATTTTTCAATCATTCACTGTATATAATCTCATGCATTTTAATATGATGGTTTAATAAAACTTTATTATTTTTCATCGCAATCCTTTCATGAACTGCATAGGAGGTTGTGTATGAGTCAGTTCATTCTATCACTATTAATGATCGAGATATTATATCTCTAGGACTCATATGATCATTATTGATAAATCCACAGCAAGTGCATATTGTACGATCTTTTTGGACCCTCAGGTCTTTTTGTAAAAATATTAAATAAAAAGTACACTATCATTAATATTTTAAAAAAGGGCAATGTCACTAGGTGGTATTATAGTGTTCCAGAATTTATACTGGATTTGTAATAGTGAACATACTTAGACTTGTAATATCACGCTTAGCAATGTTTACAATTGCTACATACAGTAGCTTAAAATGTGTTTTATAGTTTTCCAAATTAAGGGCTAGATATACATAGCTCCATTAGTGACTTAACAATGAGTTAACTTAAATTAAGTACCAACAAAGGAAAGTGTTCTTTCCAGTAAGGGCAGTTACAATATGAAATTCAGTACCCATGGAGACTGTGATGACAGATACAATAGACTTGTTGAAAAAAATGGTTGGACATCTTTTTAGAAAGGAAAGGTATTCAGGGATATACCAAATAAGTAAACATGGGAAGGATGTTGATCCAGGGAGTTATCTGATTGTCAATTCTTGGAGTCAGGAAGGAATTTTTTTCCCTTTATAATATATATTTATATGATATTTCACTGGGGTTTTTTGTTTGCCTTCCTCCGGGTCAATATACTGTAAGTACGGATATTGGACGAAGTATCTGTCGTTTAAATTTAGCATAGGTTGAACATGATGGACGCATGACTTTTTTCAACCTTATCTACTATGTAATTATGTAACAGAAATCTTCAAAGCTCAGTAACGATGTATTAAGTGCAGTTTTCAGCAGTAACGAGCCCTTGCGTTACTATAACAGACATTAGTGCTAATGATATGCAAAGAGGTGTTCCCTCTAACAACGCATATTCACAGAGCGCCGCTATGGTTACCACAGGGATTTAACATGATGTTAGTTAGGTCCTAGCTAAACCTGCCGTAAGTCACATCTTTGTGCGTTAGATATTTAGCACATCTACGCAGTCAACACACACAGTAGCTTCTTACGCATTTACATCAACATACCACAATGCATCATTATATAAATAAGGGGAATAGCAACACGGAACAGCATTCTCTAACAGCACATGGACATCAAGGCAGAACAGGCCACTGCTGTTGGTCCTACCCCAAGAAGAAGGATCCATGATTCAATTTTGTGAGGCAGAAATCAATGTCGTGGTAATTGGAATAGTTTATCAGTATGCCAAGCTATCCACAGAGATTTCTTATATGATCTCAATATCTGAGAAGAACAGAATTTGGGCTCAAATCATTGATAACATCAATGCTGTGGGCCATAGTCAGCAAACCATTGAAAGGGTGAAGAAGAAGCGCTGTCATGATGGAGGGTGACCTAATCACCTCAATAACTTGCCAATACTTAGTAATACAGCCAATAGTAACAACAAAAACACATAGAAGTTCCTCCTTGAATGCACTCAGAAAGGTAAATAAAGATGATATGGTAAATATAGTTAAAAACCTTTTAATCACATAAGTAGTAAAACATGTTTGTATAGAGGGGGATGGTAAAAATTCCAAGGCCAATCCCTACTGACAGACCAAATGAATCTTCCAAAATATACACACGGAAGATAGTGTAAATGACAGTACATCACCTAGATGTGGATACGTAGACTGCAGGAGTCACCATGTACATCCTCAGACTTGGAAACCTGTCCTGTCCACAGTGTTCCTATTTACAAAAAACCGTCAACCTCAAGAAATGAGGCTGATGGTACAGAATCTGAGGGGGTGATAAAGGAGCAGTCGATATGGTAATGAAGTATACCTACAGAATGTCAGTGAACCACATGAAGGTATAATGTATATCAACTCCAGAACAGGATGAAATCAACATAACATGAGGAAAAAGTAACATACAGTGAGAACAAAAAACCACACACAAAAAAAAACACTAGCTACGTGGCTTAGTGGTATAAAACTCTGCAAAAGGGCATGCACAAAGTGTGCTCTGCTGATGCCCAGAGGCACGGTTCTGTGACCGTATCCAGTTATAGCCTCATATGCTCAATAGGACAGTCAGCGCAGAGATGCATATATGGAGTCTCCTAGATAGAACCCACTGACTCTAATGGCAAAAAATCCCCCTTAGGTCACAATAAAGCATGCAGTGCAAGAAGTGTAATCCGTACTTTATGTGCTGATGCGGGAGCCACCCTTCCCTTCCCCCTCCCCCTCTTCCCCACTCCCTGACATTGTGCTGATGCGGGAGCCACCCTTCCCTTCCCCCTCCCCCTCTTCCCCACTCCCTGATTTACTAATACAGCCAATACTTAGGAACAAAAATGCTGCAGTGTGGAATCAATGCTGCTCAAAGATGCGATGACCTGGTGATTATGCTCCCTCCTTTCCCTGATTTTGTCCCACTACCCCTATCCACAACAAAGCCCCCCACCCCCACAGTAATGGGCAATAGCCCTATTTGCAAAATGTGGCTAAAAGGGATGTTGACATAGACTAAACACACCCCGAACCAAGGAGCATAGACCAATTAAATTCCCATCACAGGCCAAACTTCTCCCACCATCAGGATGGTCATTTAACCTACCTAAAACTGGTCTTGCGAGCTACCACCAACCCAACCACACTTTAAAGCGTGACCTGCCACACCAAATTCAGGAGGCCATTCGCTATATTTGAAAGGTGGACCCAATTCATTCCTATAACCTCTTGGGACTGAACTGAAGCCAAGTTGTTCCCTCCCATATGGAGCAACAGTAGATCTGGGGGACCCCATGTCCACTTCTGGCTAAGCAGCTCTGGTACTATATGGTGCTGTCTCATACCCCTGACAATTTCATGATGTCCCCTCTCTAGCCCATTGATTTCCTGCATGGCCTCCTTGCTGCTTTGTGTGACCCAATTGACGTACAAATCCTCACAGATCCATGCTTTCAGGCGGTCAGTACCTGATAAAACGACAAACCGCAAATACCAATTTATACCTGCCCAATTTACTGAGTACCTTCTCGTCCAATCCCAACCTGCTACCTTCAGTGCTGCCTTAATTCGGAAAGAGTGCAATACCATAATTACACCCCTTTACACCTTTTCCAAACATACCTTCAATACCTTCAAGATAAAACTGAAAGTGGGACATTGGCAAGCCATCCTCATGCACATGGAATGGCCCCCCCACATGCAGATCTGCCTTGCAAACAAACCCAAAATCTGCTACCTCCTAAACTTCTCCACTTCACCTACCACAACCTAATAAAATGATGCAGTTACTTGTCCAGACATCGTGAATGCCGAAAGAGCACGCTGTGTCCCAGTAGAGACTGAAACTGCCGTTTTAAGACCTAAACACATCCACACCAGGCTCCTCAGTTTTTCCTACTTCTTGGGACGGAGACTGTAAATAATGTCTTCCGTATCAATTGATACCCAGAAAGCTGAGACAAACTAAAGGACTCTCCATGTCCCACACCCTAAATCAACAAATTAACTCGAGAAATTCTAATAATAGCCTAGCACATGTTTGAGCCAGCCCATCCCATGAACTGGAAGTCATCCAGATACAGAATGTCCCCTAGAATGGCTAAATACTTACTACTACGTTTTATTTTTCCACCCACAGTACCACTAGCACCTGAACCACTGTAGCCTGAGACTCACCTTCAGATTGCCACAGTGTTGCCCTGCACGCTTCCCTGCATCACCTGCAACACCACTGAATTACTGGATCCGAGATGATAAAAGGGGGCAACACCACACCTCTACCCCTGATACTCTGTTTCTACATTAGATTTATGGCCCTAATCCCCATCACACTCCATTCCCTTTATGGGTTCCCCTTCCCCTCCACAAGCACTGTCATCCCTCTCACCTATTACCTTTATGCCCCCTTCCCTCACAAAAGTCTTTCCTCATTGGCCACTGGCTTCTGAGGGTGGACAGTTATCTTCTGGGCAGTCATAATATCCTTACTGTGACTCCAGGGTCCCCCTGCTGATGAAAGTCTCTCTGTTGGGCAGGAGTGCTCACGTTATTGCATGCTGGGGCAACCCCCCATGGTGTCAAGACCACTGCCAGACAGCAAAGCAGCACCACTCCTTCTGTTCCTCTCCCCTCCTCTCCTGTTTCCAGTTGGACCCCCTGCATGACTGAGACTGTTACCTGCCCCCACTTTAGCAGCGCCACTCCATCCCATCCTATCTTCACTTCCTCTGACATCATCAAGCCCTGCCATTCTGCCACCTGGGTTCTATTCTTCGGTTCCTTGCATTGCACCTGTGCTCCGCTGGTCGACCCTCCAGCTGCTCTATCTCCTCTGCTTTTAAGTTTTGTGACAGGAGCCACTCCAGTCCTCACCTGTGCTCTTCTTTGTGGAGCTCCTGCGATCAGTCTGCTCTGTCGTTTTGTCCTAAGTGGAGGCCACTCCCTGCAGCTCCAGGAACGTTTTCACTTCATGTCCTTATGCCTCCACGGGCCATCATGTCAACGTCTCGACACCCAAGCTGCATCACACTCAACGTCTACTCCCAGAGGTAGGTAAAAGAGGAAGGGCTAACTAAATAACCTTTAATCCCCATGCCCTCTGTCACACATATACATCCCGTGGGGAAGGGCCCCTATGATTCTAAGTCATGCCACCCCTCCTCTAAGAGTCGAGGGCTCTTTTTCCCTTCAAGTATATATAAATAAAACTCTGGAAAGAATCACAAATGGCCACTAAATGTCATACAGCATATCAACAGTTGGTAGTGATGCACTATTCTTATGGCGCATCATTCCTAAGACCATAAAAAGCTGTATTAAGGCTTACATATGGCAAAAGAAATATGTAGAATTTTCTTAAGTAATGCAAAGACAATGATTTACAAGAATTATTCCTTGTAAAACGCTTGATTCCGCAGCATTACACGATGAAAACCTCAGTGCTGGGACACATGCTGTTGGCAACAGCCCAACATGTCTCATCCTGCCAGTTGGGCCTGGCAGATTTCTTTAGCAAACAGTTAACATATATTAACATGTCAAATATAAAACAAATACTCTTTGAAAGAAAACAGATCGCTGGAAAGGTTCACACTAAAATACAATCCTGTTGCAATTAAAATGAACAGAGTGTGAGGTCCTGAGGGCCTGTAGGAAAGATTTACAGAATACAGCAGTGCCCAGTTTCCCTTTTAGCATTTGCCTACTTGTGCCGGCGGCATCACCAGATAAAAACGTGGAATAATAATAGGGTCAAATCTTGTGTTCTTTTGATGCACCTGAATTGAGGATAGCAATGTAATCACTAATGACAAAATCTGCTGCAATGTACATAGTGTTTTGCATATGTTCCTTTTTTTTTTTTTTTACAAGACCTCACCCTTTCAAGTTAACTATGTCATTTTTGGAGTCTGAGTTGCAGGGATGTAAAGTGACGAGCCGAAGGTCACAAGATGCTCATGCTTGGATTCCTATTCTTCTCCTGCCTCAAAGGCAATAACATAACCTCGGGATCCCTCTGGTCATGTATTGGCATAGGGTAATAAAGTACAGTAATTACATTTAAGATCTGATGCATTATAATAAATCTGATGGAAGCGAAAGCCCAGAGCACTTCCCTAACAACACACGTGTGCATGTAACAGTGGCTTTTGGCTGTCTTGGGGTTTTTAACCACTTTGCTGCCAGAGGGGCCTGATTTGCAATGACAACGAAAAGGTTGAGTATGTTAGGTGGTAATGTCAAGGGAAAAGTCCAGTATACGGCAGCTGTAGTACTATTAGAAATGTAAAGATCTGCGGTAATATATCAAAAGTTATCACAGATGAGAATTTATTTTAGACAATTGGCCACATTACTTTTAAGATGAGCAAAGTCTAGCTGCAAATTAGTTAAAGATGAGCTTCCTGATATTTACAGCAATAGCAGCTATTCTTAAAGTGCCACATGGACATAAAACATAATACGTTCTGAACAAACTTTGCCAGTAGATTGCTTTTTAAATCCTAATGTTTTCAAGTAATTTGCATCATCTTTATAGTAAGTCTGATCATGTTCATGTGACCTGGGGATTAAACTTTGACTTGCATCAAAGTTTTTGTCTTTGTGTCTTAATGAAATAGGGGGAGTAGATTACTGTGAACAAAAGGTATGAGTATTTTTAGGGCTCATGCCCAAATATGTGCCAAGATACATTCAATCTAACCTTGAACAGTGATGTTGCTTTTTTGCACAGCAAATGCCCTTTATACTTTAAGCAAGACTATTACCAGCATTGTGGCAGCAATGCAAGGAACTGGTGTGACAGATATGAGGCAACAGTAGTGAAAAGAGGATATTACGGCCCTAAATTAGTGCAGGGTTTCTGCTTCTCTCCAGGGTTTGGAGATTTACCAAGGGGAATCCAGACCGGGACTTCTAGCTCTCCCAGCTTTCACAGGACTGGAGCAGCTGATTGAGCAGGGAGATGATTAAAAGGTTGCTCTAAACAGAGCTGTTTGATTCTCAAGAGGAGGGTGTGCTGAAAAGCTGTGTTATGCTGAGAAAAAGACTTTTGTTTTGTTTGTTTGATTTACTCCTGCTATCTGCTGTAGCATTTGTATGGCAAAATAAACAGGCCAAGCTTTTCACCTCTGTGTCAGAAGACTGTCTCCTCTACCTGGAAGGCTGTGTGAAAGTGCTGATCCTTGGACAAAAGGTACAGAGCAAGAAGGTACTTTGTCACACTGGCTTTCTAACTTTTTTTGCTGTAAGTTAAAGTTCTCCTGAAGGTTTGCATCAATCTGTTTGGGTGATTGGGTTATATACTGACTTGTTGACATGGGTGATGTCTTTGTAATAAAGTGGCAGGTTAATTTACCTGAAAAACTGTAAATTATAATAATGTCTTCTCAGACAAGCCACATCAAGAAAGTAATAAACTCAAATGGTGTGTGATTAAGATAGATCCTAGTTCCCATGTAATTATGATTTCAGGCTAAGACCCCGATCCCTCGGTCAGCGCGCCCGCACTGCAGACAGGCGGGTCGCTGACAGACACAGACCGCGATATGCGGTCTGTAGGGAGCGGGAGCCGGGGTTGGAGTGGGAGGGAGGGGCGTGGTTTAAGCGGAGGAGGGCGTGGTTTAAGCGGAGGGACCTGCTACCCCCCCCCCCCCCTCCACGGGCTCGGGCTCCCGGGCTGCAGGAGGGAGCTGCTGCGGGCTGCCCTACTCACACGCTGACACTCAGGCACACACACACTCAGGCACACACAGACAGGCACTCATGCGCACGCACACACACACACACGCAGGCACTCACGCACTCAGGCACACACATACACACACACAGATAGGCACTCAGACACACACATACACACACACAGACAGGCACTCACGCTGCTTTCCCTCCACACTCTCCTCCCCGCTCCCCGAAGCCTCCCCTCATCCAGATTCCTCCCCTCCTCATTGGCTCACAGCCACACCACGTGACGCGTCGACGCTTGGGATTACAATTCTCTTGAATCCCCCAGCGGCTGACGCGTCACAGCGTGTAGTGAGCTGGGCTGTGAGGGGGGACTGGGACCGACTCGGGAGGATTCCCCTGCTGGTGGGGAATGCTCGTGCGGCCGCCCGCGCCACCGGGCGCAGCGGGTCCCAGGCCTAAGACTGCAGCAACAATAAATGTTTGTTTTTCCAATGGTTTTTGTTACATTGTGTATTCTGGCATACGGATCATGTGATCCCTTCTATAGCGATCACATTGTCACAAACCATTCCGGGAGAAGAATATGATGTCTCGGAGAACTGCAGTTGCGATGTTACCTAAAAGACAGCAAACATGGGAAAAACCTGTGTAACACCCTTTCCCTGCCGCTTAGGGGAAATGCAGGTAATTAGTGTTATGGTGCTACTTGTTAGGTTTACAGCAGGCCTAAGCCTCCTCTCCTGAGGAGCCTGGGGTGACTAGGTGCAGTGCCTTCACCCGTGAGGATCCCAGCGTGGCGGGAACCTGTATACATTTGTAGCAGGGTACCCTCCCTTGCCTCCTTCCTGGCGGTGGTCCTGTCACTCGGGATGATTTGTGTGAGTTGCGTCGGCTATATTGTGGTTGGCGCAGCCACATACATATGGACTGTGTGTAAGGCAGCGGCCATCTTGGGTTTGGAGCTGCAGGGAGAGGAGGTCCTGGCTGTTCAGGATTTCCTCTGTGGATTGGAGGTGGTGTGCTCAGTCCTGACTGAGCCAGCGAAGGGAGAGGTAGTGTCCAGGGAGCTAGTCAAGCCTCCTGGACTAGGCCAGACATGGTCCCGCAGCCGATAGGCTGCCGGTAGGCTCAGTTAGGGCTGGTGGGGGAAACTCAGTCAGTGACCCAACACACACAGGGACACAACACACAACAATACACACTGTACATACACACATGGGTGCAAGTGGCCAATAAGGTGGGCTTGATCCCTGCTCACAGGAAATAGGATACATTTGGAGCGCTGGGACCGCGCGTCAGTCAGAGCTGGGACAAGGACGCTTGTCGGTGCAGGCACCATTGTAATGTTCCTCCCTACATATCAGCTCTGATCTCGCGTTATGCCCCTGATCGTCTCCTACATTCTACCCAAACCTTTCCTTTCCACCCTTTCACCTCTACTGCTCTTTCTCACTTTAAACCTTTTCCCTCTCTCTCAACTTACCGGTGGAACTCTCTCACACTCGGTTTACTCCTATAAGGGATCTGTTCATCACCTAAGATGGCCGTTGCGATGAAGCAATCAGGACCATCTCGCTTCCTGCGCTAGTAAGTGTCGTCGACGCGACCGTCGCGTCAAAACAAATGCATTGTCGTCGGCGCTTATAGTGCACACGACGACGACAAAGCAACGGAGCGACAGTGCTACCAAAAATCTGGTAGTCATTGATATTTGATTTTTTCGGCAACGGTCTCCCGTTGAGGCCAATCAGGAGCTTCTCCGTCTCTCTGCCTTCCCCTTTTCTGATGTAAATGGCCTTGTAGCCAGTGACGTGCCTAAATTTGAAATGCAACTTTCGCAATGGCACTATAAGCGCGGCCTTACAACTCCAAGCACCTTCTCTTCCCACCTTTGAGTGAAACCTTAGAACTCACTTCTTAAATAAAGCATTTCATTAACCTAGAATCATGGCTACTGTCACACACCCACAATCACCCCTACCAGTGACTGACATCTACTGCACTTATTCCCTCACCTGCTGTCTATGTAACATGGAGAACACTGATCCATAGAGTGGCCGAGAATCGTACTCGACTGAACGGATAAGATGATGGTGCTGTCTCTGTAAATTTCCCAACATACCACTTACATTGTAAATTCTCCCGGGCAGGGATTTTCTTACCTATTGCCTGTTGCATTTATTGACTTATTGTATTATAATTCCTTGTACTGTATTGTCTCTCTTATAAGTATAGCTGTAGGTGCTATGTAAAAAAGATATGAATACAATTGCCGTGCACAAAAATGGGCAGGGCTACTGCACCATTGCACTAGCAGGTGCAATAATGTCTGAATGTCTGCTACATTTGCATAATCCGGGTTTGGCTTGCACATTTTAGCCTGGGGGTAAGCCTAGCAAACTAGTCCAAGAATCAGGTGGTTCACACACCATATACAAAGATGTGCACACCAGATACATACACCATGTACACAGATGTGCACACCAGACACGCACCATACACAGATGTGCACACCAGAGACGCACCATACACAGATGCACACACACGCACCATAGAGATATAAACATGCAATAAAGACGCACACCATATACATATGTACAGTACACACAATAGATACATATAGCAAATATGCACACAATGTTTTTATTTATATTTTTGCAGATTTGTAGATTTTACCTGGACTTTTATGCAACATTATGCATCTTTTTCTATTTGATTAATTATTTTTGGTATCCTCTTAGCTCTGGTTAATATTGGTTACAATTTACATTAATTTCTGTACTTATATGATTGTTTTGATGAGTTCTATATGCATTCTGACTCCAATCTCCCCCTGACAATCTGTGTCCTATGTATTCATGATTAACTTTTTTCTTATACTTTCTTATACTTATACTAAGTTACTTATACTTTCTAATACTTTTTTCTCTCATTTAGGTAATTTCTTATTTTTAATAATTAAAATTCTTTTTTAGTTTTTCGCTTATTAAAGTTATTTTTTACGTTTATTGTTCATGTGATAAACTGTGTTTTATAGTCTTCTGTCTTTGGTGTTCCCTTGAGTCAGTAGATGGCTTGCATTGATTTTTTTATACAGCCCTCAGGGGTTAACATACTGTTTGCAATTATGATCCCACTGTGGGACTATAAAGTTTAGTGAACCTGCACAAACTCTGATGAAGCTCTAAGGAGTGAAATGCGTTAGACCAGCGTTTCCCAAATGGTGGGTCATGACCCGGCACCGGGCCACGGCACCAAAATTGCCGGGTCACAGCGAGGCTGGCCGCGCGGTGTCTCCCCCCCCCCCCCTCAAGTTAAAAAAATGGCGGCGATTCCCCCTGCGGTCCCGCACACATGCGCAGGGCCCGCTCCCTTCCTCCCCCCCCGCTCCCAATGTGGGACGGAGGAGGAAGTACCAGCTCCTCTGCGGCCCGCACGTTATGTGGGACGGAGGGGGAAGTATAAGCTCCTACTGCGGCCTGCTTCCCCCCGCGGCCAGCTTCCCGAGCTCACCTCCCATGGCACCCCCTCCGAGCCCATCTCCTGTGCTCCCAAGCCCACCTCCCGTCCCGGGCAGCAGGGGATATCGGGGGCAGCATGGGAAAGCATCCGGCGGCAAGGTAAGTTACCCCACCCAGTCACTGTCACCCAGTGACTCTCTCCCACCCAGTCACTGTCTCCCACCCACCCAGTCACTGCCTCCCACCCAAGTGTCCCTGGACCCCTCCTTCCACCCACCCACCCAAGTGTCCCTGGCCCCCTCCTCCCACCCAACCACCCACCCACCCAAGTGTCCATGGCCCCCTCCTAACCCAAGTGTCCCTGGCCCCCTCCTCCCATGTGTGTCCCTGGCCCCCTCCTCCCACCCACCCACCCACCCAAGTGTCCCTGGCCCCCTCCTCCCACCCAAGTGTCCCTGGCCCCCTCCTCCCACCCAACCCAAGTGTCCCTGGCCACCTCCTCCCACCCACCCACCCAAGTGTCCCTGGCCCCCTCCTCCAACCCACCCAAGTGTCCCTGGCCACCTCCTCCCAAAGTGTCCCTGGCCCCCGAGTGTGTCCCTGGCCCCCTCCTCCCACCCACCCACGTGTCCCTGGCCCCCTCCAAAGTCCCTGGCCCCCTCCAACCACCCACCCACCCAGTCCCTGGCCCCCTCCTCCCACCCACCCACCCAGTCCCTGGCCCCCTCCTCCCACCCACCCACCTAGTCCCTGGCCCCCTCCTCCCACCCACCCAAGTGTCCCTGGCCCCCTCCTAAAGTGTCCCTGGCCCCCTCCTCCCACCCACCCAAGTGTCCCTGGCCCCCTCCTCCCAAGAAGTGTCCCTGGCCCCTTCCTCCCAAGGTATCCCTGGCCCCCTCCTCCCACCCAAGTGTCCCTGGCCCCCTCCTCCCAACCCAAATGTCCCTGGCCCCCTCCTCCCAACCCAAGTGTCCCTGGCCCCCTCCTCCAACCCACCCAAGTGTCCCTGGCCCCCTCCTCCCAAAGTGTCCCTGGCCCCCTCCCACCCACCCAAGTGTCCCTGGCCCCCTCCTCCCACCCACCCACGTGTCCCTGGCCCCCTCCAAAGTCCCTGGCCCCCTCCTATAGTCCCTGGCCCCCTCCTCCCACCCACCCAGTCCCTGGCCCCCTCCTCCCACCCACCCACCCAGTCCCTGGCCCCCTCCTCCCACCCACCCACCTAGTCCCTGGCCCCCTCCTCCCACCCACACACCCCGTCCCTAGCCCCCTCCTCCCACCCACCCACATCCGTCATTGCCTGTAATTCACTGTTTGTGTCTGTGTGCGTATAGGGGAGAGCGAGTGTGTGTGTATCTGTATCTGTGTGTGTGTGTGTGTATCAGTATCAGTGTGTGTGTGTATCAGTATCAGTGTGTGTGTGTATCAGTGGCTGTGTGTGTGTGTGTATCAGTGGCTGTGTGTGTGTGTGTATCAGTGTCTGTGTGTGTGTATCAGTGTCTGTGTGTGTGTGTATCAGTGTCTGTGTGTGTGTGTGTATCAGTGTCTGTGTTTGTGTGTGTGTGTGTGTGTGTGTGTGTGTGTGTGTGTGTGTGTGTGTATGTGTGTGTGTGTATCAGTGTCTGTATCAGTGTGTGTGTGTGTGTAGCAGTGTCTGTATCAGTGTGTGTGTGTAGCAGTGTCTCTGTGTGGCTGCGTGTGTGTCAGTGGCTGCGTGTGTGTCAGAGGCTGCGTGTGTGTATCAGTGCGTATCTGTCAGTGGCTGCGTGTGTGTGTGTGTGTGTGTATGTGTGTGTGTGTGTGTGTGTGTGTATCAGTGGCTGTGTGTGTGTCTGTGCAGGCCCTATAGGCCAGTATAGGCGATAACATTTTTAGTGGGTCACGAAGGAGAAGTTAAAAAATAACCGGGTCACGGAAAAAAAAGTTTGGGAAACCCTGCGTTAGACTATCCCAAAAGTCTGCATAGACTCTTTAGTGATTCTCTGTTTTGGAGGTTGTTGCCTGTGGAAACGCGGAATGGAATGAGACCCAAGTGTTGCGCTGAGGTCACGGCCAGAAGAGATGTCACATGCCGAAATGGAGGACACGTGCATCCACAGCACAGAGAGAACGACTGGAGTGGTCGGCTTCACGTGAGACTCATTGTGGTCCTGCTGCACCTGGCCTTTGGGCTAATTGTGAGATTAACCTGTGCAGCTTTGTGTTTTATGTATAATACAGTATGCCCTTCTCTCTTGTATCTTGTCTTTCCGTGTCCACACTACTGTATGATCAAGATTTTATATGCATTATCTTGTTAAGGATTCACCATCTATTTGAATCTTACCCACTTCATGTGATTAGTCCCAATTAACTTTTTTGAGCAGTCTCTCTGCCCAGCACATTTTTAAGTGAAACTTCTTTGCTGGCACCTACAGAGTTTTGATAGGAAAAATCACTTGTCTTGCAATGAAAAAGCGTGACGGAAGTGACGTCACGCTACAGATGGGCGGGTGCCTGCGCATACACCTACCTCAAGTTCCTAAGTTCCAGGCCGCACAGAGGTTGTAGGGTGCGCATGCGCAGAAAGGGGGTTGCAGGCTGCACCACTGATGCGCAGAAGCCGATATTGTTCACCACGCATGCGCAATACCGCCCTTCTCCACCTCCGTATGTGCAGTAACAGAAGCATGCGCAGAAGATGCCACTTGATGCTGCGCATGCGCTGAAGAGGAAAAACACACACTGACGAGGCCACGGGCACACATACACAAATTGAAGAGGATACACACACACTGGAGGCCACACACACAGTGAAGAGGACACACAAACTGAAGAGGTCACACACATACACACTGAAGAGGACACACACCAATACACAAACACACACTGTTTACTCCAGGTCCATGTCCTCCATTGTCATAAAGAATACAAGAAAAAATACCATTTAATGGCCCCTAACCCCTTAATCACCTTAGCAGTTAATAACCGCTATTGTAATTAAGGGTTTAACCCCCGTTCCCCGCTACCCACCCGGGAGGACTAACCACCCACTCCGGGACCACTATACGCACCATCTACCTATTGATTGACATAGTGGTACATCATACCCATATAATATTCGCATGATAAGCCACTATAGCAATCAATGGTCACCTTAATAAAAAGCATGAAGGACAGAAATACACAATAATAAAAAATATACACAAGCACCTAAACACCACAATTCAAGAAATAAAATCACTAGCCAACCAATGAAATAAATTAAAGCACTAACCAACCAATTAATTAAATAAAAGCACTAGCCAACAAAACAATTATTTTTAAACACTAGCCAACAAAACAATTAATATATTTAAACCAGTAGCCAACAAAACAAATAATTAAATTAAAACGCTAACCAATACTAACATGTACTAAAACAAGCAAGCCAAATTCCAAACAATTGAATCCAAACAATAAAAAACAAAGAGAAGAGAAGATTTTTTTTACCTGTTCCTGATCTTCTTCTTTGGATTGCCGGTGATGATGTTGCATGTCAAGAGCTTCCAGATACGCCGGGAGTCGGAGGTTGAAAACTTCTAAAGGTAAGATAAATATGGAATGTGTGTAAATGTCTTTTTTCAAGTTTTTTCATTGTATTTATTTCATTGCATTTTTATATTTGTGATTGCACATTGACTGATAATGTATTAATCTTGCCCCTTTAGGGATACATTTAGGATAAATACAGTGACAGGCAATGCATTTTTTGGCAAATGCTTGTTTATGATTGATTGTTTTTTTTTTTCTATTTCTTTTTATTGTTTGGATTTAATTGTATGGAATTTGGATGGCTTGTTTTAAGTACATTCCAGGATTGGTTAGCGTTTTTAATTAATTATTTGTTTTGTTGGCTTGTGGTTTAAATGAATTATTTGTTTTGCTTTTTATTTACTTGATTGTTTGGCTAGTGCTTTTATTTGTTTAATAGTTTGCTTGGATAGTTGTTTATTTAATTGTATTGTTTTGGAATAACATACTTGTAATAATTTTGCTATTTTGGTGCTAGATAATTGTTTTTGATGTGTACTATTAGGCTATTTAGTTCAGCGTTTCCCAAATGGTGGGTCATGACCCGGCACCGGGCCACGGCACCAAAATTGCCGGGTCACAGCGAGGCTGGCCGCGCGGTGTCTCCCCCCCCCCCCCCTCAAGTTAAAAAAATGGCGGCGATTCCCCCTGCGGTCCCGCACACATGCGCAGGGCCCGCTCCCTTCCTCCCCCCCCGCTCCCAATGTGGGACGGAGGAGGAAGTACCAGCTCCTCTGCGGCCCGCACGTTATGTGGGACGGAGGGGGAAGTATAAGCTCCTACTGCGGCCTGCTTCCCCCCGCGGCCAGCTTCCCGAGCTCACCTCCCATGGCACCCCCTCCGAGCCCATCTCCTGTGCTCCCAAGCCCACCTCCCGTCCTGAGCAGCAGGGGATATCGGGGGCAGCATGGGAAAGCATCCGGCGGCAAGGTAAGTTACCCCACCCAGTCACTGTCACCCAGTGACTCTCTCCCACCCAGTCACTGTCTCCCACCCACCCAGTCACTGCCTCCCACCCAAGTGTCCCTGGACCCCTCCTTCCACCCACCCACCCAAGTGTCCCTGGCCCCCTCCTCCCACCCAACCACCCACCCACCCAAGTGTCCATGGCCCCCTCCTAACCCAAGTGTCCCTGGCCCCCTCCTCCCATGTGTGTCCCTGGCCCCCTCCTCCCACCCACCCACCCACCCAAGTGTCCCTGGCCCCCTCCTCCCACCCAAGTGTCCCTGGCCCCCTCCTCCCACCCAACCCAAGTGTCCCTGGCCCCCTCCTCCCACCCAACCCAAGTGTCCCTGCCCCCCTCCTAAAGTGTCCCTGGCCCCCTCCTCCCACCCACCCAAGTGTCCCTGGCCCCCTCCTCCCACCCAAGTGTCCCTGGCCCCCTCCTCCCAACCCAAGTGTCCCTGGCCCCCTCCTCCCACCCACCCACCCAAGTGTCCCTGGCCCCCTTCTCCAACCCACCCAAGTGTCCCTGGCCACCTCCTCCCAAAGTGTCCCTGGCCCCCGAGTGTGTCCCTGGCCCCCTCCTCCCACCCACCCACGTGTCCCTGGCCCCCTCCAAAGTCCCTGGCCCCCTCCAACCACCCACCCAGTCCCTGGCCCCCTCCTCCCACCCACCCACCCAGTCCCTGGCCCCCTCCTCCCACCCACCCACCTAGTCCCTGGCCCCCTCCTCCCACCCACCCAAGTGTCCCTGGCCCCCTCCTAAAGTGTCCCTGGCCCCCTCCTCCCACCCACCCAAGTGTCCCTGGCCCCCTCCTCCCAAGAAGTGTCCCTGGCCCCTTCCTCCCAAGGTATCCCTGGCCCCCTCCTCCCACCCAAGTGTCCCTGGCCCCCTCCTCCCAACCCAAATGTCCCTGGCCCCCTCCTCCCAACCCAAGTGTCCCTGGCCCCCTCCTCCAACCCACCCAAGTGTCCCTGGCCCCCTCCTCCCAAAGTGTCCCTGGCCCCCTCCCACCCACCCAAGTGTCCCTGGCCCCCTCCTCCCACCCACCCACGTGTCCCTGGCCCCCTCCAAAGTCCCTGGCCCCCTCCTATAGTCCCTGGCCCCCTCCTCCCACCCACCCAGTCCCTGGCCCCCTCCTCCCACCCACCCACCCAGTCCCTGGCCCCCTCCTCCCACCCACCCACCTAGTCCCTGGCCCCCTCCTCCCACCCACACACCCCGTCCCTAGCCCCCTCCTCCCACCCACCCACATCCGTCATTGCCTGTAATTCACTGTTTGTGTCTGTGTGCGTATAGGGGAGAGCGAGTGTGTGTGTATCTGTATCTGTGTGTGTGTGTGTGTATCAGTATCAGTGTGTGTGTGTATCAGTATCAGTGTGTGTGTGTATCAGTGGCTGTGTGTGTGTGTGTATCAGTGGCTGTGTGTGTGTGTGTATCAGTGTCTGTGTGTGTGTATCAGTGTCTGTGTGTGTGTGTATCAGTGTCTGTGTGTGTGTGTGTGTATCAGTGTCTGTGTTTGTGTGTGTGTGTGTGTGTGTGTGTGTGTGTATGTGTGTGTGTGTATCAGTGTCTGTATCAGTGTGTGTGTGTGTGTAGCAGTGTCTGTATCAGTGTGTGTGTGTAGCAGTGTCTCTGTGTGGCTGCGTGTGTGTCAGTGGCTGCGTGTGTGTCAGAGGCTGCGTGTGTGTATCAGTGCGTATCTGTCAGTGGCTGCGTGTGTGTGTGTGTGTATGTGTGTGTGTGTGTGTGTGTGTGTATCAGTGGCTGTGTGTGTGTCTGTGCAGGCCCTATAGGCCAGTATAGGCGATAACATTTTTAGTGGGTCACGAAGGAGAAGTTAAAAAATAACCGGGTCACGGAAAAAAAAGTTTGGGAAACCCTGATTTAGTTCATTTATTGTTGGGGTGTTTAGGTGTTTGTGTATTTCTTTTATTATTGTGTATTTGTGGCCTTAATGATTTGTATTAGGTTAACCATTGAGTGCTATAGTGGCTTATCAGGCTCATATTATAGGGGTATGATATACCACTGTGCTAATCAATGGGTGGAGGGATGGTATAGTGGGTCCGGGGTGGTTGGTTAAGCCTCCCGGGTGGGTTATGGGGAACATGAGTTAACCCCTTAATTACTATAGCAGTTATTAATTGCTATGGTGGTTAAGGGTTATGGGCCATTAGATTGTATTTTTGTATGTACTCTTTCTGGCAACGGAGGACATGGAACTGCAGTATGCTGATGAGGATGCCCTTCGTGAGGGCAGGGGTAAGTAGAAAGATGTATTTACTTTATTTATGCTGGCTGGCTAATGTTTGCTTTACAATGGGCAAATGCACTATTATCCATATCTGGATAACAGTAATTTTGCCCATGTCACGGCAGACCAGGCATTTACACCTTTTTACCAGGATCATACATTGAGCAAAACAGGTAAAGGGAAATCAATTGTAAATTTATTCACATGAAAAGGCATACACACAATGATTCCCAAATTACATACACTGGCGACACACTTTATTCGAGCTCGGCTAGTCCCACGAATTCGGGTATACCTGGGTGTATTGAGGTTTGTGACTGTTTTCTGCCCGAGTGCATTGGGTTATTTTCCAGGCAGGGATTGAAGCATTTTATTCCCGCTGGCTGCAATACTGCACAGTATATATATATACACTGCATTACAATTCATGAATTTATGCCATCTGGTAGACACGCGAAGCATTGCAGCCTATTAAATCCTAATCATTATCATTTAACAGATCAGCCGCCCGTCAGCCAGGCATGAACCCAGGCTGGGAAGGCAAATGCAACGGGGCTTGTCAGAGGTGAGGAGCGGCGCATTCCAGGTATCTGCCAGGTACATACTGGGTATTTGCTCGAATAAAGTGTGTCGGTGCAGTAAGAAAAGACACACTTACTTGGGAACTGGGGTAAACTAAACTAAACTTTCCTAGTTGCAGAGAGTAGCAAGAGCACTTTTTAGCACATTCAAAAATCCCGCCACAATTATGATGCTTGAGAATCTCCTGACTGATTGACTGAGGGGTTTCCTAGAGTATTTGGAACTCATTCAAAAAATACTCTAGCCAATCACAGCATGGGAACTTTCTCACTAGCCAATCAGAGCGATCCCGGTCTAGAAAGCCGTGTTAGCGGGGAATCTGAATCTGCCAAGGGACATGCGCAAGTTTGCCACTATAGCCACTTGCTATTCAGATTCCACTGCTGGGTCAGGCTCCTCCAAGTCTGATGGGGCAAATGGTAGTCCGGACGACTTCCATTCGTCTCAGGACAAGGGTACTTGAGCCCTTCCTTCCTACCCAAATGGCCTTCACACCTGGCATCCTCTGGCGCCTTTCATCTCTGATGTCTGAGCAGACTTACTGGCACCAAGTTGGTGGTCCCAGTAGCCTGTTGGAACACTGGTTCTGAAAGTCCCAGCTCATTTACTGTGCACAACAGTATATACCATATTAAACAAACTGTTAATAAAATATACTTTTACATGTCCTATGTCTCTGGGTATGGGGAATAGAATAGAAAGCTGCACTTTATTTTCTACTATCCTATATTCCCCACATACTATCAAATAGACTTGGACTGGACTTAGGAACCCCTCATAGTTACAGGGACACTTTGCATCCCTATGCCCCATTTACCTTTCTGGGCTGGGCTGAAGCAGAGAACCCTAGCGGTGAGTCACGCAAGCGTTTTCAAGGGGAGATATTGCCTGGACAATGTGCCTATATGTATCTGGGAATCAGGCATGATTTCTGGGTACATTTTTGGGGTATCCAGCAACTCTGGACCCCGACTACCTAGACACATTCTGACAACACTTTCACCGCAAAAGCCCCCTTGAAACTCATACCCTAGCAATTCCTGCTTGCTGGCATCCCTGTAAAGGCAAAAACACAACAATTATTTATTGTCGCAATTAGATAGCATGCATGTACAACAGTTGGGCTCAAGTGCTGACACTCTTGAATCCCCATACATGGATCAGAGGTAACCAAACGGGCTTAAACCTTTATTGATAGCCTGATTACCCCCTCACCATCACACCCCATTACTGTACTGTATGTGTTGGGGGTTGGGGGGATTGTTGGGTGTAGAGGAGGTGGGTAGTAGGGTTGTTGTGTGTATTTTTATTTATTATGGGTAGTGGGATTGGGTGAAGGGGGTAGTAGCCCAAAGGATGGATGTTTAGGCTACTGGTGGTACCGGTGGGAGCTTAACCCCTTCATTAACTTAGCTGTAATAACCGCCAAGGTAATTAAGGGGTTAACTCCACCCACAACTGCAAGGCCTAAACACCCACCAAGGGCCAAATACCACCTTCACCCACCCCCATTACCCACAATAAACTGTGCACTGGTGGTTAACCCATTCATGCCTTAGTGGCTAGCCTCTAAGCAAATGAAGCTGTTTTAATATTAATTTTAATACAAGTGTAGGTGAGCAGGGGGTCTCCAGAGCAGAACCGCGTTGATTTGAGGTCCGGGGACCCCCTAATTCCCAAGATACAGGCCCCGTTATGGGGTGCCGGTATCGCCTATGCATTTAAATGTCTCGCATCACGTGACCGTGGAAATAAAATGCATAGGAGATACCGGCACCCCATAACAGGGCCTGTATCTCGGGACACTGATAAGTGTGCTTTTCTAACCATGTTTTAAAGACTGCCCATTTATCTTCTACATTTTTCCCTGCAAAAATGTCACCCCAATATATTGCTTGTGGATTATTCATCAATCTATTAAAACCTGTGTAGCCCCTGTAAAAAAACAGCGGGCTACTTATCCTTCTCCTACTGGAGTAAGCCCTGGTAAGGGCAGGCGCCAGTAGTAATCATGGGTTTCCCCCCCTCACCAAGCCCTGCCTTGGGTGATAGAGGTAGGCCCCTGACTCTGTGGCAGGCCTGAGACAGAGGGGAGGTCCTGCTGACATCATAAGGGGCAGGGCTGTATCTATTTAGTGTGCTGCCCTGTGTGTGTGTCTGTGTCAGTCTGTGGAGTTGGAGTGTCTGGCTGGTGTGTCAGAATCTGGAGAGCAGAGTGTCAGTTCTGTATGGTGAGAGAAGAAGTCAGTCTGAGAGTTCGGTTGGAGCAGAGAGAGAGATGTCCTGGGAGCAGAGTGCTGGTCTGAATTGGAGTAGGACCTAGCCGAGCGGAATGTCTGACCGGAGAAGCTATGCTTAGTGTGGGAACGGTGCTTGGAAGAGATACTCAGAGCCCCTCTGAGTAGAGCGAACAGAACTATAGAGGTGGACTAATGCCCCTCACCCTGTTCAGGGGGTGAGGGGAAGAACATCCAGCCTCACCCAGAGGATATACTCTTGGGGTGGGTGCAAGGGGTATTGATGCCTCCTACAGCCTAACCTGCTAGGGTACAACTTGGAGGAGAGGAGAGGAGGGAAGACCCCTGTATACAATTGGAGTGCACTGCTGATATATGAACTGCTGTGTGCCGCTGTGCATAAGTGTGTTGTATCATTGCTAAAGGACAATAAAGACTTGCTGCTGTTTTATATAAGACTGTGTGAGATTGGAATCTCTCGCCCTGGGACCAGGGCTTTCTCTGGGAATATTCCAACCTATTCCCTGGTTTCGCCAGAGAATGGAGGCGCTGCACCACAACCACTAAAGAATGGAGGCATATAGTACAGAAGCCTGGCCCTGTTATCCCCCACACCAACGCGGGAGACTCAGGCCCTCCTGTTCCAAGCAGGTATGCACCACCATACACATGTAGCCAGCCCTCAATACACCTTAGAGGCACGATCTGTGTCGGGGGGGGGGGGGGGGGGGACAGGACATGGGCTACACCTGCAATTGTAAAATGTAAAGTCGTTGTTGAACCCAAGTAATATGGTGTGTGATAATTTATTTCAAATGAGACCATGTTATGATCACTGTTACTCAAATGTTCCAGGACTTGAATATTTGTTATTTCTTCTGCATTGTTTGATATTACCAAATCCAGTATTGCCTCTCCTGGTTGGTTCCTCAATAGTTTGGGACATGTAATTGTCTTTAAGCACCCCCAAAAACCTGTTTCCTTTTGTTGTAACGCTAATTTCATTGCCCCAGTCTGTCTGGATAATTAAAATCAGCCATTATGCAAACATGACCCAGTTTTTATGCTTTCTCCATTTGCAAATGTTTTGGGCATCCTGTAGCAGGGAGTCTCTCCAGTTCTTAAGGGTCACCAACAGGTCAGGTTTTAAGGATATATCTGCTTCAGCACAGGTGGTTCAATCAGTGACTGAGTCAACGACTTCAAATCTGACCTACAGTATTGGTTCCCCTTAACATACTGGAGTTGGCCACTCCTGTACTAGGATAAACACACATTTAAAACAGTCAACGACTGGGCCACTCATCCAGCGACCTGTGCTGAAGCAGGGATATCCTAAAAACCCGACCTGTTTTATTTATTTATTTATTTATTTATTTATTTATATTTATAAAAATATTTTACCAGGAAGTAATACATTGAGAGATACCTGTCGTTTTCACGTATGTCCTGGGCACAGAGTTATAAAAAATACATGGTTACAATAAAAGAACAGGGTTATACAGTCACGTCACAGACATTACATGGACAGATAAAGTAGGTAAATTGGTAGAGGGGATAAAGGGCTTGTGAGTTTCAGATAGAAATAGAGCAGCTTTAACATCAACTAACATCAGCGAAGGGCAGCAAACGGCTCACGCACTTTGGCTTCCCTTCGGCTGCAAAACACAATAGGTAGCGCTAATAATATGTATATATGTATATTACTGCAAAATAAGATTATAATAAAAATAAAAAATAAAAAATATATAAAGAGCAGCCTAGATACACCTCTGACTCCTGGTCAGATAATAGCAATGGAACTGTAATGGTATCAATGGCGCTAAAGGAAATATAAATATAAAATGTACCCCTAAGGAAGGAGGCAGAAGCTTCCGAAATGCGTTGGGTGGTCCCTGATATCTCTGCGTGTTCTATCTAGCTGTCCTGAGCCCCGCAAGCCGCTTTGTGCTGCTTTCTCTTTGAAGCAACTTTGAATTTGCCGCCATTAGCCCCCCACGCCACCGCGAGGAGCTGGTGATCTGACGGCTCGTCTCTCCTGAAGCCTGGCGCTTCTGCGCATGTCCGAACCTCGGAGGGAAGTGGCAAGGTGTTCAGACTTCTTTCCCTGCACCTGTGATAGCGTGGACGAACGCTCCATCCACCTACTCTTCTGACTACACGTGGCAGACATCAGAGAGACGTGCAGGAGGTGTTTCAGTGCTCCACGAGAGGGGATACTCTCAGATTATCCACTGCCTAATACCATTCAGGCTCCGGTAAGCGGGCATTTCAGCCAGCTACAGGATATCATTGGTACCTTTACACTGTCAATTTTGTCATATATATATTTTTATATGTTTTTTATTATACTGTATATTAAATGTTTTAATCAGTCATCTGTGTGGTTCAGCAACATTGTTAGTCATTGTTTGCTTGTTTTGAGTGTTCGTACAGTATTATACTATGTATTCTCTTTTTTTCATTGCATGTTTGATCATCGTCTGCTGAGATCATCATTGAAATTCGTCATACGCCATCTGGTTGTATATACACATATTTATATTTCCTTTAGCGCCATTGATACCATTACAGTTCCATTCCCTTCGGCTGCGCCAAAGGCTGTGCGCCTTTGGGGCAACGCAGATGTACGCTGGAGTGAACAAAAAGATATTTGCTTTGTGTCCCCATGGCTGTTGGTGGCCCTTGAGGACTGGAGTTGGCCACCCCTGTCCCAGTTAGTTGAGTGTTTAGTTACTTTTCATTTTATGTCCAATAGGTCGTTTATGAATTACTTATGTGTTAATATTCTGAATATTATTGCATGTTTCTAACCATTTTTGTATTGTTACTAAGTAACATGTGTTGTTCCACGTTTCCTCTTTGAGATTTTTATACCGTACAATGTATTTACTTCTGCTGAAAGTCCACTTTTTTACCTGTGGGTAAGTGTGTGCCTGAACACTACTAGCAGTTCCTCAGGATATATTGCTACCGTCTCAAGAGCGGTATGGATATTACTATATTAGGACTGGCGTGCTATCAATATATACAATAATTTTAGATGACTGTTAAGTACAAATGTGAGTCTGAAAAATGTTCACTGAACTTGTGGATGTCAGCAATGTCATTCTCAATAGGTAACAGGCAGTGTGCAACAGGTTTATTTCTCTCTGACATGTTTGAGAACAACCAGGACAGTCCACTTGACAATGACACGACTGTGGACCTAGAAAGCAACACATGGATGGACAAAGTCTGCTGGATGCCTCTGCTAATCCCTGGAGAACTGTGACCAATCTTCTTTTGTTGTTGTAATGAACAGATAGTGAACTCTGTGTGCTGTGACTTACTGTAGAAATAAACTGTGGCGCTATTCTGTAATGTAATATGAAAACAATTTGACTAGATAGGGTATCTGTGCCCTGGTATACATGGAACTTTGTATATTAATGAACATCATTTAAATAAACTGCATTAGTATGCGCATCACTGGCAAAGCTCAGCTCCTAATGGTTTGACTGTATAAATCCAACATTTACATATACAAACTATTTTATAAACATTTAGAATTTGTGTTCGGTGATGTTGCCGAAGAATAGCTTAGTTAGTATCCAAACACAGACTTAAATGTGCAGCCACCCTTCAAAAGGAGCCCAAGTAAAATAAAATACAAATGTATAAGAGGTTAAAACTGAACAATCAGATACATTTAATAAATAATGTACAGGCAACATATTCATTTTATTTAATAAAACAAAATATGGTTTACATTATTATTATTTTTTTTCCCAATGGCAAACCATACATTTTTAGTTCAGTAGTTATGCCAACGTTTGCATAAATTAGCAAACCTTGCAAAACTATACATTTTTTGAAATTTAAAAAAAATCTAATTTTTAAAAGTTTGCAAGCAGTTCCCTAAGTAAAAATCACAGAGAGAAATCGAAGAACACCTTAGATATCTGGGACATAGGTTCACTTTAATATACAGTGTCGAGATAAAGTTTGTAAACCGCAATGATAATTCGGGAAATACCATCATTTTTCCACGTGTAGCCCCACCCTAGGGAGATATGGCAGCTACAGTGTATGTGGTGCATTACCTGTGGCTCACAGGAGGCCTGAACCTCCACTGCTGGGAGCATGGGGTGTACGTGATCCATCTGGTGACAGCGCCTCCACCTGTGCGGGATCCTAACAATGTTGGATAACCCCCGTCACAGAACCCAATGCAAGAATACACACACTGATATAGATTACAGTTTACTGCATGCATATTTAAAATGAATAACAATGAAACACTCACACCTACTTGGACATGCATGGTCGTAACCCCACAGTGTCCTCCAACACAGTGACCACACCCGGATGGGATATTTCCCCGAAGTACTGAGGTGCCCCATGGCACCCAACCACCCTGGTGTCCACAAGAGTCAACCCACCCAATGTGTGGGACAGCGATGCCCACAACTAAAGTGTGATATGTTGGTGCACTTCGAGATACCTGCCGGGTGCTCCAGCACCCAGTAGCGCCGACTGAAGACAAGGGGGCCGCCCAGTCCCACGCGTCGTTGTCATCGAAGAGTCCGCCTCCACATGTGGTGGTATCCAGTTGGATGGTCCCACTGTAAAGATAGTCTCAATGCCTTGCGGTGGTGGTCTGGTCCCAGACCACAGGCCACAACAGTTGCACGGCATCCTTCTGTATCCTTGGCACTATTATTGCTAAATGGGGCAGTATCCCTGTAACAGGGATTTTAGTTTCACTCTCCATTGCATACCTCTGAACACGTCTCTTACAGTCCCTGTCTAAGGTCCTGTTCCTGTAGCAGCCACAAACTTTACAGGGAAGTCGGGGCCTAGCTGGGGCCTATGTGGGTCTCTGGCCTAGTGCAGGGGCCACAGACACCCTGCACACACACCCTACCCTTTCCTTGTCCCAGCTCCGACTGGCGTGGCCTCCCAAGCATGCCAAATGTATCTATTCCTGAGAGGGGAATCCTGGTGCCCTATTGGCTAAACCTGCTCATGTGTTGCTGCATACCCGAGGGCTGCTGGGACTTGTAGTCCCTATCATTCTTCTGTGGGGCACTGTGTAATGGCCGCCGCAACTATTTGTGCAGCGCATGCCAGGATCTAGGTCGTGCCTATGCAGCTATATACAAGATGGCGGCGCGGGTCCCGACTCCGGCAACCCAGTCGCCCCATCGATCAGCCGCGTTGATTTGAGTTCCAGGGACCCCCTGATCCCCGAGATACAGGCCCTGTTATGGGATTCCGGTATCGCCTATGCATTTAAATGTCCCAGTCACGCATTTTTTGGCAAATATTTGTTTACAATTGATTGCATTTTTTCTATTTCTGTTTATTGTTTTCTCTACATTGTTTGGTATTTGGATGGCTTGTTTTTAGTACATTTTTTGATTGGCTAGTGGTTTTATTTCTTGATTTGTTTTGTTGGTTAGGTGTTTTTTAAATTGTATTCTATTATTTTGGTATAACATAATTTTTATTCTTTTGCTGTTTTGGTGTTAGAGTAATTGATGTGTAGTTTAGGCTTTTTAGTTAATTTATTCTTGTGGTGTTAAGGTGCTTGTTTATTTCCTTAATTGTTGTGTATTGTTGTGCTTGATTGTTTTGCCAATCAATGGGTAGAGGGTGGGGGTACTTGTGCCGGGATGGGTGGACAGTGTTATGGATTACAGGTATTTTCTGGCATATAACGCATAATGAATACAGGTCACAGGTACTTATATACGTAGTATCATAGTAAGGCCTAGTATAGCTTAGAGTATATTGTTAAATTCCTGGTTTTCTTGTCTTAGAAATAATAGCTTGTTTTGCTCAGAAGTGGCAGGATATTAGGACAGGTTACAAAGACATAAAAAGGGGAACTTATAACGGTAAACACGCCGTGGTTTGAACAGTAACTTATGAAATCCAAGGTTACTAAATACAAGTCCTAAGATCGTAAACATCATACGTCACAAACCACAGAGTATGGACACATGACACGTGACACACGTACGCAGTAACTAATACACTCTATATTAGGTTGGCCCGACTCCATGTTAGATCAGAGAGAGAGAGAGAAAGAGAACCGAACTTAAGTGTGAAATCACACAGATGAGACTGGGACTGGCTGGCCTGATGTAATATCTTTTGGTTTGTGAGTATTGACAATGCATATCTAGTTATAATCTCTGCATAGTTAGGAATGGATTGGTAACATACTGTAACTGTTAGCCATTGGCTTATAAGAAGCTTGTTCTGATATTTCTGATATTTCTGAATATTGTTGTAATACAATAAAGGATAAACCTTTTCTTATACAAACTCTGAGTACCCTTTCTTTATAAATAATAATCTCACGATACCCTCCATATCATAATATGTGAGGGTGTGGCCGAGGCTTTTTCAAGTGCAACATTCTTGGTTTGTGTTCTCTGCTTAGAGCAGGATATAACTCACCATAAGGCGACACTTGATAAAGAGAGGTAGGTGATTTGAACCCAGATTAACAGGCCTCCAGGGTGGGTAGCGGGTGAGGGTGGGTTAACCCCTTCATTAGTATAGCGGTTATTAATCGCTAAGGTGATTAAGGGTTTAGGGGCCATTAGATTGTATTTTTTATTGTACTCTTGTTGCCATCGGAAGACATGGATCGGGAGTATGGTGACGAAGACGCCCTTCATGATGGCAGGGGTAAATAGAACATTTTATTTACTTTATTTATGCTGGCTGGCTAATGTTTGATTTTAGAATGGGCAAAGGAGCTATTATCCATATCTTGATAATAGTAATTTTGACCATTACTATACTTTATGTGTTGTTGGGGGTAGAGATGGTGGGTAATAGGGTTGTTGTCTTTTTTTTTGTTTATTGTGGGTAGCGAGGATGGGTGACATTGGCATTTGGCCCTTGGTGGGTGTTTATACCTATCGGGTGGGTAGCGGGAGGGGTTAACCCCTTCATTACCTTAGCGGTATTAAACGCTAAGTTAATTAAGGGGTTAACTCCACCCACAACCCCCGCAAGGCCTAAATACCACCAAGGGCCAAATTCCACCTTCACCCACCCCCGCTACCCACAATAAACATGGCACCGGTAGTTAACCCCTTCATTGCCTTAGCAGTTAGCCGCTACGGTCATGAAGTTGCCTGTAAATGCATTTTTCATGCATCTGATTCATGCCGGGGATCTCCGGTGCTGGAATTAATGTGTATCAGCTCCAGAGGTCCCCCGGCATCAATCCAATGCAGGAAAAATGCATTTTACTCTAAGCCCCTCTCTCGCCGTCGCCTCAGAAGCTTCTCAACAGCTTCACGCCAACTTTTTCTGGCCAGAGGATTTGGAGAGGAAATCACCATTCTAGAGCTTCGAATTGCATGAATCTCAAAACTGGTGATAATGGGCTTATCACGGCTTATCGCGGCTCACTTGGCGATGTGTTTTTGACGAGAGCCAAAAAGGCATTCGCCGCCCACTTATTAAGGCTTTCTGAATCGCTGTAGGCATTTTTGGCCTTTAACAGCTAAAAAGCCTCAATAAGTGGGTTATGACAGCTACTAGCATAGGCCCCCATGTCTTTTTAAACAAAATTATGCATGAATTGGACAAACAATGAATAATTAAGAGTCAGGGTATGTGCAAACGTAAGTGAAACCCTGGTTTTATTAGCTAAATTAAAGGGGTAATTAGGTGTTTAAATAATTAGGTAGTTCTTCAGGGGTGAGTTTGGGAGGCCCCACCCTATATAAATATCAGGAACTTTGTGAGTTTGGTCTTCTCCATACAGGTGTGTGGAAACACATCATGCCACCAACAAAGGAAATCTCTAAGGACCTCAGAAAAGCAGTTATTGATGCTCATCAGTCTGGAGAGGGTTATAAAACCATGTCTATGGATTTGGGGCTCCACCTACTGTCTACAAGACCATAGTCACTCTACCCAGGAGCGGTCGTCCTACCAAAATCTCTTCAAGAACAAACCAGCAAATCATGCAGGAAGTCACAAAGAATCCCAGAGTAGCATCCAAGGATCTGCAGGCCACTCTCGTCTGGGCCAATGTGACAGTTCATGATTCAACTACTGTATCAGATAAAGACTGAACAAGAATGGTATTAATGGAAGGTTAGCCAGGAGGAAACAGACTGCTCTCGAAAAAGAGCATTGTTGCCAGTCAGATGTTCGCCAAAGAGCATATATGGTAGATGATCCACAAGACTTCTTGAACAATGTTCTGTTGACAGACGAGTCAAAGGTAGAACTTTTTGGCCACATTGTGTATGTTTGGCGAAAACCAAACACTATGTTCGAACAGAAATACCTCATCCCAACTGTTAAGCATGGTGGTGGAAGTGTGATGGTTTGGGGCTGATTTGCTGCCTCGGGACCTGGATGGCTTGCCAGCCACCAGGTACTGAATCTAAAGGTTCACACATGGATATTGAATGTTGAATCATTTGTGGATAAATAAATGTTGAAAAACAATCATGTTTTTGTGTAATTTGTTTGACTATGTTATATTTATCTATTATTAGGACTTATGTTAAGATCTAATAACATTTTAGGTTTGAAATATGTGAAAACCCTAAGGGGTTCTCAAACTTTTTCTCACCACTGTATACAAATATACTAGGTAAATTAGCTTGTTTTCCATGTATCTCAGGTGTGTTTAAAGGTATTTCTCAGCAAGGTCATCCACTAACACAAATTTACGGTCCGCAATCTGCACCAGAAGCTGCAGAACATAATGAAGCAACTATAGCCCTGCACTAGGAGTCAGTGTCAGCTGCATAACTGGCTACTGAGCAACCCCAAGAAGCACAGCAAACCAGCTACATTCCGCCCAAGTCCAGCAAAGATACTCATGAGGAAGCTGAGCACCTTCACCAGGAAATAGCTGCAGTACAACAGTGTGTGTTATAACGCAGAAGGTACGAAGCAACAAACAGATCTGCTGAAAGAACAATTCAAAATAAAAAAAGAGCTACTGATTTTCAAAAAGCAGCAGAATACTTTCATGAAAGAAATTGGGAACAACTTGCAACAGATTACTGTACCTTGGCGGTCAATACTAATAATGACCAGTTGTGTGGCCTCACTGAGCAAAGCTGGCAATTTCGAGGCCCTAAACACCACCCATTAGCACACCAGTGCCACTCCTCAGAAGTCCATTATAAATGTTTATCGATACGTTACATGAGGTTAACATGGCGATAAGTCGTAACGCATATCCACAAAGATGATTAGCTTTATGATGCCCTCACATTAATAGAACAAATATTGAATCGATAACTTTTTTAACGGACAATCTGTTTTACTCATATGCTAATCATATGTTAATGAGTCATTAACCAAACAACGCAGATCCTCAAAGCTCCATTCATGCTAGCCCATGGAAATAACGCTATGAGAATTAGGTCACAGCAAAACCTGCCGTTACTTACATCCAGACTATGATTATCTGTGAGGAATCCGTTCCTGGGTTTGGCGGGAGCCCACTCTTGCAGAACTGGTGAACTCTCAAACAAACCTCCCCTTGGAATTGCTAGCACTATCACCTGTGCTTGCAATCACTGAAGCTCTGTCTCTCTACTCTGGCCTTGGAAGAATTCCCACACACCCCTGTCTTGGGATTGGCTATCTGCCCTTCTTATACTGGCCTCTCCCTTTGACTCATTGCTGAGCATAATTCAAGTTTCACTTGGATGTAACAGTATATAAAAAAATGTCCTTTGTGGGACTACATGATATTACAGCAGTGCAAAGTACAAGTGAAAGGACTTACAATGTAATGATAAAACAAAAGGGTGAGAACCAGGACCGTGAGAAGTGGATGCTGCTGAAGAAGATGATGGGTATAGATCACTCTCTTTGTCAGCTGTGCCCAAAGTCTCTCCTTGTCGGTATGATCCTCCACCAATAGCGTGCAACAACCCCACGTGACCTCTACACATTTCGCACTGCGTGCTTCGTTAGGAGGTCCCTTAGGGGAGCTCATTCCACAGGAGTTTATTGGAGTTCTCCTACTGAAGACTGCACGTGATATCAAGTTGTGTTATTTATATGGAATAGCGCCAACACGGATTTCCTATTCTACCATCATAAAACTGAAGCCTTTTAATCCATTGATTGTCACAGTGGTTACCTAAGCCCTCAACGGGGGCCTAGATAGCCACATTGGCAATCAATGAACACCCTAAATAAATAAATAATGGTGTTACTTAACCCTGCTGGGATGAAGGCTGTCGTCCTCATCCTCAACGGCACAAGCAGGTAATCCCAAAAAAGGGTCGCTGCCTAACAAGGTATTTTTTTTAAACAATCCTAGCTTGATGACCAATAAAAAATGGGGGTAAAAAACATGAAAAATGAATCCCTGCCTGAGGGCACAAAAACAAACAAAACAAAAATACCAAGCAGAAACAACAAATCCATTCCGGCAGCAGTGGATCCTCCATTGATTCAAGAGCAGTCTCCTGTGAGTAGTTCTTCTTTGCTGCTTTAAGCATGTCACATACGTTATTTACAGTAGCTAAGTAGTCCAGACCTGTATGTGTGACTGCACTGCAAATAAGACAGTAAGCTTTGTTCTGATGTTAAAGGTAATGTATAAAGTGACATGTATACATGACATTGATATACAGTGTATTATATATGTACTCTATTTTCACTTACCAGGTCCCTCCAGATCATCTATGTTCAACATTCCAGGAAGTCACACTACCTGGGAGGTGGCAATGACCTCCCTTACTTTTGTTTTCTTCTACTGTATTTGTGTAGGTGTAATCCCCCCTCACCCCCCCTCCCACCCCCTCCTCTGTTGGATTTACTAGAAGTAATATCAAGGTTTAATAATAGATGCTTTCCCCACACAGTACTGACACTGAGTTGCTGTTGCATAGTGGATATATAAGGCAGAGAGGCTTCTGGGAAGCTAGGTTCCAGGAGTTCCACTAATTAGCATGGCAGGAGAGGTGGGATCTCGGGGAGTAAAAGTAGTGATTGTACTTCACCAAGTACAGTGCATATAAGACTCCCCTTAATTATGTCTCAGTCAGGGACAGTACCCATATAGTCAGGATCCATTAGCATGGCCAAAGTGGAGATGCAAGTCCCTATGTAAAAGGGAATGCAGACATGCCACAGAGGGCAACGCAGAGAAGGTCCAAGGGCATCAGGGGATCTGCCTGGCAATCAGATCCCCATGTTCAGTTGTCAATAGCACTGTGGAAGTTTCCCTACAGGGAAAGTCAGTGTCCAGTAGTCCTGTGGAAGTGGCAGTTCCCCACCAAAGATGGATAGTGACAAGTGAGAGTCTATGGAGGCTATGCATTAAGCTGTGGTAACTGCTTTTAAGAACGCAAAGTGGCTTTTAAGACCGATACTGCCTGCTGCGCGATTCACTAAGCAGTGATAACAGCGCTTTATCGGCCTTAAAAAGCATTTTTCCAGACCTGCGAGCAAAACACGTCCGATCAGGCAAAAAACGTCAAACGCGCCGTTTTTTGCCAGTCAGCGGGATTTTCTAAATGCAGGCACAAAAGAAGCTGGACTTAGACAAAAAGTGCTTGTTTACCTTTTTTCAGGCACACCATTCATACAACAGGCAGGCCCCGGGTGATCCCGGCGGGAGTCTGTGGCCCTCGGGTGATACCCACGGGTGTAATCAATCAATGCGGTTCAGCTCAGGAGAACTCCTGCTACCGCACACTATTAATAAAAGTTACATTAATGCAGCTTCATTACCATAGAGGCTATCCGCTACGGTAATGAATTATTTTTTATTAATATGTGTGTTTTGATACTAGTGTACTTATGCTGGGGGTCTCCTGAGCTGAACCGCATTGGTTTGAGCCTCGGGGACCCCCTACTTAAGGAGAATTTGGCCCCGTAATGGGGTGCCGGTATCCCCCTGCAGGATTTAAATCCCCCGGTCACGTGATGTGGAGGCTTTAAAAGCACAGGGGAGACCGGCACCCCATAACGGAGTCTGTATCTCATGAAGTAGGGGGTCCCCGAGGCTGAAACCAATGCGTTCAGCTCAGGAGACCCCCTGCTCATGTACACTATTATTAAAATGTATATTTATGCTTCACGATCGCCTGTAAGAGCCGTGCATGGAGTCGCAGCATCTCCAGTCAGCTCTTACAGTCGGCTTTTTTTCTAACAGCTATCGCGCTTTACAAGTTAAAGCGCGATAGCAGGGGGGAAAACAGCTTGCGCGATCGGGCAGATTTTTGCTTGGCCAGAAAAAAATGCCCCGTACTTGTTAGTGAATCCCGTGTTTGGCTTCACTTTTTATCGGCCGAGCAAAAATGTTCCAATCGGGCGCAAAAACGCGCTGCTTAGTATATATCCCCCTGAAATCTGCCAGCATCAGTCATGAAGTTAAAGTAAAGGATCGCAAAGGGGGGGTTCGTCCATCAATGGCCACACACATACTCATGAAAGGTAGGAATGTTAACAGGAGTCATGCCTATGTAAAGTGAGAAGAGCTCACTTGACTGTGTGTAACATCTTTTAAAGTGTCACATATAAAGTGGCTGGGGAGTTAATACTGGAGTTATCATCTGTGGAAGTTTTCTATATCTTTTAATATCATTAAACATGGATGCATACTGAATACCTGGACTAACATTCTGATTCATTTCCTCACACAGGTACGTCTATCTAGAATTATTCTATCAATTTAACTCCCATTGCAACAGAACTTAACTATAATTAACAACTTCTTAGTACGTCTAACTAGAATAGGCAGACCCCTCCTTTGATTATTAGTCAAGTGAATGTGTTTAGAGTATTTAAGTGAGTCTATCTTGGCTCAGCCATATGGCTGTGTGTAACACCTTACGTGTCACATATAAAATGTCTATGGAGTTAATACTGGAGTTGGAATTGGAGGTGAGGACTACAAGAAGATCTGGACTCTGCACTATAACAACAACTCTGCAACTGTGAGAACGTGACTTTTTCTAAATGCTCTGATAATTTGTAATCTTCCTATCATCCAATACATGGGAAGTCTCTCCTCCTCACTATGCCCTCCCTATTGCTTTGTTGTTTGCTGTTTCCTCACTCCTTTGTAAACTTTTCAATTTTCTCCAACTTCCCCACTCCCCTCCTATCCCCATTTCTTCATCTCTCCTCCCTCCACCTGTGCCCATACGCTGCACCATTATTTATACACCTCTCTCCCACCAACTTCTTTACCCCTCAATAAACAGCACCCCCACAAATCCTCTATTCACACTCTCTCTCTCTCTACCCCTCCTTGCTGCTGGGGATATCTCTCCTAATCCTGGACCCAGCTATATACAGACCTGCTCGCACCCAAGCCTCCCTGCCACCTCTTCCCCTGCTAATGGTGTTAACCTATCTGATTTAACACTGACTAACCTTAAGACTCGCTGCACAAATCAAGCATCCCAATAGCCTGCACTCATGGCTATTGTCCCACACCCACAGTCACTCGTACCAACCATTGTGTCCAAGCAGTGCCATCTACTGCACTTATTCCCTCACCTGCTGTCTCTGTAAGTCTCCCATCTTACCACTTAGATTGTAAGCTCTCCGGGGCAGAGATTTACTTTCCTATTGTCTGATTTTGCTGCGCTTATTGTATTATTATAATTCCCTGTACTGTATTCTTTGTGAAGCGCTGAGTACACTTGTGGCGCTACATAAATAAAAAATATACATACATGCAGAGCTGTCCAGAAGCCTAAACAGAAGAAGATCATTGTTTGTGATGTTTGAGAAAATGTAAAAGGTACAACAGCCTGTGTTTATTTGCAACTGTATTGAGATGTTCCCATGCAAGGGGACCCATGAATAAAAAAATCTTGTTGTTCCACCCAAAAGCTTCTGGCGCCCTATTTATCATTGTCCAGCTGACACAGCCCCAGAGATAAGGTAAACGATTGCTGAGTTGGACACTACACCACTACACTGATGTATTGTATTGTATGTCTTTATTTATATAGCGCCATTAATGTACATAGCGCTTCACAGTAGTAATACATGTGGTAATCAAATAAATAACAGATAATATAAATAACAGATCATGGGAATAAGTGCTTCAGACATAAAAGTAACATTAAGGAAGAGGAGTCCCTGCTCCGAGGAGCTTAGTCTAATTGGTAGGTAGGTAGAACGTACAGAGACAGTAGGAGGGAGTTCTGGTAAGTGCGTCTGCAGGGGGCCAAGCTTTATGTATCATGTGTCTAGTATTATCCACAGTAGCTTCCTTAGGCTGAGTCCACGCTGGCGCTTAGTGCGCTAATGCTTGGAGAGTGCTCCAAGCAGTGGTGCGATTCAGCAGGTTCGCACCGGTTCGTGCAAACCGGTTACTGGAATTTTTCAAGTTCGCAGAACCGGTGCATTAACCGGCAGTAGAATCACGTTTCAGAGCAGAGCAGGACTGCAGGGGAGGTGCGCCATCTAGCTGTCTGACCCGGAACTTCCGGTGCCTGCTGCTAGAGCTCCTCACATCCTGCTCTGACTGAAGTGATTGCTCTGCAGCTGCATACCATCTCCCCCGTCTGTGTGCTGCCAGGGAGGCTTGGAGGAGGGGAGGGAGAGATATGATGGTTTGAGAGTGGCTACAGGAGATGTGAGATGGACTGAGGGAGATGTGAGAGGGACTGGGAGAGATTTAGGGGGGCTGGGAGAGATGTGAGAGAGACTGGGGGAGGTGTGAGAGGGACTGGGGAGGTTTGAGTGGGGTTGGGGCAGGTGTGAGAGGGGCTGGAGGAGGTTTGAGAGTGGCTGGGGGAGTGTGAGAGGGACTGGGTGAGGTGTGAGAGGGGCTGGGGGAGGTGTGAGAGGGACTGGGGGAGATGTGAGAAGGACTGGGGGAGATGTGAGGGAGATGAGAAGGACATGTGAGGGGGACTGGGCGAGGTGTGAGAGGGGCTGGGGGAGGTGTGAGAGGGACTGGGGGAGATGTGAGAAGGACTGGGGGAGATGTGAGGGAGATGAGAAGGACATGTGAGGGGGACTGGGCGAGGTGTGAGAGGGGCTGGGGGAGGTGTGAGAGGGACTGGGGGAGATGTGAGAAGGACTGGGGGAGATGTGAGGGAGATGAGAAGGACATGTGAGGGGGACTGGGGGAGGTGTGAGAGGGGGCTGGGGGAGGTGTGAGAGGGGGCTGGGGGAGATGTGAGAAGGACTGGGAGAGATGTAGGGGGGCTGGGAAAGATGTGAGAAGGACTGAGGGAGATGTGAGAGGTACTGGGGGAAATGTGAGAGGGACTGGGGAGATGTGAGAGGGGCTCTGCCCCCCTGTCTCTGCCCCCCCCCCCCTGTCTCCCTCTCCCCTCCCCCCTAGTCTCTCTCTGCCCTCCCCCCCACTGGTCTTTCTCTCCTCCCCCCTCCGGCTCTCTCTACCGTCCCACCCCCCCGGCTCTCTCTCCCCGCTCCCCCTGAGAGAGAACCTGTTGCTAAAAAATTTGAATCCCACCACTGGCTCCAAGCATGAGCACCGTGTGCCCTCCGATTTATGCAAGCGCACGGGGGGAGGGGGGGCATTGCGGGCCAGCTGAGGGAAGTATAGTTTTTTTTTTGGTAAGCGCCGAACGCAGGTCAGCGTGTGTGCCCGCGCACGAGCACCACGTGCACCGCGTGAGCGGCAACTTACATATTTATATATATGTAAGTTAACGCGGCAAGTGCAGTCCGCTCAGTGCTGGCGGGGACGCAGCCTTAGGGAGCCTGTCAAGGAGCATTACAGAGGTGATAAAAATCAACGCCTCTTCTTTGCCACTGAACTGGCAGGCTCACTCGGCCCCCTGGTTCGAAGCCTGCCATGCTTTAACCTAGGCACGGGCACTGTGGGTGGCATGGGTTACTCAGTGGATGGAGGAGGAGGTAGTTGCCACCAAGATGCCCTGACGTGGGCATGGACTCGCTGGAAGCACCAGGTGATGTGAGCATTGAGAGTGCTCAGATGTTCTCAAGGCCCTGTTGGATAGCCCATGGGAGGCCATTGAGGTCTGAGGCAATCTGACCCATGCCACTCAGCATAGCTGTGCTGGTGCATGATGGGGGCGGTAATACAGTACTAGGGGCGTGCTGACTGGTCAATGTGACACAATGTCACATGCACTAAGTTACATGAATTATTTGAAAAGTGACTGTTTCTATCATGTTTGCAAAGGCAAACATCAAATGTCTGGAATGCATTTACCGGCCTTACTGTGGGGGAACTCCGGTTACACAACTATAGCTCCTAATAGAGCAAATTAGACAAATATAACCCCACTGGGGGGATGGTGATAATTGTTAACCCCTTGCTAAGGGCAGTGTCTTTTGAAGCCTTAAAGGGATACTAGCTATGATCGCAGGTCCTCAGTGGGGGTCTGCTTCTCTGTGCCAAGGGTACTGCTGGGTGGGCTGCCTTCTCGTGTGCAGCTTCAGAGGTCTGGAACTTGCTACAGCCAGAGCTCCGGTGTATATCTACTATACCAAAGTTTCGAGCACAGTGTAGGACTTATCTCTTTCTTCTTACTTTTCCTAAATAACAAAATTAATTGTGTATAATTTTAGTTTGTTCTTAAACTGACTGTAAAGTTTTGCAGTGCTCCCTTAAATGGAGGCGTGCTGTTAATAAAAAAAGAAATGATGACGTAACGCATTGCTATTCTATGCTTTAGTAGTCAAGGAGGTAAGTAGGGTAGTCTTAGACCAATTAACCCTTTAGTACCCTTTAATGGTAATAATATCATGGTGACCCATGAGTAGCTGACCAATTGAGCTACTTCAGTTAATACGTAGTTAAATGTGTAACAGATAATGCTTTTGCAGCAATTACATGCGAGTTTCAGTAATTTTGCATATTTAGATAACGCACATTATCATGATATATATATTGAAAGCAACACATCAACATATTGGGGCCTATGCAGAGAGCAGCGAATTTTAAAATTGGCGAATTTATTAAAAAGTAGCTTTTTTGGAGAGTTTTATTCTCCATATGCAGAAAAGTGCGAATTCTGCTATGTTTAACATGGATGCGTGTGGCGAGTTTAAATTGGCGAGATGCGCGCTTCAGAAACGTGTAAAAACAAATTTGCGCCTTTTTTCTCCCTTTGCAATGGCCGCGAGCGGCAGCTTCTTGCCAATTTTTTTCGGGCGAGGCAAAAAGGAGACAATCTTTTTTATTGGCGCGAACAGCCGCTAGATGCCGTTCGCACCTCTCTGCATTAGGATATTTTTAAAACTGGCGAGATTGAGGTTCTCGCCAGCCGCGAGGCGAGTTTTACAAATAGAAAAGAAAAATTGGCGTGTTTTTCGGAACTCGCCATTTTCTGCTGCTTTCTGCGCGATTTTCTCCAAAAAATGGCGAATTTCGAAATAGCGCTGCTCTCTGCATAGGCCCCATTATCTTTAAAAATAAAGCATATTTTAACTCTTTGTTCAAAAATATCGTGCCCGGCCAGAAAATTAGTGAATATCACAATTTTACTAATTTAAATGTATTTCATAAAGTGGCAATATGTATCAGTACCTTCCTAACGGCCAAGAATTAACCCAAATTCTGGGGTAGGCGAAAAGAATGTGTTAATGTTTGCCCGTCACAGGAGACGTGAATTTGGGAAGTTTGCACATCTTGATTTCTCAGCTTTCACACACACAATTTAAAGGTGCAATGATTTGAACAGTGGGATGACTGCATTATGTTTGTGGGTGTTGCTAACATAACATTCTGTTCTATTCCTAAAGTATTAGATCAGACTATGTTGGCTTCTTATTTAGATTAAGCACACTTAACAACAATAGCCTTGAGCTGGGTTGAAGCTATATTTCCTAAATTACGTTACATGAAGTATGTATGTTTTAACACTTTCAGTTCTGGAGAGATATACACTGTGGGACAGGTCTGTGACCCCAAAGTGTTTTCCATCACATGTACTTCAGGGGCAGAGTATCCCATTTAGGACTGTTTCAAAATCCCAGATCTTACTTGTTAAGATCTCTCACTTTAATCTTTGCATGTGTTGCCTGGTCTGATTGTTATGACTTGCCATGTCTTTGTGATGACCCTTTCAATAACAAGTCATGAATGATATATATGACATAACAATGGTTAAATGCCTCTGGTTAGCTTCCACAATCAAAAGCAACCCGCCATTTAAAAACAAGTAATTGTCATTTCAATAAATAGCTAATGGGATTGGTATTAGATGAGTGATGGCAGTTATGATTCATTTTGGCTATTATCATTCCTAGAATGGAATGTCTTTCTGTTCTTCTGCAGTTCAGTATGAAAAGTTTGATTTATATTAAAAATATAGAAAGACATTTGAAAAAATTCAGCTGCTAAAAAAGCAAATGCATTTATCATATTGTCCAAAATGTCATTTTACTACAGCTTGCTCTGAATTTCATTAATTAGCTTATTTTAAAAATAAAAATGTTATGGGTGCAGACTCACTAGACACAGTACTGTGTGGAGCTTAGTACTTATTCAGTACTATTTGGTTTATATATATATATATATATATATATATATATATATATGTTGCTTCCAAGCATATATATTATTTTCTTCAGGTAATACCTATCATACATCTCTCCATAGTTCTTTGAGTCGGCTGAGGCTTCTTAATTATTTTTGAATTTAATATCCAAGTTTCACATCCATATATGAGCACACACTGAATACACTAGTTGAACAAGAAAAAAATGCACTGGCAATAACCTCTCATTTTCAAGTATGTCCTTGGTACAGAATGTTAAGATGACAACAATAAACAACAGAAATGTTTAAAGTAAGAAAAGGCTGAGGCCTTTAAAGCTCTTAAAAAGCTGGCAGTTTTGAGAGAATCAAATAAATTGTTCCAGAAGTAAGGTGCCCAGTAAGAGATGGAAGTGACCAAATTCTTTATTGAAACTTGGGTTGCCCTGTATATGCATCTTATCGTGGCTCAGCTGGCCAAACTAAGTTGTGTGGAAATGTATATGCGAACCTGTATTACATGCAAAATTTATCTGTGCTTGTGAAACTGTATTTCTTTGTTCCCTGGGCATGCTAGACTGGTAATACACTTACCCAGCCAATACACCCATTGTCTGCCCCAGACAGAGAGGCGCCTATCTCATCCAGAGAGGCAGGGAGTGTGTTAGGCTTTTAACATGGTTGGCATAATGCTGCTTTAAGCATGAGGTCTTGTCCTGTGGAGGTGAAGCTCCCAATTTATCTTGTTGCTCTAAGAAGGGAGAAGAGTATTAAAGGGGGCAGCGCAGGGAAGGAGTGTGCTCGGAAGGCCGACATGAGGTAAGACAAGATATCTTGATATCTATTCAGGGTCCTGCACATGGGGGTTAATGATCTCGGCCAGATATAATCGGTGGAATAAATTAACGCAATCTGTTGGAATGTGGCCCAGTTGATGGTAGCATTGCAGGGGTGGCAGTGTTGCTATGACCCGTGTTGGTGCCTCGTCTGGTTCGGAGGTGTTAATCTTTATTGGGAGGATGTTATTTACTTCTCTAGAATGGCTTGGTTTATTTTATATATGTTTCTAGGATGTTATGAAGGAGTCTGAGCTGTGATTAGTGGCAGCAAAGCAATTTTGAGGGGTAAAATGGCCTTTGGCGTTGAAGGCTTGTGGACTAGTTAGTTTGCCTAGGTGGTTAATTTGGTGGAATGTGAGTGATCCAAAAGCATGCGCTCTTTGGTCAGTGCCAGGTGCAGTGGGTGGAAGGGACCCCAGGTAGTATGTACCATGAGTGCTCACTCGGTCATTTGGGGCGGTGAGCACAATTGAGTTCCCTGGTTGTGGCAACTTACTGACAAGGTCAAGGAGGTTACTGTTTATATTTAATAAAATGCTGTGTGCATTTCTACCCAACCAAGGTGTCTGTATTTATATGGGTGGGTTATTAAATGAAAGATGCAAGAGTCAAGGGGACAAGGGTCAAGAAAGCACAGAATGGGAAAGAGTTGAGGGTACACGTGTCAAGCAAACTGTTGTAAAATCATTTTTGACTAATTTTATTATTTTTTTATCATTTGGTCATTTGTTACCTTTCTGAAAAAAATAAAAATGCGTTACTGTACCATCATGTGGAGGGTCTCTATAAGCTCCCCTCTCTAAAAAGCGATTATTTAAATAAAATATCTTTGTCATCTAAGTTTTTGTTTTGTGCCTTCCTTTATCTCTGTCTCCAGAGGAAATTGCAAAATCCCTTTAGGTAATAAGAAACTAAAGCAATGTTGTGGGGGTTGAGACGTCTTAAATAGGTGCTCAGCATCAGTAGGCATTTATTCATTGTTTTACATGGCAATATGTTAATTTCCAAATGGGATCTAAACACGATATGTTGCTTTAGGATTCATTTGTAATATGCTGTATGCTTAGTTAAGCATCACATGCAAAGATTATGTTTATCATGCAGTTTATTATGAATTTATTTGCATTATATAGTAAAGGTGGGTGTGTTTAAACTCACGCCATTCAAAGCAATCTGAACTGCAACTTGTCCCATTGTGTCTAAACACAAGGTGAAATCGAGGCAAAGCGTTGTGTCCGCTTCCAAGTCAGGCTTTGAAAAGACCCAGTGAAGCTAAGGGATCTATGTATTAAGAGTTGCAAGTTGAATATTTTACATGAATCAAAAACAAAATGTATATTACGTGTGGGTGTGTCTATGTATCAACCTCTTTTTTTCCCATTGTGCACGGTAGGAGCCAGTAATTGTTTTTAATCATATATATTGGCACAAACAATATGTACTAATATATTTTGAGAGAGTTCTAATTTTATTAGCAGTCACCAGTTGTGTGTGTTTGTGTGTATATGTCTGTGTATATGTGTATATAACCCTTGTACCCCCAACCTAAGTGATATTGGGGGGGGTCTGCTTCTTCTAGCTACTTCTATCAGGGTATGGTGCTGTGTACCTGGGGTAAACAGGAGGGCTGAGTCCTCTGCGATGGTGTGGGGAGAGCCAGGACAGGGGTGCAGGTTACCTTTGGTCTTCAGGGGTGCAGCGCCTCCAGTCAGCATAGATTCTCTGCAGGGGCAGGGGATGGCCCATGCTGACACCTTATCTTCCTTCACAGCAGCAGACAGTAATCACACTGGTTCTGGTACAACTGGCTTTATTGCAGGCAGATGGTAATAATACAGCAAGCACAGAGGTATCCCTTTTCTCTCTTGTCTCCCATGATGGTCAGAGCCCTTACTCAGGCATTTGGCCCATGTCAGGTCTGCTACACTCTCCCCCCATCTCCTGGTGGGATGGAGGAAGATGCTCTTCACTCCACAGGTGGAGGAGAACGATCAACCAGGAACAACCAGAAAGAACCACCCTGAATTTAGGAGAGTGCCAGAATTTATAGCCTGAGATTGGTGACTGAAACCCTGCCGCTTAACAGAACAGGTTGAATACTGATTGGTGGTCATTACTTTTAGATGAACCCATCAGTATCCTTCTCTCAGGCTGACACTCTGGTAGTTGCTAGGCCTGTCATTGGATACCTGAAATGTATCCAAGTCTGCAATACACACACACAGCCTAAAGAAGGAATTAACCCCTCCGCTGCCTGCACCTAACAGGACTGACACTGGAAGGGCCCAGGAAAAAGAAGTAGCGGCCGGGAGGCTATGCTATATATATATCCCCGCTAACATCCTTCCAAATAAATTAGGGAGATGTGCTTGTGCTGAAAAAGGAGCACAGTTGAAGTACCTGGCTGGGAGATATGCATATACTGTAGTATGATGTTTTTATAGCGAGAATATGCTAATTTAAGTCATTTAAATGTACTGTGACTATCCAAATTAGCATATTTTCCAGGTGTGTTCCTTTTTGGACATAGTTATCTCTCCCGGATTATATAAAGGTCACTTGGGAGGGACTTTAGTAAATTACGATTCTCGCTTGTCTTTTAAGATCTGGATGGGAGTTAACCCACCTTTTAGGTATTACCTGAATAAATTAACCCTAAATCCCTGCATTAACCTGAGTTGTCTCTAGTGGATATGTGATGTTAGGGGGAAACGCCGGTTTTGCCTATGGTTAGCACTAACAGCCGGAACAATGTGGCAGTTCGAGCCTTATCTACGGAAAATTCCCATTGATATCTATGTGGATTTTTTGAACAAAATGGTCAGAACAAGGTCTTCAACAGATATAGAATGATTGATTTATCAAATATTTAAATGATAAACCTGGAAAACATATATCATTTTAATATGCAATTAATATATCCAATATACAGTATGTGTATTTGAATACTGTGTATATGTGTATATATATATATATATATATATATATATATATATATATATATATATATACATACATACATACATACATACATACACACACACACACACACACACACACACACACACACACACACACACACACAATGAAGATATTTGCAAGTTCCTCCTTACAACACATTCTTTTTGTTTTCAGTCACTAAAACACAGTATATCATTTTAACAAACCACAGTGCCCCTATTTTTGTGACCACAGATTAAACCAAAATGTGAAACCGTGACACAGTGAGGCTTCGGGAATGCATCCATCTCATCACAAATAAATACTATGTTTTCCTAGTAAATGGAAGATTTGTTATATCTTAATTGTAGTTTTCGGTAATATTCCCAGTTTGTTGTGGGTTTGACAGTGACATCAAACTAAAGACTGCAAATATATGCAGCATTATATTTCACTTGTCTCTGTGTGTTGTCCTGATTTAAACCAGCTAGACAAATGCTGACTGCTCACTCATAGAAGTGTATTGTGGTTTTATACATTTGATCCTTTAACTATGCTAAAAATATTGTTTTCTGGCAATGATAAGTATTTTGTTCTTCCCAAAATGCCTACATACCAGCACCAATCATTCAAAACTAAGTCAGCAATAATGTTTCCCAGTACAATAGGCATTACATTATTTATTTATTTTGGCAAGCATATTTAATATTCTGGTAATGTTAAACAATTCTCTAACAAACTCCAATTGGTGAGCAAAATCACTAGAAGTCATACAGTACAGCATGTGTAATCCCTGTAGAAGTTGACAAGCAAAGAGGCCTTATGCTAAGTTTAAGAACCTCAACTGATCTGCAAGGCAAGAAGAAACTAATTGTTCTTCACACTATGCTTCTGGAAATTGAACAAGTTTTTACTAAGTGTGGCCATGCCTGGTTCTGGCTACCAGTCTTCAATCCCTGACATGCAAGTTCTGGTAAGTGCAGGCAGTGTCAGGCCCAATTTTGGGGTTTCCCCACACAAGCAGTTCCTTGAGTGACAGGGGTGGAGGTGAGACCGGGCCTGCGTTCTGCCCAATCATGGGCTCAGACCTTGGACCTTCCCCCTCTGCACTAGGGAAGCTGCAACCTTAAATTGAGTTTGTTGTCTCGCCCTCTGTGGTTCCTCAGTTCCATCGGGGGTTGTGGAACCATCCTCAGTTCCATCGGGGGTTGTGGAAAAGCAAAGGGCTGATGGAAGGCCTCAAGCGTTAGGGCTGGGACCCGCTGCGCCCGGCGGCACGGGCGGCCGTGTGAGCGTTCCCCACCAGCAGGGGAATCCTTCTGAGCAGGTCCCAGTCCCCCCTCGCTGCACGGCTCACTACGCACTGTGACACGTCAGCCACCAGGGGATGCAAGAAAAATGTGATTCCGAGCGGTGACGCGTCACATGGTGCGCTGATGAGCCAATCAGCGGCCGGGGCGGGAGCGGGAGCTGTCAGACAGCTTCCTACACAAGGTAGGGGGTTGTGTGTGTGTGTGTCTGTCTCTGTCTGTGTGTCTGTCTGTGTCTCAGTGTCAGCGTCTCAGTGTCAGCGTGTGTGAGGGCATTTGTGGGGGAAGGGGGAGGGAGCTGCTTACCTTCCAGCAGCCCGCAGCAGCTCCCTCCTGTCCTGCAGACCGAGCCCGAGGAGGGAGGGGGGGAAGTAGCGGGTCCCTCCGCTCAAACCCTCCCTCCCACTCCCGCCCCCCTCCCGCTCCCTACAGACCGCATATCGCGGTCTGTGTCTTTCAGCAAGCCGCATGTCTGCATGTGCGGGCGCGCTGACTGAGGGAGTGGGGCCTTAGCCTTAGATCTTACCCAGGGGCCATCCAGAGGTCTGGGACCCGAGAGAAGTCTGTACCCGGTATAGATATATGTAACATATACTGGGAGATTTTGCTGCTACATGTGGTGGTGCACACCTGCTGGCTCACAGTAGATCGGAGTCTCCCGCATGGTGGTAGGGGATGTCAGAACAGGCTTCTGGGGTAATAACTGATTCGTACTCACGGTGACAGCACCTCCATCTCTTGCAGGCCCCAGGGATGAGGGTAGAAATCCCTGCAGGAGAGATCCTTTAGCCTTCCCCTGATAGATTGCAGTCTCAGGCAGGAAGGTATAATAAAACAGGAACACTTTATTGCACACTGCAGATGGCACCACATACACAACAGGAACTTCTTAGGGCCTTCAACCTCAGGATGTTTCCCTGGACATTCACTCCAGGCCTAGGGCACCTGAAGCAGTCCTAGCTCTTTCCTTACTCCATGGTGGAGTAAGAGGAACAGTCTCCAACTCCACTCCCCTAAAGGAGGGAGTCCAAACTAGTAGAGCCCTGCACAGTTATTCGGGTAGACCAGCCTCTCTCAAGGGTATAGGCAAAACTGCTGAATTTGGTAGTGCAGCCCCTTAAGTACAGGAAAAGCAGGAACCAGGTCTGAGTCCCTGATTGGACACCTGGCCTACTGTAGTTGCACTGCCTTCCCTGTGACTAACTGAAGCTGCTAGGGGTGGGGAAAACCCAGGATCAGTCCTGGCAGGCCTGCTCTTAAAAAGGCTTACTGCCAGAAGAAGGGCAGACTGGTAGCCAGAATCCAGCCCTGGCTACATATATATATATTATATGCGGTGTTGCTGAATAAATAATGTTCCTGTTCAACTATACTCCTGGCCTGAGTCTGCAGTCTATCAGGGAGAGCATGAGATGGTTCTTTCGCAGGGACTGCCTCCAGCACTCCTGGGGTCTGCGGAAGATGGAGGCACTGACTTCAAGAAAAGGAACTATGTATTTACCTCAAAAGCCTGTCCTATTTCCCCAGCAACATCGGTGGATCCTCAGACCTCCTGTGAGCCAGCAGGTAACATTTGACGCTAGGTTGCCATGGCGATGCATCGCCCAACACCAAGTTAAGGAATTTACAGAGGCCTTGCCCGGTCCCCCAGCATTTAATTTGCCTCTGTAACCGCCGCACCCCCTCACCCACCCGAGGACATCTCACGCCCCCCACTTTCCGCACCCCTGGCCTATATTATGTATATGTATACCTGTATCACTTTAAGAACTTATCATGTTGACATATACATGTGTTAGCCTTCGCTGTATTTAGTCATTGGATGGCTCCAGGCAGGCGTTTACTTCTCTATACATGCCTTTACATACATGTGATTGCATTTCCTCATAGGAACTTATTGATGAGAAATCAGCAAATGTTTCATCTCTATATGTCTTCTATGTCTCTGAGCACCATACCTTTTCTGGACTATGTTTTCTGAAGTATTGTTCTAATGGTAGCTTGAGGAGAGTGGCGTATCATATCGTATCTCAATAAGAGAGTGCAACTCCATCTGATTTATTTTTTATTTTTTTGGGGCACTTATTTGTGTCAGTACTGTACACTCATTATTCTTTTTGGACTCACACTATCTATGCATTCAGTTGTCGTGATAACATGAGGCGAGTCAAAAAGACTGAACAGGTTTTTGATAACCTTTTGGAAACTAATTGTGAAGATTTTTCAGACCTAAGGACACAGTTTTCCAATTAAGAGAAACAGCCCTCACAAGACATTATTATCTGGTGGGATACAATCACCCTGGAAAACAATGTCAAATCCAAAAGTATTCCCAGGGGACTACGTATTAAAAAATCTCCCACTAGTGACTTTCAATACGGTGAATTTGAACAACAGTTGAAAACTGTTTTGAATGAGTGTTCATTTCAATTAATGAACTTGATTATTCAATTTAAAGCAAAAGAAAAATTGGCAATTGAAAATAATATAAAACTGTTACAAATGAAATTACATGAATATAAGAATATAGAGGGATTTAAGGACTTGGATCCATCACTGGCTACAAATATCAGTAAAATGGAAAAAAGAGATCATGTCCAAAAACAAGTTCAATTCTAAAGGGATTGGCTTGATTACGAGAAGAACCAGAGTCGCGCCCATGAGCATGTCTTATTACGCTACCTCACAGAAAAACAAGAGTAACCCCAAGGGCCAAATCCCAGAGGTTAATATCGAAAAATAAGAATATATCCTTTTCAAAATCCGCCAGTGGTGATTACGATATTTCGGACAATGATTTATTCTTCCAAGTAACCGTTTCTCACAATTTAGGAAAAAACATGAAAGATTTTTGTGGTGGAAATCAGGGAGGTGGACAGAGGAACAACTGGGGTCGCTACCCAAGGGATCCTGATGTCGGAACTCATTTTGGATTACAACAACAGCCGTCAAAAAATGGATGAGGACCAGACAGAGTAGAAAGAGAAAACTTCACCAGACATCCTTACAAAAGGAAAAATAACTTCTGAAGGATCAATCAGGGGGATTAAATATTTCTCAGGTGGACCTTACAGAAGCTGAAATGTCGCTTCTAAACAAGGGCCTGAAATTTGAACCTAACACGAACTTCAGATTGTTTTTTTTTTTTTTTTCAAATGTTTTTATTAGGCATTTAGACATTACAACAGTTACAACAAGTAGTGTAGCCTAACATTTTTGAAACATCACTGTTTTTTGGGGGGAAACAGATTGACAACCTGAGTTGTCAGAGAAAAGGGGGAGCGCCTTCGGAGAGGGAAGGCAGAAGGGGGGGGGGGTTTAAGGGAGGGGAGGGGGAGGAAGGGGGGGTAGGGGGATGGGTGTCCCATCTGGCTGTTGGGGATTCTCTGCCAGGGGCAGTTTTTACTCCTCTATGGGGAAGGGATGGACCTCCGTCTCGCCGGTGCTGATTGGCGCTCTCTATTGAGGAGAATCCAAGGTTCCCAGATATCCTCAAAGGCGGGGAGTTTTTGTCTAATGGTGGCGGTAAGCCTTTCCATGATTATCACATCACCGACTCTTTTTTTGATTGTGCTCAGTGCTGGCATGGTTGTTTTCCTCCAGGAGGCTGCAATACAGCATCTAGCCGCGGTGAGAATGAAGGATATTAATTTCCTGGTTGGTCGGATAATGTTGGTCATTGGTGCGGCCAACAGGTAGGTCAGTGGTTCAATAGGTATTTCTAGGTCGGTGACCTCTTTTATCAAAATTTGGACCTTGGCCCAGTATTTCACAATTTCTGGACAGGACCACCAGATGTGGACCATGTCCCCTCTATTACCACAGCCTCTCCAGCATAGGTCTGATGCCAGAGGGTAGATCTGGTTTAATCGTGCTGGGGTAAGATACCAGCCAAACATAATTTTATAAATGTTTTCCTTTATTGTAGTACATAGGGAAGTTTCTGAGGCTACGGTTTATGGACTATATTATGGACTATATTCCTAAATCTAGCACCCTGTTGCTCCTTGGAGCCCTACCGTATTATATGTTTTGTTTATTAGCAGTATACACTATGGTAGTTTGTATATATTTTTTCCAGGTACTGACGCTCCCCTGATTTCGTTCCAAAGTTTCTGGGGCTACCTGCGAGATTTCTTCCCAAGTCTCTCTTTCTATATTTATACTCAGGTCTGCTGCCCATCTGAGCATGTAGTCATGCTGTGTGGGGGTCGTTGAGTGCTCTAGTGCACTATATTTTTCCGAGATTAGACCCTTCTGGTGAGTCTTAACCTCGCAGAGATGTTCAAACTTAGTGAGAGTTGGGTATTCTGGGAGAGGACATGTAGTCCGTATAAAGTTTCTGATTTGGAGGTATTTGAATGTGTCCAATTCTCTAATTTTATATTTGGTCCTCAGTTCTTGATAGCTCAGGAGCTTCCCTAGGCTCAGTAGATCGGCAATCGTCTCTATACCCCGTGTGTTAAAATGGACGAACAGTTTAGATCCACATCCCGGAGGAATTTTCGGATTGTTAAAGATAGGGGTCAATTGAGAGCTTGTTGAGGAAAGGTCATATTTATATTTGCATCTTATCCAGACGTCCCACGTGTGTCGTGAGGCCTGTAGTTTAAGATTGTGTATGTGCCCATCTCCTCTGTCCAGGCTCCAGAAGCAGGCTTGCAGAGAAGGCATCTTGGCATATTGAGTCTCAATTTTTACCCAGCAACATCGGGTCGAGTCTGAGTTCCACATTACTACCTGCTTGAGCTGTGCGGCTAAGTAGTATTTGTATAGGTCTGGTACTCCCAAACCTCCTCTAGATCTTGTAGCCATCAGGACCGATCTGGCGACTCTGGGTCTCTTGCCCTGCCAAATGAAGTGGAGCAATCTGTTCTGTATGTATTTTAGATCAGTGCCCGGAACGTGGATCGGGAGTGTTTGGAAAAAGTATAACATTCTTGGGAGTATATTCATCTTAGCGGAGATCATCCTCCCGAACCAAGAGATCTGGTAACCTTCCCACTGATCTAGATCCTTTTTGATCTTGTCCCATAACTTCGGGTAGTTATCCCGGTATAGATCCCGGTAGTGCCTTGACACATTAATTCCCAGATATTTAATGTATGAAGGGCACCATCTGTAACTAAAATTTAGTTTAAGGAGTTTGACTTCGGGATCTGGGAGGCTAAGATTTAGGGCCTATGATTTGTCGCTGTTTATTTTATATCCTGATACCTTTCCAAACTCCGTCAGTTCCTTCTGAAGGTTAGGGAGGGAAGTTAGGGGCTTAGTCAGAGTTAGAATGATATCATCAGCGAATAGGGAAATTTTGTATTGTTCTTTATCGATGGGAATACCCTGGATGTTCTGGTTTTGTCTTATTTTAGTCGCCATTGGTTCGATCGTGAGGGCGAAAAGGAGGGGGGAAAGGGGGCATCCTTGCCGGGTTCCATTTCTGATTTGGAATCGTTCGGGGCCTCCACCTGATAGTCTTACTGAGGCAGACGGGTTTTGATATAGCGCTTGGACACCCTTCAGGAACGAGTCTCAGAACCCAAATTTTATCAGTGTTTGGTTTAAAAATACCCAGTCAATTCTGTCAAATGCCTTCTCTGCGTCTAGGCTTAGTAACATCGCCTTTGAGCCTGAAAGGTGGGCATGGTCAACTAAATTAATGATTTTACGGGTATTGTCTGAGGACTGGCGGCCCAGGACAAACCCGACCTGATCCATGTGTATTAGTCTCGGGAGGATAGGATTAAATCTGTTCGCCAAAATTTTACTATATAGTTTAAGGTCGTTGTTCAACAGTGAGATTGGTCTATAACTTCCGCATTGGGTGGGATCCTTCCCTTCTTTGAGTATTATGGCCAAATTGGCGGACGACATTGAAGATGGGATAGGACTCCCTTCTAAGAATGAGTTGAACAAGCTCAATAGGTGAGTGGACAAGATGGGGAGAAATTTCTTGTAATAGGCATTTGTGAAACCATCAGGGCCCGGCGTCTTGGAGATTTTTGATGCCTTGACAGCCGTTTCTAGTTCTTCTACCGTTATTTTTGCGTTTAAGATAATATTTTCCTCCTCTGTTAGCGAGGGGAGATCGCAATTGGCTAGGTAGTCAGTGGCTACTGACAAGTCCGTTAAGCTTGGGTGAGCAGAGTGGGCCCTCAGGTTATATAATTTGGTGTAAAATTTGGTAAATTCCTCTGCTATTTTTTTTCCGTTGTATAGGAGCTCACCAGAAACATTCCGGATCGCCGTTATTTGTGACCTTTTTTGTATTCCTCGTAACTTGCTAGCGAGAAGTCTATCGGCCTTGTTCCCTTTATCATAATACCTCTGACCCGTCCATTTGAGAGCTTTTTCTACGTTTTCCAATTGGATTATTCTTAGATCGCTTCTAGCAGTTGTCAGCTGTTTATAGATTCTCCGGGAGGGGTTATTTTTGTGCTGCTGCTCTAAGCTGATTATTTTGTCTGTAAGCTCTTTGGTTAATTTGAGTTTGTTTTTTTTCCGGTGGGAGGCAATCGAGATGAGGGTTCCTCGGATTGTCGCCTTATGGGCTTCCCACAGGCTTGCTGGAGACGAGACAGAGCCTGCGTTTATTCTAAAGTATTCCCTAAGGGATTTTTTGAGCTCCAACACTGTCCCAGAGTGATTCAGTAGGGAGTCGTTATGTTTCCAGCTATACGAGATCGATTTCACAAATGGAATGGATAGGGTCATGATGATGGGAGCATGATCTGACCACGTGATAGGGCCGATATCTGAGTTTGTGGTGGCCTCTAGAATGTTCTTGGTAGCAAGAAAGTAGTCAATACGGGAATAGATCTGGTGAGGTGCCGAGTAAAAGGTATAATCCCTTTGCCCCTGATGTTGTGTTCTCCAAATATCCACAAGAGAAAAGTCCCCCACAAAGTCTTTGAATTTTTTCCCCAGTCTTTGTGACTGAGTGGAGTGTTGTCATCCTGGGTGGCTCGATTTGTCTTCTTTTGGGTTGAGAGCCATATTTAGGTCACCTGCGATAAGTAGCGAGGATAAGTACTGTGGGTCAATTTCTTCCAGAACTTTTTTCAAGAATTCTGTCTGGTTCTCGTTTGGGGCATATAGGTTAATAAGGGCGATTGCCGTGCCTGAAAGTGAGCCGTAAACTACAATAAATCTTCCATCTGGATCTGCCTGAATTTTTGTTAGATTAAATGGGGTGCCCTGACGGATCAGAATGGCAACCCCTCTGCGTTTGCTGCTAAATGACGAGAAATAGCTCAACGGATACGCATGTTGAAGGGGAATGAAGAGGGTGAAGGGAGGGGGAGAGGGGGAGGAATAGAGGGGAGGGGCAGGGGGGGGAGGGTCAGTTTACGTACATTTCTCACATAGTATTCATTTTCATTCGTTATTTGAAGTTGCTTTCTATGTAATGTGTGTGGGGAGAGGGGGGGGATAAGGACGGGAGGGGGTGTGGTGCGAGGGGTAAGGGTGTAAGGGGTGGAGCCCTTTAGGTTGTGATTGGGTGTGTACAGCAGAAAGCATGTAAAATATACAGTACATATTCAATTGAGACCAGGTTAGGCATTCACAACATTTGGGAAAAGCTGTGGACTCTTGATACCTGCTGGAATAATGTTGTTAGGAGTTATATCAGGAGAATTGGGATCCTTGGGGTAGGAGGGAAGGGGAGGGGGGGGGGGGGGGAAATAAGGGGGGGGGGGTCATCGTGTGATGGCTGGTACAATACAGCTCTCATGTAACATACATTGACCGACATTTATGCAGAGCCATTTTCCTTACGGTGGATGTGGGGGAAAAAATAAATAAAAAAGAAGAGGGGGGAAGGTAGAAATGGGGGGGTGGTGGGGAGGGGAGGTCGGGGATGGGATCTGGGGCAGGTAAGGATGGGTTTAGGCATAGACATCAAACCATATACAAGATATACAATATACATTCAGTAGATTAGGTGTCTGAGATTTAAAACGTTTAGGAGGTTCCGCTGCCTCCAGCGACTAGTCTGGGTAATGCAGCTCTCCACCATGTGTTGTTGGAGACAGTTTTAGCAGAGAGAAGGGGAAGGTTGTTGGCGGGGAGGAGGGTGGGGGAGGGTTGGTGGTAGGGGGGGGAAGGAGAGGGGAGGGGGGAGAGGAAGGGGGAGAGAGGGGGGGGCCGAGGGTAGGGGGCGGGAGGGGGGGATCTGGTAGGGGGGGTGGAAGGGAGGGGGGTATTGGGGTGAGGGAGGGGAATGCAACAGGGGATTGGTAGCTTGACGCAGCAGAGTTGAACCTTTGAGCTTATTTACATGGGAACCGTGAGGGTTGTTCCTTTATGCGTTAGCAGGAAAGTCAACTTGTCTCAGCCTTTGAGTAACCGAGCGTTAGAACAGAGGCTCTATTCAGAGCAACAACAACATTTTGTAGGATACATAATCAAGGGGGGGGAACATCTTTAAACTTAGGGTGGCCCTACCAGGTCCCAGGGAGTCGACAGTCCGGGTGGAACATCAATCAAGGGAATCACATTCTTACGTTAAAGCGTTCTCTGATTGCTTAACCCGATTAGGAGGGGGGGCCTTGGTAGGGGTATAGGGAGGGGGATCCACTAGTTAGTGGGGGGGGGAAGCGATGGAGGGGGAAGGAGGGGAGGGGGGCGACAAAGGTAGGTGGAGGGGGGAGGGGAGGGGAGGGAGGATGAATGGGAGGGGGATGGAGGGGTGGGGGGGGATGGGGGGGGGGTTGGTTATGGGAGTGGGGGGAGGGAAGGAAGGAGAGGGGAGGGGGGGAGGAGGGAAGGGGGAGGGGGGGGAGGGGGTAGGAGTGGGGGGGGGGGTTCTGGGTGGGGGAGGGGGAGTTCTATCTCTATTCTTGATGAACCTTCTATTGGGGGATAACACAACAGTGGGTTAATGGGGGGAACAATGCTGAACTTGGGGCAATAGGGAAAGTCTAATAGGGAAAATGTGCGGGTGCATCAGTTTTACAGACCCTGTCCTCAGGCGCTTGACCGCTGGATGTGTGTAGGTGGGTCTGGTAAGTCCTGCGCTGCTGGCACTCTCGTGAAGGGGGAGAGGAAAGAGGGATTCCGGTGGGAAAGGTAAACAAACAAGTCCCCCTTGGCCGAGGGGGGGGGCGCCGGGTAAACTGGATCCGGGATTGGTGAGGATCCCTTCGGGTGACGACCACTCAGGACTCCTGGTGATCTGTACGGGTTTCGACCTCCGGGATCAGGTGGTGCTGCCGACGGTAGCGGAGGTGTACCGCGCACGATGGTGACGTCAGTCGTGGCTCACCTGGGGTTCGACGGGATGCTCCCCGGTGAGGTAGCGCCTCTCCAGGCGCCATTTTGTGAAGTTCCGGTATTCACTGTACGGTATCCGTTGTCCGGGCTTCTGTGGCGAGGCGGCTGGCACCGGAAATATACCGCATATGATGAAGGTTGCAGTTCGTCTGTGGATCGGAGGGGTTCCTCGTGGAGAGGTAAGGTCTCTCCAGGCGCCATTTTGTGGGATTTTCAGGGCGGGTGGTGATGTTCTCCCGGGCGGGAGCCGTGGTTAACTGTGGAAGTAACCTCACTTGTCACGGGATTGCCTTTGCTCCGCAATCCTCTCCGAGGCTCTTACAGGTTGGTCGTCTCTGTCCTGGGTTCGGTTACCAGCTGGGTGGGCAGATTGGAAGGGTTCCGCGGAAAGGCCCAGGGCTTTAGCCAGATGTTCCATATCCTCGGGGTGCCTTATGGTAAAGAATTTACCCTTGTGGGAAATTATTAGTTTAAAGGGAAATCCCCACTTATACTTTATTCCTTTCTCGCGGAGGAGCAATGTAAGGGGGCGCAACGCCTTGCGCCGATCCACAGTTAGTTTAGAGAGGTCATTATAGACCTGAAGCGGTTCGCTTCGGAACGTGATCGTGTCCCTCTCTCTGCTAGCTCCGATTAGTTTATCTTTGGTGGAGTAGCTATGGAGCCGCACGATCACGTCCCGCCGGCGGTTGGGGTCATCAGAGCGTGGGCCCAGAGCTCTGTGTGCTCTGTCAATTTCCATGTCGCGAGGGTCGAGGTCTGGACATACTGTATGGATAGAAAGAAATCCACCAGGTAGGCTCGTAGGTGGGTAGGCAGTACCGCCTCAGGGATGCCGCGGATCCTCAGGTTCTGGCGGCGATCCCTGTTTTCCTGGTCTTCCAATCCGTCGCGTAGTGTTTGTATTTCTTGGCCCAGGCGGATAATTTCATCATCGGCCTCAGATTGATGTTGCAGGGCCTCATCCAGTCTGGCCTCCAGCGTGGTGGTACGTTCTTGCAGGCCTTGGATGTCGTGTCTAATTTCCGCCACCGCTTCCTTTATGTTGGATTGTAGCGATCGTTGGAGCTTGGCGTGGAGTTCCACCAAGTACTCCTTCGTTATCCTTGCGTCCGGGGAAGGGGGGGACTCGGCGGGACTTGCCGGGTCTGAGAGGCCTTGTTTGCCTCGTGTGCCTGAAGTCTGGGCGCCATCTTGCCGTCTTCCCCCCGCCTCAGCGGGCTGTTTCGTGGGGGTGAAGAACCTGCCAACCCCTTGGATCGGGGGATTTTTCCCTTTATTTGACATCCCACTGGTCTTAGGGATTAGTCAGGGGCTTTTTGGGGGTTTTTGGTCGGGCGAAATAGGTCTGAAATCAGAGTTTATTTGGATGGGTCTCCGGAGCTCTCCCTTTACCCGTCTGTCCTGGATGACGTCATCGGCACACCCCCCGAACTTCAGATTGTTTGACACTATTATTGGTTTGCACACATTTGTTTATATCCTCACTCTAAAGAAAACTTTCTATGGTAATAATGCGTCTAATGACAAAAATGGTGTCTGTATATCCCAATATATGTGCTGATGTACCTATCTCTTTACTCTCACTTATTGATGTTGATAATTTACCCCTATTAATGGATGAGAGGATAGAAAGTTTAACTTTCAAAGATTTTTGTGACTTACAGAACCTGAATAATCTTTTGGATGAACAAAATTGAGGAACTGATCTCACCACCTTCCTTGGAAGGAGGAGCTCAGGGTTTAAAGCGTCAGACCAAGCAATATTTACATATGTGGTTTTAAAAATAAATCAGTTCTGTACTATGAGAAAATACTTGTAGAATACAAAAAAAAGGAGTTGCATGCACGAAGGACCGGAGTATGGAAGCATAAGAGAATAGCTCCGTCCCGCGCTAGTAACAGATAATGAATAAAACTACCTAATTCACAATACTAAGTTCCCACACGTATACCCTGAGCACTATAAACACCCCAGGATGGCTCCGAAGAAGCCGGTGAGACAAAAAAAGCAGAAGATATCCGATGTATGGACGTACTTTGGAGGAGCAGCAGAAAGTGCCCCAACCAGAGAGACACAGAAATAGAACGAGATGATGAAGACACAAACGGTCAATCCCAACTCCCAGTCAGACATTGCGACTTTGCACGACTATACACTGATTTGAAAAAACTTTTACAAGCAGATATCAAAGAAGTCAAGAGAGAGATTACCAAACTGGGAACGCGAACTGATGACCTAGAAACTAAAGTCGATCTCACGATTAAAGCAGGGAAGAAAACTGACAAAAAAACAGCAGACCTACAAAAACAAATAGATGACCTAAAAGAGCGGCAGGAGGACGCGGAAAACCGCGATAGACGGAACAACATAAGGATTCGCGGAGTCTCAGAAGAGATCGGAGACTGCGAGGCCTTCACCGCAAGATGGCTGGAGTCCCTAATGCCAGACAGCCCAAAAGAAATACTCATAATGGACCGCTGTCATCTGGCCCTACGCTCCCGACCAACCCAGAATGAACAACCGAGAGACATCATTCTCCAGTTGCACTATTACACAACCCGGGAAGCAGTACTACGGCTAACAAGAGCCTTACCGGCGATTGAATTTGAGGCCAATAAAATACAAATCTTCCAGGACCTGTCCCCACTTACCTTGGCGAGACGTCGCTCCCTGTTTCCCGTGACAAAAGTACTCCGGGACACTAACACGAGATATCGCTGGACCTTCCCGTTCGGACTTCAAGTCACGAAAGGCAGGAGATCCCTCACGCTAAAGGATATTGGAGAAGGCCCAGGGTTCCTTAATGCACTAGGTCTGCAAAACCCCCTGACAGTAACGACAGAAGAAGAGCCAACCCTGGAACTGGAATGGAACGGAGGACCAACCTCACCAAAACCCAGGCGAATAAAATGAACATCGCAATAAAGAGCTTTTATGGACACATAAAACACGTTGTTTTTGGTTACTTAAGTTACGAAGTTATCGGCCAAACCGGGCCACGTTGTGCACTGAATCAGAGCTGACCCGCACCTTGATATCGTCCTCAAATCTCAAGCGGAACACCTACAGAAACTCCCGGAATGAAACCTAAGTCCCCCCGCTGAATCCGGTCAAAATAACCAAATCCTAGTGGAAGAAATTAAGGGACTCACTTATGGAGGATCACCACGAGGATAATGGAAAATGGCCGACATGAGGGAGCTTCTTGTGCCCCACCGTGAGGCGCAGAGCGAGGAAATGGCCGACAAGCGGGAACAAAGAGCAGCACATCCTCCTCGAGGCTTCAGGAGATCCAAAATGGCCGCCGCCGGAAACCGGAAGTTGTCATCATCAAACAGCGCTAGAGATACCGGCGCCATCTTGGAGGTGGCAACTATGTCCGGAGCGACCGCAAGCCACGAAGGCCCCACAGGCAGGCTGAGACAGCTATAAATAAAGATACAGTCATTATACAAGCGACGGAGGCCCGACAGGGCCATGATAGCGGTAACAAGAAAGACACTGGGACACAGAGACAAGGACAAAAGGGGGGAAAAACAAAAAAACACACACACAAAGGTGGGAAGGGGTAGAGTGAGTCAATAAGGGAAACCCACATTACACCAGAAGGACACTTCAGAGGAGACACACGTAAAAGGCATTAAGGATAAGGGAGATTCGGAGATAAAGGGCCACGGAGAGGAAGGGAAAAAGCCCTGAAAACAGAATAAAGAGCTCTGGTGGGATATCAACATGCATAGAGATTACTAGAGGCACAACACAAGTTAAAGTTATAGTTGTAGGAACTAATGAGACCCTAAACAAGGGTACAGGTTTAAGAGTAGTTCAATTTAACAGTTGAATAAGGAATAAAGTTGTCACTTATGTAGAATTGTAGGAGGTAGTTAACAGGAGAGAGTGGGCCGGAGGGTAAGAGAGAGCTTCATACCCCGAGGTCGGCATGTGCTGTAGACGAGATCTGGGATGGAGGGTCTCCCAGAATCCCGTCAAAGTCCTTTGGGGAGGGAGAGAGGGTAATGGTCCTGAGGGTGCGGGGCCACACTCCCCGAAGGCGCTGGACTCTACTTCAGGACAGGGGAGTCTTGAAAAGGAGACCATATTGTTTACACATGTTTATTTACATGGTGTTTTTTCTTTTATGTCATTTCTGTACCTATCCTCTTGTGTCTTTCCCCCCCCCCCCCTCCCACCTGTCCCTCCGGCGACTGAGGTCATCAGCATTGCAGAAGCCACAGCCCTACCAGACCGAAGTTGGAGAAGGACTCCACAGCGCGATCCCAGCCCGGTGTTAGCGGCTACCACACAGAAGCCAACAGAAGATGATCCTAATGGGTAGAGAGATACGCTGTCTTTCCCATAATGTAAAGGGACTGAATAACCCAGCTAAGCGTAAGTTGGCCTTTAAAGACTATAAAAGACACAAAGCTGACATCCTCTTCCTGCAAGAGACTCATTTTTCTAAAAAAAGCTACCCCAAATATATTGACAAAGATTTTAACACAATATACCTAGCCTCCGCTTCAGTGAAGAAACGAGGGGTGGCCATTGTATTCCACAAAAATTTACTATTCGAGCTAGAAAAAAAGGTGTTAGATGCCGAGGGCAGATACATCATTTTAGTGGGATCCATCCAAGGTCAAGCTCTCACACTGGTCTCGCTATATGCCCCCTGTGAACAGGCGGCAGACTTCTTTGCCCTTTTCTATCGGCGCTTGCAGCGGGAAGCAAAGGGCCAAATAATACTGGCAGGAGACCTAAATAGGACGTTAAATCCAAAGTTAGACAGATGTACGGCCCCTAATCCACCCAACAAACGAGACATACTAACAATCCTACACGGACTCCGAGACTGTCAGCTAGTGGACATTTGGAGGGAGCAACATCCACAGACCAAGGACTATACTTTTTACTCCCACCCTCATAACCGATATAGCCGGATAGATTACTTCCTTGTGTCCAACAGACTGGTCCCAATGGTCTCCCATTCGGGCATACACGATATTTTGTGGTCAGACCATGCACCTATAGAGCTGCGGTGCGAGCTACAGTTGCTAGATAGACCGGGAGCGAGCTGGAAATTAAATGAGGCAAACACAGAGTAGGTAGCGCTATCTATATATGTAATGTAACCCTAATGCAGGTATTACCCTAGCATGGGGGGCTGCCTAAACACTAAAACTGACCCCCTGGTCAGTGACAGAACAAGAGAAAAAATTATAGTGTTAAAAGGCGCCAGCAGGTAAAGGATATATTCACCAACAGGAAGAAAACCGAAATGGATTCCAGACGGTAGAGATGTGCTTAAAGAAAATGCAAAAAACACAAAACATAGTGTAATACTGTATGTACAAGAAACAAACAACATATACTATACTAATATTAATTAAAAAATATATATCAGCTGAGATCAAGGGTGGTAAGAATATTACAACATTTAATAAAATAGTTTAAAAACACTGGACATAAAAAACATAGCAAATAATATAACACATTAATCTAAGACAATATTAAGGACAATTAATATGGGACCCGTGTTCAGCTACACCAGGTGGAGTGCCCACTCACCGGACGAAAATGGTTTGCAAGCGGTGGATATATTGGAGAGTATCCCCTCTCTTTTCAGCTCACACAGCCACTGCACAGGAATCTGGGCCAAGATGATAGTAGCACACGCCAGACCGCGTGTGTTTCTCCCCTGGCTCTCGTTTCTCGTCGCAGCTGGTGATAGATGAAAACGCAGCAATTGCGTGCTGCTCACTCAGCTGTTGCACCGGGTTCGGGGCCAAGATTTCAGCTACACACGCTGAACTGCGCGGGCTTACTTCTCCCTGGCACTCCCACCTCCTCGTGGCTGGTGGCAGGTACACCGCAGCAGATTCGCGATTATTCTGAGTACAAGCTGATAAACAGCTGATTCGTCACGGCACGGGAAGCACCTCCAGGCGTAGTGATTTGAGTCCCACAAATTAACCCTACGCGTTTCGAGAGCGAGCTGCTCTCTTCCTCAGGGGTTCTAGAGATATGACCCATAGTGTCCTCTTATATAGGGGTCCAATTAAGTCCACAAATCACCCTAATTGGTTTCTTGCACATGCGCAATCAATGTTATGGGGAGACTGATGTCCATTTGTCCGCACATGCGCAGTGCATCATAATAACAAAGGGATAACATACAGAGTTAAAATAACGATCTCAGCTGATGATTAAAGAAAAACAATATGTGCTTATAGCTAATCTATACATAAGCTACAATATGTGACTATACTGTAAACCTAACCTACTATATATGTGTACTATAATATATTTATGTGATTAAATATTGTGAAATATATATTCTAAATATGTGTATATAGTGTGAATATTAATAATTATAAAATGTAAATCTGTGAGTTAATTAATAATATGAAATATATACAGCTTCTAATAGTGATAATAAATTGGCATATAATGTGCTAATATTATTAATCAAAAGTGTTTATGATAGTGCTTATTTAATAATCGTGGTTATTTTAAGTAACTCTAACTGAGTGAATTGAAAATGGTGGTATGTAAATGAAATTATATATTGAATAATCAAAAAATAAAATTATTGAATTAATTTGTGATGCTACAGTGATGGTGCTTGTTTCATCTATCACACATTTTTTGTTACACATACACTTTATACATTTATACATACAAGACAATAATACATTATAAAATTCAGAATTAAGATTATCTGAAATCACAAGTTTTATACAATAAATTTTATTGTCTCTATGGAAACCATTGATATGAAAGAAAGGAACAAAAACAAGATGGACAAATAACCTTTAGACTTAATTAACCAAAAAGGATTTTAAATTGAAGTCAACGTTGAGGCCTAGTGGGGATAGTGTCTTTAGCTCGTATATCCAATAGGACTCACGTCTCCCCAGTTGGCTCACAGCGTTTCCTCCTCTCCAATTTGGAGTGATAGTTTCAATTGCCATACATTTCAAACCAGTGGGATCTTGATTGTGCACTTGTTGAAAATGATGCGATACGTTGTGCGTTGTTAACCCTCTTTTAATGTTATATATATGTTCATATATGCGTCTTTGGACAGGTCTAGTAGTCATACCCACATATTGCAGACCACAAGGACATTCCAATAGGTATATTACAAATGAACTTTTACAAGTGATATGTTGTTGAATAATATAATTTTTGGATGTGTTATTAGATGTATAGTTAGATGTTTTTTTACTATATTTGCACGCAGTACACCTATGACATGGAAAATATCCCTTATTTATGACTGTATTACGTAACTTTGTTTGTAAGAGAGGGCAGCTTGGGGCTAGTTTGCGTCCGATGTTTGGTGCTCTAGTAAATACAATCTGAGGATGTTCTGGCAAAATGCCTGCAAGTTCTTTGTCTTTTTTAAGAATGGGCCAATATTTTTTAAATATTTTTCTTATACTGTATTTGGTGCCATCTGATTGTATTGTGTTATAAAACTAAGATTAGCCGATTTATTTCTATCTTTCTTTTTATATTGTAGAAGACTAGATCTTTCTATTGCTGCCACTTCAGTTATCGTTTTGTCAAGATCTTTAGACGGATATTCTCTTTCCAGAAATTTTTTCTTTAAATCTACAGCTTGATTTTGGAAAGTTTCAGCACATGAACTATTTCTTTTTAATCTAATAAATTGTCCTTTGGGTATATTCTTAACCCAAGATGGGTTATGGTGACTGCCTGCATGGAGATAATTATTTGCTTGTACTGGTTTAAAGTGAGTTTGGGTTTCTATTTGATTATTAATTGCCGAAATGAGTAGATCTAAATATTCTATAGATGTTGGACTAGAATTAAAAGTGAATGTCAAATTATATGTGTTGTTATTCATATATTGTTTGAAGTTTTCTAAGTGCTCTAAAGTGCCTGACCATATAAAAATAATATCATCTATGTAGCGCCGCCACAGGACCAAATCCGCTCCAAATGGGCAACTGGACCATATATGATGTACTTCCCAGCTACCCATAAATTGGAGCGGATTTGGTCCTGTGGCGGCGCTACATAGATGATATTATTTTTATATGGTCAGGCACTTTAGAGCACTTAGAAAACTTCAAACAATATATGAATAACAACACATATAATTTGACATTCACTTTTAATTCTAGTCCAACATCTATAGAATATTTAGATCTACTCATTTCGGCAATTAATAATCAAATAGAAACCCAAACTCACTTTAAACCAGTACAAGCAAATAATTATCTCCATGCAGGCAGTCACCATAACCCATCTTGGGTTAAGAATATACCCAAAGGACAATTTATTAGATTAAAAAGAAATAGTTCATGTGCTGAAACTTTCCAAAATCAAGCTGTAGATTTAAAGAAAAAATTTCTGGAAAGAGAATATCCGTCTAAAGATCTTGACAAAACGATAACTGAAGTGGCAGCAATAGAAAGATCTAGTCTTCTACAATATAAAAAGAAAGATAGAAATAAATCGGCTAATCTTAGTTTTATAACACAATACAATCAGATGGCACCAAATATAAGAAAAATATTTAAAAAATATTGGCCCATTCTTAAAAAAGACAAAGAACTTGCAGGCATTTTGCCAGAACATCCTCAGATTGTATTTACTAGAGCACCAAACATCGGACGCAAACTAGCCCCAAGCTGCCCTCTCTTACAAACAAAGTTACGTAATACAGTCATAAATAAGGGATATTTTCCATGTCATAGGTGTACTGCGTGCAAATATAGTAAAAAAACATCTAACTATACATCTAATAACACATCCAAAAATTATATTATTCAACAACATATCACTTGTAAAAGTTCATTTGTAATATACCTATTGGAATGTCCTTGTGGTCTGCAATATGTGGGTATGACTACTAGACCTGTCCAAAGACGCATATATGAACATATATATAACATTAAAAGAGGGTTAACAACGCACAACGTATCGCATCATTTTCAACAAGTGCACAATCAAGATCCCACTGGTTTGAAATGTATGGCAATTGAAACTATCACTCCAAATTGGAGAGGAGGAAACGCTGTGAGCCAACTGGGGAGACGTGAGTCCTATTGGATATACGAGCTAAAGACACTATCCCCACTAGGCCTCAACGTTGACTTCAATTTAAAATCCTTTTTGGTTAATTAAGTCTAAAGGTTATTTGTCCATCTTGTTTTTGTTCCTTTCTTTCATATCAATGGTTTCCATAGAGACAATAAAATTTATTGTATAAAACTTGTGATTTCAGATAATCTTAATTCTGAATTTTATAATGTATTATTGTCTTGTATGTATAAATGTATAAAGTGTATGTGTAACAAAAAATGTGTGATAGATGAAACAAGCACCATCACTGTAGCATCACAAATTAATTCAATAATTTTATTTTTTGATTATTCAATATATAATTTCATTTACATACCACCATTTTCAATTCACTCAGTTAGAGTTACTTAAAATAACCACGATTATTAAATAAGCACTATCATAAACACTTTTGATTAATAATATTAGCACATTATATGCCAATTTATTATCACTATTAGAAGCTGTATATATTTCATATTATTAATTAACTCACAGATTTACATTTTATAATTATTAATATTCACACTATATACACATATTTAGAATATATATTTCACAATATTTAATCACATAAATATATTATAGTACACATATATAGTAGGTTAGGTTTACAGTATAGTCACATATTGTAGCTTATGTATAGATTAGCTATAAGCACATATTGTTTTTCTTTAATCATCAGCTGAGATCGTTATTTTAACTCTGTATGTTATCCCTTTGTTATTATGATGCACTGCGCATGTGCGGACAAATGGACATCAGTCTCCCCATAACATTGATTGCGCATGTGCAAGAAACCAATTAGGGTGATTTGTGGACTTAATTGGACCCCTATATAAGAGGACACTATGGGTCATATCTCTAGAACCCCTGAGGAAGAGAGCAGCTCGCTCTCGAAACGCGTAGGGTTAATTTGTGGGACTCAAATCACTACGCCTGGAGGTGCTTCCCGTGCCGTGACGAATCAGCTGTTTATCAGCTTGTACTCAGAATAATCGCGAATCTGCTGCGGTGTACCTGCCACCAGCCACGAGGAGGTGGGAGTGCCAGGGAGAAGTAAGCCCGCGCAGTTCAGCGTGTGTAGCTGAAATCTTGGCCCCGAACCCGGTGCAACAGCTGAGTGAGCAGCACGCAATTGCTGCGTTTTCATCTATCACCAGCTGCGACGAGAAACGAGAGCCAGGGGAGAAACACACGCGGTCTGGCGTGTGCTACTATCATCTTGGCCCAGATTCCTGTGCAGTGGCTGTGTGAGCTGAAAAGAGAGGGGATACTCTCCAATATATCCACCGCTTGCAAACCATTTTCGTCCGGTGAGTGGGCACTCCACCTGGTGTAGCTGAACACGGGTCCCATATTAATTGTCCTTAATATTGTCTTAGATTAATGTGTTATATTATTTGCTATGTTTTTTATGTCCAGTGTTTTTAAACTATTTTATTAAATGTTGTAATATTCTTACCACCCTTGATCTCAGCTGATATATATTTTTTAATTAATATTAGTATAGTATATGTTGTTTGTTTCTTGTACATACAGTATTACACTATGTTTTGTGTTTTTTGCATTTTCTTTAAGCACATCTCTACCGTCTGGAATCCATTTCGGTTTTCTTCCTGTTGGTGAATATATCCTTTACCTGCTGGCGCCTTTTAACACTATAATTTTTTCTCTGGAAATTAAATGAGCTACTGTTAAAAATCCCTAAATTCGATTCGGAGATTGCTGACAAAATCAGAGAATATTTCGAAGAGAACGAGGGGAGTGTATCTTCACCTGCCACACTGTGGGAGGCCCATAAGGCTACCCTCCGAGGATCTCTTATGTGCCTAGCTGCTAGACGCAAAAGAGAACAAGAGAGTCAGATAAAGGATCTGAAGGGGAAATTGGCATCCTTGACAGCATTACATAAAAACTCCAAAAAGGAGGCAATCTTGGCACAAATTCAAGATACCAAAAAGCAACTAAATCTAAAACTGACATCTCAAGCTGAAAAAGAAATGAGCTGGACGAAGCGTCGATTCTTCGAGAAAACGCACAAGCCAGACACTCTTCTAGCGAATAGACTTAGAAATAAACAACCACATTTTCAAATTCAATCAATACGCACGCAGGGAGGGGAATTTACCTCTAATCCAAGCGAATCGTGGAGGAATTCAAGAGATTCTACGAGTCGCTCTATGATGGGGGTAAAGTTATCCATAATAAGAAAACGAAAAATAATCTCCGAGAATTTCTGAAAGAGGCAAATTTGCCCACATTGGGTCGAGTGGAAAGAGAGGCACTACAGGAAGACTTCTCTTTAGAAAAGTTGACGGATGTTGTAAAGTCTCTTAAGCCAGCCAAGGCGCCCGGCCCAGATGGCTACTCAAACCTCTACTATAAAAAATACTTAAAACTTCTAGCCCCACATTTATTGAAACTCTTTAATTCGGTACTACAGGGAGCTTCGTTCCCAGCACAGATGCTCCAGGCATCTATTTCTTTGATCTATAAAGCAGGAAAGGACCCGGCAGACTGTAAGAGCTACCGGCCCATCTCTTTAATCAACACAGCAATTAAAATTTTCTCAAAACTCATAGCCAATAGAGTGGGTATCGTCCTTCCCAGGCTGATACATCCAGATCAGGTGGGGTTCATTAGCGGCAGGCAGGCGGCAAACTACACCAGACGAATAATTGACGTAATTGATCTGGCCCAAAAGCAAAATATCCCTTCGATGGTGCTTAGTCTGGACGCCGAAAAAGCATTTGACCGGATTGACTGGCCCTACCTGAAAGAGACGCTGGGGGCATTTGGCTTCGGAGGAAGCTTATTGAGGGCCATTCTGGCACTGTACGAGGGGCCAGCAGCGAGGGTGAGACATCAGGGGTTCCCTTCAGAGCTTTTCCAGATTCGTAGTGGCACGAGACAGGGATGCCCACTGTCCCCTTTGCTGTTTGCCCTCTGTATAGAACCCTTGGCGGCGCATATTAGGAACAGCCCGGATGTCACGGGCATAACACTCAAAGAGCAGTCACACAAAGTGGCCCTGTACGCAGATGATGTGATCCTGACATTGTCCCAGCCTCTTAACTCTCTACCCAATGTGTTCTCAATCCTAGGGAGATTTAATCAAATTTCGGGTTTCAAAATTAATCAGGCCAAATCAGAAGCTCTCAATCTAAATCTGCCCAAATCAACAGAAAAACTAATTGGACTCAATTTTAACTTCAAATTGCAGCCCTCCACGATCAAATATTTAGGGGTTAACCTCACCAAAGACTATAAAACCTTATATAAGGCAAACTACCCACAGTTGTTTAGGACACTAAAAGAGGACCTACGGCGATGGGCAGAATATGGCATCTCGTGGATAGGCAGGATTCAAAGCGTAAAAATTAATCTTCTTCCACAGGTGCTATATCTCTTTCAGACCCTCCCGATTCCCCTGCCACGAGAAGAGATCCTCTCTTTACAGTCCGCGATAACAAAATTTATTTGGAACAAAAAGCGCCCCAGAATTTAGAAAGATATCTTGAGGAGGCCGACCTCGAGAGGAGGGCTGGGTGTGCCATGCTTGTTCGCTTATAACGAAGCAGCTCAACTAATGCAGATTCTGCAGTGGCACACAGACCCGACCCTTAGGAGATGGGTGGCACTGGAGAGGGAGTGTTGCGCTCCGGTGGATCTGAAAAACCTGATATGGCTGCCCAGGAGTAGCCATGTACGGATGCAAACACCACTGCAGGCCATGAGAAATTCCCTGAAAATATGGGAGGCCACTAAATTTAGATGTTCTCTCACAACACAGCAGTCATTGATGACCCCCATATGGGGTAACCCAGATTTCGCTCCAGGCCTAGATAGCGCTCAGTTTACAAAGTGGATTTTAGCAGGCTATCTCCGATTATACGATCTGGAGGGCAGGGATATAATTAAATCCTTTGCCCATGTAAAAGAGGAAAAAAACATTCCGAATTCCGAATTGTTTAGATACTTACAGATCAGGGCTTTCTATAATAAGACCCCTATCCGGCCGCGGAGAACAAATTTTGAGCAGATGTGTGCCAGACAAACGGACACACTGGGACTAACCTCTCGAATGTACAGGGAAGTGATCTGTCCGGAGACAGCTGACGCGCCCAGACTTAATTACATGAGGCAATGGGAGTCTGACTTAGGAGATACGCTAGAGGACGACGAATGGGACAGGATCCTACAGGCAGCAGCGAAGAGCTCTATCTGTACCACACTAAAGGAGAACGCCTATAAGGTCCTGATGCATTGGTACTATACCCCAACAAAACTCTCTAAATTCATCAAAGGCTATTCCCCGCTCTGCCCCAAGCAGTGCGGGGAAAGAGCAGACATGCTCCACATGCTGTGGTCATGCACTAAGGTGGCCCCGATTTGGGGTGAGGTACAGGAGTGGCTGCAGCGGCTAATTGAGAACGAGATCCCCATGGACCCATGGCTGTTCCTGTTGGGTCGGCGGGTTCAGGGGTTCTCGAACGCAACGCACAACTAATTGCACACTTCGCCACAGCCACCAGATGTGAGATCGCAGCATTGTGGAAGCAACCGGAGATTCCAATTATACCCAAAATCAGAAACAGAATTTGGTTCGTCTGCAGGATGGAACAGTTGACAAGTCTGGTCAACGACACCGGCACAAATTTCCTAAAAGTTTGGTCACCTTGGTTGACACAGACAGACATCCCGGGGATAGATGTTACCAACATATTGCAATGATATTCAGAAAAGGCGCTCTCCGGTAGCGAAATGGATCCTAGACGTTAGGCCCTAGGTTAATTGACTTAAAAGTTTATACTTAGCCGAATCATAACTCAATTTAGAGTGGGAAAGTCAGGATAAAGCCACCCAAACAGCAGAGGTCCCGGACCTAACCATGGAAGATTAAACAGAAAAAGAACAAATGCCGCCTGAGTCGCCCACCCCCTCCACCCCCTCCTTTCCCTATCCCTGGTTCCTGTGTCCGTCCTGTATGTCATGTCACGTAATACATGTTGATTGGAGGAGAAAAACGGAAATAAGGTGACTCGTTGTAAGCCAATGGATTGTGTTAACATATCTGTACTGTTTCACCCAATAAAATGAAAGTTATAAAAAAAAAAATACAAAAAAAAAAAACACCCTGAAAGACAATGTTAATGTATTATAATGTAATGAGCATTTTTTGTTTCAATAGCAATCATTTAAAAAGTCACATGCCCTTCCTCTTCTAAAACAGGCTCTGGCACACCCCTTTTTGAGCCCTGCCCTCTCTCTACCTGTTGTATCTTGTGACTGCCTGGGTGGTCCTTATATTTATAATAATAATAACTTTATTTAAATATAGCTTTTCTCCCAATGGGACTCACAGCACAGTTAAAAAAAGGAAAAAGAAGAAAACATTTAAGGTTATAAACAAGACAAAACAGAAGGAAAGATACAATACAGGATGGGTCAGAACTGTATCTATTAAATCCTGGACAGGTTGGGGTTATTGAATTAAATGCCTAGGTAAACAAGTAGGTCTAAAGCCTATTTTTATAGATTTCCAGAGTGGGGGCATCTCAAACTGCACGAGCAGACTGTTCCAAAGAATGGGAGCCGAGTAGCTAAAAACTTGGGCCCCAAAGGAGGTTCTGGGAACTGCTAGGAGTGCTTCATCTGCAGATCGAAGTGAGAGAATTGGAGTGTAAGGGACTAGAAGCTCTTTCAGATAGCTGGGACCATGCTCATGTAGTGCTTTGAACGTCAACAAACCAATTTTAAATAAATTCACAATTTTACAGGCAGCCAGTGCAGAGAAGGGAGAACAGGTGTCAAGTGGTAAGAACGGGTCTGGTTAGTTAACAACATGGCCACCGCATTCTGTACCAGCTGCAGGCTTTGCAGCTCTTTTTCCGGAAGACCCAAGTAGAGTGCATTGCAGTAGTCAAGGTGTTAGGACACAAAGGCATGGACAAAGGTATAGTAAGATCCTCTGGTCGGATCAAGTGCTTAATCCTGGCTATGTTATTAGGTGGAAGAATGAAGTTTGATCATGACTGAAACGTGATGTGTTGACTAGAGATGTGCGAATGTTTTTGGCGAATTTGGATCGGCCAGTTCCCTTGGTCCGCAAATTTCAGCGTATCAATCTCAAAAAGGGCGATTCGTGTATTGCCGATTTTTTATTATCATTACCAATACACCGCAAATTCCGCAGCCCATTGACGAATTTGAGGAATCCACTGATTCAGCAATCCGATGGCGGATTCTTAAGAATCCACCATGGATTGCTGAATCCGCAGATTGGATTCTACAACTCCGTCAACAGATTGATTACAATTGTTTTTTTTTATGAATCCGTGTAGATTAAAACCAACCAAATCTGTTTGCGGATTTTACACTGCAAAATGGATTTTGGGGGGCAAATGTGAGAAAATCCAGGACACAGATTTGGGTGATTCATCCATCCCTAGTGTTGACCTAGGTGCAGTCTTGTTGTCTTCCGACGGTGAGCATCCACCATGAGCAGTGCTGTCTTATCAGGATTCATCCTCAACTAACTGGAACTCATCCACTGGAGGAGCTCACATAAACATCTATTGAAGACTGATAAAGGGTCCTTAGTGCCTGGTGCAAAGGACAAGTAGAGGTGCGTGTCATCTGCATAGCAGTGATAATCCAGGCCATGCCATCTGATTATGTCACCCAGTAGCAGCATGTACACTGCGAACAACATAGGATAAAGGATAGAACTCTGTGGCACTCAACATGACAGGGGCATAGATGCAGAGCAGTATGCACCTGAAGATACTCTCTGTCACCTGCCAGTGAGAGGATCTAAACCAGCTGAGAACTGTGCCACCCAGTCCATAGAAATCCTTAAGGTGCTCCATTAAGATCCCATTTTTCACAGTATCATATGCTTCAGAGAGGTCAAGGAGTACTAAAATCGAACAGTCAACTCTGTCTCTCACCATCAGGAGATAATTTAGCACACGGACCAAAGCTGTTTCAGTTCTATGTCATCTTCTGAATCCTGACTGAAATGGTTATAAATTTAATTGCTTGAAAGCCGGCTTTTCCGTTCGATTGCCACTACTTTCTCAATAACATTCCCTAGGAAAGGAAGGTTTGATACAAGTCTGTAATTCGCCATGCAATCTAATGAAGGCTTTTTTAGAAATAGGTCTGATGACTGCTTCCTTCAGCGGTTCAGGAAAAATCCCAGTCTGCAAAGAGCACGGACTATTTTGGCAAACACTGGGCCAATTACATCTACAGCCTAAGAGAAGGTGTGTTGGGACTGGGTCCAAATCACAGGCAGTGGGCCACATTCACTGGAATGTTTGCATAAGGTCTTCTACATCCAGATGCTCAAATTTGGTCCATAAAGTCAAAGAACCTGCATTTTGATCCCTGGAGCCCTGACACTTATTAGATAGCACAGTCAGTATCCCAGCCCTGAGGGAGTTTACATTATCAGAGACGAAGAGAGCAAAGTCATCACAAAAGTGCTGTGAAAATGTTTCACCAGACTGCAGACATACTGGTTGAAAGAGACTCTTCACATTGTGGAAAAGCTGAGCTGGTTTATTGTCCACTGCCTTGATCTCACGTTAATGGAACTCTGATTTCTTACAAGTAATTGTGGACTTGTATTTTGTGGTGTGGTCTATCAGTTTCAGCTTGTCCTCAACCTTGCAAGACTTCCGTCAGTGCCATTCAAGCCTGGGACTCTTCTTCAATTCCATAATAGAATTGTCAAACCAAGGGGTGTGGTAATGTGACGTGAGGGGTTGTAAGTGAACAGGAGCGATAATATCCATTGTATTCCCCAACTCTCTATTGTAGTAATCAACAAGAGCACTAGGATCCATGCAGGCACTTAATATGTCGGAGAAATCTATGATTGCCATGAGGCCCTGGGGTGTCACACCCCTCAATGGTCAATACCTGGTCACCTCCACAGAAGAGGGCCTATTTTTGGGGGGCTATAATTGAGAACAAAATTGAGTGGTGGTCTGACCAGACAATTGGGTCTATTGTTAGGTCGGAGATTTCTAAACAGGTCTGGATAACAAGATCAAGTGTGTCCACTTCTATGGGTAACAGTGCAAACACGTTGTGTGAAGCCGAGAGCATTAATTGTGTGGAGGAGGTCTTGACCAAATTGAGAGAGTTTATCATCAACACAGGCATTGAAATCCCCCAAGATGAACCATCTGGGATGTTCAGGACTAGGTCAGCAGCGAGGTCTACAATTTCATATGCAAATAACTTCTCATATCCAGAGGGATGGTAGATGAGAAAAACTCTAAAACCCAAACCCGTAGCTCTCTGGGCAGCAATACACTCAAATGATTAGGTAGCCCCACTGGGAGGGCCCTAAGTTTCAAGGTTGTTTTAAAACAGATTGTCACACCTCCTGCCCTAGGATACTGTCTTGAGCACTTAATCACAGAATAATACGATGGGAAAGCAGCTGCTAACCTGGGGGTTGCATTTTCATCTAGCTAAATTTCTGTGACACGTTAGGTCTGATGATTCAATAAAGTCAGCTATAATAACTGTCTTGTTCTTAATAGATCTGGCATTACATAAGACAGTTCTAATAGGACACCCTGGGGAGGCCTGAAATAGTGTTCTGTCCATTCAGTGTAGAATCTCTGGGGAAGGTTATCAAGCAGCAAGGACCCCTAAGTATGTTTCTCTGTAACCTAGACCGTATATTGCACACCACTTCTATCTGACTCCTTTCTGGCAGTGTGGGTGAGCAAGAGGGTAAGTGAATTATGGGTATGGGAGCTAGTTTTTTTGTATATCTTTCCACCATGGCAGCCCATGCAAAAAATTTTTTTAAATACCAAGCATTTCAAGAACGTAATCAAGAGAGGGTTCAATAGGAACTGCAGCATGAAGAAGGCAGAGTGACAGAAAAAGACTAGAGGTCAAGAAATACATCAATTCAGCTGCAGCAGTACGACCTCTAAGGTTGTCTTGCTGTGATAAAAAAAAGTATTTTGCTGTGTCCAGTTTGTTCAGGCTGTCATAGATATTCAAGCAGCAGGGACCTCTAACTTTTGCTTGTTTCCCTTAGTAAGAGTTAGATTGGAAATCTCCTGCATAGTTCAATAGCGCCCAAATTCAAGTAGGGTAATATGCTGCCCTCTGAGATTAATATCCAGGAACTCGGTGTACAGCCTACCACGTCCATGCATATTGAATTAGGAGTTTACTTAGGACGTCCGGTGGGGCTCATTGACTATATTCTAGAATTACTACTCTGAGAATTCCCTGCTGAGCACATGCTCACTCCTCTTCCCAAATGAGAACAATCTTGGGCCATTACTATAGGCACTAACTATATAGGGCACGTTGCTTAACTGAAAACAATAAATGGTGACAGAACATCCTTAATACACAGAACTATGCACACCAACCTATTTACAGGACTCACAGTGAGGCTTCAGTCTGAACTCTGAGGAACCTGTTTCTAGGACTTGCGACAACCTATATATACTTTATATCCCTCTATAGTGACATCACTGGTCACAAGACATACTGTGGAGTGACAATCCTTTCTGCAGAGTCAATTGATGGGGAGGGGAGTAACCTGAGTGATCACAGACAGTTAACCCATTCAGTCTGTTAACCCTTTATACTAACCAGTAGTCCACAAAGAGAGGGGCTACACTTGTTTAGCAGTTCTGCGTTTTTTTGCAAAAAAATATATATTTCTTTAGGAACATGAGCTGGCACAGATGCACCTATAATTTCTATAGCCTCACTTATAGCCTGAGAACAACTTCTTATTATTACAGTATTTTACAGCATTGCTTTCCAAGGAATCAACTGTACAGCTGTTCAACTGGCCTACATGTATTTTTAGATTTTAGCATTTAGATTGGAATCTTGATGCACAGCTGTAACGGTGCATAATTACCATTACGGTGCACATAAACAAACAGCTATTCAGGGACAAGATAAAAATCAATAAAATGCTGAATTACAGATTCATACTCTGATTTCAGATTTGCCATTTGGGATGAGAGACTGCCTAATTTATTCAGTGAAAAAGTACAGCCTAAAAATATTCATTCAATCAGATTTGCATTGCTTATGTACAGTACTTAAGATTGAGTTTTAAATTGAATTAACTGTAACTGATGTTATGTAATGATTTCAAGTGCCTTGTGCTTACTTATTTGGTGGGATTTAAAAAGTATTTTACTCAACATACTGTACTGTAACAGAAAAATCTGCATTTGGAAAGTTCAATAAATTCCAGCTTAAAAGGACCATACAGTACATTAAAAAAATAAAATGTTAAGCTCCTCAACACATTTGTAAGTGCAGAATTAAAATCTTATGGGACAAGTACAGTGCTTACTTGTAAACATCACAACTTCATCTTAATATATCTGTTTATGCACTGGGGGATATGTTGTAAATAGTCATGGTATTACCTTGATGTTGAGAGCGTCAATTTTATTTAGCTTATCTAATTTGTGTCAAATTTCTTAAGGCTAGATTCACAAAAGGTCAACATAGATGCGTTAAAATGATGTCACTAAGTAAAGTTTAATTGTATGTGTAGTAAGGATGTCCTGTCAACTTAATTGTTTTTACTTAGAGAATGTGCCCTTCTTTCTTAATAGAGGCCAACATTGGGTCTCAGCCAAGTGAGAGGAACAAGCATGGTGCTCCACAGAGGGTCTTTAGTTCAAGGATTCCGGAGCACGAATATGGATAAGCCAGATGGACTGGTCCTAATGCAAGCCTAAGTTAAATGGGTAGGGATGAGAGGATGAGCGGACAGCCACCTACCATAGCTCCTGGTATGACAAGGGTACTCTGAACACAAGGCATTCTGAGATGCATTTTTTACTGGTTTTCAGAGTACTTAAAGGCTACTCTGAAATCCAGTAGGATTATAGTAAAGAACTAAGAATGTACCTCCCCTGAGTATGAGAGCTGTAAAGGGATGAAGCATAATAAGAATATGCCTCCTTAGAGTAGTAATGAGTACTACCAGGGAAGTGTCAGGAATATCCTCACAGTTTAGGAGTTCTCCCTTTCTATTCCTTGGCAGTCCACCGGGTGTGCTGCTGTTTCTGCCTGCTCTGGGTTTTCCTCTGTTTTTCTCCTCTTGGGTGCTCCTGTCTTCTGTCTCTGTCTGCCTTATAGTTTCCTGTTTCCTGCACCTCTTTGCCTTTGCTTTGTGTTCCTATGTTCTCTGACTTCTGCTTCAGCTTGTTCCTGTATTTGTTCCGGTGCTATAAACAAAAGGCCCTTGACTATGATCTGGCTTGCCCCGTCTGTTTCCTGCTCCCTGGTCCCAGTTCCTGCTCCCCTGCCCTGTTCCTGCTGCTGACCCCTGACTGGACCCCGACGATCCTTGCCTGCCAACTGCCACTGAACCCTTACTGTGACCCAGACGATCCTTGCCTTCCCTGCTGTTCCGGCCACCGAGGTCCTATATTGCTCCTGGAGTTCTGTGACAGGAAGAAGCTTGAAGGAACATATCATTTGTCCTGCATTGGTATCCAATGTGAACGGTGTTATCAGGGGATTTTCCCAAATGTACAAATAAAGATGATGATGTATTTTTATATAAAAGTTCCTGGCACCCTTTATTCTACCTCATAGCCCTGGTGCCCATCATTCTACAGTACCTCATAGCATATACCCCCAGCTAGTCTGGATGCCAGCACCTTGAGAAGGTATACTCTGTGCACTACCACTGAGCCGCGTAAAGAGGGGATATATATCTTATGCAGGGTGAGATTAAGAGGGCGTCAGGTTTGGTACTTGCCCCTGGCACCAACCAAAAAGAAGCGCAAAAAAAAACTGCCAGGTACATCGACCCTTGACTTTTCACAGTGTGCTCTGATCCTGATGCCATCTTTAAATGACCAAGTCCTGCACGCCCTATCCTGTGCCACTGCTCCGTCAATGTCCCTTGCTGCAACCGCGCAGAGTCTGACATGTGCCTGCTGCTCCGACGCGGCATCATAAATTAGATAACAAATAATATAAATAACACATAAAGGTGAGAAGCACTTCTGACATAAAAGTAACATTTAGGAAAAGGAGTCCCTGCTCTGATTAGCTTACATTCTAATTGGTTGGTAGGAACGACGCACAGAGACAGTAGAAGGGCAATCTGGTAAGTGCGTCTGCAAGGGGCCAAGGTTTATGTTTTGAGTTGTGTCTTAAAGGTGGATAGAGAGGTTGCTAGTCAGATATTGAGAGGAATGGTATTCCAGAGGTGTGGGGCAGTCAGTGAGAAAGGTTTAAGGCAGGAGAGGACCTTAGCTACAAATGGGGTAGAGAGGGGACATCCTTGAGCAGAACGCAAGAGTTGGGATGGATGTATAGCGACAAATTAGGGCTGAGATGTAAGGAGGAGCAGAAAAGTGTACAGCTTTAAAAGTTAGGTGGAGAATTCAGTGTGTGATAGGAAGCCAGGACAGTGATTTCAGCAGGGGAGACGCTGAGACAGATTTCGGAAAGAGTAGAGTGATTCTGGGAGCAGCATTTAGGATAGATTGTAGGTGAGACAGGTGAGAGGCAGGAAGGCCGGATAGCAGGAGGTTACAGTAATCGAGACGGGAGAGAATGAGGGTCTGTGTCAGAGTTTTTGCAGTCGAGCAACAGAGGAAAGGGCGTATCTTTGTAAAATTACGGAGGAAAAACCTTTTCAATGTGAGAGGAGAATGTGAGAGAGGAGTCGAGTGTGACCCCTAGGCAGCGTGGTTGGGCTACTGGTTGAACCATAGTACTTCCAACAGTAATGTGGAAGGAGGTAGTAAGTAGGGCCAGGATTGGGAGGAAGTATGAGAAGCTCTGTTTATGCCACGTTAAGTTTAAGTCGATGGAGGGCCATCCACGATGATATAGCAGAGAGACATTCAGAAACTTTAGTCTGTACAGCAGGTGTATGGTCAGGGGTTGAAAAGTACATTTATGTGTCACCAGTGTAGCCTTCTTTCCTCCACCCTAAGTGAGATTGAGGTTGGTAGGTGTATCTGACTACTTATCAGTGTGGTGCTGTACCTGTTTGGCAACCAGGAGGGCAGAGCTTCCGCCACTGGGAACCTGGTGTATATACTTACACTTGGTGCAGCGCCTCCACTGATGAGGAATCCCAACGTGGTGGGAGTGTGCCCTCACCAAAACAACCATACAGTAAATACACACAATGTGAATAAACAGTATTTACTGAGCATGAACGATAACTTCAATGAAACTCTCTTTGCATAACATCAATACATCATAGGAATAACATTGCATCACCCTGAATGCATACCATCCCCTCACCCACATGTCCATAATCACTGTGACGGGAGCTTTGTGACAGGCTATTAATAATACACAAAAAATAATATATATATAATATATATATATAACTGGGTTGAACTGTTACGAGACTTAGATATGATAAAATATAATTTATTCCTTGATAAAGGTGAACACACGAGATATACAAATAACAGGCAAAATATGGACAATTACTTAAAGATGGAAATGATGAAACAGTCACATCTGGACTGGCAGTTCATACAGCAATCTTCATCATCCCAAGACACGCAAAGCCATGAACAGACCTTGCATGCAGACATTGCATAGCACTTCTCTCAGCAATCAAGATGGTATAGAAGAACACAGGATAAAGGGTGGACAACCGTTTATAAACCTTTTGTAACCCTATCCTTAACATTAAGTACAGGTGATTCAATTACCTGTAGCCCCTCACTAACATGGGAACACATTTTGATACATGCCCCCCAGCTAGTTGGCACATGCTCAGTTGGACTCTGGGGTCTCATTTCTGCAGCCCCACATTTGCATCAGGAATGCCAGCCAGTCTACTAAACGGAATTTCTGGCAGGATACCTTTGTTGTGAGGTGTTAAATGGGACACTTATAGACTGCTCTGGTTTGAGTCATCTCCGCCCTCCTGTAAACAGTGTAGGTGATAAACTCCTTTGAACAGCACTTAAATTCTAGACATTGGGACGCTTTCCCTGACCATCTGCTGCCTTATGGCCAAGGGAATTTCCTCTGGTTCTTGTCCATACCTTGGGACACAGTATTAAATATCCGGTTCCGTTGGGTCCAGCGGGTCCAAACTTCCCAGTTCTCAATGCCGGAACTGGGACACCCTATGGTTCAATTTGTGACTTGCTACGACCCTCGGAACCGGAGTTACACAAATACACCTTACACCGTTTCCTATTTTAATACAATAAACTCCGCTGTAAATTAAATCACGGTTTTTCACTAAATCCCCATTGAAAACAACGGGCTTCGCCTCCATAGACTTTCAATGGCAAACCGCCACCGTTGGCGGCTATGGGAATCCGCCGCCATAGACTTTCAACGAGGCAACGCCACCGTTGAAGTCAATGGGGGTTTTCCGCCATAGCCGGTCAATGGAGATTGGCCGCCATTGGAGTCTATGGGAAAAGTCCTGAACTTTCAAGGGGGTCCATACTCCATCGGGTTGGTCCAAGAGGGTCAAGGATGGTTCTGCAGCGATGCCGGAGCAGTGACTACAGGTACCCCAAACCCTGGCCCTCTGGACCCTCCGGAACCGGAGATATGGATTCCTAAATTTCAGCTTTTTACACTTGCCGTTTTCTTGAGCTGTTTCTGCCGTCGCCATTGGAACCTATGGCGCGACCCGCTCTTCTCGGTACGACCCTTATCGGGGGTCCAGGATTCGGGGACCCGGTTGTGGTCGAGTGGGAGGAGGCCTAGGAACTAGGGGCAAAAAGAATTTTATTTCTAGGTGCTCTAGAACTGTTTATTCCCACGCCACTTGTCGTTGAACTTGACTGCTAAGTGATCAAAGCTCTCTTACTGAAAAAGTATCCGCTTTGCGGTTTTGCGGTTTGGACGGCAGCCAACTCGTTCCTGGAAAGGGCCGTCGAGGAACCTCCATTGAGGTCAATGGGTCCATTGACTTACAATGGGAAACCGCCGCTCCTCCTCTCGGACGCCACCTGCTGGTCTTCACAGGAAACAGGACCAAAACAGCAAGATTCGCCATGAGAATGCATTAAGCCCTAATGGCGGCCTATGGGACCCTGAAAAATGGTGCCTGAAAAGGCAGGAAAATTACACAAAGGGCTGTAATCATTAAAGAACTATTAACCCTTGTACTCCCGGATGGATCCTAGTGTGTGTGTGATGCAGACACTGATATAACAATAAAACACGGGAACAGGGGGATATACATTTTCATGTTATAACAAGGGTTAAATCACATTTCTGGACCTCAGCCCAGTTAACCCCTTGTCTCCCTGGGGAGGTCAGGGGATGGCCAAAGGGGGCGCAACCCCTTTAATACCGGGCCACCCCCTTTCGATCGTCACAATCACATCACCCTCAGTCCCTTTGATAATGATGTGTTTTATCCCTTGAGTGTCCACAACAATAAGGTGAATGTGAGTGTGAGGGATAGCGCTTCCCTGTGTTCGGGCCCGGTGGTGCACTTAATATATACTACCTCCCTGATCAGTCCTGATCAGGAAAATCCTTGGAACTCAGCAACACCGCACAGTGATCCCACGCCGTGCTGCGCTGCTCTCTGCAGGAATGGATACACACGCTGACTATAGAGGGGAGGGATGCCCAGTCGGAATGATCCTTTACCACAGTCTCTGCTATGGAGTCAGATAATCTTTCTGCACTCAGGCTGCATGGGCATTCAGGCACTGACCTGCAGCATGTCTCTTCCTCTCTGAGTATGGTGAAGGAGACCCTGTCTTAGGCAGTCCCTATCACATACAGTATTCCTCTAGTGTCTCAGGGGACTAACTGGGCCCTGGGGTTATACCTCTACCCTAGCCCCTGCATGCAGAAGATCTCTTGCTGTAGATTCTGTCTGATCCCAGACTCTGGCAGTTCACCACATGCAACTGGCACTGGTGATATTACACACACTGTATAACTTAGAAAGCAACCCCCCTTCTTACTATGAGGGGCCTCTCACTGACACAGCCAAAGCAACTACTCTAGCTGCACTGCACACAACACTGTCTCTTCTTGTCAGAGCACACAACACTGCAGCTGTGTCACTGACAAGACGTACACTCACCTAAGGGCAGGGTCCCTACCTAAGGGCCTTCCCTATGAACTTACCCACTAACCTAGTGGGGAGTGGGGCCTACCTGGGGCCTGGGGGTAACCTGGCCTATTGTAAGAAGCCACTTGCTCCTTACACACTTCCTCCCCCTTCCTTCTCCCAGCTCCAACTGACTAGCGTGGTCTCGGCAACATTGTATCCTTCTCCAACAGGAGAAGCTGCAAACTCTATTTGCTGGCTGGCTGCACGTGATGTGGATGAAAGGGCAGTCCCCAGAGGCTGCTGGCAGCAGGACCTCTTTAGCATTGGGACCGCATGCGCTATCTTTACTGCGCCTGTGCGAAGCTGTTATGGCCGCCGCTATGCTTAACTGCGCCTGCGCGACCTTGGGGAGTCCCTGCACTACGGAGCACCCTCTCTGCCCCTTCGCGCTCACTATATTGGCTGCCGCATCGCGACTGCGCATGCGCGAGCCTCCGCGCCCGTGCGGACATAACAAAGATGGCGGCGCCATGCCTCTGACGCCACACGGACCTGGCTACACCAGCAATGCAATGCAATCTCACATCTACTGAGGCAATCTCACTTCTTTTCATACAATCTCACTTCTAACCATGCAATCCCACTTCTAATCATGCAATCTCCCTTCTAGTCATGCAATCTTACTTCTAATCATGCAATCTCACTTCTAATCATGCAATCTCACTTCTAATCATGCAATCTCACTTCTAATCATGCAATCTCACTTCTAATCATGCAATCACACATCTACTAAGACAATCTCACAGTCTTGAGGGAATTAAATAGATTTTGCCAATATTTCTGACTTTGCATTTTGGACTGAATTTATCTTACAAAAATGATCGTGTGAATAATTTTTGGCATACCGCACAGATTTGCAGAGCCACAATGAAATGTTTAAAAAACCACGCGGTTTGGACATGCGAGAAGGGCTTTTGACAATCATAGTTTTGTTTCCTCTTTTCTCCATACAGTGACAGAAATACAAAGACACTGTACACAATTGGTAGTGTAGGTAATTGCTGAAAGGGCTACCTTGACTTGGCTGCAGGCTTAACCTGTTCTGACCAAAAGAGTGACATACTTATGGGAAGAAAAATCATATAGAAATCAATCAAATAATGTGTCATATTGGATGTGCATTGGGTCTTTGTTTACTGTTGTTTATGGAATAGGCCTCTATGTCCCAGATTCCCTCGAGGATGATAAAGGAACATCAATTGTATTTATTGACCACTTCACTAAACATAAGATAGGCTGCTCCATTTATATCTGCATTATGTTCAGTTCAGTTTTTGCAGTATTTGTGCTTGGTTATATGTGTGACCTGGGTATATATTTGAGCTGGGGTATCTATTATTTATGAGCTGGGTATATATTTGTGATCTGGGCTATATATTTGTAATATGGGGTATATATTTGTAATCTTGGGTATATATTTATTATCTGGGGTATATATTATTTGTGAGCTGGGATTTATATTATTTATGAGCTGGGTATATATTTGTGAGCTGGGGTATATATTATTTATGAGCTGGGGTATATATTTATAGATTGGTAGATAAAATGAGAATGCAGATGTAAAGAGCTGGGAGAATTGTGCTGCCTTCCATATATTGGTAGCAAATTAACCCTTTCAGCACTGGAGGGATTTAAATATACACATCACTCTTTTGCTGAATCTAGCAACGCATTGTATTTCCTTGTAGCTGTCTTCGGCAATTAAATGGTAAAAGTGTGTGTGTGCATTCCATTTCCATGTGTGCTAGCAATAAAGCTGTGGGGGAAAAAATGAAAAAAAACATGGAGATATTTTAAATTGGGAGCCAAGCTCAGCCCGCGTTATAAGCGGATCCGCATTGTAGGGCATCCTTCTGTGATAGGCTGATTGGTCTGTCACTCACCCAGAGACAGCCAGTGAAGTTGCACATCCATCTCCCTCTGTGATAGGCTCATCAGACTGTCACTCCCGAGGGACAGCCAATGAGACTTCACATTCTTTGCAATGAGACTGCACATTGACTGTGTAACATCTTAAGTGTCATATATGAAGTGTCTGTGGAGTTCAAATTGGAGTTGAATAGGAGGTGAAGAATAGAAGAAATTGACTCTGCTCTTCAGGTAGGAATTTCCTTTCCAATTGTCTGACTTTACGGCAATTATTTTATTATTATAATTCCCTGCACTGTATTGTCTTTGTAAAGCACTGAGTATACTGTCTGTGCTATATAAATAAAGATATACATACATACATACATACATACATACATACATACATACATACATACATACATTCCCCTAGACTGATAGACTGAGTGGCATCTCACTCACCCAGGAAATACTGGGGAGGGAATTTTAATTGCAGTAGAGACAGCCAGGAGAGGAGGACACAGATGAGATGAGTAAGCAAGGAGAGAGTCTAGTATGCACAGAGAGTAGCAGACAGTAAGGCAGAGAGTGCAAAGAGAGGAGGAAATAGATAGACAGCAAGGAGAGGAGGAGACAGGTGAGTAGGAGAGGAGGCAGTGTAGTGTGCACAGAGAGGAGCAGTAAACAGTAAGTCAGGGGGAACAAAGAGGGGAGGAGAGAGTGCAAAGAATAGCAGGCATGATGGAGGAAGGAGGGGAGGAGATACAGCGAGGGGAGAGGAGACACAGAGAGAGACAGCATGCAGAGGAAGAGAGAGAGAGACAGCAAGGAGAGGATGAGACAGAGAGAGACAGAAAGGAAAGGAGGATACACAAAGAGAGACAACAAGGGGAGGAAGAGAGAGAGACAGCACGCAGAGGAAGAGAGAGACAGCAAAAAGAGGAGGAGACAGTAAGGATAGGAGGAGACAGTGAGACAGCAAGGAGAGGAGGGGACAGGGGGATAATGAGCAGAGCATGGAGATCAGTGTACACATCGGGCAGGAGATAGTGCAAAGAGAGGGAAGGAGAGACAGCAAGGTCAGTAGGAGGAGAAAACAGAGAGACAACAAGGAGATGATGAGATAAGTAGGAAAGGAGGGAGTGTAGTGTACACAGAGAGGAGCAGTACACAGTAAGGCAGGGAGTGCAAAGAGAGGGGAGGAGAGAGCAAATAGGAGCAGGGAATGATGGAGGAGAGAGTAGGGTGGGGAAGAGGGGACAAGAGACAGCAAGGCATTACAGGGAGGGGTGAAATCAAAGAGTAACGTTTAATTAAAAACCTTTCAAATCTCCTAGATAAACAATTATAATATATGATATATAAATAGTGCACAAATGTGATCAGTGTATAAAATAATTAAGAAGGGACTGAAGATGGGTTATGGGTATATATATATATACCAGATGTAGGTCAAGTAAGAAGGAGACAGCACAAGTGTATATTTAAAATACAGGGCAACCAACGTTTCGGTCTGCATAGGGTTGTCCCTCTATGCAGACTGAAACGTGGGTTGCAGTGCCCTGTATTTTCAATATACACTTTGGAACTACAAATATATGTGTGCTGTCTCCTTCTTACTGGACCTATACCTGGTAAATATTTCTGTTTTGTGCATATGGGACAAGCATCAGGATCATTGTAGTATTTGGTAGTTCTAACTGTTACATTACTGACTGTGGGCCTTATGCAGAGAGCATAGAATTTAGCTTTTTTGGAGAGTTTTATTCTCCATATGCAGAAAAGTGCGAATTCTGCTATGTTTAACATGGATGCGTGTGGCGAGTTTAAATTGGCGAGATGCGCGCTTCAGAAACGTGTAAAAACAAATTCGCGCCTTTTTTTCCCCTTTACTATAGGCGGCGAGCGCCATCTTGCCATCTTTTCCTGGCGCGGCAAAAATGCGAGAATCGCGCCGTTTTTTGGCACGAACAGCCGCTTTATGCCGTTCGCACCTCTCTGCATTCGGATAGTTTTAAAAATGGCGAGATGGAGGTTCTCGCCAGCCGCGAGGCGAGTTTTAGCAATTGATAAAACAAAATGGCGCGATTTTCGGAACTCGCCATTTTCTGCCGGTTTCTGCGCGAAATTGTACAAAAAATGGCGAATTTCGAAATAACGATGCTCTCTGCATAAGGCCCTATATATATAATGTGTGTGTGCACTGCCCTGAGGAAGGTCCCTCTACGAGGACCGAAACGTTGGCTGCCGGGTGTTCTTAATACACATATTTTTCTACAATTGCGGTGTGCTGTCTTATTTTTGTAATCAGGATCCCTGGTTACTACGTACATATCCTTATGCTATGGGACAAGCATCTGCCTTCACCAAAAACGTGAGTGCAAACTGCCATACCAATGACTATATACAGTGCTCGACAAATACGGATGCCCGCACGCCCGTGGTGACTGGATTTAGGCTGCTGGTGACCTGCCAAGCAGCGCACGCGGTTCTGTTTCAAATCCCCTTCTCGCGCCAAATTTTTTTTAAAAATCCCCCTTCCTGATTGGGCATACACGTGTTGGCGCGCTGTCATGCCCTATGTGAGCTGAACAGTCAAGCCTGCCCTTCCTTCTCTGCAAAGAGGTAAGTACTGATGTCCTCTCATGCCTCCCTCCTTGTATCGTGTGTGTGTGTGTGTCCCTGTGTGTCCACCCAGTCAGTCAGTCAGTCACCCACCCACCCTGTCAGTCAGACACCCAGTCAGTCAGTCAGTTTAGTCAGTCACCTAATGTCAGTCACCCACCCAGTCAGTCACCCACCCACCCAGTCAGTCAGTCAGTCAGTCACCCAGTCAATCAGTCAACCCACCCACCCACCCAGTCAGTCACCCATCCACCCACCCACCCAGTCAGTCACCCATCCACCCAGTCAGTCAGTCAGTTAAGTCAGTCACCTAATGTCAGTCATCCACCCAGTCAGTCAGTCACCCACCCAGTCAGTCAGTCAATGTCAGTCAGTCAGAGTAAGTCAGAGTAAGTCAGAGTAAGTCAGAGTCAGTCAAAGTCAGTCAAAGTCAGTCAAAGTCAGTCAAAGTCAGTCAAAGTCAGTCAAAGTCAGTCAAAGTCAGTCAAAGTCAGTCACCCACCCAGTCAGTCAGTCAGTCAGTCACCCACCCAGTAAGTCAGTCACCCAGTCAGTAAGTCAGTCACCCACCCAGTCAGTTACCCACCCAGTCAGTCAAGTGTCAGTCAAGGTCAGTCAGTCACCCACCCAGTCAGTCATCCACCCAGTCAGTCAAGTCACCCACCCAGTCAGTCACCCACCCTCTCTCTCTCTCTGTGTGTCACCCACCCTCTCTGTGTGTGTCACCCACCCTCTCTCCCCTCTCTGTCTCTCCCCTCTCTGTCTCTCCCCTCTCTGTCTCTCCCCTCTCTGTCTCTCTCCCCTCTCTGTCCCCTCTCTGTCTCTCCCCCCTCTCTCTCCCTCTCTCTCTCCCTCTCTCTCTCCCTCTCTCTCTCCATCTCTCTCTCCGTCTCTCTCTCCATCTCTCTCTCCCTCTCTCTCTGTCTCTCTCTCTGTGTCTCTCGCTGTGTCTCTCTCTGTGTCTCTCGCTGTGTCTCTCTGTCTCACACTCTGGATCTGGATATCTTATTTACCCTATATATATCTTAACTGCCCTATACTACACCGAAATAACCTATACTGATTTCTTCCAGATCTGATTCAAGCTTCACACGGGAGACATCGGAATTCCCCTAACCCAGAAGACAGGTAGGGAACACCTCCCCTCCATGTATAACATTGCGAGAATGAGGGTACCTTGACATTGAGGGACTGCGGATCAGGTAAGATCCCAGGCGGGATTGCTGCTTTAAATATTGTGAAGCGGGGGCGTCCAGACACTGGTTAAGGGGTGCAGGAAACTAGCCATTCATATTCATTTTCATATTCATATTCATTTTCATATTCATTTTTTTTCTAGATCCGACATTTACACATGTAACAAGGACTAATTGTAATATAATGAAATTCAATAAATAAACTTATGTCAAAAACGAATGTTCTTACTAAGAATTTATTCAATTTATTTTATTTATGTATTTTTTTTAAAGCGGAGCTGGGGGCGGGACTAGGGGCGGGGTTGGGGGCAGGACTAGGGGCAGGGTTGGGGGTGGGACTAGGTGGCGAGTAGATTTTTTGGTTCGGCGAGTTGATTTTTGGGTCATTTGTCAAGCACTGACTATATATATTGTGATGCCGTCACTGCCCTCTAAGGGCTAGAATGGGGCAGTTGTGGGACTTTACAGCTCTCATAGAGTTAATCATTCTGGAAAGGTCTGTTCAGCTGTGAGTTAATGAGCTAATTAGCCTAGCCTGTATAGTCAGGAAGTGATACAGAGATCCCCCCCCCCCATGCTGCCAGACACACACTGTTGAGAGTTATACAGAGAGGATGAGAGACGCTGCTGCTATACTGATCTGGGAAGGAACAAACAGACAGCCCTGTGAGAGACTGAAAAGGGACCTACTGCAGGTACACTGGGTAAAGTGGGGAAAGAGTTTAGTTCTCCCACGATTAGTTAGGGACTCACAGTATTAGTCAGTACTCTTGGAAGGAGTTAGGTCTTTTGTTTCTATTTTGTGTTATGAGTTAACCCTGTACCTGCTTTGTACCCTGTAAATAAACCCCTGCTTAGAAAGTACAGTGTTTCCTGCGTTTGATCTGGACAAAAGATCTGACGCTGGGACTGAGACATCACAATATATATAAACACACAACAAAAGTAGCGCTACTAAGTGACGTGAATAAATGTGAAACTAAAATATAAACACATAAATTGTGAATGTGATATTCTAATAGTAAAAATAACCCAAAGATGCAATAAACATAACAATATAAAGTCCAAAAAAGGATAAAGTCAAAATGTCTCCACTTAGTGATGGTTTAGAGGAGGGAAGGATCCCAACAACACAATGATCCCAGGAGTTCCTTTCTGCTTCAGAAAAAGTGGTGTAGCCACCCACTATAAACCTAGAAGAACAAAACACAAAAAAGCGCAAGCTCCATAGCGCATAACTGTGTACAAATAGGGTGAATTTATTTAAAGGAAAGTGTCCCTCGGAGATACACTTACAGGATTCTAAAATAACACAAACATTGGAGAGTATCTGTAAGGGGCGTCATCTACAGGAGCGGGGGGGGGGGGTCTGACAATGATACTGTGCACCAGATGTTGCTGTTTGCAACTCCTGCCACGAGTCCTGCAACGTTTCAGCGTCTCCAATGCTCAGAATACTTCCATGTTTAGTACACTGCTGGAAGTTAAGGCGGATCAGCTGATGAGAGTATCAGGGAACTCAGGACCTCCTCCCACACGTCCGTCTAAGATGACGCACGTCCCTACACGTTTCGTCACATTGTGTGACTTCCTCTGACTTCCTCACCCTATTTGTACACAGTTACGCGCTATGGAGCTTGCGCTTTTTTATGTTTTGTGTATATATAAAATCTTGTAAACACATTCAGATGTCTCAGACAGACTGCTTTTCACCAATTTCTCCTAGCATCCAATGCTACACACACACCTATCATTGGTATTTTATACTGAGTCATGTTATATCCTGACAAAGATAACCCCTATTACAATCAGAATCCGACTAATGGATGAGTAACAAGCAATTGCAAAAAAATAAATACTTTGTGAGACTTGCAGCTTAGTCTGTGGTCAAATGTTGTGTAAGATATTTCACAAAGAATGACTTTTTTCATCATGAGTGATACCATGGGAATCTCTTAATGCTTTCTATCATGCACTTCAAGTGGTAGAAAATATCACATCAGGAGGTGGAACAAAAGGACGGTTAAATAAACGGTGTGTGCTTTGTCTAACTTACAGAAAGAAAGAAAATGTTACAGTAGCTGACAATTTCCTTTTACGCAATGTCATATTACACAGTGAAAAGTCAGTAAGGTAGCATATAGCAGGGGTGCTAAACTCCCCCTCCCCAAACAGGGCAGGTTTTCAGGATATCCCAGCTTCAGCACAGGTAGCTCAATCAGTCCCTGCTTTAGCACAGTTGGCTCAAGCAGTCCTTGCTTCAGCACAGGTGGCTTAATCACAGGCTCTCGACTGAGCCTCTGATTGAGCCATCTCTTGTGAAGCTGGGACATCCTGAAAACCTGACCTGTTGGGGGGAGGGGAGGGGGCTTGAGGACTGGAGTTGAGCAACCCTGGCATATACAGATGCAGCGGCCATTATTCAAACATTTCACAATGTGTATTCCTGGGCATACCCAGATCATGCTGCGTGATTTCTTCAAACTTTACCGCGTTACGACGCGTGTTTACTAGTGTTTTTATTGAGTGCAGAAAATAGCATTTTAGCGTTGTCTGCTATACTGTCGAGAAACTCAAGTAGGCGATCGCGAGTTGTTGTCTTAAAAATCTAATAGCAATTCAACCTGTCTTTTATTGCCGTACAGTTCAGCAAGTGTGTGTGTAATTGTAATTTGAAGATTAACATTACGAGTTCATACTGTATAGTGTACATGGGAAAGAAGTCCTTTCTGAGGCTCCTTAGCCATACACAAATCCTATAACTGTAGAAGATTAAAAATATGAGCACATATAACAAAAAGTATTTTTAATGAATTAAATGTTGTATTTATACAGGATAATAAAGGAAAAAGGAATAATAAAAAAATACAACGTCGCGTCTTCTTCCGAATGTAAAATATTTATTCGGCGCATGCGTGTATGTCTAACTGGAACCTTGTTGAAACGCATATGCGTGTCATCAAATTTATGCGCATGCGTGTATGTCTAATAGGAAACTTATTGAAACGCATATATGTGTCATCACATCTATGCGCATGCATGTCATTATGTTCCTAATTAAATTACTGCACAGTAAGATACAGTAAGTGCCTTTCCTCACTGAGTCGCTACCGTGTATCTAGATAGTAAAAAACATATTTATTTTCTAGATTTATTATTAAACGCCTAAATTTGATAACGTCTTCAGCGTCTTCAAGGACCAAGGTCGATTCACAATAGACCACTGTGGTCACCTGGAAATTGACACAGTAGCACAGTACATAACTGTACAGTACTATACACATTACACTGGATAGTGCAAAGGGAATTCACTCCTTTCTACCATCTGGCGGATACGCGAAAAATTGCATCCAAAGAAATCAGAATCCAGGTAATTCAAAGAAATCAACAACGGTAAACACAGGTGTGACTGGTGTGATTGGCGGCACACATGACAGCTTTCACGGGAGAATAACGAGTGAATACCACATGGAATACAGCATAGTTCACGAAAACGGCTCCGTGAAATGTTGGAATAACGTCCACTGTGTGTACACACACACACACACACTGACTGACACACACACACACACACTGACTGACACACACACACAGACACACACACACTGGATGACATTGAAACTGACTGACACACTGACACACACAGACACACACTGACTGACTGACACACACTGACTGACTGACTCACACACACACTGACTGACACACACAAACTGACTAACACACACATGCACACACACACTGACTGATTGACACACACACACTAACTGATTGACTGACACACACACTGACTGACACACACACTGACTGACACTTTGACACTTTGACACACACTCACTGACACTGACACAAACACACTGACTGACACACACATTCACAGACACACACACACACTGACTGACACTGACTGATACGCACACACACACACACATACACACACACACACTGACACACACAAGGAATTCACAATTACTATAAATATAGAAGTGCAAATAGCTAAAATATGCGTTTTACTGACAAAATAGTGACAAAAAACAAAGAAGTTTCACTTAAAAGGCGCATGTTTGGCACACACACACTTTTTTTATTTGCACTAAACTATGCAATCTACACCTTGGAAAAGCTCTGAACGGCCTCATAACAGAATACAAATGTTGGATGTCAAGTGCCTGAGGAAATCATGTTTTTATGGTGACCTGCAAAAACTCAACAAGCAGAAATATGCATTTTGCAAAAAGTGAGAGCTCTCAAAATGTTTGTTTTACTCTGATAACTTTGGAGAAAAGTTTTGGAAAATCAGCAAGTAGCTTTGAGAAGATTACGCCTCAAAATATGAAGATCAGATGTTCAAAACATTTGTGGAAATGTTCAAAACTTTGACAATTTTTTTTTATTTTTTAAATCAGAGTTTTAAGAGTTCAATCTGCCCTTTTGCCAGGACACAGTGAGGGGGCATGAGCAGGAGAGGAGAGCAGGCAGGGGGGCGCAGGGGGCAAGGGGGAAAACTTTGCGCACCCTTGCTCTACTACTAGACTTCAACGTTGAATTTCATTTTTATTTTTTTTATCAGATCAGCTACATCCTGTTTCTGACTTGGTTAAACATGCCACAAATCAATGGATTATTAGTGTACCTAGTATTCAGTAATACATATTCCATGTGCGTTCTGAGAATTTCTTTGCAATGGACGTACTTCAGGTTATATCCTCTTCCGCCTCTGCATAAATTCAGCATAAGTGAAATTGCTCAGGAAGCGAAACTTCGGAAAAACTGCACGGAAGAGGAAAATGTGTAAAGTTTACAAATGCACGAAGCAATCCAAGACAAGCAGGCTGATTGGGTTCTTAATTCTATGCAGCAATTTGTCCAAACCTCATGTTGGAGCCAGCAAGAGAAACACGTGCTGGCTTCCTTAGCTTTCAGTCATCTCTTGAAAATCATTCCAGGCACTGAGAGCAAAAGAAACAAGTAACGATATTTGCAGAAATAGTTCAAGACGTCTCTCTCCGCCAGCCGCAACTCTCTGTATTTACTGAAGTGCAAAAAAGGAGCCAAAGAAGCCCATTTACCAATCTGCACTTGGGCCCATGAACGTTAACGCATAAGAGAGAACATTATCAAAGTCTCTCACTGATTTTCAGAAATATCACCTACCTTGCCGATCCTCTAATATTCCCACTGTAAATTGAAAAGAATTATACCTATCGTACATACTGTAAGAACTATTGTTGAGTAAAACATTTGTGTATAGTCACATTTGTGGAAACATTTGGACATTGCTGGCTAGCAGAAAAGTGGAGAAGATATGAAAACTTGCTAGAAACTTGCTAACTCTGTACCTGTTAGAGCTGAACACATATCCACATAGAAAAGTGGAGCAGTGTGTATATATTCTCACAGCAAAAAAGAGTTCAAAGGGAAATCACACAAAGTAAAGAGTCCAAATGAATGATATCTAGCCAGAAAGGAAGGAAAGGAGCACAGTGCGTGATCGTTGGGCTACTGGTACTAGGCAACCATATACTGTAGGTGTGCTGGCGTGCAGTCACCAGGCAGGCTGGCAGTACCCAGAGTGGGAGCTGGGCAGGGCTTTATCAGAAAAGACTGCTGGAGAATGCAACTTAAATAAAATAGTATTTTAAACTGTAACAGCAACTATTGCGGCCTCTCTCTTTTATAACCTAGTCTAAACCACTACACCTTTGCTAGAGACTACTATAGGATGGAGATCTGGGGAGTTCATCTACATATTTTAATGCAGCATCACATAGTATTGTAGGGTTCCCACTGTGTGAATATATATATATGAAGCCCATGGACCCCACCCCCCCCCAACCTCACATCGGGTACACTAAGGTGTCTCAAGGTCTGGCAACATGTCTGAGTGTAGTGCATACATGCTGGCAACAGGAGGGCCTGAGTCTCCCACGGTGACATGGGGGACAACAGGACAGGTTTCTGGGGTTGTGCCTTCGTTCTCCTCAATAGTGCAGCGCCTCCATCTGGTGCATGCCCCAGGGAAATGGGGTGGAATCCCTACAGCAGAATCCCCTCCCAGGGGTGAGAGATTCCAGTCTCACACTGTCTCTTTACCAATCTGAATCCTTTATTCAAGTTCTTATCAGCAGCTTACAGCAGGTACAGCAATCAGACTCTGCCGGCTATCTCCCTTCAGGATGTCCCTGACGCCACTCTGAGCCGAGGTCACCCAGAGTGGGTCTAGCTCTTCCCTCACCCCTATGCAGGGTATTTGGTCCACCTATGTCCCTATAGGTCTATCAGCTCCACTCCTCTCATTAGTTAGCTCCAACTCAACTCAACCACACTGAACTCTAAATAGGAAATGACACTGCTCTAAGTAGCTTCAGCAGGCACCGCCCCTGTGATTGGACACAGGATCAGGTCACCTACCTTCACTGACTCAGGGCAGTATCTGAAGCAGGGAAAATCCATGATCACTCCTGGCAAACCTGCCCTTACACAGAGATTACTGCAAGGAGGAGAGTAGAAATTTAGCCCATAATCATACCAGGGCTACATATATATTGGGTATTTGTCATTTCAATCACCCATCAGCTGTGTGAGGATGTCTTGCCAATCTGCTGTGGGACGGGAGATGGAGATAGAGACAAAGACCACAAAAGTTTAAAAGATACAGTGTTTTACAACTTGTAACATGGAGTGTTGAGCTGAAGCTGTGGGGTTAGTGCTTGTGGAATCATCTGCATAATCTAAGGGAGTGTGGAGTCCTGGTGTAGTTAACGTACACCGGTGGACTGAGGTTTGGCTGCATGATCATTCTTCCCCCCCCTCCCTCCTTCTCCTCTTCCCCCGCTCCATCAGGGCAGCACCACTTGTAGCAATCTCCTAGGATTTGTATCCGGATCGGCACAAATGCGGTCTCCCTATGGTGAGAGACACAGCCAACGGACATCCTAATTTCATCAAGAACAAGTGGTTAAGGGTGAGATATACATCGAGCACTGTGCATTTACCCATCTTCACCGGAACTTTTTAATACTATTGTGTATGCTCCATTGAACTTTATATGTGATCTATTGTCATAGCAATCTCCAATCTGTCTTCCTTTTACAAAGCTAGTCCCCTGACCATATTGTGTGGTAAACACCAGCAAGGTTATCCTCTTTCACTTACCAGTTGTATGTGGTGATTTCATTTTCATGTTTGTAAGCATTATTAGAAACGTGTTTTATGGTATATGTTTATCCTATATAGATTATTTTGATAGGGGTGTTTTTGTTAATTGTTTTAATAAATTGTCATATACATTTTTTTTTTAACTATTTGGACACTTGCGCTTATTTTATTTTTTTTAATATATATATAATCCAAAAAACAGCCGGCACTGCACTTGAAAGTTAACAAAGTTTGGTGCTTATCCCATAACACAATAATAGACCATACAATACCGGTTAAAGCACAACATCACCTTGAAAAAGGTCCCACTGGGGGACCGAAATGTCGGTTTTTGTGTCTTTTTCAATACAAAGAACTTGTGATCAACTTACCTGAGTTCTGTCCCTTGATGTCGTGCTTCAACCGGTATCGTATTGTGTATATATATATATATATATATATATATATATATATATATATATACACTGTAACACCCCTACCCTCTTCCTCTGGGAGATTTGGCTGATACGGGTGTAATGGTGCTACCTGTTAGGCTTACAAGAGACCTACGCCTCCGCGCTTGGGAAGCCTGGAGTGGCTGGTGCAGTGCCTCCACCCATGAGGATCCCTGTTTTGGTGGAATAGCCCCTCACGGGGACCGGTATACCTATATGGTATGCCTCCAATAACCACAATTCGCACGAAGTATATGCAACCTATATATTATGGTCCCATATTCTCAGCAATACAGTATACACACACACAATCACAGTAACCATCCCCCAAAGTACTGAGAGTGTACTGTACTGGGCACCGGAAACCCGATGTCCATCAGAACAGTCCCTCCCAGAAATATATGTGAGGGCAGTGCTACCCTTCCTGTGTCGTGTTGGTGCACGTGGGTTCTTCGGTACACCAGGGTATATTCAGGAAGGCTGCAGCCGTGATCCCACAATGCAGGGCCTCCAACACAATCCCCGTCTCGCCTTACGTCCAGTAGCACTGCACGGCCGTTCCACCAGGCCTGGGGAATCCTCCACCGCAATTCCGTCTGCTTCACTGAATTGTCCGCACACTAAGGGGCAAGTCCCTTACTATTGGCCAGGCCTACAACACTCCACTATGGTGTAGGGGGACTAGCTGGGGCCTATGGGGGAACGGGTCTGGCCTAGTCCTGGGGCATGACTAGCTCCCTGGACACTGCCTCTCCCTTCACCGTCTCCGTCAGGACTGAACACGCTGCCTCCAGTCCACGGAGGAAATCCTGAATGACAGGACCTCCTCTTCCTCCAGCGCCAACCTCAAGATGGCCACTGCCTTACACACATTCCCTACGTTTGTGGCTGCACCAAACACAACATGGCCGACACAGCTCACTAAACCCTACCACGCGACAGGACCACTGCCAGGGAGGCGGCAAGGGAGGGTACCCTGCTACACTCTCCCCCTTGCAAAGACCTCATCATCCCGCATGAGAAAAACATATCCACAACCATGTTTATAATGAAAAATATACAACCTAACGCATTTTTACACAGAACTTCTTAAATAACATTGAACACCTCAGTCAGGACAGTAATAATAGAGGCAACCCTGTCCCTAGACGTCTGTTGAGACTCATAGTGGGGTTGCCCTACTGAATCATACGGCATTCTAATTGTGGGGGCACATAGTTCTTTGACATCTCCTCATTTCAGGAGCTGGTACACTGGCGACACACTTTATTCGAGCTTGGCTAGTCCCACGAATTCGGGTATACCCGGGTGTATTGAGGTTTGTGACTGTTTTCTGCCCGAGTGCATTGAGGTATTTTCCAAGCAGGGATTGAAGCATTTTATTCCCGCTGGCTGCAATAATGCACAGTATATATATATATACTGCATTACAATTCATGAATTTATGCCATCTGGTAGACACGCGAAGCATTGCAGCCTATTAAATCCTAATCATTATCATTTAACAGATCAGCCGCCCATCAGCCAGGCATGAACCCAGGCTGGGAAGGCAAACGCAACGGGGCTTGTCAGAGGTGAGGAGTGGCGCATTCCAGGTATCTGCCAGGTACATACCGGGTATTTGCTCGAATAAAGTGTGTCGGTGCAGTACGTTTGTTGACCCTGAAAGCTCTTCTTCATTGTCTTGGTCGGAGAGGTTTCTAGCGGCTTGAGGCCCTGGCCTCTCATAGAGCGAATGTCATTGTTATTGTCACCCTTTTGGGTGAATGCCGGGCTTTCAGGATTTAGAATTTGAGTAGCAGTACCAGATGCCATAGGCAGGAGAACGCTAGGACCTGCGATAGGTTCGTCTTCAATTACCTCCTGCACATTGGGAGAGGAATCTGACTGATCAGGCTCACTGACGTGAGGAATGGGCAGTAGATGGTTCCGGTGCCCAACTTTTATCCATCCTTCTGAGTCCTTTATTCAGTACACCAGAATCCCAGGTAGCTGTGAATCCACCTCAAACGGGCTATCTCCATTGGTCAGCCAGTTTATGTTTTCCTGGCACTCCCAAATTTCTCAGAAGGACCTTGTCTCCAGGCCAAAGCTCCCAATAATATACCTTGCAGTCGTATCTTCGTTTGTTATTATGGTTCAGCTTAGCAGTGGTCCCTTCTGCTAGCTGATATGCTCTTTGCAAGTTGATTTTCAGTCGTTTGACAAGTTATGCAAAGAAAAAGAAAAGTAGCGGTAACAACTAACCTAATAATATTAAATTACAAAAACAATATAAATACAACAAATATGTGTAAAACAGAGGAAGATAAAGAGTCCAATATAGGTATACTTAAGTCCAGCTGCCAGAGTCCAGGAGAGAGTTCTACGTCCCTCCAAAATGTGAGCAAGGAAGAAAAGATGTCCTCCAGTGCATTGACTCAAGTATAGCTGTTGAGCATAAGTTGAGTAAATGCAAAAGAAGAAAACAATATATAAATAAAGGTTATTAACCTATTAGAACATGTTTGATTAGATTCATACACTTACAAATAGAATGTAGATTGTGTTCTATGATTTCATTCCTATTTGGAGGCAGAGGATAATCGGGATAGGCTAGATCTCCAGTCTATTCAGAGTATGTACAGTAAAGCAAACAAGAGAAAAAAATATCATGGCACAGTAAATTTATTACAAAAGACTTGGTTAGAACAATATTGCACTTACTGTACAGCCAGCATTTGGTAAAATCAGTGTTTTTGGATAGCGTCCCAGTATGTGGTAATGGACTCTCCGCTTCAGTAGTGGTCCTGCTCACACTCCAGGCTCCACGGAATCCAAAACTCCCTTCAGCTGTATCCGTCACCTCAGATTTTGGAGCAGGGGGAGACACTTCGTCTCTCCTTCTCTCCTGTGCCTTGCGCACGGTCAGGAGTGCCGGGAGGAGATCTTACACAGCGGTGTCTCGGGTCATGCTCGCATCCGCACATGGGTACCCACAGGGTGGTCATCTGACAGCCTCAGCAAAGGGAGATCCACACGTCACAGGGAGCCACGGTGGCCTGTAAGTTCCAATCCAACGCGTTTCGCAACTGCTTCGTCAGGGATGTGGCTCAAGGTAATGCATTGTGGGTTTAAATACTGTTTCCAAATGATTAAAAGTCTTTGCAGCTGATTGAAAAGTCCTTACACACCAATATTCAGCTGATTGCTTAGAAATTCATGTGTGCCATGATTTAAGCGTATAACAAATACAGGAGGGCCCCGGGTATACGGCGGGTTCCGTTCCAGAGGCCCGCCATATAGTGAAAATCGCCAGAAAGCGTATACGGCGATTTTCAGTGCTGCGCATGCGCAAACCGGCATTTTCACCGTTCTGCGCATGTACGATCTATACGCTGCGCGCGCAACCTGCGGTCTGCACGTGCAACCTGCGGTCTATGCATGCGCGCCGGGCGCACCCGCCCATTCTGCACATGCGCGATTTTAGATTCAACATGGCGGCCCCCTTCTCAGTGTTGCCATATCAGCGGATTGCCGGAAAGCAGAGCGCCAAGAAGCAGGGCCCTGCTGTATCACAAAATTGAAATTATCTAAAAATACTACTAAAATACACTTAACTTTTACCTAAAATTATAAATGTACAATAAATACGTAAAAAATAACATACTGTACTGGAATCCATAGGTGGCATTGAATCCAAACCCTTCAGTATATGCTAATCACATTCAGACACTATTTACTTATGAGTGACATCATGTATATGTATATATATATATATATATTTACATATTTACATGTATATATATATATATATATACATTTATAATTTTAGGTAAAAGTTAAGTGTATTTTAGTAGTATTTTTAGATAATTTCAATTTTATATATATATATATATATATATGCATGATGTCACTCCATAAGTAAATAGTGTCTGAATGTGATTATATCACTAATGATGTTATTGTATTTAATCAAACACTAAAGAACTATTACTTGTTAGTCAAAATATACTTAATTATCTGGTTCAAATTTAATATTGTCACACTATGAAATAATTAAAAAATATTTTTTAAGAATCATCATTAAACTTAGCAATTTCGTATGTAAATACATTAAATAATTAACATATTTAAAATTAAAATACATTAAATAATTATCTCTGTGTTAGTGCAAACAAATAGACTGATACCTGGTTGATTGCCAATTATAATTTCCCCATAATAACAAATCATACATCAGGAGTATATTCTGCAATGGTCACAAAAACAGTGCCATTAGTTACTTTTAAACAGAGATATATATACCAGACAGGTAAAACTTACACACCTCAGTATAAGGCCAAAGGGTTTAACTAAATGACCAAGGAAATCTCCTTTCGTCCAGCCCAAAGTGATGACCCCATGTCCTTTGTACTGACCTTGGGATGAATAGATATTTTGAAAGCTCCTTGTACTGTCCCCAAATATATGTGCATATACTTTAGTTATCATATCCCCTTTTAGACGCCTCTATTCTAATGTAAAGAAATCTAATTTAGCTAGCCTCTCCTCATAAACCAGATTGTCCACCCCCTTTATTAATTTGGTGACTCTCCTCTGCACTCTCTCTAGTTCCATAATATCTTTTCTAAGGAGTGGTATAATTATGTTTACTTCCCTTCCATCCATTGCCTATTTAATGCAAGATAAGATCGTGTTTGCCTTTGCAGCTACTGCATGACTTTGTGCACTATTACTAAGCCTGCTGTCTACAAACAATCCTAAATCTTTCTCCATCAAGGACTCTTTGACTAACTAGGAACTGTATCTTGTGGGCGGCCACTACCACGTGACAAAATTGCGCGTCCAAACAGATGGTATACAGCCAGATTACATTAACATACAATAACCAAATAAAGTACCATGATTGTTTGATCAATTATTACAGGCACAAATACGGAGGCTGTTCTGATGCTATAGGAGCGACATGGATATTATTATATGAACATCTAACATCTGCTGAGTTTCAGTCTGGCTCCACCAAGTGTCAACAGTTGACATAGTTTCAAACCACATGGTTTATCAGGGACTCTGTTGTCTGCAATTAAACATCTTTCATACAATGCCTTAAATCTGGAGTCAGCAGTGCATACCAGGATATTTGTAGCTGCACCGGATACAAACGTATGCCATGTGAAACACTCATATGTACATTTATCAATAAAAAATTGATAGGAGCATGAAGTAGCCACTATTTACTGTTTGTTATATACAGTGTTACCCTCTACGCACTTATCCACCCCAATATACTAAAAAATGTGTCCAAACACAGAAACTCTATCTGAGAGTACAATCTAACGGAACCTATAAAGTCCAAGTGGGTGTAATCTAAGCACACCTCCACGGGGCACAACAATAAGTGTTAGTATCAACAGGGAAAGCTCCTGATCGGAAAATACTATCTATATATTTGTACAGCCACACTGGTTACTATAGTATATGGATGCAGCTTGCATACAGGTCACAAACAGTATATTGAAAATTAATTAGGTGTTCGCTATTATACATGTCCAAACAAAAGAAATGACTGTACTCTGTGACTATGCCAGTATTAGCACACTAGTCATAATTTCCCCTTGCCAGTGACCCTGCATGTCTACTTTCAACACTGAGTAGAGGGATTTAGCAGGTATATACACACGTAGCATCTATTACTGATTTATCCCCTCTTATCAATATAGGGTCTTCATAAAGGTATATTAATACCTCACCTGAGGATCTGTCCAAGAGGAGAATAATCAGGAATAGGGGAATACCATCAGAGTTACAGACACATTATTCCTGAATATTAATTCTTGCTATACTTAGAGCCTTGGCACTCTAGAGACACTAGGAGCTTTATGGTTTTTAACGCTTTTATATAGTGATTCAATAAAATGATATATGTTGTTTGTTTAGCGCACTTCAGGACCAGGATTTAATACAACTCAGGTCTGTGGTGCGCCTTAGTGGGGATCTTTTTGTGTGCTCTCTACACACGCATCCCTTTTGTCCATCAAGGACTCCCCTAATTTATCCCCATTTAATTTGTAAGTCGCCTGTTTATTCTTGCTTCCCAAATGCATAACCTTACATTCATCTGTATTAAACCTCATCTGTCATTTACCTGCCCAAGTTTCAAGTCTCTCCAAGTCCTTCTGTGGATAAATGACATCCTGCTCTGATTCTACTACCTTACTTAATTTAGTGTCCTCAGCAAAGATGGAGACAGCTCTCTATGCCAACCTCGAGGTCATTAATAAGCAAGTTAAAAATCAGAGGTCCCAGTACTGATCCCTGAGATATTGCACAACTTTAGCCTACAGTAACTTGAAAAAGTTCCATTTATGACAACTCTCTGTTGTCTATCCTTCAACCAGTTTTCAATCCAGGTACAAATATCTTTACTGCGTCAAATTTGCTTTATTTTGTACACTAACCTCTAGTGTGGAAATGAGCCTGTGGAAATTGAGTCCTTGAATATTAAATGTAATGGTTTGGCTGTTACTGAACTTAATTCCTTGAGAACTCTTGGATGTATTCCATTGGGGCTGGGTCGCTTGTTTACTTGAATTTTATTAAGCCACCTATGTACTTCTTCCTCAGTTAACCTCGTTTGTTAATATAGAGGTTGTGGCTTCCTCCTGCGGCACTACTATTGAAATTGATTCTTCCCTGGTAAACACAGCGGAAAATAATTTGATTAATATTCTGCCTCTGTTTTTCTTATCTCCAATAATCTGCCTTCCCATCTCACACTGAAAGGGTCCTAAATTTTCTTTTCTCATTTTTTTGTTATTAAGGTACTTTTTAGGGTTGATCTTACTTTCTATTGCAATCCTTATTTCATTATCCATTTTTGCAAATCTGATTGCCCTTTTGCAATTTTTGTTACATTCCTTATAATTCTGATACGGTGCCTCCGTCCCTTCTGACTTCAAGAATCTAAACGCCTTCCTCTTCTTGTCCATTTCCTCCCCAGCTGTTTATTTAGCCACATTGGTTTTGACTTATTTCTTTTAGACTTATTACGCATGGCTATACACTGATAAGTGTGCTTTTCTAACAATGTTTTAAAGCCTGCCCATTTATCTTCCACATTTTCCCCTGCAAAAACATCATCCCAATGTATGCCTTGTAGATTAGTCCTTAATTTATTACAGTCTGCCTTTATGAAGTTTAAAGTCTTTGCTGAACTCAAGTAATATGTTTTTTGATCATTTATTTCAAATGAGACGGTGTTATGATCCCTGTTAGCCAAATGTTCCTGGACTTGAATATTTGATATTATTTCTACATTGTTTGTTATTACTAAATCCAGTATTGCCCCTCTCCTGGTTGGTTCCTCAATAATTTGGGTCATATAATAGTCTTTAAGCACCCCCAAAAACCTGTTTCCCTTTGTTGTAATGCTAATCTCATTTCCCCAGTCTATGTCTGGATAATTAAAATACCCCATTATGCAAACATGACCTAATTTTGATGCCTTCTCCATTTGAAAAACAATTTTATCTTCCTCAATCTCACAGATATTTGGTGGTTTATAGTATATCCCTACAAACATTTTTATTATTCTTTTACCTCCACTGCTAATTTCTAGCCACATGTCTCAACATTTTCATAATTCCCTTCATAAACATCCCTCCATCCTAGTTTAAAATCTCATCCAACCTTTTTAAAATTCTCCCCTATAGCACAAAAGATCCCTCTAACCGCTAAGGTAATGAAGCTTTTTTATTTTAATAACACAGTATTGAAGCATTCATTTCAGTCTCGGGGAGCCCCTGCTTCCCGAGTTACAGGCCCCCGGTATGTGGTGCCGGTAACTCCGCACATTTTTAAATGTGTAGAGAACAGAATCTTTTTCAGATAGCTGGACCCAGATTATGTAGGACTTTGTATATCAACAGGTCATACTTGAAAAGATTCACCATTTTACAGACAGTCAGTAATCTAAGAACTGGGCTATAGCTATTGTATAATGTGATGTGTGTATATCAACAAAAGAAGAATCTGCATAATAAAGACAGTTTATGAAAATAGTCTCTTTAGGAAAGGACTAGCAATCATCCAATAACTTCTGATTAACAAGATACTAGTGTCCACCTGACCAGGGTCCTTCAGTTTGAGACATGTCTGTGAATGTGAACATGTAAAGGACAACGGTCACTGTTGTCAGAACTTCAATGATGTTCCTGGTACAGGGTATCCTGTCCTCCCAGTGGATGAGCGATCAGCTGTCTTGCTTTAGCCCCTGATCTGTGTGGCTAGCCTTGTAGTTAGGGTTGATGGCTTGTTGTTTCGAATTCTATTTACATTGTTCTCCTTTTAATAATACAATCTGATTAATTAAAACGAGCACTCAGATTGATTGAGCTGTAAACTGCCCCGGGTGCTCAGACCTCTACAGAAAGCTGTGTTCAGACAAAGAAAATAATAGCCGGCACTCAAGAAGACTTGGTTTAAACGTGAGAGTTTGCTGTGGGATCAACATTTTGGTCCCTATTTGGACCTCTTGACAAAGTCCATTACTTATTTCGTAATAATACAATCGGGTCATATCCCCTTTCAAGAGCCAATGATCGACTCTAGAGTGGGACGTCTATTAAATTAAATTAAAATGAAGCCTTGAGGATATATTGTAGGTGACCCATATATATTTGCTTTAAAGTGTTATCAACCTGTTAGGCCCTGAATTTGTCATTGATTTTTGCTTAACTCCAATTCAGCAAACTGAAGCAATAGCTTCTTTCCAACTAACTATTATATGGAAAACATACTGCTTAATGTGATATATGTATGAATGAAAGACTGACAGATCACATTTCACAATTACATGGCTCTGTGGTTATGTGATATACCTAAAAGGTAATTGAAACAAAATATATGGAATTCCTTCAAAGCTGAGGGAAAATAAAGTCTAAATGCCACTTCTTAAAATAAGTCATTTGTAAAGTGTATTTTTTTTTTTTTTTGAGAAGTACTAGATTTCAGTACAACAAATAAGGACTTTTTGAACCTCTGGACAACACATTGCCATATATGTTTGATAAAAAGTGAGCTAACCACAGTTCATTCGTGTATGCAAAGGAAAAATTACATTGGAAAGTTCACGTTAATAACGCAAGTCTAATTTATTAATTACATTCTCTCAAATTTTCATTAATATAAAACATTCTACCATTGGAAAAGGGGTTAATTTGTAACAGAAGGACTCCCGATATTTTTTTTTCTCCATGTGAACTTATACAAAAGATAACAACTGACTGCACAGGGTCATAAAGCAGCTCATTTGTAACGTTCTCAGACAGTGCATTTAATTGACATTAAATATTACTTGCTTAATGAAAAAGCTTCAAGCAAGCCATGTGTGAGCACTTGAAACTTCATTAGAAAGGGGGGTAAAAAGGACTCTCTGTGGCTTTCCCTGAAAGTTGAAGTAACTTTGATAATACGGCATTACCTTTAATGCATACAATTGTGCATCAGCTTTCAAATATCAAGTTTAGTTAAATTGGCCAAGGCTAAAAATATATGTAAGAAAGAACTCAGCAATCCAAAATGTATCAGACACTAATAAGCCTTCAACAAAAAAATCGCCGTGCCAGTTACGTTGCCAGGTTTTTGAGCGTTGCTATCACGGTATTCAGAAAGCCTCGATTACCTGTGATAGCAAAATTCCAAAAATGGGTGAGTAGCCGGCGACGTGATGATCGCCTCTCTCAAAAGGCCAAATCCGGCGATTTGTTTAGGCTACAGAGAGAGCTGCACAGAGAGAGCCGCCACTCCCTGCACAAATCTCGCCAGAGATCAATGTGTTTTAAAATTAATTTTAATATTAGTGTAGATGAGCGGGGCAGATCCGCATTGATTTGTGTTCCGGGGACCCCTTGCTTCTCGAGATATAGGCCCCGTTATGGGATTCCGGTATCAAATAAGCATTTTATTCCAATGGTCACGTGACGCGAGACATTTAAATGCATAGGAGATACCGGCACCCCATAACGGAGCCTGTATCTCGGGAAGCAGGGGGTCCCCAGACCAGAAATCAATGCGGTTCTGCCCTGGAGACCCCCTGCTCGTCTACACTAGTATACATTTTTTTTAATTAAAATAGCTTCATTACCTTAGCTGCTAGCCACTAAGGCAATGAAGGGGTTAACCACCAGTGCTTGGTTTATTGTGGGTAGCGGGGGAGGGTGAAGGTCCTATTTGTCCCTTGGTGGATGTTTAGGCCTTACGTGGGGGTTGCGGGTGGAGTTAATCCCCTTTATTACCTTAGCAGTTAACACCGCTAAGGTAATGAAGGGGTTAAGCCCTCCCGCTACCACCTGGTAGGCCTAAACATCCATCCTTGGGGCTAATACCCCCCCTTCAACCAATCCCTCTACCCACAATAAATAAAAATACACACAAAAACCCTACTACCCACCTCCTCTACCCCCAATAACCCCCAACACATACAGTAATGGGCAAAATTACTATTATCCAGATATGGATAATAGTGCATTTGCCCATTGTAATGCAAACATTAGCCAGCCAGCATAATTAACGTAAATAAATCTTTCTACTTACGCCTGCCATCATGAAGGGCATCCTCATCAGCATCCTGCAGGTCCATGTCCTCAGTTGCCAGAAAGTGTACATAAAAAATACAATCTAATGGCCCCAAATCCCTTAACCACCTTAGCGATTAATAACCGCTATAGTTATAGGGTTAACCCCCTATCCCCCGCTAGCCACCATGGAGGCCTAGCCACCCACCCAAACCCACTTTACCCATCCTCTACCAATTGATTGGCACAGTGTATATCATACCCATATAATATGGGCATGATAAGCCCCTATAGCGCTGAATTGTTAACCTAATACAAATCATCAAGGCCAAAAATACACAATAATAAAAGAAATACAAAAGCACCTAAACACCCCCAAAATAAAAGAACTAAATAGCCTAATAGTACACATCACAAAGGCAAACAAGATCTTATCTTGCATCAAATGGGCAATGGATGGAAGGGAAGTAAACATAATTATGCTCCTTTACAAAGCATTAGTAAGGCCACACCTTGAATATGGAGTACAATTTTGGGCATCAATCCTAAGAAAAGACATTATGGAACTAGAGAGAGTGCAGAGAAGAGCCACCAAATTAATAAAGGGGATGGACATTCTAACTTATGAGGAGAGGCTAGCTAAATTAGATTTATTTACATTAGAAAAGAGGCGTCTAAGAGGGGATATGATAACTATATACAAATATATTCAGGGACAATACAAGGAGCTTTCAAAAGAACTATTCATCCCACGGGCAGTACAAAGGACTCGGGGCCATCCCTTAAGGTTGGAGGAAAGGAAATTTCACCAGCAACAAAGGAAAGGGTTCTTTACAGTAAGGGCAGTTAAAATGTGGAATTCATTACCCATGGAGACTGTGATGGCAGATACAATAGATTTGTTCAAAAAAAGGTTGGACATCTTTTTAGATGGGAAAGGTATACAGGGATATACCAAATAAGTATACATGGGAAGGATGTTGATCCAGGGATTAATCCGATTGCCAATTCTTGGAGTCAGGAAGGAATTAATTTTTCCCCTTAATGGGTTTTTTTATTTGCCTTCCTCTGGATCAATAAGTAAGTATAGATATAGAATAAAGTATCTGTTGTCTAAATTTAGCATAGGTTGAACTTGATGGACGTGCGTCTTTTTTCAACCTCATCTACTATTTAACTATGTAACTATGTAATTATCTATCACCAAAATAGCAAAATTAATACAATTATGTTATTCCAAAACAATACAATTAAATAAACAACTATCCAATCAAACTATTAAACAAATAAAAGCACTAGCCAAGCAATTAATTAAATAAATAAAAGCACTAGCCAACAAAACAAATAATTAATTTAATCCCCTAGCCAACAAAACAATTAATTAATTAAAAACGCTAACCATTCCTGAAATGTACTAAAAACAAGCAATCACAATTCCAAACAATTGAAGCCAAAGACTAAAAAGAAATAGAAAAAATAACAATCAATAGTAAACAAGCATTTGCCAAAAAATGCATTGCCTGTCACTGTATTTATCTGTACCCTAAAGGGGCACAGATTAATACATAATCAGTCAATAGGCAAGCAAATACATAAAAAAAAAAATACAATAAAAAAAACCTGGAAAAAAAATAATTTCATACATTCAATATTTTAGTTACAGTACCTTTAGAAGTCTTCACCCTTTGAATCCCGGCATATCTGCAAGCTTTCGTACCGCAACGTCATCACCCTCAATCCAACGCCATCCACCTTGAAGACCAGCATCAGGTAAAAAAAATCTTCTTTCTTTTTATCTTCTATCACAGACTGCAATCTTCATCTGTAATTCTTTTTTTCTTTTCTTTAATCTTCTATCTTCTTCTTTCAATCCAAAGCCCCATGGTAAATCCACTACGTCATCAGGTCCTTGAGGTAAAATGAGACATACAGGCCTTATATATGGCCTGTGACGTTACATTTTTATCATCAGGTGGCACAGGTCCAATCCGATTGGACCCTGTATCATGTGCCCACCTCTTTTTTTTTTTTTTTAAGGATGTGACATCATCTCCAAGGGAGGTATGTCACATCCTTAAAACCACAAGGCTGATATCACATGGTATTACAGCAAATGGGATTGCAGACAATCTTCCATGCCTGAGGAAGCTGAGTATTCAGCGAAACGCGTTGCTCTCATCTGCATGGACTTTTTGTTTCCTGGCGGCACCGTAGTTGTCCGGTTGACCTGCATTCCATCTGTGTACCAGCATAGAATACCGGACGCGGTAGCGGGGACCCATCTGCGCCGCAGTGATCCTGGATTCTGCTGTAGCCATCGAGGAATTACTTTTATGTGAGTTCATGAATATTTTGTGCATTAAATATATATGCTTTTACTAAAAAAAAACGTATTTTATGTGCACATTTCCTGGTTCTGTGGGACTTCACCCGTGACTGGGAGAACTTACAGCCTCCACAAACTGAAGAAATCAGCTGTAGACTCATCCGAGGACTCAGCTGTTAGAGGAACATTGTAAAGATACCTTCTAGGAGTTCCATACGTACACATGGCCGTGTAAGTAGTACTAATATTACTATTTACCATCATCTTTAATATCACCACCAGCTATACTCGATCACTGTTGCTATTTTAGCACCCGTATGTTTACCTCACTATTTGTGATTGTTTTCGAATACTCATGTAGCCGATCAATCATTGGTTATTCGTTTAATTTTGTGCTTCCCTTATCTCCTCTCTCTCCTTGCCGGGTGGTAGTGGGAGTGCTTAACCCCTTCATTACCTTAGCGTTATTACCGCTAAGGTAATGAAGGGATTAACTCCACCTGACACCCCCCCCCCGCAAGGTCTAAACACCCACCAAAGGCCAGATACCCCTTCACCCACCCCTGCTACCCACAATCAACATGGCACCGGTAGTTAACCCCTTCATTGCCTTAGCAATTAGCCGCTAAGGTAATGAAGTTGCCTGTAAATGCATTTTTATTGCATGGGATTCATGCCGGGGGTCTCCGGTGCTGGTATTAATGTGTATCAGCTCTGGAGACCCCTGGCATCAATCCGATGCAGAAAAAATGCATTTATTTTTCTAAGTCCCGTCTCGCCGACTCTCTGCAGGTTCTCCCCAGCCTCACGCCAACTTTTCCTGGCGTGAGGATTTTGTGAGAAACTCGCCATTCTAGAGCCACGATTAGCCTCCATAGGCCTCGATAAACTAATCGAGGCTACTAGAATTGCTCGAGTTTCTGAACCTGCTGATAAGTGACTAATCGCTGCTCACCCGGCGATCTGTTTTTGACCGCTGAAATTTTGGTCGATTTATTCCTTTATCGCCCACTTATCAAGGCTTACTGAATAGCAGTAGGCATTTTGGCCGAAATGTGCTCGATTAGTGACTTATCGAGGTTTATAGAATAGGCCCCTAAAAGGTATGTGTTATGAATAAAAAGTATGACTATGTCTCTAAATTCCCTGGGTGGAAATTGGGATATAATAGCATAGAATATAAGAAAACAACAATTAGTTGATGAAATAATAACTAGTAGATTAATAAATAAACAACATATAAAAGAAAAATATATAGTGCGGTATATTTGACAAAAGTTGTTAGGTAGTTGAACTCACATATTAGTGGATTAGTAATGGCTTTTCATAAAATCTATGGTTTTAACGTCTCTCCAGCATGTATCCAGAAACAGGCACCACAGGAAGTCTTACTCCCAATATAGATATACATTGGTGTGAAAAAGAAAGTACACCCTCTTTGAATTCTATGGTTTTACATATCAGGACATAATAATAATCATCTGTTCCTTAGCAGGTCTTAAAATTAGGTAAATACAACTTCAGATGAACAACAATACATGACATATTACACCGTGTCATGATTTATTTAACACAAATAAAGCCAAAATGGAGAAGCCATGTGTGAAAAACTAAGTATACCTTATGATTCAATAACTTGTAGAACCACCTTTAGCAGCACAGATGAAGGTCCCATTTTGTGGGCCAAAATGTTAGTTTATGCTGTGATATAAATACATTATTTAGCTACAGTACATACCTGCACAGTGCTGCTTCGTCTTTGCCTGGATCTTTTGAATATATGTATCTATATCTTTATTTATAAACCGCCAAAAATGTACTCAGTGCTTCAAAAAGAATACAATACAGGGAATTATTATAACACAATAAGCGCAGCAAAATCAGACAATAGGAAAGGCAGAGACAGCAGGTGAGGGAATAAGTGCTGTAAATGGCAGTGCTTAGCAGCAATGGTTGGTAGGAGTGACTGTGGGTGTGGGATAGTAGTCATGAGTGCAGGCTATTGGGATGCTTCTTTTGCGAGGGGAGTTTTATGGTTTGTCAGTATTAAATTAGATGGGTTAACATCATTGTCATTGGAGACCAGGACTATCACACCACGGATCAATTCGCCAGACAGACACACAGAGTTTATAAAATTAATTTATTGGAAAAAGAAATATCTACAACTATTTACAGTAAATCAACACACACACTTACAATTGGGAAACTGGGGCTACCCTATAAACCTAGGTGCAGGGCCCTCCCTAAAGGGGATAGAAATCTCTCTAAGATGTTTTACCCTTTTCCCCAGAAATATTGAGACCAAAGATGAATAATGGCGGTATGGGAACATATACTAGTGTAACGGGTATTCCCACTACCCCAATCACAGATATAGTGTGAGTGTGTGGGAACCTATGTGTTACCAGGTGTGGTGCGTATACCTGCGGGTTCACAGGAGGCCTGAGCCTCCGCTGATGGGAACCTGGGGTGCTTCTCTGGAACGTTCTCGTCGGTCAGCGCCTCCACCTATGTAGGATTCTATAGGAATGTAGAATGGCCCTAACATAGGAACCCACCCAGAAACCACATACACCAGGCTTATGGCTAAAAGGTTTACTGGACAAGCAACACAACACAATAGTATCATATATATATCAGTGCAACATCATCAGCATACACAACCACAGGTATGCAGAATCAAACATAAAACAATACACATAGCAATAATAGCAACACAGCCGTGTCACCCTCTGCCACTAGTTGGCAGCTATAACTTTGCCCCTTACTCCTCCCCAACCCCGTGTACCCAGAGTCCCACAAGTCCTCTAAGAAACCCAAAACCTAGAGGCAGGATCAGCGCATGATGTACCGGTAACAAATCTACGTAAGTACCAGCACTCACTGTCTAATAGCTAAATGATGAAAACAGTTGTAATGCAGAATAAACATTTAATAATAAAACAAACCAGAAATAAATCAAATGTGAAAAACGGAGAACGGCAAGTATGCTAGGGGGGCAACGTTTCGAGGGACTACCTCTTCATCTGGCCCATTCCCCCTGGTCCACAAAGTCTACTTTATGTCTTCCCTTTGCTCGCTCATCCAATAAGCGGAAAGAATAATCACACAGCGTTTTCTCAATTCAGCAAAGCAGTAATTGGGTTCCTGCAAGTAAAGCGATGGAGTGATCATCCAAATGTGTGTAATAGTGTCAGGTTCTTCCTTGAAGTCTTGCTCCCAGCTGCAGTTCGCCCACTCATCCACTGGGACTGTGGGTTCTTTTGTTAATTCTGTCAAAGAACCTTCCAGACTCTGAAACCGGATATCCTTCACCTGTCTGAGGAGAAAGGACACGAACAAAAAAAAACAAAAAAAAATAAAGAAAAAAAAAAACCAAAGTGTCCACACTTATCCAATAAAATCTCCCAGATTTCAGATAATACTGCACCACACCTTCAATGGACTTATAAAAAATGTTAAGGAATACTTTCTTTAGTGTTCTAGAGTGACAAAGTCCACATTGTATATGTGTTCATACATTAAAACAGGATTCTTTTTTAGAATATTGGTATATTGAATCTGATTTACGTTACTCCATATTGGACTATGAAATATTAACAGTCCTAACACATTTTACTCGCTTCAATGTTCTTCTTGTTCTTTGTGACCTGTGTACTTTAATAAACTGAAGTGTAAGTAACCCTAAACGGGTGCTGACAATGTAGCAATGGCAGATTGTGTCAACACTGTAAGCGGTAGTATATTTCCATAATGTAGGAATGGTGTGCATGTGAAAATGCAAAGTGCATTGAAGGGACAGGAAATGCGGGTGAACAGAAACAATTTATTACAGCTATTGATACCTATACAACATCACTTTCTGGCGTAATCTCCTTTGAGGGAAACAAGCTAAAAAAACAATGTTTATATAGTACTATGCGCTTAACCCCTTTTGCACCAAATGGGCCTGCAAAGAATTGACAAGCAATGAAACTGGATCACTCAAATTGATCTTTTTTCAGTTCGTAGTCCCAAATGCAATAAGCTTTGTTAAATCAAGGGAAATAATGTGACTTTACCTAAAATACTGTAGGAACAAATACAATCTATTATCCCTGAGTTAAACCTTATTCACTGAATTAATTCTAAGAAAAAATAACAGCATTTCTTGACCTCATTGGCTTTGTCTTAATTTTCCATTATTTCAGGATACTGTGATGTTATGCCTTCTATATAATGTGATGTTACATCTTCTATATAATGTGATGTTACGTCTTCTATATAATGTGATGTTACATCTTCTATATAATGTGATGTTACGTCTTCTATATAATGTGATGTTACGTCTTCTATATAATGTGATGTTACATCTTCTATATAATGTGATGTTATGTCTTCTATATAATGTGATGTTAATAAAGTGTTGGTGGTACTCCCGTAAAAACCCTGAAATAGGACTTGAAGGGGAGAGAACACTAAGACAAGATGATAACATTTCCTAACATGAACACTTATAAATCTTTTGAATATATTCACCCGTTGGTAGCCTAGGTGACCAGTTCGTCATGGACAACCCATAAGTAGCAACTAAGACCCAGATTCACTGAAGGGTGCTGAATGGGAGTTAATGCATGCCAAATCGTTTCACCCTTTAATGAAAGAGCTGTTAATGGGGTAATATATACCTACCTAGACTACCTACCTCCCCCAACCTTGCCTGCCAGAGAGCTTTGGCATGCAAGCGGTTAACTCCATATCCCTCCCTCTATGGGTCCGAACCTACCTGGGGAACCTGCCCCCATCACCAACACCCAGGTCAAGGCAGGTATCTGAAGTTCAGAGTTGGGGTCACAGGCAGAAATAAAGGCTGGGTGCAAACAAGACTGCTGGTGTCTAGTAAGAAAGCATGCTGTGGCAAATTCCTAGAAGAAATTGCTTCATTATGAGCGAAAGTGAGGACAGAAATTGTCAGGAAGAAAGATGGTTGCCAGAGCGTCAGTGTGTGTGCCGACTGTGCAGAAGCCTCATAGGCAATCAGTCCAAGAAAAGGAAGAGCGAGTAGAGAAGAGCGAATTTGTCAAGATTTGAGCTGTAAATTCTTCACGGTGTCCTGCCATGGTTTAACCTGAGTTCTCCCTTTCTGAAATTGAAATAACATTCACCAACAAATTTGTATGCATTAAATTAGTTTCTGAAGCTGTTTCACATGACTCCCATTTTCTCACTGTTGTTGTTCAGAATGTGAGGGAAGAGAGTATGGTGTGGCTGGCTGGCTTAGTTTGTGGGGACTAGGGACAGGTTGGCACAGGTGAGGCAGGAGCAGCAGAAGAGAGCAAGAGAGTTCAAAAAAATGTTTTTGGGGAGGGGTTGGGTTGGTTTGAAAAATAAAAATAAATTATGGAGAGGGGTTGGGCTGGTACCCCTCTTTGAAGTCTGAGGAGGAATTTTTCAATAGGATCAGTTTGTAGCTACAGGCAGTAAGAACAGAACTAGATGCACTGGTTGCCTTTCCTGGTAACAGCAGTAGGAGTAGCCATAATAATGTGACTGCAACCCTTGTTGTTGCATGCTTCAGGTCTATTTTAACTATTTTTTCTTGATTGACCGCCTGACCAATCAGTTATAATGTAATCCTATTAGATTTTAGGAACAAATAGGAAAAAAGAAAAACAGATCAACAAAGAGTAAAAGAACCCGATAACAAGTGCAATGTAACTTAAATAAAAAGTGCACTAAAACAGGGAGGTAACATAATTCAAATGGGGGTTACTGAGCAGAGCACCTACTGGAAGACAAACTCTGACAGCATAACTTGACTCAGTTTGGGTATATTGTGCCTTGAGACAAGAGCTCACAAGTGTTCAGAACATACCCACGATGTTCATTAGGACCTCCTCTTCCACACACTGCTTCCTGGTCTTATATACAGTATGGCTAACTTAGCCATTGCCAGAAGCGGGTTGGCAGGAGGTCCCTAGACTTATTGCCTGGGACACTTATCGTCCAAAAGTAAATATATGTGTGTGGAAAAGGGCATCCAGAACAGCAAAAGAAGGCCCCTCAAGGTGGATGAGGGGCTGCATTTCAATGAAATATGAAACATTGTATTGTATTGTATGTCTTTATTTATATAGCGCCATTAATGTACATAGCGCTTCACAGTAGTAATACATGTGGTGATCAAATAAATAACAGATAATATAAATAACAGATCATGGGAATAAGTGCTTTAGACATTAAAGTAACGTTAAGGAAGAGGAGTCCCTGCCCCGAGGAGCTTACACTCTAATTGGTAGGTAGGGAGAACGTACAGAGACAGTAGGAGGGAGTTCTGGTAAGTGCGTCTGCAGGGGGCCAAGCTATATGTATCATGTGTTCAGAATATCTACATATGCTTCTTTAAGCAAGTGTATCTTAAGGTGGGTCTTAAAGGTGGATAGAGAGGGTGCTAGTCGGGTACTGAGGGGAAGGGCATTCCAGAGGTGTGGGGCAGTCAGTGAAAAAGGTTTAAGGTGGGAGAGGGCTTTAGATACAAAGGGGGTAGAAAGAAGACATCCTTGAGCAGAACGCAAGAGTCGTGATGCTGCATAGCGAGAAATTAGGGCTGAGATGTAAGGAGGGGCAGAAGAGTGTAAAGCTTTAAAAGTAAGGAGGAGAATGGAGTGTGAGATGCGGGATTTGATCGGAAGCCAGGAGAGGGATTTCATGAGGGGAAATGCTGAGACAGATCTAGGAAAGAGGGGGGCCAGCTCCACTCATTGGTGAAAGAAAGATTACATGTGTTTACATTCATATTGTCCAAAAATGTAATGAGTTTGTCTTCTCCCCCACTCCAAATAATAAAAATATCATCTATGTAACGGCGATAGGTGACAAGATCCGCGCCCAGCTCGTTCTCACTCCAGATGTTGTCTTTTTCCCAATCTGCTACAAATAGGTTTGCGTAGCTGGGCGCAAATCTCGTCCCCATCGCCGTTCCACATTTTTGCAAATAAAAAGTGTCACCAAACCAAAAATAATTGTGATGTAATATAAACTTAATGCTATCTATAATAAAATTAACTTGTGATTCTAGTAAAGTGTCATCTCCCTGGAGGAACCCTTTCGTGGCAGCACATCCCTGATCATGCTGTATTAATGTATACAAGGATGCGACATCGCATGTCGCTAAAATGAAATGATCTTCCCATGTCACATCCTTTAACACATTTAGCAGATCTGTTGTATCTCGCAGATACGATTTCTGTTGGGTCACATACTTTTGCAAAAAGGTATCTATATACATTGAGAGGTTTGCAGTTAGCGAGTCAATCCCCGAGACAATTGGTCTGCCCGGGGGATTGACTACGCTCTTGTGTATCTTAGGGAGGAAGTAGAAGACAGGCATCCTGGCTTTTTCCTGATATAGGAATTTGTACTCTTTTTCATCCAGGATGCCCGCCTCCCTTCCCCCATCCAACAGATTTTTAAGTTCCTCTGTATACTCCTTGATCGGATTGGAAGGTAGCTTTTTTATTTTATAAGGTAGCTTGTTTTTTATTTCCCTATATTTTGCTCCTCCTGGATTGTTTGAAATACATCTTTCTACTTGGAACCCTGGAAACAGGTTCTACCAGAGGGTTTGAGCAGGGTTTATTATTTGAGCACCTATATTAATTTATATTACACTTGCACATATCACTATTGTATGTATTTAAGTTGTTAGCGCCTTATATTCACTTATTCACAATATACAGTTGAAATCACTGCCAAGTATCTCGTACTCATTTTTTTTCGACAGTATCCAGATAGTCGGACTGTCTGGCGAAGAATTACAGTCTCGCTGGTACTCTGGGAGGAGCATACATGTTCAAAAAATTGAATGTGTAGTCCTCAGGCCTAACCCGGAGATGCAATAGATGACCTGGAACAGCAGATTTTGTAATCAGCAGCTCTGGCTGGAAGGACTCTGAGAACAGGGTCACCACCCCGTAATATGACGCAGTGAGGTGGTTGAAAAAGACTCCAGGTCCCAGGTGGCTTCAGCCTAAGGAGTGATATGAGTTTCTTGCAGGAAACTCACAGATTATCCTTCCTTCTGCTAAATGGAGAGCATCTGGGACCGGCAAAACCCGTCCCTACAGCCATTGATATATAGTGTACCTATGTGGAAAGCCATTGTTAGTCAGGACTATGTGTTGTCCTTCTCGCAGCGTTCGGGCTGAATCCTGAGTAGCCCTATGGGTTCAAAATAAGTGGTAAAACGTCTGCGCGCAGATGGCCAACAGTTCTGGCGTTTTTCGCCTGTGGTTGGCCCTCATAAATTGGATGAGAGTGGAGAATGAGAGAGGCATCCTTCCACTTCTGGAGGGCCAATTGCACCTACAGAGAGAGTACTCCGCTACTTCCTGGTTCATGAAAACAGGGACCAGGGGATCCACTGACTCTGCTGTGTCAGTGGATTCCCCCTCACTCAGCCCCCACTCCCCAAGTCCTTCTTGGCTAAGGATCTCGAAACTCCCGCAGGAGCTAGTCATCTCAGCCATAAGATGGGCCCCCTGTTTGGTGTGTCAAGGAGGGGGCTCCATCATCGCTTCAACATTTTGTGACACATGGGTTCTGTTTTCAGGGACAGATGGTGGTGGTTGTGTGGAGGTAGTGGCCCCCTGAGTGACTTTGAGGGCCGCAGAGTTACGCAGTTTTTTCATTGCTTCTTCCACTGCCAAGTGGGTAGAGGGAATGTCTCAGGGGTTGGGGTCTACAATATCCTGGGGAGGGACCACCTCTAAAAGCACCCCATGAGGAGGCTAGACCTTAGCAGGCACCTCCTGCAGAGACAAACAATTTCTTCAAAGTGCAGGTCTCCTCTAAGACAGTGATACAAAGTAGAGCTCTTTTCACACGTTGATAATGAAGTTCCAAATTGAATATGACAGCAAAGAACAGTGGAAAAACAAAGTTTCAGTTCCCATATGGATGGGCAGGGCCTCATGCTGCATAGTACTCTGGCCCCCTGCCCCTGGCTCTTGACGTACCCCCTATCCCCTCCCACCACTTCTAGATTCCCTTACCTATTGGTTTTAGCCCCTTGGGGATCTATAGTGGGCTCTAGCACTGGCTGGCTGATTCTAGTGACTGGGCATGACCAGTACACCCTGCATGGAAGGGACGTCAAATTCCACTTAGGTATCTTTAGAAGGTGAAGTTAATATGGTTCACCCTCCTCATCATCAGCCACCCTCTTGTTGGACTTTTGTTTCCTCTTTTGTGGTGACTGGAATAATCAAAAACAAATCATGTCTGCAACACCTTTTGACTCATATTAATCAAGCCCAAACTCTACATATTCTGCCTTATCTAGAACAGGGTACTCTAGAGTAGTAGCTGCTCCTTCCAGTCCTGGCTCATTTGAAGCAGATGTGGCTTTCTCTAGAGCTTACATCAATGTTAGTTGTAGTTAGGTTAGTGGCCCCTCCTCCCAGGGTTTAAGCTCACCCCACCCCATTTTTCAAGTAGCAGTTTTTTTCATGTACCTGTGCAGGACAGGTCCACTGAGGCCATTCTCCCTCCAGCAGAGGTAAATGAGAATTTTCACAGGTAGTGTTAGGACCTGCATAGTGGTCATGCCGTGACGTGGCTGCAGGCTTATAATGCTTTGGCCAAAGGTTTTAACTAAATGACCCTCTCTCATGGGAAAACTAACATTGAAGTAGTTAACTATGTTTTTTGTAACATTGGATGTAGCATTGGGTATTTTGTACTATTATAAGGAAACACTCATCCTCATTTGCACCATGCTGACCACGAATGATAACTCCTTCTAGCAGGCTTCAGCATTTATAGCTCACCAACATTCAGAGTATTATGTTCTGTTGAGTTCACATGACATCACAATATTGTTGTCAGCTGCCTAGCTATCTAAAAGGCAGACAGTATTGTCACGGTGAGATTATGGCAGGCTGTATAAGGTCACATAAATATATATAACAGATGATATATATTTATCACTGGGTCTGAACTGAAACGAGTCTTAGATATAATAAAGTGATCTTATTCCTTAGGATAGGTGAACACACGAATAATACAGTAACAGACAAGAAGTACACTTACTTAGGGGTTGGGGAATGAGAAGTTAGATGTAGCATTTCTCTTCAGCAATCAGGTAATCATTAGGGGATATCAGGTAACCATACCAGCAAACGAAGACGACTACCACAATGAATGAAGACAAAGGATATATGGGGAACAGCAGTTTATAAACCTTTTGTCCCTCTATCCTTAACCTTAAGTACCTGTGATTGGTTTTTAATTATCTCCAGCCAATCTTTGATGGGGGAACACATTTTAGGACAGGCCCCCCTGCTAGCTGGCACATGCACAGTAGAACTCTGGGGTCTCATTTCTGTAGCCCCCATAGGCAAATGGAATGCCAGCCAGTCTACTCATCTGGATCTCTAGCAAGATAACCTTTGTTGGAAGGTGATAACTGGGACACTTGGAGACTGCTCTGGTTTGAGCCTCCTCCGCCCTTAAATCATCAGAGAGGGTGACAAGACCCTTTGAACAATACTTAAATCCTAGACATTGGGGCGCCTCTAGGGCCATCTGCTATCCAGGTATACAAAGGAATTCCTCTGAGTCTTTGTCCATAACTTGGGACACAGTGTTAAACATAAAACATAAACATATTAAAATATCCGGTTCTATTGGGTCTAGCAGAACCAAACTTCCCAGTTCTCATGGCCGGAACTGGGACACCAGATGGTCCAAAAAGCGACTTGCTACGACCTATGGAACCGGAGTTACACAAATGCACAAGAAATCATTTTTCATTTTAGTACAAAAATCTCCGCTAAAAAAGAAATCTCAGCTTTTCACTAAATCCCAATTGAAAACAATGGGCTTCTCCGCCATAGACTTTCAATGGTAGATTGCCGCCATTGAGGTCAAAGAGGTTTCTCCGCCATTGAAGTCTACGGGAAAAGTCCCGAACTTTCAAGGGGGTCCATACTCTGTCGGGTTGGTCCAGGAGGGTCAAGGATGGTTCTGCAGTGATGCCGGAGCAGTGACTGCAGACACCCCAAACCTTGATCCGCTGGGCCCTCCGGAACCGGAGATATGGAGTACCAAAATACAGCATTTCACACTTAGTCATTTTTCTGAGCCGTTTCTGCCGCCACCGGCAAAGCCTATGGCGCGACCCATTCTTCTCGGTTCGACCCTTATCGGGTGTCCAGGATTTGGGGACCCGGTTGTGGTCGAGTGGGGGGACGCCTAGGAACTAGGGACAAAAGGAATTTTATTCCTAGGGGCCCTAGAACTGTTTATTCCCACGCCACTTGACGTTGACCTTGACTTGTAAGTGATCAAAGCTCTCCTATTGAAAATGTATCCGCTTTGCGGTTTGCGGTCTGGACGGCAGCCAACTTGTTCTTCGAAAGTTACCTCGAGGAACCTCCATTGAAGTCAATGAGCCCATCGACTTTCAATGGGAAACCGCCTCTCTCCCTCTTGGACGCCACCTGCTGGTCTTTACAGGAAACAGGACTAAAACAACAAGATTCTCCATTAGAATGCATGGAGCCCTACTTGCGGCCAATGGGGACCTGCAAAATGGTGCCTGAAAAGGCGGGAAATCTTCACAAAGAGCTATAATCATTAAAGGACTATTAACCCTTGTGCTCCCGGATGGATTCTAGTGTGTGTGTGATGCAGACACTGAGTAAACCAGACATTACAATGGAACAGGGGAACAGGGGAATACACATGTACATGTCATTACAGGGGTTAAATTACTGTTCTGGGTCTTAGCCCAGTTAACCCTTTGACTCCCAGGTGAGGTCAGGGGATGGCCAAATGGGGTGTAACCCCTTTAATCCCGGGCCACCCCCTTTCTCCCTCTACAAGTATTTTGCCAAATGAGTGATGACTACTCCAGGCAAATAGCAGCAACTACAACTTAGCCACACCCTCCCATTCCGATATCATTTATGACCTCACAGTGTTCTGACCACAATTTTCTGCTTACTTGCATTCTTACTTTATTTATTTATTAAATACAAATAAATAGCTATGTTAGTCTACTTGCAAAAGTGCAGAATAAATGAGTACTTCAGTATCAGGTGATACTTTTTTTTTTTTACATCATAATATCAATTATTAGTCCAAATAAAAAAAAAAGTATCACCTAATATTGAAGTACTGTACTCATTTATTCTGCACTATTTCTACTTTAATAACACTGAGCCAGGGTGCACGTGAAGGTATCTATAGAAAGGCTTTTCTAAATAGACGTTAGGTGGCTAGTTAGATAAATAAGTGTAGGATAAGATAGTAATATTACAACAATATCAACCACAATGTGAAATCCACAATATTGCAAAGAGTGCATGTAAACAAATCGGATAAACAGAACAAATATAAAAAATATATGAAGAAAAATAAATAAAAAGAGGAAAATGAACAAAATGTTACATAGTTACATAGTAGATGAGGTCGAAAAAGACATATGTCCATCAAGTTCAACCCACCTGTATACTAAATTTAAATTCCATATATCCTATATCTGTACTTTGATCCAGAGGAAGGCAAACAAAAAACCCCAGTGGAACATTATTATCCAATGATGTCTCATAAGGGGAAAAATTAATTTCTTCCTGATTCCAATTATTGCAATTATTATTACTCCAATTATTATTTCTTCCTGTTTTTACTTATTTGGTATATCCCTATATACCAGGCCTGCACAACATACGGCCCGCGGGCCACCTGGCCTCTCTGTGTGGCCCGCGATGATTCCGACCGGGCGCCAGTTAATTAAATAAATAAAAATTTAAAAAATGGCGGCGATTCATCCCCCCCCACCTTCCTCCTCCCTCCCTCCCCGCCCCAGGGTTTGCGGTGCGCGGGGGCAGCAGCAGCATGAGGAGGATGCGGCAGCCGTGACTATTTATTTTTTTCAATAGCAGGATGCCGGGGGGCAGGGCTTAGTACCTGGGCAAGGATGTGCTGATCTAAGAGGTGTGTGTGTGTGACGGGCTGGTGCAGGGGTGGTGGGGATGAGTGTGAAAAATGGGCTCGTGCAGGGGTGGGGGGGATGGGTGTGAAAAACGGGCTGGTGCAGTTTGTGAAAAATGGGATGTGGCAGGGGTGGGGGGGGATGGGTGTAAAAACGGGCTTGTGGGGGGGGCAAACGGAGTGGTGTGGCAGGGGGAGAAGGGGTGGGGGGAATGGGGGGAGAGGGAGGAGAGAGAGGAGGCAGAAGGGAGAGAGGAGGCAGAAGGGAGAGAGGGTGGCAGAAGGGAGAGAGGGTGGCAGAAGGGAGAGAGAGGGGCGGCAGAAGGGAGAGAGATTGGGGGCAGAAGGGAGAGAGGGGGAGAGAAGGGCTGGGGGGAGAGGAGGGAGAAGGGAGATAGGGGGGTAGAAGGGAGAGGTGGGAGAAGGGAGAGAGAATGGGGGAGAAGGGAGAGAAGGGGGGGAGAACGGAGAGGGGGGGGAGAAGGGAGGGGGGGAGAAGGGAGAGAGAGGGTAGGTGTAGGGAGAGGGTGGTTGGAGGGAGAGGGTGGGAGAAGGGGGAGGGAGGGGGAGGTGTGAGGGGGGGAGAGTGATGTGAGGTGCAAGGGGGGAGAGTGATGTGAGGTGCAAGGGGGGAGAGTGATGTGAGGTGCAGGGGGGAGAGTGATGTGAGGTTCATGGGGGGTGATTTGAGGTACAAGGGGGGTGATTTGAGGTGCAAGGGGGGTGATTTGAGGTGCAAGGGGGGAGAGTGATGTGAGGTGCAAGGGGGAGAGTGATGTGAGGTGCAAGGGGGAGAGGGATGTGAGGTGCAGGGTGTGTGTGATGTGTGTGCTGTGCAGGGGGGTAGTGTGTGTTTGATGTGGAGGGGGAGTATTATGTGTGTGGGTGAGTGAGAGAGATGGGGGTATGAGAGATAGATGGGGAGTATCGCAAAGGTTGATAGTGAGGGGTTCTGGGGGAGATATGAGGATGATGATGATGATGACGTGGTGCTGGAGGAGAGATGATGATGATGATGATGATGATGGTGATGATGATGATTTTACACGTGCGGCCCAATTTTTTTTTCCTTGGAGCAGTTCGGCCCTTCTCACTTTACGAGTTGTGCAAATCTGCTGTATACCTTTTCTTTCTAAAAAAAATAAAATAAATAAAGCCTTTTTTTTAAAGATATTTATTGTATCTGCCATCACAGTCACCATGGGTAATGAATTCCACATTTTAACTGCCCCCTACTGTAAAGAACCCTTTCCTTTGTTGCTTGAAAAGTCTCTATTCCTCCAAACTTAAGGGATGACCTTGTGTCGATTGCATTGCTCTTAGGATGAATAGTTCTTTTGAAAATTCATTGCATTGACCCCAAATATATTTGTATATAGTTATCATATCTCCTATTAGACGCGTATTTTCTAATGTAGTTTGGCATGACTTATCCTTCATAAATCCATGCTGACTATTATTAATAATTTTCTTATCTATTATGTATTCACAAATATTATCCTATACAAAACATTCATGTAGCTTCCCCACTATTGATGTCAGTTTTACAGATCTGGAAAATGGGGGAGCCGTTTGGATTTTTGTGACTGTGTTTAGTCATTAAATGACTGTTTTGCATTAATTCCTCTGCATCTCTTTTTTTTGGTATGCACGGCTTCCCCATTTTCCATTTATGCTAGTACCCTGACTAGGTGTCCTGCCTGTAGCATGCTTTCATTGCTCTCTTTTTTATGTCCCCTTGTACTAGGGGCATCCCAAGTTGCATGTTCTTGATTCTCTTCTTTATGTTTGATTCAACCAGGCTTACAGATCTGCAATTTCCCGGTAGTTATCCAGCTCCCTTTTTAAATATAGGCACCACGTCTGCTTTACGCCAATCTTGTGGTACTGAGCCTGTGGAAATGAGTCCATGAATATTAAATATAATGGTTTGGCTATTACTGAACGTAACTCCTTGAGAACTCTTGGATGTATGCCATCGGGGCTAGGTGCCTTATTCACTTTATTTTATCAAGCTGCCTACGCACTTCTTCCTCAGTTAACCAATTGTTCGTTAATATAGAGGATGTGGCTTCATCCTGAGTTACTATTTTTGCAATTTATTCCTCACTTTAAAATAATGTATTTAAGACCTCTGCTTTTTCCTTATCTCCAATAATTTGCCTGCCCATCTCACGATGATAGGGTCCTATATTTTATTTTTTAATCTTTTTGTTATCATGTACTTAAATAACTTTTTAGGGTTGCTCTTACTTTCTATTGGAATCCTTTTAATTTTCACTTTTTGCTTAGTTGATTGCCCTTTTGTAACTTTTGTTACATTCCTAATAATTCTGATATGATGCCTCCACCCCGTCTGACTTTAAGAATCTAAATGCTTGGCTGTCCCCTTCCATCCCCTCCTGTACCTCTTTATTTAGCCACATTGGTTTAGACTTGTTTCTTTTATATTTATTACCCAAGGGTACACAGTACACTGATGTGTGCTTTCTAACAACGTTTTAAAGACTGCCCATTTCACATTTTTTCCTCAAAAAATGTCATCCTGATTTATACCTTGTAGATGAGTCCTCAGTTTATTAAAATCTGCCTTTCTAATGTTTAAGGTCTTTGTTGAACCCATGTAATATGGTTTTTGATCATTTATCAGACCGTGTTATGATCATGTTTCCCACATGTTCCCAGAATTTTATATTTTCTATTACTTCACATTGTTTGATATTGCCAAATCCAGTAATGCCCCTCTCCTGGTTGGTTCCTCAATAATTTGGGTCATGTAATTGTCTTTTAGCACCCACAAAAATCTGTTTCCTTTCGTTACAATGCCAATCTCATTGCTCCAGTTAACCGATGTAGCGAAACTTACACTTCCCATGACCGTGAGAAAGTGCCAGATAACAACCGCGTAAACACTTCTTCTCCATGCCTTATCCACGGGTGAGCCTAGGCTTGTCTGCTCACCTGCGGCTCCGCTACGGTAAGATGGAATAATTATAATTATGTTTGTGCAATTCAGTACATGTGGCCAGCAAGTAGTGCACATCGTCGCCTGAATATTTTCGCTTATGATACTAGGTAGCCGTAAGGTGGCCACGGGGGAACCGCAGATTGCAAATAAATTTAGGAGGGATTTAGAGTTGGTGTTTTGCGGCACTGAGTAAAAGTAAGTCTTGCTACATCTTCACTGTACTTAAACCTGATGTTTTTAAGATCAGTTTGTTCATTTACAGACCCTGCTCACCTCTCCCCGGACCTAGCTCAGCCCAGCTCGGACCCTGCTCACCTTGCCCCAGACCCAGCAAAGCCCAACCACCACCAAAGTACAGAGGTCCAGCCTATCTGAAGCTATCGGTTTATTCAGAAGCAGCTTGGCAATGTCGTGTGAATTTGCACTGGTAAATTCTGATCCCCCTGTATATGGCGCAAGTACACCTGTGATCCGACTTGAAATTGATCGGCCCCTGTCACCACATCCGGAGCAGAGACGGGACAGACGGAAGACAATGGAAGGGAAAATGGACCTGATTTTGGAGCGGGTGGACCAAATGGCAAAAGACATTGCGGGTCTCTACGCTATTCTAGGTCAACAGCAGCAGGAGAGGGCAAGACATCTGGAGGAACCCACCCCACACCCTGTGTCACAATACCATATACAGATGTTACCCATGATCCAAGACGATGAGGAAATTGTGGCTATGAACCCTGGTAATATAAAGACAAACCTGCAGGAAAATCGCATCCCAGAACAGTTAGCTTTGCCTGGTTTCCAAAGCACACCTACGGCACTATAGAGCCAAGACCCAAGATGATCCGAGGGAATGCAAAAGGTGAGATATTCCACTTTTGGTAATACCAACAGAAGTTTTGGAAATATATCTTGCAAAGAGCGGAGGACAGCCAAATCCATATGCCCAGCTAATCTTCCCACATGTGTCTGTTTAGCAATATTCCAGTGGTCCAAAACAGTCAACTTTGACGGCTCCAGGGGTAAAAAGGCTATTCCCAACAATTTGAAGAGAGCAATTTTAGATGAACTGAAGAAGCCGTTTCAATAAACTGCTGCACATTTCAAGGCAGTGAAAGACACAATCAATGCAGTTTTACGGCAGCAGAGGACTTTGTGCTGGAGTCATCCGAGTTTTATTGAATAAATACAGAGGGTTTACATTTTTGTAATACAGTAATTTAGTGTAATAATTGTTTAATTCTTGTTTTCATCCTTGTTTTGCAAGTTTGGCAGGCTGATGAGCATCAACACCATGTCCGTGCAGGAACAATTCCAGCGATACTGCAAGGAAATGTAATTCATGCATCTATTTCTTCTCTAAATTTCAATTTCACCACAATTTTACATTTGAACATGTAAAAGGGACAGCAAGAAAAAGTTTTTGGTTGAAGAAGATTGTATTATTTCCGACAGTATTTGCATTATTTTATTAATGTTGTAATCCATGTTTTCATCCTGTTTTGAAGATGTTGGCAGGCTGAGGAACATCAACAACTATAATGGATAATGAAGTTTATTGGCAGTACACGTTCCACACAGTGTAATTCCTGCATCTATTTCTTTTCGATTGTTATTTATTAATATTCTCCCAATTATTTTAACATATGAAACCACACAAGAGCCAGCCCGAAGAAGATTGTTGAAGAAGATTGAATATTTGGAAGAAGATTGAAGAAAATTGTGTTATTTCACAAAGTCTTTGTTATTTATCTCTAAACTGTAATTTACTGTACTCTAAAAAATGTATACTTTAAAAATACTTTTTAGTCATCTGAAGTTTTTAGGGGAATAAGTGGAGGGTTACATTGAAATAAATGGGATATCATATCATATGAAATGAATGGGAATAATGAATGGGTTACACTGTATTTAGATTAAAGATACACTAGCACAGCGGTGCACAAAGTGGGGGGCGGGAGATTTTTCTGGAGGGGGTGTGGGTGTTGCAGGGGCCCCGTGCTCTTCCCCGAGGCATTAAAATTAAGTGCCGGGGGATCGCGTGAGGCCTCTGCAACGCTATTACTTACCTTGACTCTGTTGGAGTCACTTGTGTCCATAGCAACGTGGCGTCAAATGACGCCGCAGTGTCATGTGACGTCACACGTGTCAAATGACTCTGCGGGTGACGTGATGTCACATGACCCCGTGGCGTCATTTGACGCAGCATCAAGGTAAGGGAGGGGGCGCGAGCACCAGCGGAGGAAAGGCAGGGGGGGCGCAGCTGCAAAAATGTGCGCTCTCCTGCACTAGCACACCTGCCTATCATTACGGCAGAGTACCATCTATGACCAACACTAAAACTCATTTTTTTTCTGGTCGCAGTTAGTAGCAACCTCATCCATGCCGCAAAATTGTAATTATTGCCGTGGATTTAGACCTAGCTTCTCGTGGTCACGGGAAGTGTAAGTCTTGCTAAATCTGAATGTCTGGATCATTAAAATCATCCATTATGCAAACATTACCTGTAGTTTTGATACATTCACCATTTACAAAAGTATTTTGGCTTCCTCAATCTCACATATAGTTGGTGGTTTAGAGCAGGGGTGTGCAAAATGGGGGGAGTGAGATTTTCCTGGGCGGGCGTGGGCGGTTGCAGAGGCCCCGCGCTCTTCTCCAAAGGCATTTAAATGAAATGCCGGGGGATCGCGTGTGGCATCTGTAAATCTCTTACTGGGATTCAGATGCGTGGTGTGACACGCTGCCATGGCAACGCGGCATCAAATGATGCCGCTGGACCATGTGACGTGATATCACATGACCCATTGCCATGGCAAAGGGGCGTCAAATAACTCTGCAGGGTCACGACGTAACGTCACATGACCCTGCGGCATCATTTGACGCTGGAAAACGAGGTAAGGTTGCCCGAGCACCAGGGGGAGCAAGCGGGGGGGGGGGGGGGCGCAGCTCCAATAGTTTGCGCACCCCTGGTTTAGGGCATATCCCTACAAACATTTTATTTGTACTTTTACCGCCACTGCTAATTTCTATCCACAAGGTCTCTACATTTTCATCATTTCCTTCATGTTCCCTTATAATAGGTTTTAGATCCGGTTTAACATATAAACATACGCCACCTCCTCTTCTATTTGCTCGTTCCCTCCGAAAAAATGGAATAACCCTCTAAATGAAGTGTCCAGTCAGGAGTTTCATCTCACCATGTTTCAGTAATGCCTCCTGTATGATGTTATACTTCACCCTTGAAGCTATTAATTCAAGCTCCCCCATTATATCTGTCTGGCTCCTTGCATTATCAGGCATGCATTTAAGTTTTTTTTCCAGTCTGTGCTATTGCTATCTTATCTGCTCCTGCCTCTACTCCAATTGAATGTAGTCTTTAGAAGTTTAATAGTATTATCTGTATCTAATATGGTTTTAATATGGCTTGACAAGCAGGGCTTGCAAAACTCCCACTCCCTTAACTATTTCCCTATTCCTATCTATTCTGTTTAGTCCATTACCTCTTTCTCATCCCTTCCCCCCTCCTTCCTAGTTTAAAGTGTATAGTTACTGTACGTGGATTAATAATAATTGTGAAGCGGTTAGGTTAGTACCTATATTCCATAGAGATGTTAGGTGATTTCTCATGCTGATTAGTGAGTGTTCAAATGAGGTAGTTAGCCCAATAAAATTGATTCTCAGGAGGTCGCTGCTGTTTGTTCATGTGGTCCAATCGCCAAAAAAATGTATCTGTAAAAGAGCAAAGTAGCTCCAATGGTGCATTCACATTTTTAACTACACACATACAATAAAATAACAATTCACAGTGAGGGCTGTTCTATAGTGGGTGCGCTGGCTGCGCCGTGCGCGCGCACGGCAGTTGGCTGTGGTTAGTTAGCCTTTCTATAATAGGGCTGCGCGCACGGTAGTGAGCGTGGAGCCGGCCGACAGGGGGGAAGACGGGGAAAATAATGTTTTCGCGCCGCTACCGCTGCTGTTAATGTATGTATGTATGTATGTATGTATGTATGTATGTATGTATGTATGTATGTACTGTATGTACTGTATGTATGTATGTATGTATGTATGTATGTGGTGTTTAGAAAGGTTTTCTGCATGATTTCTAAAGTAAAATAAATAAAATACATAGGTAAAAACCCATTTACATACGCAAGTACATATACATATATACACACACACACACAGTTATCCAGTGACACACACACACATACACAGTACCTTCCAAGACTGTCGCTCACAGCATACACACAAAAAACGTGTGTCACGTGCACGCGCGTTCGCACAGACGAGCACACGCACACTATATTACGGGCCTTACGTGTGTGGCCGGCAGCTTGTATGGGGCCCAGGACAGATTGGTGACCAGGGCCCCTGGGGAAGGGAGGGGTGGAGAGGCGAGGAAGCAGTGCCCAATCTCTGCATAGTTGCAAACATTACACAAAGTTTCCCAGTGACTGCCAGAGAGGCGTTTAGTGTGGTGCACTATGCGGCGGCTGCCCGAGGAGCGCTTAAGGCGGTGCGCTGCATGGTGGCTGCTAGAGAAGCTCTTAGTGTAGTGCGATGAGGTGACTGCCAGGGAAAATTAGCATTGTACGCAGCACTGGATTTAGTTAAAAAAAAAACACATGATTTAGAATAACAAATAAAATGTATACCTCTGGCTAATTTATTCTGCATCACTATATCTACATCATCCACTGCCCCCCCACTGCCCCCCACTGCCCCCCACGACTTCTGATCCCTCCTGCACATACCTCCTCAGCCTGCTGGGCCCAGTGAGATGCCCCCTCCCCATTTACCTCCTCAGCCTGCTGGGTGGGTCCTGTCAGCTTCCCCCTCCTCCCATGCTAATTCCTGAGAGCACAGACACAGACACAGTCACAGACACACACACACACACACACACACAGACACACACACAGACACACACACAGACACACACACAGACACACATGTGTGGAAGGGGGGGGGGGACGAGGCTGCTGCTGCTTATTAGGCTGCGGTCCCAGTAACAGCCTGTGCGCACGGCGTGCACTGTGCGTGTAAGCACCGCCCCTCAATGGGGCTGGGCCCACTACGCACCGTCACGCAGAAGGTGCAGCCGCGCCGTGCTACAAGGTTTTTCCCAACTCAATAAAATTGAGTTTACTCCTAGCGACGGAGGCGTGGCCACGCCCCCACCGGCAGTTCACCCAATGAGGGTGAACCAGCCGCGTGACGTAATGGCCACGCCCCCACAAATCCCCAACTACGCCCGCTCCCGTCGCAAGATTCTCCTCTCCTCACAGATCGCAGATCGCGGTTAGCGCTGTGACACGCGCCGCCCCCCTCGCCGGGCGCGCGTGTCACAGACATTACTGGGACCGCAGCCTAAAGCTCATCTCCAGCGCCGCAGAGATTGAAGCAGGAAGGAAACCACCATAGCTGTGAAGTAGAGCCCCGCCCCTGCCTTGCTGTTTCCTCCTATTATAGCAGACAGGGGAAAGAATATGCAGCCTCACTGGCTGTCCCTGTTTGAGTGGCAGGCTGCTCAGCTTATCACAGAGTGGGAGGGATGAACAGCTTCACTGTTTCTCTCCTATGCTACTGATCATCGTAGTCGGGCCCCCCGGAGTGACCGGGCCCTGCATATACAGTACATACACTTACCATTATCAGCACACTGCAGAGGAGCCAGCCTGAGAGGGAAGGAGCTGCTACAGATGCAGCCACCGGTATCCGAACACTTGGCTGATGAAATACTGTGGCTATCTCCCAGTAATGCTGCAACATTTCTGTGAGATTTCTGCAGCCACACTAATGGCCCATCGGATTAACATAGAGAGGGTTCTTGCAGTCCCATTCAGTTTGAAGATCAGTTTGAATGGGACTGCCAGGGACCCCCGCTGTGTTAATCCGATGGGCCATTAGTCTGTCTGCAGAAATCTCACAGAAATGTTGCAGCATTACTGGGAGATTGTCCCAGATTTTCCAAGGCAAGTGTTTGGATCCTCATGGCTACATCTGTATGTGAACTTTGCAGCACCACCTAATGGCCAGAATCTGTATTGAGCTGCACACAAATGTTGGTTCTCTCCTCCCTGCAACTGGTCCAATTATTCAAAATCTGACCAGCCCAGGGGGCAATTCTCCCCAGGCCAGCCTGTCCCTGACCCTGAGATTGGTGTTCCACCCCTTTTCTGCCTTTGTAACATGTATGATGTGGTTAAGACTGGTTTCTTCAATAGGAGAGGCTAGTTGTATGGTTATGGATGTTACAGTATATCAGATTCCTCAATTGTTTAATAATTTTTAGAAATGTTTGATGTTGCTTCATTATTTATTTTGACACTTGTGCCTTCATTGGGAAGAGACATGAGTGGGTTTATCTCACCAAAGGACAGGGAGTTTACCCCTTATTTATATATTTGAAGGATGAATCTGTTCTGCAGGAGCATGTGGATTAGAAATCACCAGCAATTTATCTCTAAAATAGACTGGATCAGAAACCTCCTCCATCTGGTTATTATTATGTGAAAGGGGGATAATGAGAGGTATTGTTTGATTACTCTCATTGTTATTTGAGGTTGAATCTTCACTTAATTAGTGAGATCAGCATTTTTAATTTTGGGTGCCACAGCTGTTTTTGTAGCAACATCATCAACACTAGTGGTGGCAAACATCACAAATTTACAACTTGCAAATCACTACTCAAATTTCTATTCTATTCTGCGCTCAATTATTTCCAATCAAGGTTCTTAAAACTCTGATACCCATGCTCCATTTCGCAGAATAAGAGTGCAGGGGCTCACCTTCTGTAGGTTACAACCGACCTTGTACCGCGCTACCATCTTAGTGATGCCTTGTGGAAAAGCCACAAAGTAACTGGCACTACCAAGGAGCTTAAGAACTACAGATTGCACATGCAAACAAGACACGTAAAAGCACAATACAGGCAGTCCTCGTTTTACAACGCTTCGTTTTACAATGAATGGCTTATCCAACACTATGCAATGCATACCTGTGTTCATTTTACAACGCCAAAACGGCTTATCCAACGCTCTTACGACGCTTTGCAACGTTGTTTATGTGTATATAATATATATATATATATATATATATATATATATATAGGGAAAAAAAGAAGAACAAAGCTGCGCCTCTGCTGATGGTTGGTTAATAAACAATGGAACTAGCTGGATAAGTTCAACAATGTATAAGGGGTAAATGCTAATTATATGAGATAACTAACATAAAAATAAAAATGTGAATATTAGTAAAATGTAAAAAATATATGCAATAAACCAAACATAGCAATTAAACCTGTAAACCATATAAATAATAAACAATTATACTGCGAATATATGTGTCCAAAATAGGAAAAAGAGTGTGTAACGGGTATTCCACCCCACCCAATCTCATATGTAGTGTGGGTGAGTAGAACCTGTATTGTTACCGGTGTGGTGCGTATACCTGCAGGCTCACAGGCAGTCTGAGCCTCCGCTAATGAGAGCCTGGGGTGAATCCTCTGGAACGGATCTTCGTTCAGCGCCTCCACCTATGTAGGATTCTATGGACGTGTAGAATGACCCTAACATAGGAACCCACTCAGGAACCACATACACAGTATTATGGATAACAGGTTTACTGAATGAACAATGACAACACCTTACTTCAAAACACTATATCAATAACAGTGCATCAATACAACTGTGTACCATCCCCCACCCACATGTCCATCATCACATTCCCCTCAGTCTCTTGAGTGTCCATAGCAATAAAGACCAGTGTGAGTGGGAGGGATAGCGCTTCCCTGTGTTGGGGCCCGGTGGTGCACTTAATATATATAATACCTCCCTGACCAGTCCTGGTCAGGAAAATCCTTGGAGCTCTGCAACACCGCACAGTGATCCCACGGCGTGCTGCACAGCTCTCTGCAGGAGTGGGTGCACCTCTGCATCCACAGGAAAGGAATCTCCAGCCGGAGTGCTTCTTTAACACAGTCTCTGAACACGCGATCAGACAGCAACCCTCTTGCTGCTCTAACTATGGTGAAGGATTCCCTGTCCTAAGGCCAACCCTATACCATACAGCTTCCTCTGGTGTCATAGGGGACTAACTGGGCCCTGGGGTGTACCTCTACCCTAGTCCCTAATCCTCCCTATAACTAGCTACCTGCACTACGCACAGCCACTTACTTGGTCCGTGCAGCAACCGTGCTGCACAAACACAGTGCCTGCCTGTCAGACCTCACAGCACTAATAGCTGTGACTCTGACAAGACAGCACTCACACTAAGGGCAGAGTCCCTAACTGGGGCCGTCCCTTATCAGTTACCCACTGACCTGGTGGGGAGTTGGGGCCTACCTGGAGGGTGAGGGTACCTATCTGGATGCAGGAGTTGCACTCACTCCCTGCATCCTTCCTTCCCCTTCTGCTCCGCTGCTCCAACTGACGTAACCAAAGCCCGGGAAAATGTATCTATTCTCCCTCCAGGGCAGTCCTACAGCCCTATTGGCTCCTATAAAGCACCTGGTGCCTGCCTCGCTATGCCTCATGGGAATTGTAGTCCCGAGGCCCCTACAATAACATTGAGGCCGCGTGCGTGCCTTCCCTCTGCCTACACAAACCTGTAATGGCCGCCGCAACCTCTCACTAACTTCCCCTACTCTCGCGCGACTCTCCTGCGCCTTCCCTGCCCTCACGCAACTGTTCCCTGGCTCTAGGGTTCTCCCTGCGCATGCGCGACTCTGCCCTGTCTCTCGCAGCCTCCCTGCGCAGGCGCGAGCTAACTGGGCCGCCGGGGACTCACTGCGCATGCGCGAGTTGAAGCGCAATGGCGGCGCCCTATCCGCCCGGCTCCGGGAGCACCGGGAGCCCTGAGATGCGCGTGCGGCCTTGGCAACCGGCCGCACGCGTCCCCGGCAACCCCCGAGCCGGGACCTGACCGCCCTCTCCCCTGCCACTGCCGAACGGAGCCGCCATTGGACGCGGCGGCCCCCGCGATCGGCAGTCAGGTGAGGGGGGTGCGGTAGCGCTGGGGAGACCTGGCTACACTCTCCCCCTGGTGGAAAATCCAACGTCCTCGCTTGGAGAACGCCATACCCTGACATAAGGTTACACAATAAAATACGGCATGTCATATTTGTTACAATTATCAGGTCGACTTTACACCTTAGATTACATAGTACATCACACTCAATAATACCCGAGACTGGCTGAGACCATTTGTGGGGTGCCCCTACCAGATCAGATGGGGGTACCTCACTTTTGCGTCCGTGAGCCTCCCCCAGAAAAATTTCTTGGAGAGCACACTCTAAGGCGACAGTTTCTGGCTCTTCGCTACTTCCTCCCCCTGGTGGAAGGAGTAGCCCAGTGTCTCTGAAGCAGACCTTTACCCGGTCATCCGCGGCAGGGATGCGGTAGACCAGGAGGCCAGGACCTTTCCCGCGGTCCACCACCTGGCGAATGGCACGCTCCTTTTTGGGCGTAAAGGAGGCCAGTCTCCCTGGATCGTCCTTTACACAGTCCTTGTACCTACGGACTTGTGAGGCTTCCACTGAGAAGCGAGCACTGGGAAATGTCTCGGTTTCACCTGGCAGGGGGGAAAATGTAGACACCTTACCCCTGCGGTGAATCACGGGGGCCAACAGGTCCTCGGGGACGCTGTCAGTTCCCACCTTGGTGGTATCGGGACCTGCCCCTGGCACTTCTGGGGCAGTCCACTTATGCGCTGAAAACTCGGGAGCGTTGGATCCCAGTCCTGGGACCACTTGTGTCGGAGCACACGGGCTCACACTCCGCTCAGGAACCATAGTTTTGGCCTTCTTCACGGCCACCTCCATCGGAGTATGTGAGGAACAAGGGGGTTCCTTACCACTCGGCTGGCTGACGATGGGCTTCCCTTCTTCCGGAAGGATCGGCGGTAGACACTGGTCCACTCTCTCCTCTGGACAGCTACCTTCTAGTGAGGACACCTCCGCCAGGACGCGATGCAGAGGGGAACCCTTCACCCGGGCGACCAGACTTAAGGAGCCATCGTGCTCCGCGGTCACCTGGAGGCTCACCCCCGACACCCCTGGTGCAGTCGACTCACCCTTGTCGGCGTTAGGTACTGGTCCCCATTCTAGGACCGAGGGTACCTCTGTAGTAGGTCGGACTGACCATTGTAGGGCACACGGGCCCACAGCAGGGTCCGCAACATCGGAAGACACCTCTTCCAGGGTACACGGACCCACAGCAGACTCTATATCCTCTGCATTACCGCTGGGGTGGTTCGCCGGTAGGCGCATCGCCACCGATGGGACTTCCACCTTTTCCCCGGAAGATCTCATGACAGTATCCTCCGCAAGGTAGTCACCAGATTCTCCTGAAATGCAGCCAGTGGTTGTGGGTACAAAGCTGGCGTGCTCCGGTACCTCCACTGCAGCCGCACTCTTCTCTGCCAAGGGTTCACTTAGCTCCTTAGCTGGCTCTGTAGGCTGGGGTACAATAGGCATCAAGAAAATTGCACCGCAGCAATCACATTTAGGTTCCCACGCCAGTGCTCCCCTAGAACAGTCACAGGTGGGGCTAAAGCACTGTGTACACGGCTCCCCATCTACCTCGGTGATCCTGAAGTCTAGTGGCACTTGGGACATGACGGCTCCCTCCTCATAGGCTTCTTGCAAGCAGGGGCACAGGAGCATAAGGAGATCTATTCCTGGCGCTCGCCAGGGCACATACACATTAGGGTGTATCCCCTGACAGTCTATCTCATCCTCATCATAGAACAGAGGGTCTATCTCATCCTCATCCTTAGAGATCAGAGTGTCTATCACAGCGTCCACGTATGGTTGAAGATAACCGTGCTTGCTCCCCCTGGTGGAATCTAAAGGAAGGGCACTTTTTACTGGGGAGTGGTTTTCGCTCTGTCCTGAGTCACTCACATCACAGGGGAGGGGCTCTGACTTTCGCGCCAAACCCGGACAGAATGTTGCGACATCTTTCTGTGCAGGCTTGCAGTCAGCAGCACGTGCGCTCTCCTGATTTGGCGGGAGACGCCATTTTGCTGGGTCGGCATAGACTAGGGTGTACCCTTCTGAGGGGCCCCCGGGCATGAACAGTGCGGACGGTGCCTCTGCCAGGCATATATCCTCAGTGTGAGTCACTACAAACAAAATGGTTTTCCATGTGGACGTGGGATCTTGTTCCTCCTCTAAGACACATGCCCACGGCCACCCAGGAATTTTACACATATACTCCCGGACCTTCATTGCGGGTATACTAGCGGGTATGCCTCCTACCGCCACTACCTGGCCAGGCTCCATATACTGCCTCAACGCCCAGGCAAGGACCTCGTCTCCGGACTTTACAAACATAGCGACAAAAATAGGAACGGGACAATTTAGAAAAAATGGACAGGGCACCCCAGGTGTATCTCAGCAGCGCCTCCAAATGTAACGGGTATTCCACCCCACCCAATCTCATATGTAGTGTGGGTGAGTAGAACCTGTATTGTTACCGGTGTGGTGCGTATACCTGCAGGCTCACAGGCAGTCTGAGCCTCCGCTAATGAGAGCCTGGGGTGAATCCTCTGGAACGGATCTTCGTTCAGCGCCTCCACCTATGTAGGATTCTATGGACGTGTAGAATGACCCTAACATAGGAACCCACTCAGGAACCACATACACAGTATTATGGATAACAGGTTTACTGAATGAACAATGACAACACCTTACTTCAAAACACTATATCAATAACAGTGCATCAATACAACTGTGTACCATCCCCCACCCACATGTCCATCATCACATTCCCCTCAGTCTCTTGAGTGTCCATAGCAATAAAGACCAGTGTGAGTGGGAGGGATAGCGCTTCCCTGTGTTGGGGCCCGGTGGTGCACTTAATATATATAATACCTCCCTGACCAGTCCTGGTCAGGAAAATCCTTGGAGCTCTGCAACACCGCATAGTGATCCCACGGCGTGCTGCACTGCTCTCTGCAGGAGTGGTGCACCTCTGCATCCACAGGAAAGGAATCTCCAGCCGGAGTGCTTCTTTAACACAGTCTCTGAACACGCGAATCAGACAGCAACCCTCTTGCTGCTCTAACTATGGTGAAGGATTCCCTGTCCTAAGGCCAACCAATACCATACAGCTTCCTCTGGTGTCATAGGGGACTAACTGGGCCCTGGGGTGTACCTCTACCCTAGTCCCTAATCCTCCCTATAACTAGCTACCTGCACTACGCACAGCCACTTACTTGGTCCGTGCAGCAACCGTGCTGCACAAACACAGTGCCTGCCTGTCAGACCTCACAGCACTAATAGCTGTGACTCTGACAAGACAGCACTCACACTAAGGGCAGAGTCCCTAACTGGGGCCGTCCCTTATCAGTTACCCACTGACCTGGTGGGGAGTTGGGGCCTACCTGGAGGGTGAGGGTACCTATCTGGATGCAGGAGTTGCACGCACTCCCTGCATCCTTCCTTCCCCTTCTGCTCCGCTGCTCCAACTGACGTAACCAAAGCCCGGGAAAATGTATCTATTCTCCTCCAGGGCAGTCCTACAGCCCTATTGGCTCCTATAAAGCACCTGGTGCCTGCCTCGCTATGCCTCATGGGAATTGTAGTCCCGAGGGCCCCTACAATAACATTGAGGCCGCGTGCGTGCCTTCCCTCTGCCTACACAAACCTGTAATGGCCGCCGCAACCTCTCACTAACTTCCCCTACTCTCGCGCGACTCTCCTGCGCCTTCCCTGCCCTCACGCAACTGTTCCCTGGCTCTAGGGGTTCTCCCTGCGCATGCGCGACTCTGCCCTGTCTCTCGCAGCCTCCCTGCGCAGTGCGCGAGCTAACTGGGCCGCCGGGGACTCACTGCGCATGCGCGAGTTGAAGCGCAATGGCGGCGCCCTATCCGCCCCGGCTCCGGGAGCGCCGGGAGCCCTGAGATGCGCGTGCGGCCTTGGCAATCGGCCGCACGCGTCCCCGGCAACCCCCACGGAGCCGGGACCTGACCGCCCTCTCCCCTGCCACTGCCGAACGGAGCCGCCATTGGATGCCGGCGGCCCCCGCGATCGGCAGTCAGGTGAGGGTGGTGCGGTAGCGCTGGGGAGACCTGGCTACAAGTGTAAAAACCAGTCCTCAGAATAGTCCAATAGATGGTAAGTTCTGGTGTAGAGGGTCTCCGGCTGCTCTCAAAGTGGACAAACCAAATCCACAGGGAATCTAGAAGAAAAGGGGGAAGAGAGAGCGCACGACCATTAGCGTAAAATAGTACAATTTAATGAGGGGGAGGGAAAAAGGGGGGATAAGAATTGCACTTACAAAGGTACAATAATAACAAGCATATTGTGATATATAATCACCACCATCCGGTCATCAACTGCAGTGTCTTGGTCTTTGCAGTCCCAGGATAATGTCCCGATCAGAGTCCAGGGTAAATGATCTCTTCTCTGCCTGTTTCGGAGTCCTCTAAAGCAGCTCCAAGTATGGAAGCCTCTGCAGCAATCGCGCGGGTCAGTCAGTCCCAGCGCGCGGTGATGACGTCAATGTCCCTGCGTCTAACGTGATGACGCTCCCTGACGCGTTTTGTCACTCAACGGGTGACATTCTCAAAGGGAAGTCAGGAGTGGGGAAAGGTCCGGTATTTTATACCCAGTCCAGTGACCAAAATCATTTAGAACACACCCCTCTCAGCTGTAAAGGTGCTAGTTGTTAATGGATATCAATCACGAAGCCTTACATCATATATTGAGACTTAAAGGTGAAGTGGAGATCAACCATGAAATTAGGCAATGAAATGTGACGAGTATTATATAAACCAATTAAAAACCAATTAAAAAACGCCACTTTGGCGTAAGTCAAATAACCTTACAGCCAACATGCATTACTAAAACAATTACTAGTGAACCATTAACAAAAAATATATATAGAAGAGTCTCAGTTAACTAAACCATCAGGTATATGAAGCTCTATGGTTCCCAAGGGGGAATAACCCCCTAGTGGCATAAACATATATAATAGATGAATCTGCCAATACCTAACATCAGAGCCATAACCTGTCTAACACTACATATTAAACAATTTTAAAAGTAAAATAAAAATGAAAATATTAATAACATATAAAATATAGAATATAGCAGGAAAGTCCTAATACCAATATTGATTTCTGGATAATCATCAATATTATCAATATTATCCTTTTTAGATCCTGTAATGGAGCAGAAATCTAGGATAATGGGATATATAAGCCACGAACACGGGAGGTATCAGGTGAATGGACTACCCATAAAAAGAACTAGATGTACTACATATAGTGGGTAATATGAATATGTGTATAAATGTGAATAAGATCAATATACTTATTGATTAACTAAATATATGTGTGTACTTTTATTTACTCCTGGGTTCAATATCTCTTCCAACACCTCCCCCCCCTCCCTCCCCCCCAGCTACTCCCTAGCCCCCCCCCCCCAGCTATTCCCTAGTCCCCGTCCCCCCCCCAGCCCTTCTCCTAGCTCGGAGTTAGGTAATTACTGTTCAACATTATATTAATTCATCTCTATTTTTATTTTTATTATTAACACCACTTCAACACAATTAGGGTTATTGGGTAGGTATATAATAATTTTTTGTCATACACATATATAGTATTTTGTAGAATTATTTATAATAAATTTTCATTTAGATATACAACACTTGAGACTGTCTTACACCTATGTAGTATATTATATTTAGGTTCACAGGTAAAAGTACACACATATATTTAGTTAATCAATAAGTATATTGATCTTATTCACATTTATACACATATTCATATTACCCACTATATGTAGTACATCTAGTTCTTTTTATGGGTAGTCCATTCACCTGATACCTCCCGTGTTCGTGGCTTATATATCCCATTATCCTAGATTTCTGCTCCATTACAGGATCTAAAAAGGATAATATTGATAATATTGATGATTATCCAGAAATCAATATTGGTATTAGGACTTTCCTGCTATATTCTATATTTTATATGTTATTAATATTTTCATTTTTATTTTACTTTTAAAATTGTTTAATATGTAGTGTTAGACAGGTTATGGCTCTGATGTTAGGTATTGGCAGATTCATCTATTATATATGTTTATGCCACTAGGGGGTTATTCCCCCTTGGGAACCATAGAGCTTCATATACCTGATGGTTTAGTTAACTGAGACTCTTCTATATATATTTTTTGTTAATGGTTCACTAGTAATTGTTTTAGTAATGCATGTTGGCTGTAAGGTTATTTGACTTACGCCAAAGTGGCGTTTTTTAATTGGTTTTTAATTGGTTTATATAATACTCGTCACATTTCATTGCCTAATTTCATGGTTGATCTCCACTTCACCTTTAAGTCTCATCATACGATGTAAGGCTTCGTGATTGATATCCATTAACAACTAGCACCTTTACAGCTGAGAGGGGTGTGTTCTAAATGATTTTGGTCACTGGACTGGGTATAAAATACCGGACCTTTCCCCTCTCCTGACTTCCCTTTGAGAAAGTCACCCGTTGAGTGACGAAACGCGTCAGGGAGCGTCATCACGTTAGACGCAGGGACATTGACGTCATCACCGCGCGCTGGGACTGACTGACCCGCGCGATTGCTGCAGAGGCTTCCCATCTCGGAGCTACTTTAGAGGACTCCAAAACAGGCAGAGAGGAGATCATCTACCCTGGACTTTGATCGGGACGTCATCCTGGGACTGCAAAGACCAAGACACTGCAGTTGATAACCGGATGGTGGTGATTATATATCACAATATGCTTGTTATTATTGTACCTTTGTAAGTGCAATTCTTATCCCCCCTTTTTCCCTCCCCCTCATTAAATTGTACTATTTTACGCTATGGGCGTGCGCTCTCTCTTCCCCCTTTTCTTATATATATATATATATATATATACAGTGTTCGACAATTGTATACATTTACTCGCCCGGGGCGGGTGGATTTAACCCCCGGGCGAGTAACTATTGGCCCAAGCAGCACACGTGTTTTTTTTTTAAATTCCCCCGTTCGCGCTGAAATTTCCCTGCTCGCGCTGGAAAAAAAAAAAAAAAAAAAAACTCTCCTACCTGACTCCTGATTGGCGCGCGCTCCAGGCTTTGTGGGCGCGCGGCCAGGCTCTATATGAGCCCGCCCCCAACGAGCGGCCATTCTGCCTGGAGCTCTGTTGGAGGGTAAGTACTCTCCATGCTGCGGCCCCTCTGCTCCTTCCGTGCGATCCACCTGGTCCCCACATGGCTCCCTACTCCCCACCGCGGAAGCTCTCCTGTCCCCTGCTCCTGTCCCATTCCCCTCCTCCTGTCCCTTGCTCCTGTCCCCTCCTCCTGTCCCCTGCTCCTGTCCCCTCCTCCTGTCCCCTGCTCCTGTCCCCTGTCCCCTCCTCCTGCTCCCTTCCCCTCTTCCTGCTCCTGTCCCCTTCCCCTCGATCCACCGATCGATGTCAGGGCCGGGAGGTCCCCGCTGCTGCAGCCCGGTTGGCTTGCGGGGGGGGGGCTCGGCCCTCACCAAGTGCCTCCCATGCGTCCCCTACCTTCATGATGGCGCAGCCGCCGCAATGTCGGCCTGCCCCCCCCCCCCCCCGCCACGAGCATCATGCCGCCGCGGCCTGGGGGGGAAGAAGCAGCCTGCAGCTTGGCCAGGCACTGTGACATGCCGGCGAGGGGAGCAGGGCAGTGGCGGCCACGGCGGGGCTGACTGTCACCTGGGGCGTCCAGTGGGGGATACCTCGCCACGTGCCTCCCACCCACCCTGCTGATTGGGGGGGGGGATGTCGGCCTGCCCCCCACACGAGCGGGAGATGGGCGCGAGTGGGTGGGGGATTTGCGTGGTGCTGGTCGCGGCCTTTCCTCCCGTGTGTGTGTGAGAATGTGTATGTGTGTGTGTGTGGGAGAATGTGTGTGTGTGTGTGAATGAATGTATGTGTGTATGGGAGAATGTGTGTGTGTGTGACACCAGAGGTCCCCCCCAGTCAGTAACCCCCCCCAGTCAGTAACCTTCCCCCCAGTCAGTCAGTCACCCCCCCCTGTCAGTCACCCCCCAGTCAGTGTCAGTCACCCCCCAACCCCAGTCAGTGTCAGTCACCCCCCACCCCCAGTCAGTGTCAGTCACCCCCCACACCCAGTCAGTGTCAGTCACCCCCCACCCCCAGTCAGTGTCAGTCACCCCCCACCCCCAGTCAGTGTCAGTCACCCCCCACCCCCAGTCAGTGTCAGTCACCCCCCCACCCCCAGTCAGTGTCAGTCACCCCCCCCCACCCCCAGTCAGTGTCGGTCACCCCCCACCCCCAGTCAGTGTCAGTCACCCCCCACCCCCAGTCAGTGTCAGTCACCCCCCCACCCCCAGTCAGTGTCAGTCACCCCCCCACCCCCAGTCAGTGTCAGTCACCCCCCCACCCCCAGTCAGTGTCAGTCACCCCCCCACCCCCAGTCAGTGTCAGTCACCCCCCCACCCCGTCAGTGTCAGTCACCCCCCCAACCCCAGTCAGTGTCAGTCACCCCCCCACCCCCAGTCAGTGTCAGTCACCCCCCCACCCCCAGTCAGTGTCAGTCACCCCCCCACCCCCAGTCAGTGTCAGTCACCCCCCCACCCCCAGTCAGTGTCAGTCACCCCCCACCCCCAGTCAGTGTCAGTCACCCCCCCACCCCCAGTCAGTGTCAGTCACCCCCCCACCCCCAGTCAGTGTCAGTCACCCCCCCACCCCCAGTCAGTGTCAGTCACCCCCCCACCCCCAGTCAGTGTCAGTCACCCCCCACCCCCAGTCAGTGTCAGTCACTCACCCACCCAGTCACCCCTGCCCCACCCAGCCACTCACCCAGCAAACCACTCAACCAGCCAGTCACTCACCCAGCCTCTCTCTCTGTGTATCACCCACCCTTTGTGTGTGTCACCCACCGTTTCTCTCCTCTGTCTCCCCCACACTCTCTCTCCCCCCCACACACTCTCTCTCCCCCCCACACTGTCTCTCTCCCCCCCACACTCTCTCTCTCCCCCCCACACGCTCTCTCTCCCCCCCACATGCTCTCTCTCCCCCCCACACTCTCTCTCTCTCTCCCCCACACTCTCTCTCTCTCTCCCCCACACTCTCTCTCTCTCCCCCACTCTCTCTCTCTCTCTCTCTCTCTCTCCCCCCCACTCTCTCTCTCTCCCCCCCACACTCTCTCTTTCCCCAACACTCTCTCTCCCTCTCTCCCCCACACTCTCTCTCCCACACTCTCTCTCCCCCACACACTCTCTCTCTCCCCCACACACTCTCTCTCTCCCCCACACTCGCTCTCTCCCCCCCACTCTCTCTCTCTCCCCCCCCACACTCTCTCTCTCCCCCCCCCCACACTCTCTCTCTCTCCCCCACACTCTCTCTCTCTCTCCCCCACACTCTCTCTCCCCCACACTCTCTCTCTCCCTCTCTCCCCCACACTCTCTCTCCCTCTCTCCCCCACACTCTCTCTCCCTCTCTCCCCCACACTCTCTCTCCCTCTCTCCCCCACACTCTCTCTCCCCCCCACACTCTCTCTCTCCCCCACACTCTCTCTCTCTCTCCCTCTCCCCCACACTCTCTCTCTCCCCCCCACTCTCTCTCCCCCCCCCACTCTCTCTCTCTCTCCCCCACACTCTCTCTCTCTCTCTCTCTCCCACACTCTCTCTCTCTCTCTCCCCCACACTCTCTCTCTCTCTCCCCCACACTCTCTCTCTCTCTCCCCCACACTCTCTCTCCCTCTCTCCCCCACACTCTCTCTCCCTCTCTCCCCCACACTCTCTCTCCCCCACACTCTCTCTCCCTCTCTCCCCCACACTCTCTCTCCCTCTATCCCCCACACTCTCTCTCCCTCTATCCCCCACACTCTCTCTCCCTCTATCCCCCACCCTCTCTCCCCCACACTCTCTCTCCCTCTCTCCCCAACACTCTCTCTCCCTCTTCCCCACTCTCTCTCTCTCTCTCTCTCTCTCCCCCACACTCTCTCTCTCTGTCACTCACACACTCTCTCTATCTGTCACTCACACTCTGGATCTCTTATTTACCCTATATATCTTAACTGCCCTATACTACACCGAAATCTTAACTACCCTATACTGCTTTCTTCCAGATCTGGCTCAAGCTTCACACGGAAGACATCGGAACCCCCCCCTAACCCAGAAGACAGGTAATGAACACCTCCCCAATGTATAACATTGCGGGAATGAGCGTACCTGGACATTGAGGGACTGCGGATCAGGTAAGATCCCAGGTGGGATTGCTGCTTTAGATATTGTGAAGCGGGGACATCCAGACATTGGTTAAGGGGTTCAGGAAACTAGTCATTCACACCTGGCTTTTATTTCTAGATCCGACATTTACACACACACATGTAACAAGGACTAATTGTAGTATAATGTAATACAATAAATACATTTATGTCAAAAACGAATGTTGTTCTGACTAGGAATTTATTAAATGTATTTTATTTATATATTTTATTTTAAAGCGGGGTTGGGGGCGGGACTAGGGGCGGGGTTGGGGGCGGGACTAGGTGGCGAGTAGATTTTTTGGTTGGGCGAGTAGCTTTTTGGGTGATTTGTCGAACACTGTATATATATATATATATATATATATTATTCTATATTCTATGTTATATTATATATAATACAGTATATACACTATATAATTTATGTGTGTGCTGCATATCTTATTGCCTGCGTAAAATATTTGGTGTATTTTAGTGTTAAAAATGCTTTCAGGAACGGACCTTTCATTTAAAGTGTTTCTATGGGAAAACGTGTTTCGCTTTACAATGTTTCGCTACCCAACACCATTTTGAGTAACGCATTGTGTCGGATAACCGAGGACTGCCTGTATTACTCTGACAATCTTCACAAGAATACATCAAATCCAGCTAACTTCTGGAAGGTCGTCAACAACATATTCCAGCTATCTAGCCATCAACAACCATCATATAAACAACCAACTAATATCATTAAGGAGGATATTACTCTGACAAATCCCACTGACATTGAAACGCATTCAATGAATACTTTGTGGGATGTGCTACTTACCAAAATGTAACCCGAACTAAAAACATGAAGCTCAATCTGGGAAAACACATGTAGCCCCAGCCCTCCCAACACTACCTACAATTTTCAATTTGTCCCCGTATCTGGAGGGGTGATTACTCAAGTGCTCCTCAAATTATAACTAAGCAGTTAATGTTGACCTGACCTGCTGCATTCAAAGTTCCTATAACTTGGTGCAAAGGCCATTGCCATACCGCTTGCTTCCCTAATCAACTCTATTCTGTCTGCAGGCCGTATCCCTAAGACCTGGAAAACTGCCAGAATTATCCCAATCTTCAAAATGGAGGACAAAAACATTTTTTCACACATCAGGACAATCTCTCTTCTCCCAATACTATCCAAAGTCATGGAAAATGTGTTCACACCCAATTAAGCTTTACTATACCAAGACAAATTTCCCTAGCCAATTGCAATCTGGCTTTCACCCCAAACACTCCACATGAAACAAAAGGAAAAAAACACAAAATGGAAAAAGGAAAGCAAACTAGGGGGGCGACGTTTCGAGGGGTAACCTCTTCATCTGGCCCATTCCCCCTGGTCCCAAAGGGTCCCAGAGGTACTTCCCTTAGCCTTCCCTCCCCACTGTTAAATAATCCCACACTCAGCTAACACAAGATATAAATCATGAATAATGAAGATGACAAAGTGCACATGCAGATATCAGATATCAAACAGTTAATGAGAGATCATGGATTGTGAAAAAGACAAAGTGCATATGCAGATATCTGATATCAAACAGTTAAAGCCCAAGCACTCCACAGGGCACAAGGAGCTGAGGACAGAGGGTTTGCTCATTCTCATTAACTGTTTGACATCAGATATCTGCATATGCACTTTGTCTTTTTCACAATCCATGATCTCTAATTAATTGTTTGATATCTGATATCTGCATGTGCACTTTGTCCTCTTCTCTCGCTTCTCTACCGGAGACTCTCAAAGCTGCTGCCACCACTCAAAGTTCATTCAAAGCTAAAGCTGTCTCACATTTTAATCTGGTCTGTAACTGTTTCATGCCTATAACATATTTTATCTTTAACTGTTCATGCAATATCTTTATATATATGTAACACATGCCCCCCACTGGGAGATTGCATTGTTACATGGTGTGGTGCACACCTGCTGGCTCACAGTAGATCTGAGTATTCCGTGTTGTTGTAGGTAGAACAGAACAGGTTTCTGGGGTAGTAACTGATTCGTACTCACGGTGACAGCGCCTCCATCTCTTGCAGGCCCCAGGGATGTGGAGACATTTGCTGCAGGAGAACTTACTTCCTCTCCCCCCTGATAGATTGCAGTCTCAGGCAGGAAGGTATATTGTAACAGGATCACACTTTATTTGTACACACTGCAGATGGTCAGCATACACAGCTCATGCGGTCGTTACAGGAAGTTCTTGGGGCTTCACCCTCAGGATGTACCCTGGACCTGGATGTTACAGGGCCCCCACAGCAGTCCTTGCTCTTCCCTGACTCCTTATTAGAGCAAGGGGCATGGTCTCACTCCTAACTCCCCAAGGGGAGAAGGCAGTAAGTGCACAGCCAATCCGCACTTCTGGGTGAGACAGTGTCTCTCTCAAGGGTAGAGACAACTGAATAACTTTGGTAGTGCAGCCCCTTAAGTATAAGAAAAGCAGGAACCAGGTCTGAGTCCCTGATTGGACACACACAGGCCTAGTCATACCGCCTCCCCTGTGACTCACTGAAGCTGCTGGGGGTGGGGAAAACCCATGACTAGTTCTGGCAGGCCTGCTCTTACCAGGGCTTACTGCCAGGAGAAGGGCAGACTAGTAGCCAGAATCAGTCCTGGCTACATATAATGTATTACCCTGTTCACTTAATGTAACCATGTAGTTGTCATCATAACTCTGTCCAGGACATAAAATACATTCTACTCCTGTTGCGTTGGAGACTCACTTTTTAAGAGTCACCTTTGATTTTTGAGGGACTTGCTCTTTATCTAAAATAGGAGTGTTGACAATAATAATACACAACAATAATACAGCCCTCACTAAAAAACTGACGATCTCCATGCTGCCAAAGACAGAGGTCATTACACTCTGCTCATATTACTCAACCTCTCTGCAGCATTTGACACCTTGGACCACCCTCTTCTCCTTCACATTTTCCATACTCTTGGAACAAAGCTCTATCCTGGATCTCATCTTACCTCTCCAATCGTACTTTCGGTGTCTCTTCTGCTAACACCTCCTCCTCCTCCTCTATTGATCTCTCTGTGGGGGTACCACAAGGCTCTGTCCTGGGACCTCTTCTCTTTTCTCTGTACACACTCTCTCTAGGTGACCTAATAACATCTTTTGGGTTTAATTATCACCTCTATGCTGACGACACACAAATATACTTTTCAACACCTGACCTTACACCTGCTGTACAAACCAAAGTTTCTGAATGTCTCTCTGCTATATCATCCTGGATGGCCCTCCGCCGCCTTAAATTCAACATGGCTAAAACAGAGCTCCTCATACTTCCTCCCAAACCTGGCCCTACTACCTCCTTCCACATTACTGTTGGAACTACGATCATTCACCCAGTAGCCCAAGCACGCTGCCTAGGGGTCACACTCGACTCATTTCTCACATTCGCCCCTCACATTCAAAACATTTCTAAAACTTGTCGCTTTTTCCTCCGCAATATAACAAAGATACGCCCTTTCCTCTGTTGCTCGACTGCTAAAACTCTGACTCAGGCCCTCATTCTCTCCCGTCTTGATTACTGTAACCTCCTGATATCCGGCCTTCCTGCCTCTCACCTGTCTCCCCTACAATCTATCCTAAACGCTGCTGCCAGAATCACTGTACTCTTTCCTAGATCTGTCTCAGCATCTCCCCTCATGAAATCCCTCTCCTGGCTTCCAATCAAATCCCGTATCTCACACTCCATTCTTCTCCTGACTTTTAAAGCTTTACACTCTTCTGCCCCTCCTTACATCTTAGCCCTAATGTCTCGTTATGCACCATCCAGACTCTTGCGTTCTTCTCAAGGATATCTTCTTTCCACCCCCTTTGTATCTAAAGCCCTCTCCCGCCTTATACCTTTTTCACTGACTGCCCCACACCTCTGGAATGCCCTTCCCCTCAGTACCCGACTAGCACCCTCTCTATCCACCTTTAAGACCCACCTTAAGACACACTTGCTTAAAGAAGCATATGAATAGCACTGTGGATATTCTGAACACATGATACATAAAGCTTGGCCCCCTGCAGACGCACTTACCAGAACTCCCTCCTACTGTCTCCGTACGTTCTCCCTACCTACCAATTAGACTGTAAGCTCCTCGGAGCAGGGACTCCTCTTCCTTAATGTTACTTTTATGTCTAAAGCACTTATTCCCATGATCTGTTATTAATATTATCTGTTATTTATTTGATTACCACATGTATTACTACTGTGAAGCGCTATGTACATTAATGGCGCTATATAAATAAAGACATACAATACAATACGATACAATACAATACAATAAGGGGCAAGGAAAGTCCCACAGAGGAGGTAGAAGGAGCTTGTTGGCTTCTTGGGTAACCAAACCACGTTTAAAGATAGCATCTTAAACCCTCTGAAGCAAAAAATGTCATAATCCAATTGATTATGGTTGACTGTAAAACAACTATCAGCACGGCCACGATATTGTGGCTTAAGCAAAATGATGACGTGTGATAGTATAATACATGTTGCAGGGAAGCTTCTTTAAACCCTAGGGTAATGGGAATAATAGGTGATTTTAATTCCCACAAACTTTCAAAGTTCAAGGTTTAATTTCTGTCTCAGAAAAAAAAGGAGACACATTTGAAAGAAAGACCGGAGTACCCAGGCCAGATAATGGTTCAATCTGATTAAATGTACCTCCTACCACTATTCCCTTCTCGCTTGCCTTGTAAGAAGCAGTCAAGGATATTAGAAAAAACACTGCTTTTTCATACATTTTGCTAGATGCTAATTTGGGGAGCTCAAACTAAATAAACCATTAGTTAACCTAATTATGCCCCTCTATAAAGCATTATTAAGACCATACCTTGAATATGGAGTACAGTCTTTGGCACCACTCCATAGAAAAGACATTATAGAACTGGAAATAATGCAAAGAAGAGCCACCATACGAATTTAACGCCTTCACCCCCCAGCCCCCCCCCCCCGAACCTCAGATACAGTCCTCTAGTGGAACTAACTCTCCCGTTACATGTCTGTGTGTGGTGCGTACCTGCTGGCAACAGGAGGTCCTGAGTCTCCCGCAGTAACATTGGGGACATCAGGACAGGTTTCTGGGGTTGTGCCTCCGTTCTTCTCAATGGTGCAGCGCCTCCATCTCCTGCAGGCCCCAGGGATGTGGGGTGGAATCCCTACAGCAGAACTTCCTCCCAGGGTTGAGAGATTCCAGTCTCACACACTGTCTCTTTAAATCAGGACTCTTTATTCAAGTCCAGCAGCAGATCACAGCATACAGGTACAGGCAGTTGATCTCAGCAAGCTGTCTCACTTCAGGATGTCCCCCTGATGCCACTCTGGGCCTAGGGCCACCCAGAGTGGGTCTAGCTCTTTCCCTGCCACCTAGGCAGGGCAGGAGGTATTTGGTCAACCTATGGCCCTATTGGTCTAATAGCTCTTCTCCTCTAACTAGCTAACTCACACTACTCTGACACTACCACTAAATAGGAAATGCAACTGCCCTAAGAAGCTTCAGCAGGCACTGACCTCTTTGTCTCTTGATTGGACACAGAGTCAGATGACCTACCTTCACTTCCTTAGTGCAATTGCTTGAGGTGGGGGAAACCCATGATTACTCCTGGCAAACCTGCCCTTACACAGGAATTACTGCCAGGAGGAGGGTAGAAATATAGCCCAAAACCACACAGGGCAACACTAATGTAGCAGGGTACCCTCCCTTGCCTCCTCCCTGGCAGTGGTCCCATCACTCGGGAGGGTTTGGTGGTTGTGTCGGCCATGTTGTGGTTGGCACAGCCACATGTATGTATGGACTGTGTGTAAGACGGCAGCCATCTTGCAGTTGGCGCTGCACGAAGAGGAGGTCCTGTCATTCAGGATTTCCTCTGCGGACGTGCTCAGCCCTGACGGAGTCGGCGAAGGGAAAGGTAGTGTCCAGGGATCTAGTCAAGCCCCTGGACTAGGCCAGACCAGTTCCCCGCAGGCCCCATCTAGTTTCCCCTACACTGTAGTGGAGTATTGCATGGGCTGGCCAATAGTAAGGGACTTGCCCCGTAGGTGTACGGACGATCCAACGGAGCATACAGAACAGCAGCAGAGGATTCCCCAGGCCTGGCGGAATCGGCTGCACGATACTACCGGACGTAAGATGAGAAGGGGATTGTGTCGGAGGTCCTGCATCATGGGATCATGGATGCGGCCTGTCTGAGCATACCCTGGTTTACCCTAGTACCCAAGAAGGTACCCACGTGCACCAACACCACACCAGGAGTGTAGCGCTGCCCACACATATATCTGGGTGGGACTGTTTGGACGAGCCATTGGGTTTTAGGTGCGCAGGGCACCCTCAGTACTTTGGGGGGTGGGGGGTGTTTACTGTGATTGTGTGTATAATGTATTGCATAGACTATGGCACCATAGTAAATAGGTTGTACATACTGTTTTGTGATTGGGGTTATAGAATTTATACCAAATAGGTATACCGGATCCCGTGAGGGGCTATCCCGCCAACGCAGGTATCCTCACGGGTAGAGGCGCTGCACCAGCCACACCAGGCTCCCCAAGCGCTGAGGCTTAGGCCTCTTGTAAGCCAACAGGTAGCACCATATTGTAAGGAATCGGGGGCCACGTCCCCTGCGACGTGACCCCTCCTTACCCACTACCAGTACTGCAGCTGCAGCTGCTGCTGCCTCTGCACCTCATCGCTACCCCTGCCGGCGCGCGGCACTTCCTGCTACTCACGCCGTGGCCGCCATCTTGGATCCTCGCGCCGGCGTTACAGAGTGCGCATCTATTCCTGGCACTTGTAACACGCTTGCCATGCCTGCCTCCACCCCCACTCAGCTCGGGAGTTCTTGCCACGCCTCCTGCACTCTCAGCTGAGCCCTGTTACTCCCAGCCTCTCAGGAGCTGCTCCTTGTCACGCCCCCATCCGGATTGGTGGATACCACTTTAAATACCCTGCTCTGCCACTTCCTCCTTGCTCTGCATAGCTCCTTGCTTCCTGTGTAGCCTGGAAACTGTGTCGTGCTCCTGTTTGTCTTTACCCCTACAGATTTGAACCGGCATGTCTGACTTACCTCTCTGGCTCCTGACTTCGGCTTACCCATCACGATTCTTACCTCTCAGCCCCTTGGACACGGAAACGGATTTGACTACAGAACCTATCAACAGATTTGTATAGACACCGCCATAAGGTTGGGCACTGGCAAGGGGAAACGGACACTCACACTGAGACAGTCAGCAGACTCGCGGTGGCTGCACAGGATCCGGATCTCAGCACCACGGAGATGGAAAAAAACGCTGCTGTCTCCTGCAGGCTCCGACTCAGCTTACCAGCATACACGCGCAGGATGACCTGTCGTGACCTCGTTTTCCATCTCCGCGGTGCTGAGATCCGGATCCTGAAACCTAAGAGTTTCTGGGGAGACGCTTTATGTACATGCTGCAAAGGGATCATCCACACCATCATACAGCACGAGCGCTGAATATCCTGTTTTTTCTACCTTCAATGTGAAATACAGTTTGAGATTTCTCCCAGCCTGTTCCCCACCGGACACACCAAGGTAGCCTATGTTTACTCTCTTTTAACAGGGGACGCCTTGGCATGGGCCTCTCCCATCTGGGAGTTGCGTGCGGAAATCACCCAGGATTACCAGCTCTTCCGCCAAGAATTCCAGCAGGTATTCGATATTCCCGCCTGCAGAGATACTGCCGCTACTTCTCTTGTTCAATTGTCTCAAGGACGTAGGTCCGTAGCCAAATACGCATTGAAATTCCGGACTGTCGCGGCGGAGACGCATTGGATCCAAGAAGCCCTTATTGCTGTGTTTTGGCAAGGTTTGGCCGATTCTATAAAGGATAAACTTGCAGTCCAGCCCAGACCCCAGGGATTGGAGGAATTAATCGCACAATGTATACGAGTGGATCAGCGCCTTCAACAGCGCCGTCATGAACGCCAGCGTCCCAGAATTTTCTCTTCTGACCCTATTCTTCCCAGGTCCTTCCCAGCTATTCGCCCTGTTCTAGACGCTGTGGAACCCATGCAGATTGCCAGTCAAGAGTTCCGTAATACCGACAGGACTGCCGATAGAATCCCTGACCGGACTTCCGAAAGGGCTCGTCACCGGAATGAGAGCCTTTGATACTCATGTGGATCTCCTGAGCATACAATACTTTTTTGTCCTTTAAGGCCCAAAGAACAAACACGACCAATGGGGCAAGAGGGACTCATTTTGGGGTCAATATCTTCTCACCCTATCTCTGAAGAGGAACTCCCTAAGAGAATTATGCTTCCAGTCTCGCTTGAAGTTCCGAATTTTCTTGTAACCACCGCCGCTTTTCTTGATTCAGTATCCGGTGGTAACTTTGTGGATCAAGATTTTGCTACTCATAACAAAATTCCGCTCATCGCTAAGAAGTCGCTGATTGGCCTCGAGGCTATTGATTGTCGTCCTTTGCAACCTGCCTTCATCACATTAGAGACTCTTCCTCTCACCCTTTCTGCCGGTACTCATACCGAAATCATATCCTTTGACGTGATGCACTCTCCTGCCATTCCAGTTATCCTAGGATTACCCTGGCTACAGCAGCACAACCCACGCATTTATTGGAGGGATGGTAAGACAATTCAGTGGGAGCCAGAGTCAGATGCCTCACCATTGCCGGTCATTTCTCCTACCATAGTCCTCGCGGGAGTGGAGACGCCCCCGGCTAATGATTCCGCTCTTCCTGAAGTATATGCGGATTTCATCGACGTGTTTAGCAAGACACAATCGGAGGTTCTACCTCCACACAGACCTTATGATTACCTCATTGATCTGGTTCCCGGCGCTGTTCTTCCGAAATGTAAGTAATACCCCTTGTCTCTCCCTGAAACTGAAGCCATGGCAGCATACATCAAAGAAAACCTTGAAAAAGGATTAATTCGTAATTCTTCATCCCCCGCTGGTGCCGGATTCTTTTTTGTCAAAAAGAAAGACGGATCCCTGAGACCATGCATTGATTACCGAGGGCTCAATCTCATCACAGTCAAGAATCGATACCCCCTTCCGCTGATCTCTGAACTTTTTGATAGGCTTCAAGGGGCAAAACATTTTTCCAAGCTAGACCTCCGAGGAGTTTACAATCTTGTTCGCATCCGAGAAGGCGATGAATGGAAGACTGCCTTCAATACCAGATGCGGCCACTACGAGTATCTTGTAATGCCCTTCGGCTTATGCAATGCTCCTGCTGTTTTTCAGGATTTTATGAATGATGTCTTCCGTGATGTTCTCAACTCTTTCGTATTCGTCTATCAGGACGATATCCTCATTTTTTCTAAAAATCTTTAAGATCATGTCCAGCATACCAGGCTCGTTCTCGCTCGCCTTCGTGTCAATAATCTCTACGCTAAGCTCAAGAAATGTCTCTACTGCCTTCTTAGGCTATATAATTTCAGATAAAGGATTTTCAATGGACCCTGAAAAACTTAAGGCTGTTTTGGATTGGCCTCAGCCCAACTCTCTCAAAGCCATCCAGCGTTTTTTGGGCTTCTCCAATTACTATAGGAAATTCATCCCAAATTTTTCTACCACTGTGGCTCCCATTACTGCCCTTACAAAGAAGGGAGCTGACCCGTCTGTATGGCCTCCGCAGGCCGTCTCTTCCTTCGAAACCCTGAAACAAGCTTTCGTGTCAGCACACATTCTGCAACATCCCGATGTTAGTCTTCCTTTTACTTTAGAAGTTGATGCGTCTGATTGTGGTGCAGGCGCCATCCTGTCTCAGAGATTCTTCCCTCAAGATAAGCTTCATCCATGCGTTTTTTTTTTCAAAGAAGTTTCGCCCGCTGAAAAGAACTATGATGTTGGCAATAGAGAGCTCTTGGCTATCAAGATGGCCTTACAGGAATGGCGACATCTCCTGGAAGGCTCCCACGAACCTATTTCTATATTGACGATCATAAAAATCTTCTTTATATTGAAAATGCACGTCGTCTGGGGTCTGGTCAAGCCCGTTGGGCACTATTTTTCTCAAGATTTAATTATACTCTGTCTTATATTCCCGGTTCTAAGAACACAAAACCTGATGCTTTGTCCCGACAATTTTCTCCTGAGGAAAGATCCGAAGAAACCTCTGAAACTATCGTACCCTATAAGTTTATAATTTCCGCCAACTCATTTGACATTCTCGAAAAAATCGTTGAAGCTCAAACACAAATTCCGAGTGGTCTAGAGGTACCGGAAGGAACTCTTTATGCCGCACCCAGGTTTCATCAAAAGATACTAGAATGGGGCCACTCCGTCCATTCAGCCGGCCATCCCAGCTTCAAAAGAACTTTGGATCTTATCAAGCGTACTTTTTGGTGGCCTAATATGGCAAAGATGGTTCATGAATTTACTAGTGCTTGTCCAGTATGCGCACAAAACAAGACTCTTCATCAAAGACCCTCAGGCTTGCTCATGCCCTTGCCCGTACCTGAACGTCCATGGTCACATATTTCAATGGATTTCATTGTGGATCTACCACCTTCCAGAGGGATGAATAAAATTTTGGTCATCGTTGACTGTTTTTCAAAACAGGCCCACTTTGTTCCACTCAAAGGACTTCCCTCCTCACCCACCCTAGCTGATATCTTCACCAAGGAGGTGTTTCGCATCCATGGGATACCTACATCCATAGTCTCGGACCGAGGCACGCAATGTATTTCGAAATTTTGGCGTGCTTTCTCCAAGAGGCTTGGCATGGCGCTATCCTTCTCGTCAGGCTATCATCCCCAGACTAATGGGCAAACTGAGAGACTAAGTCAAACGCTGGAACAATACCTACGGTGTTTTAATTCCGATTCATAGGATAATTGGGTTGACCTGCTACCTTGGGAAGAATTTGCAACCAATTAACTTCGTAATGAATCCACGCACGAAACCCCGTTCTTCGTGAATTATGGTTTCCACCCAAGTCGACTGCCAATCTCAAACATTCCGATAGGAGTGCCGGCGGCTGATGAATGGGTAACTACTCTTCAGGAGTCATGGATCAAGATCCAATCCGCTCTTCTTAACGCCGCTCAGAAATTCAAGTCTCAGGCAGACCACCGTCGTCAACAGGCCCCTAATTACAAGCCAGGGGACCGAGTTTGGCTTTCATCCAAGAACATCAAGTTGAAGTCTCCGACCCCAAAATTGGCACCCCGATTCTTAGGGCCTTTTCTGATCCAGGAACAAATCAATCCTGTGGCATTTCGTCTGCAACTTCCGTCTTCCATGAGGATCCCAAACGTATTCCACGTTTCCTTGCTCAAGCCATTCATCCAGAGCAAACAGTTCCCTGCTAAGACCCATAAACCCAAACCAGTCATGGTCCAAGGACACACTGAATTTGAAATACAGACAATCATGGATTCTCGCGTATCCATAGGAAAGATACTATTCCTTGTTCACTGGAAGGGTTATGGCCCAGAGTTACGCTCTTGGATACCCAAGGAGGACATCCATGCTCCAGTTCTCTTGGATCGCTTCCATAAGAAATTCCCACAGAAGCCTTGGATGGATCGTCCGGAGGTCGATCTGAAGGGAGGGTACAGTAAGGAATTGGGGGCCACGTCCCCTGTGACGTGACCACTCCTTACCCACTACCAGTACTATAGCTGCTGCTGCCTCTGCCCCTCATCGCTACCCCTGCCGGCGCGCGGCACTTCCTGCTACTCACTCCGCGGCCGCCATCTTGGATTCTTGCGCCGGTGTTACAGAGTGCGCATCTATCCCTGGCACTTGTAACATGCGCGCCATGCCTGCCTCCGCCCCCCGCTCAGCCTGGGAGTTATTGCCACACCTTCTGCACTCTCAGCTGAGCCCTGTTACTCCCAGCCTCTAAGTAGCTGCTCCTCGTCACCCCCTAGTCCAGATTGGTGGATACCGCTTTAAATACTCTGCTCTGTCACTTCCTCCTTGCTCTGCATAGCTCCTTGCTTCCTGTGTAGCCTGGAAACTGTGTCGTGCTCCTGTTTTGTCTTTACCCCTACAGATTTGAACCGGCTTGTTTGACTTACCTCTCTGGCTCCCGACTTCGGCTTACCCATCACGATTCTTACCTCTCAGACCCTTGGACACAGAAACAGATTTGACTACGGATCTCTCTATACTCCTGAACTCGGCAAGTACAACGACTATTCTGAATCTTAACCCAGGCCTGGCCACGCTACAACCACATCCCAGACCCGCTCCCTCTGCTGTCTGTGTGTATATTCAACATCCCACCTCAGTACAGGGGACTGGCCTGGTTTGCGGGCTGCACAGCTTGACACATATCACCCATTACAAGCCAATCTCCCTGAGGAAGAGGGCATGGGTGTTACACTAATAAAGTGGATGGACACTCTGCTTTATGTGGAGAGGCTAGCTAAATAAGATTTGTTTACATCAGAAAATAGGATATATGATAACTATATACAAATATACTGTATTCTGGGACAATACAAGGATCTTACAAAATAACTATTCATTTCAAAGGCAGTACAAAGGACACAGGGTCATCCCTTAAGGTTGGAGGAAAGGAGAATTCATGCACAACAAAGAAAAGGGTTCTTTACAGAAAGGGCAATTACAATGTGGATTTCATTACCCATGGAGACTGTGATGGCAGATATAATAGATTTGTTCAAAAAAAGGTTGGACATTTTTAGAAAGGAAACGTATACAGGGATATACCAAATAAGTAAACATGTAAAGGATATTGATCCAGGGAGTAATCCTGAAGAATTTATGTTTCCTCTTATGAGATATCATTAAATGATATTTCACTTGGGTTTTTTGTTTGCCTTCCTCTAGATTAATATACTTCTAGTACAAATATAGGATAAAGTATCTGTCGTCTAAATTCAGCATAGGTTGAACTTGATGGACGTATGCCTTTTTTCAACATCATCTACTATGTAATTAAAAACATAGGTAAGTGTTATGCTCACTCATTTGTGATGGATAAAAAAAGCACTCACACTTTAAAGGGAAGTTTGGTGCCCTTTAGCATGCGTACTTGGAGCTCTTCACCGCTCCTGTCTACTGTTACTTCGGTACTTCCTATAGGAGGCATGGTGTATTTCCAATTGACATGTGGGATTATGGCCAGTAATTTACTGGGCAGGTTGAATCTCAACTTTACTTAATACGCAACTTGCAAAGATAAATCATATGTATTTTCTGACAGTGTCACTTCATCAAAGAGAATGATATGATCACCAGGATCTTTTATAGTCGCAACAACTGGCCTATTTGTTAACCTGAGCATATGTTACTAATAATTGAACAGCTGTTACATACAAATAATTATTGCATAAGAGATATTAGATCACCGCTTTACCCCCACAAAACATGGATAGGATATCTCCTATCCATATACATATATATCAACCTGTAGACAGATCATGAAAATCACCTGAAGAGATTATAAAAAGAAAGAAATAATATTGAAAAAATTTGTTGGTAAAAATAACTTAAAACAGGGATAATTAAAATGGCCGACATGGAATATGTAGCCAAGTCCCCTACTCTGCCTCTGGTGTGGGGATATGCTGTGCTGTTTGGCCAGAACTCCGCTCGATTGGGAGTGTGGGGGCGGCCATTTTGGTTAGGTGCGCATGCGCAGTGTCAAGAGTGTGGCAGCCATCTTAGGATGGCTCCTCGTATGCAGCATCGGGACTATATGTTCCAGTATCCTCAGGTGGGAGATAAGACCAAATGGGACTGTACCAGAAAATGGGATTTTGGGAGCAGGAGGGACAGGATATCCTCCATAGGGGGAAAGCAATCCAGCCAGTCCTGACGGAGGAGCGAAGGGAGAAGGTAGTGTCCGGGGAGAAGTGCTTCCTGGACAAGGCCTTGACTTTGCCCCTTAGGCCCCAGTCAGACCCTGAGCCACGAGATCCGGGTTTGCAGGGACAGCCCCAGATAGGGACTCTTCCCATTATTATTATTGCTGCGCCGGTGGCGGACGACTACGCGGCGACCTGGGACCAGGCCACAGTATTCCAGAACAGTTGGGTGAGGCACTCCAGCTGGAGCTCACCCCACGAGGAGGAGCGGGACCCTTAGGAGAGAGGGGAATTGTTGTCAGAGGCCCCTCTGCGTGGGACCTACTCCAACACACCTCTACAAGCGGCACCTGGGTACTTGAGTACTTGTGCACCAACATTTACAAGGGGTAGCACTACATCTTATTTGGGTGGGATTGCTGGGACGGACAGCAGGGGTTATTGGTGCCACAGCACCCTCAGTACTTTGGGGGAACCACTAAGTGTTGGGGTCACTGCACTACACTGTATTACGTAGTAGCGTGTGTGTTATATGTGTAATATTGTTACGGTAAAGACCAGTTATATATACATTGTGTTGTGTTATTGCTTACTGTGGTTGTATTGGTTTCTGTTTGGGGTTATCCCACCAACGCTGGGATCCCCCATAGGTGGAGGTGCTGCACTTCAAGGAGAAAGAGCTCACCTCAAGCTCCCAGAAGCGGAGGCTTAGGCCTCCTGTGAGCAACAGGTACAGCAGCACGCGTAGTCGCCCACTTATTTCCCTTAGGCATAGGGAAAGGTGGCTACATGTATAAGTATATACATATCCAAAAAACTACTCATGCAGTCTGATAATGTATGTACATCTATATTGATGTACCTATTCAAATGTTTGTTTGTTTCTTACCATGGTTACCAAATTTATTTTCATTTTTTTTTTTTTGTAACTTAAATGTTATTGAGTTTCAATACAGTATACAAGTAACAATACATTTCATATTTCTGGTAACAACACAGTAAAATCAAATAAAAAAATTCGAGCAAATTGTCTGAATATTTAGTACAATTTGCAAAATACATTTAATGATTTGTACTGTATCAAGAATCCAGTTGATTTTTTTAAAAAGTTTTTATCACTTAACAATAAAAAAATCATTTCATCGCACACGCGGTATGGCCTGCCTTATAGAGTTATGGCCTTTTATTCGCACACGCTGTCATGTGGAGTATGGACGAGGCCTAATAACAGGAGCAGCAACAGCAGCTAACACGTCATCAACCCCAGGACCACAATTGCTTAGACGTGTTAATCTGTTATCTGAAGACAATGTTAATCTGAAGACAAATATTAGCTTTGTTTCTGAATATGAGGACCGTTGAACGTTTTCATGTGCGCACAAATGTGTTAAAGAAAGAAAAAATAAGAGACAAATGTGCCGATTGGAGACTGAGCTGCGAATATCCGCGCCTGTGAAGAAATGCCAGATATGCCGCAAGGTCGAATATCAGTGAATAATTTGCCAATCTCTACTACTGATACTGTACCATTACAGTAGCATATGGGAGTAGTTTAGGTCTAAACAAGATACAACGTGTCTATTGAATTCAGCTCTGGAAATAATTCATAACTGTACTGTATTTTCAGTGGTACACAGGATGGCAACATCAAACCCCGAGTTATTAGGCCTTTCTTCCCATTCAAAATAGTGACGATGCTAATTGAATTTTTGGAATCAAACCCTACCCTTTCATTAACAGATCAATATTTTGGTCCTCACAGAGGAACTTTATGTATGTTATAATATTTCTAATAATTCCCATCTTCCCCTTATTGGATTCTTTATTGGTCTTTTCAGTGTTGCCGGGCATACAGTAGTATGGACTGTTATCTGGACTGCCTTGTAATATGGATATCATTGCTAATAGCTCCTCCCCAGATACCTTCCATCGTAAGATTGAATGAAAGCTGCATCATCCACTATGCATTACCCCTCTTCTCAAGTCACTATATTGAATAAGGGCTTAAGTAACTCACTTTGGATTGACAGTTTTATAGTGAGTTGGCAAAACATTCTTCACTAATCTCTTAATTTTATAGCATAGGAATTGGCAACATGAGGGATGCTAAATGTGCAGTTTTCGGCTGCTGGATTTCTGTCACACCCAGTCATAGCCAGTCCGCTTTCCAGAACTTTCTGATCCCCCGTAGGCAGATTTGATCTCTTAACCATCAAATCATGTTACAACTGTTTTAATACGGTATCCTAAATGAAACCGCCAGTTTGGGGTGCCACAAAAGATGTCTGAAATTTTCCATACTTCAACTTCGAAATCAAAAAGGTATGCCTTAATAAGCAGGTCACCAACAGGAGAACTCATATACAGGGTACCAAATATATGAATTATGATGTATACCCAAGCATATCTACCATAGAAAGTTCTGAATAAGAATTACACAGAATTGTACAGAAACACCAAATAATGTCAGTGTGTTTTCATGCAATAGTGCCCTTATGGGAACTACACACAGCTTAATATATAACCCCATTCCATTGTGATAAACTATTTAGTTAAAGTAATAAATGTATGCCCCCCCTTTATTTGCAATAGCAAGATAACTGGGAAGAGGGGGGGGGGGAGAACTCAAGTGCTCAACCTCAATATTTTGAACTGTGGGGATCCTCCCAGTTCCTGAGGTACTTACCAGTGAAGTCAGTGGAAATCTCCATTCAGGGGAAACAAAATGGCTGCCAAATCTTGCTGGTTCAGCATGCCAATAAGATGTTGCTGCATCGTCAGTAAGTGTTTTCTTTTTGGTTCTGGTTTTGCCAATATTAGATTTGCTTGGTGTTGGATTTTGATCAAATTATGGAAAAATCGCAAAATAAGTAGGAACATGCAAAAACGGCATAATAAAGGATGTAAAATGCTTAAAATAAGTATACAATAATGATTAGGAAAGCAAAATAATATAACTGAAACATAAAACAATAACAACGATATGGGGCCTCATGCAGTAAAGCCCGTTATCGCCAGCTTCTCGCAAAAATAAAGCCGCTCGGCGAAAAGCCACTTTTCAGCGCTCATCGCCAGTATCTCAAACTCGCTGTATTCAATAAGCCCCACCAGCATATCGCAGCTGATCGCCGCTCTAGAATGCCGAGTTCCTCTCAAAATCGACCGCCACAAAACGTTGCCAAGAAGGTGGGGAGAAGTGGCGAGGCGGCACTTACAAACCTCTTTGATTTCTGGTTCAGGGACCCCCTGCTTCCCGAGTTACAAGGGCAGTTATGGGACATCGGATGCCAGTGTTGCCGCCATTTTAATTGTGTCCACGTCGCGTGACATGTGATATGAAAATAATGGAATACCGACACCCCATATCTGGGCCTGTAACTTGGGAAGCAGGGGGTCCCCGAGGCTGAAATCAATGTGGTTCATCTCCGGAGACCCCCTGCTCCCGCACACTATTAATGAAAATTACATTAATGCAGCTTCATTACCATAGCGGCAAGCTGCTACGGTAATGAATTATTGTTTATTGATATGTGTGTTTTGATACTAGTGAAGATGTTCAGGGGGTCTCCGGAGCAGAACCTTGTTGATTTTAGGTCCGGGGACCCCCTGCTTCCCGAGATACAGGCCCCTTTATGGGGTGCCAGTATCCCTCTGCTTTGTTTACATCCCACGGTCACATGATCGGGACATCTCCAAGCAGAGGGATACCGGCACCCCAAAACGGGGCCTGTATCTTTGGAAGCAGGGGGTCCCCGGGCCTGAAACCAACGCAGTTCTCCCCCGGAGACCCCCTGCTCATCTACACTATTAATAAAATGTAAATGTTAAAATATTTTTATTTCTGGCGAGATTATCGCTGAGAGAGGTGGATCTCTCTGCAGCAGATAGATCTCGCCGGGTGAGCCCTTCTCGGAGGGCAGGTCATCTTGGCGCAGGCAACTCGCCATATTTGGAAATGTTGTTCTCACAAGTATTTGGGCCTTTATGCATACCGTGAGAGCAACTCGCAAAAATATGGCGAGTTCAAAACCCTGCCTATAATTTTTTCCGGCGCTTACTGCATGAGGTCCATGGTGAAAAACATAGAGAGATGAGCACATAAACCTAGTGTCCTGTTTCATTTTTGGGTTTTGGTTCTAAATATCTTTTGAGTTTTGGTTTTGAATTTTATTTTTCAATATACTGTAAAGTTCTGGTAGGTTTCACACACCCGGTTTTGCCCAGCTGTTCCCATTACCCAAACTTGGTACATAACTGTAACTTATGCTCGTCACAAACAGGATGGAACTATGGGACCAAGGTGCGGATCGCAGGGGTCACTAGGTCGAGGATTAGAGAGGTGCGGATCGTAGGGGTCTCTAGCCGGGTCAAGAAGTCAGCGAAGTCAGATACATCAAGGCAAGGCACAAACAAGCCAAGGCGAGACAGAGCGCTTGCGACCTGCACGACGTCACAAGTGATTATGCTCAGCTAACTTCCTGGTAGAAGGGCTGAGCCTAAACAGCAGGGTCATCCAATGAGGTACAGACAACTATAGATAGGAACCTCGCTCTAACCCCTTGATGGTTGAGGCGTGCTGCCTAGGGAGTGAATCAATGGATATATTGCGGGTGTATCTAGAGAGGTACACAGAAAGAGTCCCTTTGTAGGCGCACCGCAGACCTTTATAAAATAAAAGTGGTCAGGGGTGAAAATAAATGTGTGTATAACGAAATGTCTTTAATACTTTAGTCAATTCAGTGAAAATGTGATAAAAACAGTATACATATTCTACTAAATATACTGTGTTAAAATAGACACTAAATAGGTCTAAAGAATCTACTGTAGGCCCCCAATAGGCATAGGTATCAAGTATTCCTGGCTATTGCTGAACTATTGTTAATCACTGTTGTATCTTTGAGATTATTCATGCATCTATAATCATTATTGGATTATTGGAATACCTACGAGGTAGGTATTCATCAGTTTGAATGGATACCTGGTGATAATTGGTGTAAACCCAAACCCTATTCCACACTCTAAGTGGCTCATTTATCCTGATGTAATGATCTTATATGGATAGGCACTGTGGTTCTGATGGTACAGTGAAGTTAAGCAATGATGTTTAAGGATGCACTCGTGGTCACCCGCAGGCAGCTGGAATCCACCGCGCATGCGTCTACGGCGTGTGCAAGAGTTGCTGGCTGCCCACTGCGTCTGGCAAGGTAAGTATAGTAATAGTGACTAGAATGGTATTGCCACTCAGAGGTTCCCATAGAGGGAGAAATGGGCATGATACACTTCAATGTATGTTCTAGGGATAATGTATTGTTTAATCACCGCTTAGCCATTATATATGAAGCAGATGTGAATGGGATGATTTCTAGTACATATTGCTAAGCAGTGTCTCGCTAAGGGGTGCAGTACGTTCCCCCCTCGAAACGGCCCAGGTTCAAATACATTGAGTAAATGTATACACTGGTGCAGTGTTACTATGATATCTAGCGACAGTGCCCTTTTCCCTGCAAGGAAAGAGAGTGTATTTGTGCCCTCTTGTATCTATTTAGTGTATTTCACAAGGCGGTTGTTTAAACCCACAGATGTACTATTCTATTGTTGGTACAATTCTTGTACGTACAGATCTATGTTTGGTTAGAGATTCTAACTGCGCATGCGTCGACTTCAGTGAGTGTTGCTACTATGCGGTGAAGTACAGAGGCTGTTTGCCATACTTCCCCTTGCGCCACCTATCAAGGGGCGCTAGGGGAAGTACGGCAAACAGCCTCTGTACTTCACCGCATAGTGCGGACTGCAAAGCAGGGTTCGATCAGACTCTGCATCCAAACCTGGCCCCTTTTTCTAATAGGGACCCAGTGATATTCCCTGGCACGATACTGTTTAATTACACTCACCAACAATTGCCACAAGCAGCACGAAAACCAGTTGCTCTCTGTAGAGACAGTCAGAGTATCACGGTACACGTAGCAACACTCACTGAAGTCGACGCATGCGCAGTTAGAATCTCTAACCAAACATAGATCTGTGCGTACAAGAATTGTACCAACAATAGAATAGTACATCTGTGGGTTTAAACAACCGCCTTGTGAAATACACTAAATAGATACAAGAGGGCACAAATACACTCTCTTTCCTTGCAGGGAAAAGGGCACTGTCGCTAGATATCATAGTAACACTGCACCAGTGTATACATTTACTCAATGTATTTGAACCTGGGCCGTTTCGAGGGGGAACGTACTGCACCCCTTAGCGAGACACTGCTTAGCAATATGTACTAGAAATCATCCCATTCACATCTGCTTCATATATAACGGCTAAGCGGTGATTAAACAATACATTATCCCTAGAACATACCTTGAAGTGTATCATGCCCATTTCTCCCTCTATGGGAACCTCTGAGTGGCAATACCATTCTAGTCACTATTACTATACTTACCTTGCCAGACGCAGTGGGCAGCCAGCAACTCTTGCACACGCCGTAGACGCATGCGCGGTGGATTCCAGCTGCCTGCGGGTGACCACGAGTGCATCCTTAAACATCATTGCTTAACTTCACTGTACCATCAGAACCACAGTGCCTATCCATATAAGATCATTACATCAGGATAAATGAGCCACTTAGAGTGTGGAATAGGGTTTGGGTTTACACCAATTATCACCAGGTATCCATTCAAACTGATGAGTACCTACCTCGTGCTCCATACCACCCAATAATGATTATAGATGCATGAATAATCTCAAAGATACTACAGTGATTAACAATAGTTCAGCAATAGCCAGGAATACTTGATACCTATGCCTATTGGGGGCCTACAGTAGATTATTTAGACCTGTTTAGTGTCTATTTTAACACAGTATATTTAGTAGAATATGTATACTGTTTTTATCACATTTTCACTGAATTGAATAAAGTATTTATGACATTTGACATAGGCTGGAGACAATCAGGCAACCAGAGCTTGATGGGGGTAGGGCTTGAGCCCACTCCTCACAATAACCCCATGTACAATATTAAAGGATAGTAAATGATGTAGTAATTTTATCAATATGTATCTCAGAGATCAAGGATCATACTTTTCCAAACAACCAAAGAAGCAAACAAGCATTGGCGAGTGGAAAAAAAAAAGAACAAAGAGCATGAAATCAAATAAGAAATCCCCCATAGTGTAGCAAGTTTAAAAGTTTTTATCCAAATGTAAGAGAGTAATCAAACTACTCACAAAACATTAACACAGCATGCAGTGTGGAACTTGCTGGCATCCTCCACTCCGACTTCTGTGTCATGTGGGTGCAATCTGACGTCACGGTCGCTGGCTTCACTCTTCTAGTTTACTACCAAACCACAGGCCAAAATTTCAAAAACGCGTAGGGATTAGCAGCATAGCCTGTCGTTTATCAAAAGTCCAGACGAGTGAAGCCGGAGACCGTGACGTCAGATAGCTCCCACGTGATGCAGAAGTCAAAGTGGAGGATGCCAGCGTGGAAGCAATCTCCAAAACAATACCAGCAACAGCACACAATAATGCTCTATAGTTATTTTTAAGTGATTTTGTAATGTAATGTATTCTTTAATTTACAATACATAAATGGTGCATTTACACTGTTTTAACCAATTTTAAATAGAAGCAAATAAAAGTTTAGTAATTCTTACTGATAAAAAAAAAGATTATTTTTTGTGTGTTGGTAACTACATATAAAACCGGTCTATTTTACAGATATGATAGCCATATAAATTAATAAATTGTAGGCATAAAAATCTGACATGGAGGGGGTTACACAACCCTAAACACTCCTCTCAGTATTCTTTGTTCTATAATAAATACGTCTAAAGCATAATCCTTTCTAATCCTACATGACAATTCGTGTATCATTTTTGCAGCTTTGAGTTATATCCTTTAAAATCTTCAGCATCTTTGTGTTGTGGAAACCAAAGCTGTACACATTACATTACAGTACTTCAACTGAGGTCTCTGAAGGGTCTGAACAAAAACTTGAGTATGTTCCTTTTCCTTTCATTCTGTGGGTGTTGTTTAGTAGTCTCCCGTTTGCCAAACTAGGACAGAACCAGTGCAAAATAATTGTGCCAGACATATAAAAAAAATCCACAGGAGAGATGTATCAATGTAAAGAAACTGCAAATAGCAGTTTGTTAAGCACTTCTTGATAAAGTGCATAACCTGCACGAAACGCGTAGAAGGGCTGCACTCCTTGGTTTTAATGGCCTCCTCAATAAAGTAGTTATTTTTGCCAGACCTGCTTTTCTCTCTCTTGCAGTGCGCTGCACACACATTGTTTTGGAATCTTTGGATTTGGACACAGCTGCACGCTCAAGGAAGACTGCTGGGGACTACGTGAGTACACATACCTAAGAGCCAAGCTAATGAGGAGGGGAGGGGTATCTTCGTGCCCACCCCCTACCTTCAGGTGTTATAGAGCCTTTTTTTATATAGGTTTAGAGGGTGACTGGAATCACTGTTTCATTGGTTAAAGTACCCAACGTGTTTCTCCTTTTTATGATTGGACTATACTATGGGGACAGGACCAGGCACTTGAGCATCACCTCTTCTCTACATTTATGTTTTGTCACTTTGCTTGATTTTCTACTTGCATTTGCTTCAAATGTAAGAAAGAGTTTCCAAAGTTTGATGCAAATTGTTAGCCAGAAACTTAGGCCATGGCTAATGAAGTATTAAAACTAATCTCCCCCCTATTTGACGAAAAACAAAATGAATACAAGAAACACCAACACAGATTGACTCACAGAGCCACAGAATAGGGGAAGTACAGAGCAGAACTCAAGGATACAAAGATTACATCAAGCAACTTCTATGCAAACATGAAACACAACCAGAAACCATAACAAATATGCAAGAAAAACTAGATTTAGAGAAGAGAAGAGATCGTAAGGATACCAGAATCTGTGAAAGGAAAATACTTCATCCATCTGCTCTCAAAATAATTCAACAGAAGACCTGAAAATAGCAGGACAAGTGATCCTAAGATTTCTAAACTTTGCAGAAAGAATGACAATCCTTGTAACCTAAAGCCTACAGGATATCAGACCTGCAATATGAAGGCAACAAATTATTGGTTTTCCAATATTTCTCAGCTCAACTCACCTTATAAAGGAATCAATTCTCCCTGCTATGTTAGGAACTTTACCAAAAGGCAAACAATTTGCACTGTTGTATGCTGCTAAGATGAGGGTGATGGAAGGGTCCAAGACACTACTATTTGACATACAAGAACCGACATAAGCACACTTCAAAATATCGCCAAACTCACAGCAGAAAATATCCTGAACTAAACAAAGGGTAAAATTAGCAAGATTGTGTTGCCGGGTGGCAGCAGTGTTCTCAACATTGGCACAAAAGCACAGAATGTGTGGCACAAAGTTCACAGTTACAGCATGTTGCTGTTTCCTAAATTGGAACTCACAAAATATTGTGATGAACAAAGTCAACCAAAGCCAAGACTAAACAAGGATACTAAACATCTCAAGGTGGCTCTCACTGGGAAGACACGCCTCTAATCCCAAACAAACAAAAGGACAAAAAATCCTCTGTCCCAAAAGGGATTGGATAAATGCAGCCACAAAAAGAAGCTGAAACCAACGCCAACAAATCCCAGATTCAGATAAATAATCTCAAGATAGTCTCCTGGAATGTTGGAGGACTGAACTCACCAGCGAAAAGCAGAACGATACTTCCCCACATCAAGCTTTCCAAAGCACAGGTGATGCCCCTCCAGGAAACACATCTCCTGAAAGACACAAAAAGACTCAGAACACCATGGATCAAAGAAGCGATCGTGGCACCATATACAGGAAAGCAAAGAGGAACTGTAATACTAGTGTAGCCATGCCATCTGTGGCTACTAGTTTTCTTCCATCCTGGCAGTAAGTCCTGGTATAAGCAGGCCTTGCCAGTAGTTGATATGGGGTTTTGCCCCTCCTTGGTGCTGCACTTAAGTGACAGTAGGAGGCAGTGACATCAGGCCTGGGCATGACCAATCATGAGTCAGACCTAGTGCCCTCCTTCTGGCTGTACCTAAGGGCAGGTACTGCCCAAATTCGGGAGTGCCTTTCCCCACTTGAGGAAGGCAGGTCACACAATAGAGAGGCTGCATATTAGGGCTTCTCCAGTCCTCTTCCCTCCGGGGGAGAGTGAGTGTGGACCATAACTCCGCCTCTGCTAGGGAGGCAGGGAAGAGCTAGGATGGCTGCAGGTGCCCATGGCCTGTAGTGGCAGTCCAGGGACCATCCTTCAGTAGTAGCTGAGAGACTGTATCGGGCAGAACCCTGCCTTGTTACTATGCTATACAGAAGAGATAATAAACCGTTCCTGTTGTTATACCTCCTGCCTGGTGCGTGACCATACTGGGGGGGAGAGGTAATTGTTCTACCGCAGGAGTTCACCTTCAGTTCCTGGAGCCTACGGCAGATGGAGGCGCTGCACTGCTTAAGAGATATGTAGGGTATGAACCCCAGAAGCCTAGTCCTATGTCCCCACTACAACCAGTGGATGACCCAGCCCTCCTGTTATCAGCAGGTATCATGCACCACATGACCAGTAATGGCCAAATCTCCCACTGGGTGGGGGAAACACGGTTACACTAATAAACAAACATTTTCACAGATTTATATCAAACAATACAGGCGTGGGAGGCAACAATCATTATCGTAGGGGGTGACTTCAATTTGGTGGAAGACTGGAAGCTAGACAGATCAGGAGACAAAGGGGTACCACACTACTTACACACAACTAGACACCATAAAAACCTGCAGGGAAAACCTAGCACTGGCAGACCCCTGGAGAATCTTAAGCCAACTAGAAAGGGAATAAACTTTCTTTCTGCACGCACATGACATGTTTTCTAGAATAGACTACATCCTAGTGTCAGCTAACTTAATGCAGAAAATCAGCAAGACTAAAATAGAAAAACATTATAATCTACAGATCTTGCACCGACATGGATTCATTTAAAACTCAACAACCCTAAGAACACCTCCTGAAGATGGCGTATGCCAACATACCTAATTGAATCCAGAGTTTAAAGATTATTTATGAAACCAACCATAAGACGGATAATAAACAACACACTAAAGAATCAATACTGTACTGGGACACATCCAAAGCAGTACTAAGAGGCCATAAAATGCATTCAGTATCAGAAAAAACTAAATCCCCAAAAAGTTAACCAATCTACTGTAAATACACACCTAACGCAGGCATACCAAACATACAAGACAAACAACACAGCTCACAACAAAAACAACTTACCTAGAAACAAAGGTAAGGTAAATATGATGCGTTACTCACTGAGAGCACAAACTCAACTTCTATAGCAAAAAAAAACCTGAATATTTGAGATGGAGCAACAAGCCTGGTAAAATATTGGCTAACCTAACAAAACTTAAAAATTAGCTGACCAAATAGTATCCCTCTGTACTAAAGAAGGAAACAGAACAGTAACGGGAATGTTCTGCTATTAGACACATTTGATCTTATGCGGTTTGCTGCAAAATCACAGATATGAGATCTAATTGTAGGTTAATAACAAGGTTACATTTCATTATTTCCCTGCTTATTACAAATAATTTCTACTTCCAAATGATGTACAGTTGAAACAGTATTAACACAGAGTCAACACAGATAGTTGTCAAAAGCTTTAGCAACAGTAAGCTAAGAAACAGAAACTTGACGCCTTGGCTGTTACCTTGAGAACATTTGTAATGAACTCTTTATCATGTGAATCACACAGCCAGTCATTTCAGTCTGACTTGGTGAGCGATCGATACCTACAGTACACTCAAGGACATTATCAAAGCTGCTCCCATGGCCATCCTAGGAGTAAGGCAATATATAAACGACTTAATAATGAAGTCAAGGGAATGATATACTGCATTGCTATGCAAGTAAGAAGTCAATCCATTGTATGAAATCATGCATTACGGTATTCTTACTTGAACAAAGTCTGGTCCGTTAAGATTCAATCAATCAAACCTGAAACTTAATAGATATAGCCACACTTATGCAGAGGGGTTTTTCTAGCACTACTACTTTTACATTTTGCATCTTATCTTGATCCCACATTTCATTCCCTCCAACTGTACCTACTTAGCATGTACTGTACCTGTTTGTTATGTCCAGTACCTATTATAAACCAGCTGGTGCTTATCGCAGCTATTTGTGCCTGGGGTCGAAGCTTGGATTCTTCAGCTAATTAAAGCAGCTGGGAGAATAATGACTGGTTTCTTAATGCACTGACCTAGCAAATAAAGTATACCTATTTTCACGTGTGAAATGTTGGAGAGTCTGACATTTCCTTGTACCATCCTTTATTACCCGCTTATTTTGGAGTATTATTCAGATATATTTTAAGGTCCACTGTGAAGTACAAGGGGTTGGGGGGTCAGAAATACAGGGGGGATTGAGAGACAGTGAAGGGGAGTAATACAGGGGGTTGAGATAGAGGGAGTGAAGGAGTGGGGGGGGGTGGGCAAATACAGGAGGAGTGTAGGCGGAAGAAATATAGGGAGAAGTGGTGGGGATAGAAATACATGGGGTTGTGAAAGGAGAAATACATGGGGGAGCAGTGGGGGATAAATAAATGGGGGGAGAAATACAGAGAGGAGTGAGAGAGAGAGAGTGAAATAAGTGAAGGGGTAGAAATACAGAGGGAGAGGAATGGAGAGAGAGTGTAAAATGCATTGCTTGTCACTGTGCTTATCTATACCCAGAAAGGGGCATAGATAAGCACATTGGTAGTCAATGGGCAACCTAAAAAAAAAAAACACAATGAAATAAAATACAATCAATGTGTTTCTTTCCTTTGCTGGATTCCCCCTCCGAATCACTCCAAAAAAAGAAAGACATTTACATGGTATAGCTACCAATCCAATTGGTGGGTATACCATGTGATGGCTGTCATTTTTTTTTGCTGAAATGACGTCATCTTAAAGGGAGGAAAGTATGTACTACCTGATATAAGGCTGGTCCGTCTCATTTGAGTCCAAGAAGACATCAGGGCCACATCTCCGGGCCCCTTTGGATTACAAAGAAGAGAAGACAGAAGAAAAGGTTGTTATTAGTTCTATTGTATTGCACCCTAATGTTTTTTTAATGGGGAAAAGCGCTATTAACCATCTTTAGATAATAGCACTTTTACCCATTCCGGTGAGTTGTTGGTACAGGGGGTAGTGATGTAGTAGTTGTTGGTAGTGTTGTTGGTATAGGGGGTGGGTGAAGATGGTAGTTGCCTCAGGATGGTTTGTAGGCCTTGCAAAGGGTTAACCCCTTCATTACATTAGTGGTTGTAACCGCTAAAATAATGAAGGAGTTAAATTCTACTGCCACCGTCCCACAAGACCTAAACACCCACCGTGGGGCAAATACTGGTCAGAGAGAGGAAAAGGGGAAATGGAGAAATCAGAGAGAGAGAAGTTTTTAGTGAAAACCAAATCTAGGTACTGGCTGTTCTTGTGGGTGCTTGCTGCAGTCCACTGTTGGAGGCCTAAAGAAGAGGTTAGAGAGAGAAAGCGGGAAGCCCAAGGGAGAGAGGGGTCATCAATGTGGCAGTTGAAGTCCCCAAGGAGAAGAACAGGGAGTCTGAGAAAAAGAAAGAGAGTCAGGATTTGAAGTGAGAGAGAAAGACAGAAGGGGGCAGAAGTACAGGTAGATTGGCGATAGATGACCACCACATGGACAGGGAGAGGAGACAAAAGCTGGACAGAGTGAGTCTCAAAGGAGGGAAAAGAGAGAGAGGAATAGAAAGGGTTCGGTAATGGCAGAAAGAGGAGAGGAGGAGCCCCCCGCCTCCACCCCTGCCATGAGGGTGTGGGAGAAAGAAAGACGACCGTAAGAGAGGGCAGCTTCCAGTGCAGAGTCAGACTAAGTGAGCCAAGTCTCAGCTATAGCAAAGAGGAGTGTGAGAGAAAAAGAAGTCATGAACAGAGATGAACTTGTTAGAAAGGGAGCGTGCATTCCAAAGGGCCACAGGGGAAATGGAGAGAGGAGGGAGGGTGACGGGATGGGTATGAGGTTAGAGGGTTTGGCACCAGAAATAGTAGAAGTTATATATGGGAGGAGAGGACGACAGCATGTAGAAATAAGGCAGGAACCTGGTTTGGGAGAGATATCCCCAGAAGCAAGGAGGAGAAGCATGAAAAGAAAAAGAATGTGTGAGGAGGATTTGTAGGGGTGGGTTTTAGTGCAGGGTGTATAACTGTGTAGTGTCAGAGGGCGCAGGTAGGAAAGAAGTTCATGTGAACTGAGAAGTGGCGAAGGAAGGAGACATGGAGATATATGAATAGAGTTAGAGACATAGAAAGAAATGCGTATTTTTAAAAAAAGGGAGGTCAGTGCAAATATATATAGTAGCGGTGACATGAAAGCAATAGGTTTGGGATAGAAATTGTCCCGTTTTCCAGCGCAGTTCAAATCCAGGATCCAGGGTCAATAGGTATTTTGATGTCCACTTGTTTCACTACTGTATTCAATGTTTCAGACAAAAAGATGAATATACATTGCTTTTAAGCTTAAATTCCTATTGTATACAAAGTGCCATTTTTGCAAGAAAATATCAAGTCCGTTTTAGGCAAAAGCTTCTCAGCCATTACAAAGTTACCAAGGACGTGATAAGGGCTTGTGACAGATTTTGTGTGTAGGAGTTTTAGGAATTGAGCCAAAATACTTTCCAACTTTTAATTAAGTTTTTGAAACAAGCAGAGTGGAACCTTCATTTCACTGACAAGCCTTTCCAGTGATAAGAACTCAAGTCGCTCTGAAGATGTTGAAGGCATTGAGAAGACTGTTAGATCTTGACTGCAGAGAAGTGGTGCAATAATTAAATGTGAATAGTTCTGTTTGCTGTCGGTGTAGGAGCCAAAACTAATCAGCACCGTCTACGCTGAATATAATGCTGCTTATACTTTCCCAGGCTCTTAGATAGAGCCTTGAGCAACCTTGTAAAAGTGCTATCCGATGGTACTGTATGTATTTATTTATGTATAATTTTATTTTTATAGTATCAACATTATACACAGCGCTCTACAAAATTCCAATGCTGAATTCATTGGCTGAACTGCTCACGCAATGCGGCCGCCGAGCGAAAAAAAAACATAAATCATTTGTAGCTTGAAAATTTTGCCGCGCGGTCACTCTGCATCGCGCCTGCGCTTGCGCACACTATGGCTGCACTCATTGACTTCCACAGATTTGCTCTCGTGAGGGCGCGATGTCGCGCGTGCTGTTGCGGTTACTGTAATCACAGCCTAAGTGGTATACTGTATCAAGAGACGTACAGACACAGAATAACGTGGTATATCAAGAGACGTACAGACACAGAATAACGTGGTATATCAAGAGACGTACAGACACAGAATAACGTGGTATATCAAGAGACGTACAGACACAGAATAACGTGGTATATCAAGAGACGTACAGACACAGAATAACGTGGTATATCAAGAGACGTACAGACACAGAATAACGTGGTATATCAAGAGACATACAGACACAATTATTAAAAGTGCAAGTCAGGGCGGTCCAGTGTATCTGGAGTCAGTAGTGAAGGCAGTAATAATTTTATGCGATGCTTCTTTTAAGAGGTGACTTTTCAGTTGGGGTTTAAAAATGGTAAGAAAATATGATGACGAATATTAAAGGGAAAAGAGTTCCATAGATAGAGAACAGTTAAAAAGGTTAAATATATAAGAGGGCTGGCAAGGAAAAAAGTGGAAAGATGAAACCCCTTTGGGTCAAGTGTAAGAGGTGAGTAGGGACATAATGAGAGATGAGTTGAGATATATGGAGGGGAATTTTATCGTTTATAGAGATAAATAGTACGTCAGCAGAGAGCTTTCAAGAGGTCGGAAACAGATGTGAGTCTAGAAGAGCAGTAGATCATTCTGGCAGCAGGATTTTAAAAAGATTGTATGGTAGAGAGGTGTGAGACAGAGCGGGCAAATAAAAAAATGTTACGGTAATCTACCCGGGAGAAAATTAGGGCATGCATTAGTGTTTCAGTAGTCAAGGTACAGATGGAGAGGGATATATTTGCATTATTGTGGAAGAAGAAATAGCAAGGTTTTATAACAGCGTTTATATGAGGGGAGAAAGAGAAGGATCCGAATGTAAACCCCTAAGCTCGTACTCGCGACATCTTAGACATTTTGGGTCCTATGCGCTTTTTGGTCCGGAAAAAAAACCGCCAAACGCGCGGCGATAAACCACTTTTCGGCACATATCGCAAGTTTTTCAAACTCGCTCAATTCTGGTAGCCCCGATCAGCTTATCAAGGCTGATCGCCGCTTTAGAATTGAGAATTCCTCTTCAAATCGTCCCACCAGAAAAAGTTGGCAAGAAGGTGTTGAGAAGCTGCAAGACTGTCAGGAATCGGCGTCCTCCACGCTCCCCACACAGAGCACTCTCTCCCCTCAGTGGACACACAAAACAATCCTGCCTTACCGACCTCTGCGGCTCCTTGCCCCTGCCGCAGTCGCAGGATCACTCCCCTTGGCGATTCCTCTGCTCAGCGCCGGGCGCGCCCACGCCCTCCCACACGCACACCTGCACCATCCACTGGCTCGGCCCACGCACGTACACACGCTACGGAGCGCGCTCATTCTGCACACTCTTCTTCCCGTCCCCCGGACCTCAGGCTCCGCCCCCACACACCACATGAGCATACTCAGGTTACCAACAAGACTCACCTGGCCTGTTATGCCTGCACCAATCTGCACTGTCTCCCTGTAGCTCTTCCTGTCCTGCCTCCGTTCCTAATTGGACCTTCCTGCTTTATCTAGCTCCTCTCTGCTCTCAGTCTTTGCTCGACATAGTCTCTGTATGGAAGTACTTCTGGATTCTCTCAGTGTTTTCACAGATTCTGATGCGGCTTGTACGACTACCCCCTCTGGCTCTCAATCTCAGCACTCCTTGGACAACGCTCTCTCTGGTAACCCCTTGAACACGGCTTGGACTACGACCTATCTCCGCTCTCCACTCCCTGACCTCGGCAAGGCATTCTTCACTCTATCTCTACAACCGGTACCGGCAAGTATTGTCTAATTTACTACAACTGGCCTGGCAACACTTTATACCACACTCCGGACACGCTCCCTTTGCGGCGGGTGCGTGTATTACCACTTCCCCCTTCAGTTCAGGGGACGGGTCTGATCTGCGGGCAGCACCGGCGTAACAGAGACGACACTTAGAAAAAAAATGAATTTTTCCTGCATCGGATTGATGCCGGAGCTGATACCCATTAATATCAGCACCAGAGACCCCTGGCATCAATCCCATGCATAAAAAATGCATTTACAGGCAACTTCATTACCTTAGTGGCTAACCGCTAATTATTGGTAAAATTCGGAGAACTATCAGGCTATAAGATTAATAATGACAAGTCAGAGACCCTACATACCTCCCTCATGACAAAATTAAGCTCTACAAAGAAAAATGAAATATAAATGGCGAGTCTCCCATGTCAAATACCTAGGAGTCAGTTTATCCTACCAAGGTCTGCCTGTCTGTAAGAGACGTGCAGTAAGAGATAGGCTGTCACTCAAACTGCGCGCCTCTCACAGGCGATCGTGTTTTTATTTTATTTTAAACATTACAGTAATGTAGCAGGGGGTCTCCGGAGCTGAACCGCATTGATTTCAAGTCAGGAGGCCCCCTACTTCCCGAGATACAGGCCCCTTTATGGGGTGCTGGTATCCCCGCTATGTAAAAATCCTGTGGGTCACATGACCGAGGGATTTTCCCATTGAAGGAGATACCGGCACCCCATAACAGGGTCTGTATCTCGGTAAGCAGTAAGTCCCCGAGGCTGAAATCAACTTTGTTCAGCTCAGGAGACCCCCTGCTCCTGCACACTAGTATCAAACACCCCCTTCCGCGGGTGTCCGCCGGGCAGCAATCCACACTCTCCCGACTGCTGGCATCCTCCTCAGATGGGGGTAAGAAAACTTCCTCCGTGGAATGGCATCGGGCACCCAGCATTCCCTCGTGGCAATTGGAAGCACACCTAACTCTCCCGGGGCAGTCCGCTTACACTGTAGGGTGGTCACAGAGCATTCCAGTCCTGGAACCGTCGCAGGCATCACAGCTGGTACCGTGGGTGGCACCGGTATACTGGGGCCTCCGGTAGCGTAGATTAGGGCACAGGCCCACAAAGGTTTCTGCACTGTAAAGGCAGGGTAGACCTCACCAATGAGTGCGAGGGCCTGGTCATCGGCCTGGGTAGATGACGCTGGCACAGGGTTTTAAGGCCGCATATAATACGCCCCGTAGTGTGGGCACATGGCAATCGGGCTGGCGTTGCCCACAGGGAGCCAGCATTGAGGACAAAGGCACCGCAGATGATACCTTCCATCCACCACCAGGTAGCCTCCTGGCAGGCCGAATGATGTACTTTTAAGGGTAGAACTCTTGTTCTCTTATGCAGGAATTGAGCAGGATAGATCAGAGGTAGTTTACAGCTTTTCTCTGTAGCTCAGCTCCATGGAACTGAAGTAGATAGGCATGTGTTTGGCTCCTTCCAGAACAGGAACAGTTTCTAATTGGCTCTTTGTCGTGCCCCCTCCCTCTGGTGGAATTTAGAGCAGGGGCATGAAAGAGGCATTAATGAGCAGGGTGTGACTTGGCTCCCACAGTGGTGGGCGGGGTTTCGGCTTGGCGCCGAAAGCTTGCAACTTTTTGCTAGAAAATAGCTTGCACTTTGCAGCAAGCCCATGCAGACCCGGTTGAAGGGTGGGAAAGCCATTTTAAGTGCACAATACACGTGGTGTACTCCATTTTGAGTGAACAAGCAGTACAGTCAATTTAGAGAAAAGGTACACAGGGTCCCTGGGGACGCCTCAGGGGCCCGTTCCTTACGTTGACTTGAAGTGAAGATTGAGGGTAACCACACTCCCAGGGCAAAGCCCCAGAGTACGCCCCAGCTATTTTGTTTCTGTAGAGAATGAGGGTACACGTTCCCTTGTGTAGCCTCAGGGTACACCCCAACATTTATTTTCTTTGAAAGAAGGGTACACACTGCCTGGTGAAGCTTCAGGGTATGACCCAACAAAGCACAGCCTTTGGCAGCTATGAGGGTACAAACTCCCTGGTGTACCCTCAGGGTACGCCCTAACACACTGTTCTGGAGTTGAAGAAGGGTATCCACGCTCCCTGGAGTAGCCTCAGGGTACGCCCCAACAAAGTTCAGTCTCTAATATGTGGGTATCCATGCTTCCTGGAGTAGCCTCAGGGTATGCCCCAGCATAATCTTTAATTTCGGTAAGGGTCTAGGTAACCTCCTCCCTGGTGACGCCTCAGAGAGAGATTCCCCCTTCCTTACTGCTGCACTGCACTAAAAGCCTGCCCTGTTGCTGTATCTCAGCAGCGCCTCCAAATGTAGTGCTGCTTCCCTCCCCCTCTGTGAGATTTGGCCTTTGCTGCCGGTGGTGTGGTGCATAGTACCTGTTGGTTCCAGGAGATGCTGAGCTTTCGCAATGTTGTGGGGAACAGGGCATGCATTAGGGTTGACTTCATGTTCTTGACTCAGGTGCTGCGCCTTCATCTACCATGTGCCCCAGGGTTGCTGGAGGCAGTCCCCATGATAGAACTGATTCACTCTCTTCCCCAGTAACTGCATGCTCAGGCCAGAGTATATTGAACAGAGGATTTTATTAGCACCCACTGCAATCAGCACATACCGTGACTACATTGGTAGTGCGAAGCTATGGATGGTCTCTGTATAGATGATCTTCTAGTCCTTCTCACAGTCTCCTAGGTGAACCAATCATGTAGTCCCATCCTGCAGGTGAATTGTTGCTTAAATGGCAGAAGGTACTGTAGGAAAAATTGCAGGTGCCCTACCCCAGAAATGTGCAGCCACACAAGAATATATTAAAAGAAGAAAAGTAAAAGGCAGCACCTTTTCCTTGTAAGGAATAATTATAATAATAATAATAAGGGTATATCCTAAATAGTGAGTCTTATAGATTGAGTGCTGCCTTCTACTTTTCTTCTTCTCACAGAAATGAAAACCTTAATTTTCTATGGAAAAATAAGTAATGTCTGGGGTCTAAATTGATTTTGGACAAATAAAAACTCTACATTTAAGATGCAAGTCAGATAAACACTGGGACAGCTCAGAAAGAATAATGAATTGGTTAAATAATACAATGCACATAGTATACATTAGGCATCAGATATGTAGTGGTTCCTAGAGGAGCTTTACCCTGTTAAACAAAAAAAAATTTGATTTGATAATGTCTTTCCTTTGCGCTCCCCCTTTTTTTGTTTGTGTGTCGCTTTTCAGTTTTACCCCACTCGATCGTGGGAGAGTTGTGAGCCGCACGATTGACACCGTTAGGGGATTTCTGGAGGTCCTGTGATCAGCGCAGACCTAACCCTTCGCCCTTTGGGGCTTTACCCTGTTCCAGTTAATCTAGATGAACTCCGGATATTCTCAATTTCCAATATTTGCAATATTTGCACTTTCAATACGCAACAGGACAAGTAAAATACCCGACCTTCACTAAATATGTTTGCTTATCTCACCGAGGCTCAGAACGTCACCTTTTTGTTTGTCTTCTGTTTAACTTAGAAGAAACTAGATGGAGTATACAAATAGAAATGGTCAATCTTAACAAAATTCAGTTCCCATTTATTTTCTCATTCAAGTTAATCCAAGCCCGATGGCAACTGTAGTGACTCCCTCGATGTTAATCTGGCATGTTTTGAACCTCTCGGAATAGAGCATTTGCTGTAGCCCCTATCAGCAAATAATGTACCCATTTCGATGGATCTCTGGTGAAGCAGAGACTCTTCTGAACAGTTTCTACACACTCTTAGAAATTGACTCATTGGAATACTGTCAATTTGGTGCCTCGGATGTGCACTGGTATTATGAAACAGATTAAGAGTTGCTTTTGTTTTTTGTCTATATAAATCCATCATTCATTTGACCCCTGTTCCTTTCTTTATAGTTATGTCTAAAAAATTAACTGATGTGACTGAAACTTCTGTTATAAGAGAAATGTTTAGATTATTTATGTTTAGTGTTACAATAAACCTGTTGCATTCATCTATTGTCCCATCCGAGAGTATCAGCACATTGTCCATAAAACGACCCCATAACAATACATGTTTGGTTTACTTATTCAATTGTTCCCTGAACCCAACTCACCCCCCCCCCCCACCCTCCAACCTAGAAACAGGTTTGCATATTATGGGGTTCATATTGCACCCATCGCTGTCCCTCGGTATACAGGTGTATATAAAGTGATTGCGTTAATCATTCCATGGCCACCACATTATATAGTGCATTGTCCTATAGGTGGGCGGCTATTATTATATATACTGATTATACTATAGAAATTCAGTGGGCTCTACTTTATAGGGTACTTCACTAATATTACAAGAATATTGTATATACATTTCACAATTTTAATTGAATACACTTTACCTAAGTTTAGTGGTAGAAATTAAAATCTGGTAACAAAATGATTTACTTTGGTAAAGGTTGGACATCTTTTTAGAAAGGAAAGGTATACAGGGATGTACCAAATAACTAAACAGGGGAAGGATTTTGATCCAGGGAGTAATCTGATTGCCAATTCTTGGAGTCAGGAAGGAATTTATTTTTCCCCTTTTGAGACATCATTGGATGATATGGCACTGGGGTTTTTTGTTTGCCTTCCTCTGGATCAATGTACTGCAAGTACAGATATAGGATAAAGTATATGTCGTCTAAATTTAGCATAGATTGAATTTGATGGATGTATGTCTTTTTTCAACCTTATCTACTATGTAACTATGTAACTATACTGTTTGTAACTATGTAACAATCTAGAAGCTATTTTATCTAAATCATGTCCAGAAGAAAACGTTATATACAAAATGTAAGAGATTATAGTTAAAAACATTTGGGCAGAAACTGCAGAGCCAAACCTAAACAGAGTAAAATGTACCACTCCCTATTCACATATTTCCCAGATTTAACAAATTGTTGCAGCTGTTCTGTGTAGTTTTATTGAAATTTGAATCAAAAATATTTACATGACTTAATATCACGTGTTGTGTTGGTAATAATAATGAGACAGGCGATAGAAAGTCTTTTTTAAGATCCTGCATACTCATTAAATATACAGCTTTAAAAACAGTGCTTAGCAATGCACTACTCAACTATTCACCTTGTGGCATTATCATTTAATTTCCCTTTATCTCATCTAAAATGTCTTAGAGTGCATCTTTAGAGCTTAATTCACATTGCACCATTGAAACACGGTGAAATGGATCATTATCTAACAACTAATTCTGCGTGAAGAGGGTAATAATTGTCCGGTTCTGGTTTTGTATTCCTATTGGCTGACATATCAGGAACTTGAAAATAATAAGGTAAGATCTGAAGAAATTCTTATCACACTTTTGACCTGGAGTTTGTTGGGAGATAAAGTAGGAACTCCAGGTCAACAATGTCACAGTGATCCAGACTGGTCTTTAATCCATGGGTTAGGAAATGGCCAAGACAGGAATACCTTTGGTAATCATGGCTACTAAGCTTTTTTTCATAAATATGGTGCTTGTTTTTGCATCAGTTTTGCAGCTGTTAGACTATGTCAAATAGTACTATTATACTACTGTATACTTTTTTTTAGTATATTTGCTAAAGGTGCAACAGAATTCATATACATTGCATTGCAGTTTTTATAGACAAATTGTGAATTAATTTGTGAAGCTGATGACAAGACATAATACAAAATAGTTTTACCCATCTAGTGCAATGTGCACAAAACCGTAATTTTGCACGAAAAATGGTTTTGATTCATTAATGGTTAATAAATACAAAAGAAACAGCTCAAAAGACCTCATAGTGTAGTATGAATATAAAATTATATTAGTAAAACAGGTGAGTATTGCACGTACATCAGATAAAATACATGTACTGCCAGTAATTATTTTATCTGATGTACGTGCAATACTCACCTGTTTTACTAATATAATTTTATATTCATACTACACTATGAGGTCTTTTGCGCTGTTTCTTTTGTATTTGTTCTTCTAGTTGGTCTGTGGAGCCATTCCACGAATACAGCTGCACACCTTCACAAAGTAACAGGTTTATATATATATATTTAATCACTTTGGTTGCTGTACCATGCGATAGGTTACATTAGTTCAAAACTATGTGACATCATTTTAAGGGATGATGTCCCATCCTTTTGATCTAATGTGACCTATTACATGGTACAGCAACAAATGGGATTGTCTTCAATCCTATAGGCTGTAATACCATGTAATACCATAAGGCCTGTACGTCTCATTTTAGCAGAAGATCTTGACGAGGTAACATCCGTTTGGATTTACCATGGGATACTTTGGATTGAAAGAAAGAATATTGAAGATGGAAGAAAAGAAGAAAAGAATTACAGAAGAAAATAGAAGATGGTGAGAGAAGATAAAAGAAAGAAGATTTTGGTACCTGATGCTAGTCTTCAAGGAGGATGGAGTTGAATTGCCGGTGATGATGTTGCGGGTCGAGAGCTTCCAGATATGCCAGGATTCGGAGGGTGAAGACTTCAAAAGGTAAGATGAATATTGAATGTATGTAATTATATTTTTTCAGGTTTTTTTATTGTATTTATTTATTTTTATGTTTGTGATTGCCCATTGACTGATAATGAATTAATCTGTGACCCTTTAGGGTATAGATAAATACAGCGACAGCCGATGCCTTTTTTTGGCAAATACTTGTTTTCTATTGATTGTTATTTTTTTGATTTCTGTTTGATGTTTAGATTAATTTGTTTTGAATTTGGATGGCTTGTTTTTAGTACATTTTAGGATTGGTTAGCGTTTTAAATGTATTAATTGTTTTGTTGGGTAGTGGTTTAAATTAATTAATTGATTTGTTGGCTAGTGGTTTTATTTCTTTAATTGGTTGGATAGGTGTTTATTTCATTTAATTCTTATGTTTTGAAATAACATCATTTGTATTGTTTTGCTGTTTTGGTTACAGATTTTTATTCATGTGTACCATTAGGCTTTTAATTCTTTAATTGTTGGGGTGCTTAGGTGCTTGTGTATTTCTTTTATTATTGTGTATTTTTGACCTTAATGATTTTCATCAGGTTGACCATTGAGTGTTATAGTGGCTTATCATGCCCATATTATATGGGTATGATATACCACTGGGCCTATCAATGGGTAGTGGGTCCGGGGTGGGTGATTAGGCCTCCCAGGTGGGTAGCGGGGGACGGGGGTGAACCCCTTAATTACTATAGTGGTTATTAATCGCTAAGGTGATTAAGGGATTAGGGGCCATTAGATTTTATTTTTTTTCTGTACTCTTGCTAGTTACGGAGGACATGGACCCGCAGTATGCTGATGACGACGCCTTTCATGATGGCAGGGCTAAGTAGAAAGTTTTTTATTTACTTTATTTATGCTGGCTGGCTAATGTTTGATTTTATAACGGGCAAATTAGCTATTATCCATATCTGGATAATAATTATTTTGTCCATTAATGTACTGTATGTGTTGTGGGGGGTTGTTGGGGGTAGAGAAGATGTGTAGTAGGGTTGTTGTGTTTATTTTTGTTTCTTGGGGCTAGAGGGATTGGTTGAAGGGGGTAGTAACCCCAAGGGTGGGTGTTTAGGCCTTCCGGGGGGTAGCGAGAGTGGTTAACCCCTTCATTACCATAGCGTTTTGTAATAAATCCTATTAAATAGACCTATGGTATAAAAAAAAGTGGGATTTGTCTGTGAACTTGTGATGATGTGAAATGGAGATATATCGCTGTTACCCTGAATTACCGAAAAAAGGCATTTGCAAATGAGTCGATTAACACAGTTATAATGTATACATTTCTTAGTGAATACTGAGGGAAATCAGAAAAAAATATACTGCATTATTACTTTAGTGTAATCATGAGCATTGTTGTCGATTTCATGAACTTTATTCAATCTAGACCAATATGTCTCTACACCAAAGAGTTTGCAGAAGAAGCTGTTTTGAGAAGGAACGGCTTAGTGAGTAAACACACTGACTGGCACTGAGTTTGAGGTAGGGGAACCTGGTTCAATTCCCGGATTTGGCTCCTTGCAACCTTGGGCAAGTCACCTTACCTCCCTGTGCCTCAGGCACAAAAAAAATAGATTGTAAGCTCCACTGGGCAGGACCAGTGCCTTCAAAATGTCTCTGTAAAGTGCTATGTAAAACCAGCAGCGCTATACAAGAACATGTTATTATTATTATTACAGTTTTTCCTACAGTAAGTTACAGAGAGATAAAGTGGTTTACCCAAGGTCAGCAGGATAAATGACACTGGGATTTGAACTGGGTTAAGCTGCATGGAAGGCAGTGTTTGTTTTCTGTTCTGTCCCACTGTAGCATATAAGGGTTCAATCCAATAGCACTCCATTAGAAATGAGAACGTCTATAATTACTATATGTAGGTCAAGTTTGGCCCAAGCTGTAGATTTGAATAATACTTTTCTTTTCTGGATGTGGCGGAACGATACCCACACTGTGCATGCTTTCTTTCAAATATTAAGCATTGGGATAGCAACAGAAGTGTTTACTTAAGGAGAGAACGCAGAGACTATAACAAAAAAAAAGCAGTGATCTGAACCAGAGCTATCAATGTTTTATATAATGTCTGTAAATACAATAGCTCTGTCGGGCTAAGTCAAAAACATTTAAGGTCAAGAGTCGCTTGCTGCTTAGTATAGTACAATCAAAACATTTAAATGGCTATTACAGAATTATTTAATTTTAAACATAAGATAAGTAAATTATGCTAGATATGCATTAGTCTGCAAGGGACCAACGTCCTGAAAACTGGATGAAAATGGCTTGCAGGGGCTAATAATATGTCTTGGATGTACAGGTAGAGTAAACTACAATAGAATAGAATACAACAGAACTGGGTATGTGAAACTGCATCCTGTAATCATGTTTTTATTAAGGCCTTTTGGATACAGAGCTCATATTAAAAGTGCAAGGTTATTAGAAGGTCAGGATTAACACACTGTTGTAAAGAATCATCCTTTTTAGCAAGGTATTTGTGAATTACAACAAAGATAAAGCACTGTAATGTTATTAGTGCCGTGTTTAATAGGTTTTGAGAACTGAAAGTTGCAACTAGACCTAAAAAGAGTTTAGAGTGAGTGCTGTACCTTTATTATGAAAGCCGGCTGATTCTCTTGTTCACTAGGTGCCATGATAATACATAGTATGGTTTTGTGAAAGAGAGGGCAAGTAAGCAACATAGCTAATCATTTTTCATTATAGTGCATCTGTCTTCAGTATTACAATTACGTTTTCTTAACCATTTTGAACATATTGGGGAAATTGAGTGCTAGGACTTGGTTTCAGCTTGGATTATAAATTGCTCTTCTGTGGAATAACCATCGTCATCATGAAAATACATCTGATTTGAAATCATATTCATAAAGAGAATTTTCATCATAGATATTAAAAAAACTGGCAAATGTAAAAGCTGAATTTTGGGCAGTGACTGAAGATCAGTTTATTGCTTAACTTCAAAATACATTTATCTTTGTTTCTCTCAAAAGGCAGTTTAATTCTTTTTTATCAGTAGGTTGTGGCCATGTGGCCAAATTTAGGCATTTGCTGACCTGGTGTGGCTATATGGAGATTCTTCTTTGCAGTGGCTGGCAATACTTAACTGTACTATTAACTTTACTCTCCTTAAATCTATAAGTTACCTTTTTACTTGTTCAACTAGAGACATTTGTCAACTAGTTAGCCAATTAATTTCAGGTCAACATGGTGATAATGATCCTCTCCTGTCATGTACCCTAATGAAGTCCATCTTCTGGGTTTGCAACCACATAATCTCTTGGGGCAGCGAACAGATAGTCATGATCGCCCCTCAAATTGTAACTCAAATGGAAGTGAATGAGGTTCCATTTTCGTACTGAGTGTGTTTGCAAATGTGATCTCCACATAGTAAACTAGCAATAATGAAATACTGTAACATTCCATCATACTTGCCTTTAGACCTAGGGTGACGTTATAGTTATATGGGAATGTCATTACGACAGCCTACGGGTCAAGACAGACTGGATCATTAACACACTCATCACCTGGAGTTAGATAATAGGTTTGGATTTTTAAACTGGAGCTTACGTTATAGTTGAATTTGTTACGACAAAAGCACCCAGAGACCGCCCCAAAGTGTTTTCTACCCTCTCTATCTACTTTGGCAACTGCAGACAAGATTTAAAAAAAACAACACAAAATGTAGAACTTGTGTTTATTTTATTAACTTCATGGGTGCCAGAATGTCCATGGCACCAGGGTGCCAGGAATATTTCGGAAATAGGGCCATGTCGTCACTTGTGTAGCAGTCTCGTGGTTTCTGTCTGCTACACAGGTATAAGGAATAGAAGTCGTCTTCTTTCATTCTAATCCTGTACTTGGAGGTCTGAGAGCAGCAGGAAGCCCGGCAGTGAAGAGGTAGGCTGTGCAGGAGGCCGAGCGGTAGAGAGGTAGGCCGTGCAGGAGACCCAGCGGCCCAGTGGAAGGCTCCGCAGGAGGCCCAGAGGGGGAGTGGCCCACAGCAGCTGAGAGGAAGGCAGCTAGATGCAGAAGTTTGGCCTGGCCCAACTTCCAGCACCAGCCAGCAGGGTCCTCACAGCAACCATGCCCGGAACAGTTGTCCCGGCTCTCCACCCGTCGACATCCTTGGTTATAAATGAGCTGATACAAACATAAGTGTTGAGGTTTGGCATTTGGTGTGTGAAGCACGTCGTGACGTTACACTGCTGGCATCCGAGTTTGTGTGCTCTTTCTGAAGCGGGACTCTTACAGTGGGGAACCTGTGGCAGGCTCACCCCTTATACATCACCTATCATCAACTTGACCTGCGAATACCTCCCAAGGTTTCCATCTACGCGCATACATGTAATTCTAGATGTAAGTCTCTTATTACTATTTTTAATACAAATATACTTTTATACTTATATGTCTCCCAGTTACGCTCCTTTCTTTTTTTTTCCCTGTTCACGTTTCCCCCACGTGATCTCGGGAGGATACGGAGAAGCAGGGGAAGCGGTTTACAAGCAGAGGATAAGGCGTGCCTGGAAGTCAGCGCGTGCTGAATTGTTTGTTGTTAACTTTTAGGAAGCAAATTATTTTAAATACAAGATATAATAACAAATATAACCTTCTATTTTTTATGGTTTTGGTGAAAACTAGAGTTGTGGCATCTTCACTTAAAAATGTCAATCATGAATTTTATAGGATATTTGATGATGTCTCTTTGATATGGTTCTTCAGGAAATGCCAAAGCAAAGTGTGTTAGTGACTCATAACCATGCATTTAACATCTTTTTCTCATTTGATGGAGAATGACAGTATGGTATTTGTTCAGCATAATGTTTTATAATGAATCTGATTCTGATTTTCTTGCAGATTATTAACATATCTATAATCCTGGGTTTATTTTTCACAAACCAACTATATTAAAATGTAGTGACCTGAACATTACATTTCATTTCATTATATTGGAGTAAAACAGAAGTCTGGGCTAAGGAACTTATTTCCCTGAAGGATGGGCTTTGCTTAACCATTATATGACTACGAACCTTGTTTGAATATTTTATTTTGATGTACAGTAATGGTAAATAAGAAAATATGTTAAATCCCTTTGTAGCGATAGCTATGTTGATTAACCCAATTAATGAAATGGTATGATTAACCTGCATGTAAGAGATAATGGGAACAATATTATCTCCCTTTTGCCTCATACTATACGATGTGCAATTCACTGCTGAAATGAAAATTCTCATCTTTTTTTATTCCTTTGCAGTTATTGAAATGCAAATCCATAATAAGACCCAATGTGGTTGCACGTCAGTTTTTTTTTTTTTGCCATGGCTTAGTAGCAACTTTTTTTCATACTCAATAAGGGTCTAAACTGTCAGGCATTGTACATTTTCAGAATTCTCGCCCAGCAGCTAAATAGAACTGGTGTCAGCTGGAACAGCACATTGCCCCTGGGGAAAAAAAAGGTCAGCCCAGTCGGAGAGGAAAATATAGGTCAGGAACGTGAATGTGTCTGTGTTTTGCAAAAATCTGTACTTTTAAATAAATGTGAGGCCCACACAAGAAGTTCAGGAAGTTTCACCTGTAAGCCACGAACCACGCCACCCACAGGAGTCTTTATCATCCAATATAATCATATCTCCTCTTTCATAGTTGCTGGTTAATTACACAATGAGTACTTAACATGTATTGATCATATCACAATGAAAAAAATGGACATGCCCAGACATTGCTTGCTGTTGTTGATTAGATGTCGTTAGTCAATGTATTGTGTGTTGCAATTACTTCTTTTCATCTTGGCTTTTTCTCCACATTTAATTCATTCCAAGTACACAAGAAATCGCTTGGATAAACACAGCAAATAATCAAACTTTAATCATACTTTAAATGATTCCATGAATGAGAAATCAATAAGAAAACAATAAGAATAATGCAGCACGTATTGCAAATAGTACAGCTTCATACTCCTTAAGTTGTTGACTTTGCATCCCCAGCCCATGCCTCCTGCTTACCTTTGTTTCCTTAAGATTAGCTGTTCCACTGGAGGGGTGCAGGCAGAGAAAACATTTTGTATACACAGCTCTGTTTGTTACCTTTCCTCTTTGTAGTTTATCATTTGCCGTTGCAGCTATTGTTGATAAAGAAATTAAGTAATATCTACAGTACGCAGTTGTGTTCAGAGCAACCTTACAGTATTACACAGTAAACCTGAATTTGTGATTCTCTGTTTACAGTGCAGTAAATAATTATTAATTATTAATAATGCACCAACATTTTCTGCTATAATATAATGGCAGTGTGAAAAAAAACCACATAACAATAATACATAAGGGATGTATAACATACATTTTACAACATTAGCATACACTGGTACACTGGTTAGGAATGGCCTTGTTTCAATGGGATTACAATACAAAATGATTGCATTTCAGTGGTAAATAAGTTATATTTGAGCTAAACTACATAAAGCGGTCGCTCTGTTATCATTGGTGGAAGTCTGATTGACTTCTTCTTACAATAAGTATAGATTGTAAGAAAATACTCATCTTGCCCTAAACTGGTCTGTCTCCTTAAAGTTATCATTGGGAGCTGTAAAGAACGACGAGCGAAAAGATTTAGCAAAAGAGGAAATCAGTACCTCCATGGCCTGGTCATCAACGCTGCCTCCCTACTACTGTTTATTAAATGGCACTTTGGTGACTTCTGCGCCCTTTAAAGGGTATGCCAAATGTGCTACATTTCCCCAATGTCAGAAGCACATTTGCTTCAACTATCACAACTTTTCACCCCCAACTCCTTTATGTGTATCTGCTCATAAGAAGGGGTGTTACAGGAGGGGGTTACCTGGTGCATATATTAAAATGTAGGTCCAGGTATTGGAAGGGAGCGATGGTTTCAGGAACACCCCAGAATAAAAAATAATAAAAAATGATGGTGCAGTAAAATAACATACAATTTGTAGAAAATCTTGGCTCTATTGAGTGCCTACTTACAACAGGTAAGTGGTAAAATCAGCATTGGCAGAACAGCAGGTATGTAATAGACCGCAGTAGCAGGAACCCAAACAGCTGGTGGTACAGGAGTAATCCCACTCGAGTAGGTGTTCATGGAAGACAAGGAGAGACCATGGCGTAGATCGAAAATTCAGATTTATAGGTTAAAAACACATATAGGAAATGTACTCACAATAAGTACATAGGACATGTACACATAACGTTTTTCTTGAGGCAGTAGAGTGCCTCAAGAAAAACGTTATGTGCATGTCCTATGTACTTATTGTGAGTACATTTCCTATATGTGTTTTTAACCTATAAATCTGAATTTTCGATCTACACCATGGTCTCTCCTTGTCTTCCATGAACACCTACTCGAGTGGAATTTCTTATGTACCACCAGCTGTTTGGGTTCCTGCTACTGCGGTCTATTACATACCTGCTGTTCTGCCAATCTAGGAAGATAACTGGACCTGGGAAGAAAGAAAATCACTACAGCAGAAATAAAGAAAAGAAGACCACAAAGAAACCTTGATGTGACAGCATTTACACAAGGCCGTGTAAGTGTGTTTCTATTTTTATTACCCCACCACTATTTATTAGAGGTCATACTGCACCGACACACTTTATTCGAGCAAATGCCTGGTTTGTACCTGGCAGAAACCTGGAATCCGCCACTGCTCACCTCTTGCATGCTTCGTTGCGCTTGCCTTCCCAGCCACGGTTCATGCCTGGCTGACGGGGGCCTGATCTTGTTAAATGATAATGAGAATGATTTACTAGGCTGCGATGTTTCGATTGTCCACCAGATGGCATAAACTCATGACTTAAGTAATGTGTGGCCTTTGCAAGTTGTTTCGTTTCCAAAAAAAGTTACTTTATCCCAGTACAGTATGCTATTGTGTAACTTGTCCTTGAGACTGAAGGAATAGTTGCAAAAAATGTATCAATTTAGGCTTTACATACAGTAATGTATTAAATAAAGACAAAGATCATTTTCACTTACACTATTCTACAGAGACATGAGTGAACAAGTGGAGCCCGTGTTCCAAAAACCTGACAGAAGTTATGCTTATTTGATATGGGCCGCTATAAATGCAACAGAGGATAAGATGGCAACAGTTGTTCAAATTTATCAGTATTTTATCGAAAATTATGACTTTTACAGATTTTCGCCAACTCCTCATTTGTGGAAGCATGCAATAAGGAAAAGGTTATGTAGTGACCCCTGTTTTCACCGTATTGAGCCCCAATTTGTTGGAGGGTATTGGTGTGTGTCACAGGGTTTTTCCCGTATCTATGATAATGGAGGCGGCAAAAGGCGAAGGGTCGTGTTAAAACGAAATAAGAAGCGACAGTCCCTGCCAAGCAATGCGCCAGAACCAGAACCAGAACCAGCAGCAGCACCAGCTTATCATCATGGTCCTGCCGTCGGTGACAAATCTGAGATGGATTTCGCAGCCAGTTTTGATGAAGCTTGCATGTACCTAAGCGATTTCCCGCTGACTACAGGTGGGCTAGTCCCTCTGCAAAATGATGAAAGCTGGACTGGAAGTGGGCCGGCGCCAGCGCAAGCTGAATGGGAAATTTAGTAATACTGTACTGTACAGTATGGTGAGTACTGTATTTTTGCCGTATTATTTTGGTGGGGCTGGCTGGGAACTTCTTTAGGGGGCTGACCATTACTGTACATTAAAACTTTTCATTTTGTTTTTCCTCAGAAAAGAAAACGGCTAATGGGGGGATTTCGATGGATTATATTGTACTGTATGCTGATGTTTTCCGGCCATACAGTATACTGTGTAATAAACCCGAATAAATAAAACTACTGTATGCATTTATTCTACAGTACATGTTCAGTAAATTACTGCACATACTGGGGGCGAGATGTGTTTGCAGCAGAGAGAGATTTAATAATATTGTACAGTGAGCAGGGGGTTCCCTGAGCCAGAAATTAATGCTCAGGGAACCCCCCTGCTCCTGATCAATATTATTAAAAATACGGAAAATGCTGCGTCATTACCATAGCGGATAGCCGCTAAGGCAATGAAGGGGTTAACCCACCGTGCCCGCTTTATTGTGTGTAGTGGGGATGGGTGAGGGGGGTATTTGGCCCTTGGTGTGAGTTTAGGACTTGCGGGAGGGGGGGGGGGTTGCGGGTGCACTTAACCCCTTCACGATCGTAGCAGTTAATACCGCTACGGTCATGAAGGGGTTAAGCCCTCCCGCTACCCCCCCCCCCCCCCCCCCCCCCGCAAGCCCTCCCCAACCATCGTTGGGGCGAATACCCCATTCACCCACCCTCCCGCTACCCACAATAAAAAAATACACACACACAGCAGCCGCCAAAAAATAAATAAATAAATGACAATAAATACATTGGAAATACATTTTTATTGATAGTGTAGATGTGCAGGGGGTCTCCGGAGCTGAACCGCGGTGGTTTTAGGTCTGGGGACCCCGTGCCCCCCGAGATACAGGCCCCTTTAGGGGGTGCCGGTAGCCCTCTGCTTGGTTTAAAGGTCCCGATCACGTGATCGCGGCCTGTAAACCAAGCAGAGCAGAGGGATACCGGCACCCCCTAAAGGGGCCTGTATCTCGGGGGGCACGGGGTCCCCAGACCTAAAACCACCGCGGTTCAGCTCCGGAGACCCCCTGCACATGTACACTATCAATAAAACACATACAATATACAGTATAAATAAACACTCGTTCTTTACCTTAGCGTCTATGCGCTATGGTAAAGAAGCATTATTTTAATAATATTGTAAAGTGAGCAGGGGGTTCCCTGAGCCAGAAATTAATGATTAATGCTCAGGGAACCCCCCCCCCCCCTGCTCCTGATCAATATTATTAAAAATACGGAAAATGCTGCGTCATTACCATAGCGGATAGCCGCTAAGGCAATGAAGGGGTTAACCCACCGTGCCCGCTTTATTGTGTGTAGTGGGGATGGGTGAGGGGGGTATTTGGCCCTTGGTGTGAGTTTAGGACTTGCGGGAGGGGGGGGGGGTTGCGGGTGCACTTAACCCCTTCACGATCGTAGCAGTTAATACCGCTACGGTCATGAAGGGGTTAAGCCCTCCCGCTACCCCACCCCCCCCCCCCCCCCCGCAAGCCCTCCCCAACCATCGTTGGGGCGAATACCCCATTCACCCACCCTCCCGCTACCCACAATAAAAAAATACACACACACAGCAGCCGCCAAAAAATAAATAAATAAATGACAATAAATACATTGGAAATACATTTTTATTGATAGTGTAGATGTGCAGGGGGTCTCCGGAGCTGAACCGCGGTGGTTTTAGGTCTGGGGACCCCGTGCCCCCCGAGATACAGGCCCCTTTAGGGGGTGCCGGTAGCCCTCTGCTTGGTTTAAAGGTCCCGATCACGTGATCGCGGCCTGTAAACCAAGCAGAGCAGAGGGATACCGGCACCCCCTAAAGGGGCCTGTATCTCGGGGGGCACGGGGTCCCCAGACCTAAAACCACCGCGGTTCAGCTCCGGAGACCCCCTGCACATGTACACTATCAATAAAAATGTATTTCAAATGTATTTATTGTCATTTATTTATATTTATTTATTAATTGTGCTGCTGCTGCTGCAAGTCGTAAACTCACACCAAGGGCCAAACACCCCCCTCAACCCCAATAAAAAAAATTCACGCACAGCAGCCCCACAATTAATAAATAAATCTAAATAAATAAATAAAATCTATGTAAAACCCCCTCCCCCTATTCTCGCTTTTAAAACGCCCTGCCTTCTCTCTAATCTATGTAAAAAAAACCTCCCCCTATCCCCCTATCCCCCTATTGTGTGTGTGCGTTAAGCTTCCCTGCAAGCTATGTAAAAAAAACCTCCCCCTATTGTGTGTGTGTTTAAATCTGGCTGGCCTGTGTTTCTGAGTGCTGAGTGCTCTGCGTTTAACCAAGCAGAGCAGAGGGATACCGGCACCCCCTAAAGGGGCCTGTATCTCGGGGGGCACGGGGTCCCCAGACCTGAAACCTGTGCGCTTCAGCTCCGGAGACCCCCTGCACATGTACACTATCAATAAAAATGTATTTCAAATGTATTTATTGTCATTTATTTATTTATTTATTTATATTTATTTATTAATTGTGCTGCTGCTGCTGCAAGTCGTAAACTCACACCAAGGGCCAAACACCCCCCTCACCCCCAATAAAAAAAATTCACGCACAGCAGCCCCACAATTAATAAATAAATCTAAATAAATAAATAAATAAATAAAGACATGAAGAGAAATAAATACTGTATATACTGTACAGTATATACACTGTATATATATATATATATATATATATATATATATATATATATATATATATATATATATATACAGTATACATATATACACTGTGTATATATACTGTATATATATATATATATATATATATATATATATATATATATATATATATATATATATATACATACTGTATGTGAGTGAAAAGAGAAAAAAGTAACCCGTATGGGAGCACTCAGGTATGCAATTGATATATTTGTTTATTTATTTGACACAGTGCAAAAAGGGATGAATAAACAGTACATGATTTAAAAACACTTAAAAAAGAGGCATGGACCCTTAAACACTAATGAACAGCACTAGGGAACGACACACACTGTCAACCCTAAACATGAAAAGGATAGTGACTCAAAAAACACTAGGGAGAATCAAAGTGAATCACAATACAGTAGGTTACTGGGTTTAAAGGCACCTACAGTATACAACGCTAAGGATAATGCACACTACAATACCAAAAAGTATTTTAACCAAGCAAGTAAACCAAAATCAATATATACTGTAAGTAACAACCAGAAAAGACAATTTAAAACCAAACTAACCCTTACAATACCAAGGATTACATCTATCTAATTGTAAAAAACCTTATACAGTACATTATACACAGCATTGTTTAAAAACCCCTTCCCCCCTAATGTTTGTGTTAAGCAGATTACACTGAAGGGAGAGAGATATAAAGGCCTAAAGCCCCTTCCCCCCCTAATGTTTCTGTTAAATAGATTACACTGAAGGGAGAGAGATATAAAGGCCTAAAGCCCCTTCCCCCCTAATGTTTCTGTTAAACAGATTACAGTACATTGAAGGGAGAGAGATTTTACAGAAACACACATTAGGGGGGAGGGGGCTTTAAACAGATTACAGTACATTGAAGGGAGAGAGATGTTTCTGTTACCAGTAAATCTCCCTCCCTGCATTGCTAACCACCCTCACCCCCTACCCACATACCGTTAACCCCCCCCCCCATCCTGGCCATGGCCCCTCCGCTTCTGCAAAACAGACACAAAAATTAAAACATACAAAGTAATGTCCCCTAACCCCTTAATCACCATAGCGGTTATTAACCGCTACAGTCATGAAGGGGTTAACCCACCCTCACCCACCCACCACTCGGGATGCCTACATACCCTCCCACACTAACCCCCCCCCCACCCGTGAGGCCTAACCACCCAATCAGTTCCCACAAGGGAGGCCTACCCACATACCGTTGGGGAAACACCCCACCCCCACCCCAGTACCCACAATAAAAACAGTACAATCACCCACAATAAACAGCATTCTATTTATTAAATACATTACCCACCCCCTGTGCCCCCCCCCCCCCATAAATACAAGATTTATTCTTTTACATTCAGGGTCCATAACGCAGCCCCACGCTAGTCCCCGGTGGGCTGGCAGGGCACCTGGACAGACCTACAGTTTACCAGCAGCATTCCACAGGTTCTGGAGGCCTGCTGGTGGATCCTGCCAGCACCATGGCGCCCAGGTGGTCTCCTTGGGTCACCGTGAGCCTCAATTGGGTCCACACGGTAGGCCCAAGGATGTCTGGGAGCCCCGGGTCAAACCCACAGGTGTCTGCGGGGCCTCGGGTGGTTCCCATGGGGGTCTGGGGAACTCACGGGTGCTCACTACGGGTCCGCGGTGCCCCCACAGAAGTGGGACCACACATCATCATCCCCGCACCTACGGCTCGGAGGTGCCCCCACAGAAGTGGGACCACACATCGTCATGCCCGCAGACTACGGGTCCGCGGTGCCCCCACAGAAGTGGGACCACACATCATCATCCCCGCATGTGTCACCCGTGGAACCACCAGCCTGCTACCCTTTAGGATACCCGAGGATTCCCCGCGGGTGGTCTCCAGAGGTCCCACGCAAAACCACGGAAGTAACCCTGAATGTAAAAAAAATAAACCTGGCCAATACATTCAATACATACACCCTCCCCCCCAACACCTACAGTACAATAATGTGCAAAATAACTATTATCCAGATATGGATAATAGATTAATTGCCCATTATTAAAAACATTAACTAGCATATACAAATAAATAAAGTACTACTGACCTCATCAATACGAAGTGTCCGATGCCAGCGCCTTCCTTCTCTTGCCCACACAAAACATAGCCAAAACCAAGCCAATACATTGCAATTACATTCAGATATCAATTAACCCCTTAAACACCTTATCGGATAATAACCGCAAAGGGGTTAAGCCACACAGGCACGATACCCACCCTTCACCCATGAATTTGTACTGTGGCTTCATCATGCAACTATATATATATATACTGTATATATATACATACAGAGAGACAGAGAGAAAGAGAGAGAGAGAGATATATACAGTATATATATATACACACGTTATATACACACCCATGATAAACCAAATATACAGTACAAATAAATGTAGAAGGGTTATCAAAACCATACTGTTCTACAACCAAACACTTCTCCATACAGATACTACATTAAAATCAATTTCCTTTAAAAATCCTAACTGATCTCACAATCTACTGTACTGTATATGATCACAAACCAATGAAAAAAGTCACATTCCAAAATGCATAAAATCTATGCACCATACTGTATACATTCTGCAAATTAATCAACGTAAACAAAAATCAATTAGCAATCATTATTTAGATCTCTAAACATTTCACACTCAATCATGAACAATGAAACCATTAACAGATTCACGCCTAGAGCAGAACAATTAAGCCTTTGAAAAAATATAAGTACCGACAAAAATACAACCTTTCCAAACCAAGCCTACAGTACCTACAGTATCCCTGACCTTCCTCAAACACACAATACAATACCAAGGAATAATACATCTATCTAATTTTAAAATACTTTAAACTCACAAAATAATTAAAAACACATCTAATCCAGCTTTTAAAACATCATCATTTCTTACCCTGAATGTATACTGTACTGTATATCTCTCTAGACATATATATTGTACATACATACATACAGTGGCAAGAAATGATATACCACAAAAAAATAAAAATACACAGGTTAAAAAACCTTTTGAAAAAATTAACAAGTTAAATAAAATACATTTCTTTACTGTAGTTCACTTACCATTACTTGCCCCCACCGACTCCCGTTGCCCAGCTTACTCACGAACCAATCCACGATCAGGAACCCATAAAATAATAAACCATTGAAAATAATAAACATTAAACTAAAAATCCAAACCAATCCACGGGTCTTCTACTTGTAATACACCTTCATCTGTATTCTTCTTTCTTCTATCTCCTTCCGGGCGGGGCAGGGCGTGGTCTTCTTTCCATCATCGGCCACGCCCTTGTCTTTTTCCTTCTCCGGAGGTCCTTCCTCCGCGGCGTCTGGCTGCAAAATGAGACGACATAGGCTTTTAAAGGCCTATGACGTCACATTTTGCGTCATGGTTCCCACGGTCCTGATTGGACCGTGAAAACCATGTGTGTTGGCCGATAATAAAAAAATGATGACGTCACTTAAAGGGAATGAAAGCACAGCCAATCAGAATGGCTTTGCTTCAATTGCCTTTAAGATGACGTCATGAAAAGGCACATGGCCGTGCACACATGGTACTAGAGCCAATCAGAGCGTGGGAACTTTATGCCTACTCTGATTGGCTCTGGTATACCATGTGTCAGGGGCTTGGGGGAGAAAGGATGTGACGTCAATGAAAACCTGTCACGTGGTACGGTAGCCAATCAGAGCGTGGGAACTTTATCCTTATTGACGTCACATCCTTTCTCCCCCAAGCCCCTGACACATGGTATACCAGAGCCAATCAGAGCGTGGGAACTTTATCCCTACTCTGATTGGCTCTGGTATACCATGTGTCAGGGGCTTGGGGGAGAAAGGATGTGACGTCAATAAGGATAAAGTTCCCACGCTCTGATTGGCTACCGTACCACGTGACAGGTTTTCATTGACGTCACATCCTTTCTCCCCCAAGCCCCTGACACATGGTATACCAGAGCCAATCAGAGTAGGCATAAAGTTCCCACGCTCTGATTGGCTCTAGTACCATGTGTGCACGGCCATGTGCCTTTTCATGACGTCATCTTAAAGGCAATTGAAGCAAAGCCATTCTGATTGGCTGTGCTTTCATTCCCTTTAAGTGACGTCATCATTTTTTTATTATCGGCCAACACACATGGTTTTCACGGTCCAATCAGGACCGTGGGAACCATGACGCAAAATGTGACGTCATAGGCCTTTAAAAGCCTATGTCGTCTCATTTTGCAGCCAGACGCCGCGGAGGAAGGACCTCCGGAGAAGGAAAAAGACAAGGGCGTGGCCGATGATGGAAAGAAGACCACGCCCTGCCCCGCCCGGAAGGAGATAGAAGAAAGAAGAATACAGATGAAGGTGTATTACAAGTAGAAGACCCGTGGATTGGTTTGGATTTTTAGTTTAATGTTTATTATTTTCAATGGTTTATTATTTTATGGGTTCCTGATCGTGGATTGGTTCGTGAGTAAGCTGGGCAACGGGAGTCGGTGGGGGCAAGTAATGGTAAGTGAACTACAGTAAAGAAATGTATTTTATTTAACTTGTTAATTTTTTCAAAAGGTTTTTTAACCTGTGTATTTTTATTTTTTTGTGGTATATCATTTCTTGCCACTGTATGTATGTATGTACAATATATATGTCTAGAGAGATATACTGTACAGTATACATTCAGGGTAAGAAATGATGATGTTTTAAAAGCTGGATTAGATGTGTTTTTAATTATTTTGTGAGTTTAAAGTATTTTAAAATTAGATAGATGTATTATTCCTTGGTATTGTATTGTGTGTTTGAGGAAGGTCAGGGATACTGTAGGTACTGTAGGCTTGGTTTGGAAAGGTTGTATTTTTGTCGGTACTTATATTTTTTCAAAGGCTTAATTGTTCTGCTCTAGGCGTGAATCTGTTAATGGTTTCATTGTTCATGATTGAGTGTGAAATGTTTAGAGATCTAAATAATGATTGCTAATTGATTTTTGTTTACGTTGATTAATTTGCAGAATGTATACAGTATGGTGCATAGATTTTATGCATTTTGGAATGTGACTTTTTTCATTGGTTTGTGATCATATACAGTACAGTAGATTGTGAGATCAGTTAGGATTTTTAAAGGAAATTGATTTTAATGTAGTATCTGTATGGAGAAGTGTTTGGTTGTAGAACAGTATGGTTTTGATAACCCTTCTACATTTATTTGTACTGTATATTTGGTTTATCATGGGTGTGTATATAACGTGTGTATATATATATACTGTATATATCTCTCTCTCTCTCTTTCTCTCTGTCTCTCTGTATGTATATATATACAGTATATATATATATAGTTGCATGATGAAGCCACAGTACAAATTCATGGGTGAAGGGTGGGTATCGTGCCTGTGTGGCTTAACCCCTTAATTACCTTTGCGGTTATTATCCGATAAGGTGTTTAAGGGGTTAATTGATATCTGAATGTAATTGCAATGTATTGGCTTGGTTTTGGCTATGTTTTGTGTGGGCAAGAGAAGGAAGGCGCTGGCATCGGACACTTCGTATTGATGAGGTCAGTAGTACTTTATTTATTTGTATATGCTAGTTAATGTTTTTAATAATGGGCAATTAATCTATTATCCATATCTGGATAATAGTTATTTTGCACATTATTGTACTGTAGGTGTTGGGGGGGAGGGTGTATGTATTGAATGTATTGGCCAGGTTTATTTTTTTTACATTCAGGGTTACTTCCGTGGTTTTGCGTGGGACCTCTGGAGACCACCCGCGGGGAATCCTCGGGTATCCTAAAGGGTAGCAGGCTGGTGGTTCCACGGGTGACACATGCGGGGATGATGATGTGTGGTCCCACTTCTGTGGGGGCACCGCGGACCCGTAGTCTGCGGGCATGACGATGTGTGGTCCCACTTCTGTGGGGGCACCTCCGAGCCGTAGGTGCGGGGATGATGATGTGTGGTCCCACTTCTGTGGGGGCACCGCGGACCCGTAGTGAGCACCCGTGAGTTCCCCAGACCCCCATGGGAACCACCCGAGGCCCCGCAGACACCTGTGGGTTTGACCCGGGGCTCCCAGACATCCTTGGGCCTACCGTGTGGACCCAATTGAGGCTCACGGTGACCCAAGGAGACCACCTGGGCGCCATGGTGCTGGCAGGATCCACCAGCAGGCCTCCAGAACCTGTGGAATGCTGCTGGTAAACTGTAGGTCTGTCCAGGTGCCCTGCCAGCCCACCGGGGACTAGCGTGGGGCTGCGTTATGGACCCTGAATGTAAAAGAATAAATCTTGTATTTATGGGGGGGGGGGGCACAGGGGGTGGGTAATGTATTTAATAAATAGAATGCTGTTTATTGTGGGTGATTGTACTGTTTTTATTGTGGGTACTGGGGTGGGGGTGGGGTGTTTCCCCAACGGTATGTGGGTAGGCCTCCCTTGTGGGTAGTTAGTGGGTGAGGGTTGAGGGTGGTTAGGCCTCACGGGGTGGGGGGTTAGAGTGGGAGGGTATGTACAGTAGGCGTCCCAAGTGGTGGGTGAGGGCGGGTTAACCCCTTCATGACTGTAGCGGTTAATAACCGCTATGGTGATTAAGGGGTTAGGGGACATTACTTTGAAAGTGTTATTTTTTTTCTCTGTTTTACTGTACAGCAGCGGAGGTTGCCATGGGTAGTGGGTAGTGTATTGAATGTATTTATTGGTTATTATGCGTTAACCCCTTCATTACCTTAGCGGCTATACGCTATGCTAATGAAGCCTCGTCTCTGAACTTTTAATAATATTGTGCAGGAGCAGGGGGTCCCCTGAGATTAGATTTCTGTCTCAGGGAACCCCCTGCTCACTCTACAATATTATTAAAAAGACAGAAATGCTGCTTCTTTACCATAGCGCATAGCCGCTAAGCTAAAGAATGATTCTTTAATGATGTGTGTGTTTTATTCACAGTGTAGATGTTCTCCGGAGCTGAAGCGCACAGGTTTCAGGTCTGGGGACCCCGTGCCCCCCGAGATACAGGCCCCTTTAGGGGGTGCCGGTATCCCTCTGCTCTGCTTGGTTTACAGGCCGCGATCACGTGATCGGACCTTTAAACCAAGCAGAGGGCTACCGGCACCCCCTAAAGGGGCCTGTATCTCGGGGGGCACGGGGTCCCCAGACCTAAAACCTGTGCGGTTCAGCTCCAGAGACCCCCTGCACATCTACACTATCAATAAAAATGTATTTCCAATGTATTTATTGTCATTTATTTATTTATTTTTTGGCGGCTGCTGTGTGTGATTATTTTTTATTGTGTTTAGCGGGGGTGGGTGACGGGGTTTATAAATGTGAGTTTATAAATAAAATAAAGAATATTATTTATAGGGGCCTTAGAACAGAAGTTCCCACGCCAATTGCGCGCTCATTGCTCTTTTGTTACAATGTTGCTGGTCTTGCGGGTTTGCAGTCTGGCAGCAAAAAGCAGTTTGTACTGTAGTACTGTGTGTGAGATAAAGTAACCAGTTCTTTTATTGCTGAAGTCGCCACTAAAAACTTTTATTTACAAATACAGTACAAAAACCGTGCAACACACAACAACATTCAGTATCCTTTGTTTAAGTACAGCAGGTACTATAGGGTAAAACATGTACTGTACAGTACAGCACAACATTACAGTATGGTCTCACTGAAAGTCCTCCCCATTTTCCAGCCATGGCCGATGCCTTGCATGGCGCAAAACGCCATTAATGCAGTCTCTAACGCCTCTCATTACAGGATCTGTAACAGGGTAATAGCGCTGCATTTCTTCCACAATCTTTTTCCTTAAATTGGCAGGAAGGGCATTTTTTTGGCGATTCCCATCATAGTTCACTTTGAACACCCACTCGCAGTACAATGTGTAGGGAACATGGTGTTTAAATATGATCAAGGCATACTTGTGTGGTATACCAGCACTCCTCACCCTATACTTCTCCCTCAGCACCGGTGTCAGATCGCACAGGGAGATGTCGGGCACTGTTTGTATGCGAGCGGGTGTAGGAAGTCTTTTGGGAGCGGGTGTACTTGAGGCGATGGGCAATGGTAGGGTGTCTGGGAGGAAGCTTTCCTCCGGTAGTGGTCGCCGGGTTGTCTCCTGGCGTGGTCTAGATGGGGTTGTCATGTCCTCCTCAATAGCATAGTACACTGTATCTTCTGGTGGAGGGTGTGTGCTTGGTGATGGAAGGGGGTCGAAGGTACCATGCATCACATCCATGTCACCCCCCTGCTCCAGCATCGGGGAAACAGGGGCATTAACACCGAGCAAATAATGTATGCCCGCTATGTCTGCCTCTATCTTGTCCATCCGTTGATCCATCCGTTGCTCCATATGTAGCATCCGTTGATCCAGCCGTTGCTCCATATGTAGCACCGACTCCAGAAGCAGATCTAGCTTTGCCAGCACACTAGAATTCCCGGGGAGATCCACACTTAGCCCATTCAGGATCCGGTCCAACGAGCTGCTTGTGCATGGCATCTGGAGATCTGGGGGGATGGGTGCAACGGAGGATGAGATGGGGGTTCCCTGGAGAGAAGCGGCATCGATGGAGAGTGGAAGAGGTGACCTGGGGATGCCCGGTACAGGAGAAGCTGCAGCGTGGTGGAAGAGGGATGGAGAAGGTGACCGCTGGATTTCCGGGAGAGAAGCAGAGTCGTCCAAGAGCAAAGGAGACAGTGACCCGTTGATTTCAGAGGCAGCAGCATCTTCAGATGGAACCGGAGAAGATGGGGGTGGAGAAGCCGGGCTGAAGATTTCCGGGACAGCTACAGCAGAGTCGTCGAAGCATATGGGAGCAAGTGGTCTGCGGATTCGGTGAGTTGGCTGCCATGCGTCTTGCGAACCGAGCACAGTACCGTATTTCTTCTTCACATAATAAGGCTGACGTGTTTTAAAAGCCTTAGCCTTTGGGGTCAGCAGAAGGTTTTCTTTGTTGGCCTTAGCCTGTCGCTTTGCCTTTGGCTTGGGAACGGTAACTGCCTTTCTTTTTTTCAGTGTGGCAGGCACAGCAGAGGTGAGATGATTCTTTCGTCCATAGAACCGGGGATGCTCCATGTAAGCGGGAGACACAATGCAGTATCTGGACAATGCCTCAGATAAAGATCAGCAAGTGGTGGGCTATGCAACGTGTACAACCTTTTATGCATGGTGGCCAGGTACAGGTGTTGAAAGTGGGTGGTCTGTTATGTGAGTCATTAACATATAAATACACCATCCATTTTGTGGATTCACTGCACATTGAATACACATCGACTAAACATCGAATACACATTCTTGTGTTTGTATTTCTTTCTACAGTACTCGCAGCAATGCCTGTTAAGAAGATTTCAAAGGATCTCAGCATGAGAATGAAGGAGATGTACACGAGCGGACAACGAATTGCAGATATCCAGCGCTGGTTAACTGCTTCTGGCCTCGTTGTGCCATCAAGCACTGTGTGCTATCATGCACAAGGAAAAAACAGAGACCGCAAAAAGGCACCAAGGGTAACAAATGCGTAAGTATACTGTATTTATAAAACTTAACCAAAAAAAATATAGAAAACTGTAGTGTACATCTACAGTATACCGTATTTATATAGTATATTTATTATATTACAACAGTATATACTGTAGTGTACTGTATGTGTGGTCAATTTATATTTTTTGTGCAGCAGTATACACTTTTGGTATATTGCAATTCATCTGACAACGGAATATACAGTATATGATGTGTATTTATTATGATATAACAACAGTATACCGTATTTATATAGTATATTTATTATATTACAACAGTATATACTGTAGTGTACTGTATGTGTGGTCAATTTATATTTTTTGTGCAGCAGTATACACTTTTGGTATATTGCAATTCATCTGACAACGGAATATACAGTATATGATGTGTATTTATTATGATATAACAACAGTATACCGTATTTATATAGTATATTTATTATATTACAACAGTATATACTGTAGTGTACTGTATGTGTGGTCAATTTATATTTTTTGTGCAGCAGTATACACTTTTGGTATATTGCAATTCATCTGACAACGGAATATACAGTATATGATGTGTATTTATTATGATATAACAACAGTATACCGTATTTATATAGTATATTTATTATATTACAACAGTATATACTGTAGTGTACTGTATGTGTGGTCAATTTATATTTTTTGTGCAGCAGTATACACTTTTGGTATATTGCAATTCATCTGACAACGGAATATTTATATAGTATATTTATATTACAACAGTACTGTATACTGTATATTTTGTCTATTTATATTTATAGTACAGCAGTATACATTTTTTGTATATTTATATTTACTGTATATTACAACATTACATGTACAGTATACAGTATACATTTTATATTGCTGCATATTAATAACACAATATAATTTCTTTGCATTGTAGGGAGACTACTCTTCTGGTGGACAGAATAAGTGAGGAGAATGATGAGAGGAGCGCATTAAGGGTTAAAAACACTCTTCAGGAAAACCACAATCTGACTGTATCCGAGAGCAGCATAAAGAAGATGAGACGCAGAATTGGATGGAAATATGGACGTGTGAGGTTAGTAGTGGACAGTACAGGAGGTACTGTACTGTAAAGTAAAAATGTTGTTTTGCAAACTGTACTGCGCTGTGACGCTAACATTTTTTATTCATTGTCATTACAGAGCGTACCCCATGATACGGGACGCAAACAAAATCAAAAGAGTGCTCCAGGCCCAGGCATGGATCGACAGCGGTGAGACTTTCCAGGATTGCATCTTCACTGATGAGTCTACTGTGTCGCTGGAGAGATTTGCAAGATTTGCGTTCCACAAAAAAGGCCGCATAACTTTGAAGCCACGGCCAAAACACCCTGTGAAGCTGCATGTGTGGGGTGCCATCTCTAGGCGTGGACCGGGATGCATTGTCGTCTTTGAAGGTACAATTTCTCAAATATAATGCCGCCTAATGCACTGTACTTGACTAGTGTTGCCTTACCGTATGCACTGTACTGTACTATTGAGCACTTTTCTTTTCTTGCTATAGGAATCATGAATAAAGATTTCTTCCAAGACAACATTGTGCCCGTGATAGTGCGATACATCACACAAGACTTTCCCAATGGTCATCGCTTTTACCAGGACAATGATCCCAAGCACACCGCGTCGACGGCGCATATCCTTGAGCGCGGCATCAACTGGGTGAAGACGCCAGCGGAGTAAGTGTAGTAGACCGTGTCCCATTTATATGTTCCCCACTGTTTTTACTGTGTACTGTATCTCTTAAACTAATTGTCCTTTCTTTCCAATCACAGATCACCAGACTTCAATCCGATCGAAATGGTCTGGCATCAGCTGAAGGACCACATCCGTAAAGTGGCGAAACCCTCCAAGAAGGACGAGTTGTATACAGCCATAATGAGTTTTTGGAACGATGTACTCACCGAGGAACGATGCAATAAATATATAGACCATATTGCCACTGTGTTGCCCATTGTCATCGCGCGCAATGGACAAGCATCAGGAAAGTAGTACAGTGCTGTAGTATTGTACAGTAGGTACACTATGATACAGGTAAGTATGGCACAGATTTTAGCTTTCCCAATAGTCAGAGTTTACAGTAGTTCCAGTATACAGTACAGTAGACTAGTTTGACATACTACAGTAACTGCCTACTAACTGCTCCATTTTTTCTTTCCAGAGAAAGCTGCACCAGCCACCTACTGTACAGTAGGTCTACCATAATACAGTACGCACATACAGTACAGTACAGTAACTGAACAAAGTTTTTGTTTTCTTGTCGTTCCAGGAAAAAGGGTGCACCAGAGGGGAGGGGGGGCCTTGTGTTCGTCAAATCTGCTTGTGCAGTCAAATGTACAGTATATAAACAGCAGTAATGATGTACACAAAACCTCTCCTCTCTCAATGAACTACTGTACCGCAGACACAATGAGGATACTGTTACAGTATGAAGGGAAAAAGAACAGGATGGGTTATTTAACATTACAGTATACTGTGCAATATTTATACTGTATATTTATATATACTGTATTTTTATTCTAAAGGTATTCGAGAATGTACTCTACTAGATGAGGACCTGGTGACTTTCAACACTCTCAGACACACAGAAAGGATTATTTCACATCACTGTATATTTATCCTGTATATTTTCAGTAATTTAGAAGCAGTGGCTGTTCTGAACAGCCCAGGGCCAGTTTAACAAAACAATGGCTTGGATTGGATTAGCCAGACGATTGATGCTTGGCCAGGGAGGGATTAAAAACTCTAAGGGAGGGGGTGGGTGGTGTAGCTGTACTGTAGGATTGTACTGTGTCAGTATTTCCAACGCCAGGTCACCCTAATAATTGCATTAATAAACCCCCAAAGACAAGGCCCAAATATACTAGTACAGTATACAGTACTGTAAAGTATGTATTATTGTGTGTTGATGTTTTGAATTGCTGTTAACTTGAAATGTTTCACCATTGTATTGTACTGTATTTGTAAATAAAAGTATTTTGTGGCGACTTCAGCAATAAAAGAACTGGTTAATTTATCTCACATAAAGTACGTGAATACGACCGCAATCACCATTGTACAGTAAATGGGTGCATAGGATGGAACGACAGGTGCTAAAGGGGTATAAATATGATACTGTATTTATCAGTATTGATCAAAGAGAATTGATCAGAAGGATTCCCCTTATAAAGTATACAGCACTCTATTGTCATTCATACAGTACAGTATACTGTAGTAAAAGGTAGACAACACATGGTCTTGCAGTACAGTATACTGTATTACTAAAAATCTGTCAGGTTGACCAGAATCACTGCGGATATCGGAAAATAATACAATTTTATTAATTCTACGTACTGTATATAAGGGGAATCCTTCTGATCAACTCTCTTTGAACAACACTGATAAATACAGTAATTTATCTCACACTCAGTACTACAAACTGCTTTTTGCTTGCAATAAACTAACAAACAGGGAAGCGCTACTGTATACTGTATGAGTTAGGATCAGGCCCAGCAGCCACTTTATGTTGAAAACCACATATGAAATGAGCATAAATTTGCATGAATAATTACACAAAAATATATAAAATAAATAGCACAAGTCTCTGACAGAGAGAAATTGTCCAGGTGGTGTGGATACAGGTTAATGCCCCTGTCTGATACGACAGACTCGGGCAAGAATGGCCTGTGAGAGGTGAAAATCCAGAATGGTAGCTGGGATGGAAAGCGCTACCAACTGTGCAGGTATTGAAGTGTGTAGAAATGGGAAGGTGCCGTAGGCATCAAATGTGGAAAGCGCTCACCCAGACTTCATACACTGCGCTTTTTGCTTGCATACTGCAAAGCCGCAAGACCAGCAACATTGTAAAAAAAGAGCAAAAAAAAGAGCAATGAGCGCGAAATTGGCGTGGGAACTTCTGTTCTAGGGCCCCTAGAAATAATATTCTTTATTTTAGTTATAAACTCACATTTATATATAAAGTATATATTTATTTCTCTTCATGTACTGTATTTATTTAGATTTATTTATTAATTGTGGAGCTGCTGTGCGTGAGGGGCCATGGCCAGGATGGGGGGGGGGGGGGGGGGTAACGGTACAGTATGTGGGTAGGGGGTGAGGGTGGTTAGACCTCACAGTACATTATGCACATTGGGCCCCCCTCCTCCCCACATTTACATACTGTACTGTACACTACACGACATCAATGCAGGGAGGGTTTACCAATGCAGGGAGGGTTTACCAATGCAGGTAAGGCTTTAGGCCTTTATATCTCTCTCCCTTCAGTGTAATCTACTTAACAGAAACATTAGGGGGGGAAGGGGCTTTAGGCCTTTATATCTCTCTCCCTTCAGTGTAATCTGCTTAACACAAACATTAGGGGGGAAGGGGCTTTAGGCCTTTATATCTCTCTCCCTTCAGTGTAATCTACTTAACAGAAACATTAGGGGGGGAAGGGGCTTTAGGCCTTTATATCTCTCTCCCTTCAGTGTAATCTGCTTAACACAAACATTAGGGGGGAAGGGGTTTTTAAACAATGCTGTGTATAATGTACTGTATAAGGTTTTTTACAATTAGATAGATGTAATCCTTGGTATTGTAAGGGTTAGTTTGGTTTTAAATTGTCTTTTCTGGTTGTTACTTACAGTATATATTGATTTTGGTTTACTTGCTTGGTTAAAATACTTTTTGGTATTGTAGTGTGCATTATCCTTAGCGTTGTATACTGTAGGTGCCTTTAAACCCAGTAACCTACTGTATTGTGATTCACTTTGATTCTCCCTAGTGTTTTTTGAGTCACTATCCTTTTCATGTTTAGGGTTGACAGTGTGTGTCGTTCCCTAGTGCTGTTCATTAGTGTTTAAGGGTCCATGCCTCTTTTTTAAGTGTTTTTAAATCATGTACTGTTTATTCATCCCTTTTTGCACTGTGTCAAATAAATAAACAAATATATCAATTGCATACCTGAGTGCTCCCATACGGGTTACTTTTTTCTCTTTTCACTCACATACAGTATGTATATATATATATATATATATATATATATATATATATATATATATATATATATATATATATACAGTATATATACACAGTGTATATATGTATACTGTATATATATATATATATATATATATATATATATATATATATATATATATATATATATATATATATATATACAGTGTATATACTGTACAGTATATACAGTATTTATTTCTCTTCATGTCTTTATTTATTTATTTATTTATTTAGATTTATTTATTAATTGTGGGGCTGCTGTGCGTGAATTTTTTTTATTGGGGGTGAGGGGGGTGTTTGGCCCTTGGTGTGAGTTTACGACTTGCAGCAGCAGCAGCACAATTAATAAATAAATATAAATAAATAAATAAATAAATGACAATAAATACATTTGAAATACATTTTTATTGATAGTGTACATGTGCAGGGGGTCTCCGGAGCTGAAGCGCACAGGTTTCAGGTCTGGGGACCCCGTGCCCCCCGAGATACAGGCCCCTTTAGGGGGTGCCGGTATCCCTCTGCTCTGCTTGGTTAAACGCAGAGCACTCAGCACTCAGAAACACAGGCCAGCCAGATTTAAACACACACACAATAGGGGGAGGTTTTTTTTTACATAGCTTGCAGGGAAGCTTAACGCACACACACAATAGGGGGATAGGGGGATAGGGGGAGGTTTTTTTTACATAGATTAGAGAGAAGGCAGGGCGTTTTAAAAGCGAGAATAGGGGGAGGGGGTTTTACATAGATTTTATTTATTTATTTAGATTTATTTATTAATTGTGGGGCTGCTGTGCGTGAATTTTTTTTATTGGGGGTGAGGGGGGTGTTTGGCCCTTGGTGTGAGTTTACGACTTGCAGCAGCAGCAGCACAATTAATAAATAAATATAAATAAATAAATAAATAAATGACAATAAATACATTTGAAATACATTTTTATTGATAGTGTACATGTGCAGGGGGTCTCCGGAGCTGAAGCGCACAGGTTTCAGGTCTGGGGACCCCGTGCCCCCCGAGATACAGGCCCCTTTAGGGGGGTGCCGGTATCCCTCTGCTCTGCTTGGTTTACAGGCCGCGATCACGTGATCGGGACCTTTAAACGCAGAGCACTCAGCACTCAGAAACACAGGCCAGACAGATTTAAACACACACACAATAGGGGGAGGTTTTTTTTACATAGCTTGCAGGGAAGCTTAACGCACACACACAATAGGGGGATAGGGGGATAGGGGGAGGTTTTTTTTACATAGATTAGAGAGAAGGCAGGGCGTTTTAAAAGCGAGAATAGGGGGAGGGGGTTTTACATAGATTTTATTTATTTATTTATTTAGATTTATTTATTAATTGTGGGGCTGCTGTGCGTGAATTTTTTTTATTGGGGTTGAGGGGGGTGTTTGGCCCTTGGTGTGAGTTTACGACTTGCAGCAGCAGCAGCACAATTAATAAATAAATATAAATAAATAAATAAATAAATGACAATAAATACATTTGAAATACATTTTTATTGATAGTGTACATGTGCAGGGGGTCTCCGGAGCTGAACCGCGGTGGTTTTAGGTCTGGGGACCCCGTGCCCCCCGAGATACAGGCCCCTTTAGGGGGTGCCGGTATCCCTCTGCTCTGCTTGGTTTACAGGCCGCGATCACGTGATCGGGACCTTTTAAACCAAGCAGAGGGCTACTGGCACCCCCTAAAGGGGCCTGTATCTCGGGGGGCACGGGGTCCCCAGACCTAAAACCACCGCGGTTCAGCTCCGGAGACCCCCTGCACATCTACACTATCAATAAAAATGTATTTCCAATGTATTTATTGTCATTTATTTATTTATTTTTTGGCGGCTGCTGTGTGTGTGTATTTTTTTATTGTGGGTAGCGGGAGGGTGGGTGAATGGGGTATTCGCCCCAACGATGGTTGGGGAGGGCTTGCGGGGGGGGGGGGGGGGTGGGGTAGCGGGAGGGCTTAACCCCTTCATGACCGTAGCGGTATTAACTGCTACGATCGTGAAGGGGTTAAGTGCACCCGCAACCCCCCCCCCCCTCCCGCAAGTCCTAAACTCACACCAAGGGCCAAATACCCCCCTCACCCATCCCCACTACACACAATAAAGCGGGCACGGTGGGTTAACCCCTTCATTGCCTTAGCGGCTATCCGCTATGGTAATGACGCAGCATTTTCCGTATTTTTAATAATATTGATCAGGAGCAGGGGGGTTCCCTGAGCATTAATTTCTGGCTCAGGGAACCCCCTGCTCACTGTACAATATTATTAAAATACAGAAATGATGCTTCTTTACCATAGCGCATAGACGCTAAGGTAAAGAACGAGTGTTTATTTATACTGTATATTGTATGTGTTTTATTGATAGTGTACATGTGCAGGGGGTCTCCAGAGCAGAAGCGCACAGGTTTCAGGTCTGGGGACCCCGTGCCCCCCGAGATACAGGCCCCTTTAGGGGGTGCCGGTATCCCTCTGCTCTGCTTGGTTTACAGGCCGCGGTCACGTGATCGGGGCTTTTAACGCAGAGCTGGATACCGGCACCCCCTAAAGGGGCCTGTATCTCGGGGGGCACGGGGTCCCCAGACCTAAAACCACCGCGGTTCAGCTCCGGAGACCCCCCTGCACATCTACACTATCAATAAAAATGTATTTCAAATAATTTTTAATGTGTGGATGTTTGCGCAGAGAGAGAGCAGCGGATCTCTCTCTGCTGCAAACACATCTCGCCCCCGCCGCCCATACAGTACTGTAGTATCATTTATGTATGTGCATATACAGTACAGTACAGTACTGTATGTTAGGGCTTACAGGGGTTGTTGTTATACAGTATATATATATATATATATATATATATATATATATATACTGCATTACAATTCATTATAGGGGACGGCTTCACAGAGAATAGCTCGCAAGCGCCACCATGTGTATTTTGACGGCATTGCAGTATTGTAACCAGCCGGAATAAAAAGCTTAAATTCCTGCCGGAAAATAACGCAATGCACTCTGGCTGAAAAATATCAGAAACCTGAATACACCCGAGTATACCCGAATTCGCGGGACTAGCCGTGCTCGAATAAAGTGTGTCGCCAGTGTATACATCACAATATAATTCCTCAACCTGTGCTCCTGGATAGATCCTATTGGGGTCAGAGCCATAGGAGACGACGACACTGAGGGGATCCTTGTATATAATTTCAAGGTTGTAAACTGCTTATCATATTTCCCCTGTAAACTACACACCTCGGAGGGAGCGCCCGGGTTTTTCCCTGTTCTATCAAAAGAAATACACATGCTTTCATAGTTACATGCTTTGCCAACGTCTTTTCACCTTTTTTTTTTTATACGGTAATCCAAAATGCCACGAAACCTGGTGTATTGGTTTACAAATAAGTAATGTTGGGGAGTGCAAGGCACAGTGAAAGCTGTTCTGAAGAACTTGCAATCTAATTGTTGGGGAAAGATGTACCGTATTTCCTCGATTGTAAGATGCCTTCGATTGTAATACGCACCATCGATTTGGCTCTTACAAATTGAGGAAAATTACTTTTTCACTTACCATGTTTCAGGATAGGTCCCATGTCAGCGGAGGATGAAGCGGGCGGACGCGGCAGGATAGGTCCCACGTCTGCAGATGGTTGAAGATGGGCATCGGGTGGGTGTGTGGCAGCAGGACAGGTCTAAAGTCTGCAGGTGAATGAAGATAAGAAGACAGCGGGCGTTCGGTGGGGTGCGGCGGCAGGAGATCATAATAGCAGGAGAGCTGAGCAGGAGCAGAGAGGCATAAGGGATCGGCTTGGGAGGGGCACACTGTAACCGGAAGTCAGACACCGATCAACTTCCGGTGTTACAGTGTGTATCTCCCAAGCCATTCCCCTATGCCGCTCTGCTCCTGCTATTATCATCTATTAGCCGCCACCACCATCGCACACCCGCTGTCTTCTTATCTTCATTCACCTGCAGACTTGGGACCTGTCCTGCCGCTGCAATCCCACACGCTGTCCATCTTCAACCATCTGCAGACGTGGGACCTCTTCTGTCCCCGCCGCACACTTCGTCTTCCGCTGACATGGGACCTCTCCTGAAACATGTTAAGTGAAAAGAGGGGGTTAGTACTGTAGACACTTTTTTTAATACAGGTACATCGATTCTAAGACGCACTCCGATTTCAGACGTGAAAATCGAAAAAAAGGTGCGTCTTAGAATTGAGGAAATAGGGTAATTGATTCAGTGTTGCTCAAAGTGGATGTTCTGGCAGTTTTCAGCTGAAAACACCCCAAAATAATAAGATTCTCAATCATTTCCCATGAAAAACAGTTTGCAAATTAGGAATGTCCCATAAAGATCACTCCTCTTAAACAAGAGGGATAGGTAATGTAACAGAGATGTAGACATTTCCCAATTTAAAGCAACAGCCCCTCCCCAAAAAACCCCAGAATAAAGTCATAACACAAGGCCATAGTTCAGGATTTCAGTCACTAATGGGCCATTTGAATTGTGCCTCAAGAATCCTCCCAATAGGTAAGGCTGGGATGGCAGTGTCCTTCTAGGTTTTTGTTTTGTCAATATGGCTTAGGCGGCTTTGGGGCATCCCTCTGGCTTTTGTACTGTGGCAGATCAAGCTGGTTGGGTCCCTGGGCTCATTAATGTTGAATGTTGTGTATAATACAGCTGTGACCGGTTATCCTCTTCTACAGCTAGATCTGGTGAACAGTGGTAATTGGTTGATAAAGGAGGGGACAGTGGGGCAGATCAAGGCCTGGGTGATTTCTGATTCTAAATAAACTTGAAAGTTAGTATACGCTATTGATCTACAAGGAAAATACCAACAATTTAATGAGATGCTGGTTGCCCAGGCTCTGATAGGACACATCACAGTCATTATGAATCTTTAATGAAAATGTAAATGTTGGTTGAAAGGTTGAAGCAGAATGAATAACTAAATACTTCAATATCCTTGGATGTAACTAACCAAGGCAGGAAAACACGATATGAGTTATAGGCAGAATACTGTAATCATACAGTATGTAAAACTTCACTAGGCCAATCATTGAATCAAACTACCTGTCTACAAAGACCCGTACATCACAGTTATTGGATATGAGCTATTTTTTGCCAGCCAAATGCTGTGTTCTAAGTTGATTGCCTTTGCCAAATTAATCATATAATACCATGTGGCACTTGATGTATGCACTTGTTTTTTGTCAGCCATTAATAATGGAAGTATGTTTTCATTATTCCATTATAATACATGGGAAATGCCTGCATAAAAAGTGTTAAACATATACAGTATTAAAAGAACCACAAACTGTCAAACTGATGTGGTTGGTCTCTCTTTTTTCCTTTTTTTCATTATTATACCTAAAAATTATAGATCGGTTGTTAAACCAGAAAAAAAATCTTATTTTTATTTTATTTAATTATTACATGTTTTAAACTAATAATGTACACAGCTCAGTTGAACTTTCTCAAGATATATCTGTATATTGCTCCATCACAAAAATGGGTCTTAAACTTTTTTATCTGCAACCTCATCTCATTATCTCATCTTTAATCAGCAAAACGAATGAGAACACTAGCTCGTGAACTCTAAAGAGATTCACTTAATTGCACACCACAGAATGTATAAAATATAGCTTTTAATAAAGTGTAATCTTACAACATATATCAGTGAATGTGTGTTCAACAGTAATTAAGAAGTAATTGAGTGAGGCAATAGGCCAGAACCTCCCTACTATAATAACATAAGACAGAAGAAAATGACTGTCAGGTGGGGGAGGTATGAGGCTGAATAAGTATGTAGAGGTATAATAACCATCAAAACAGGAGACAGTATCAGCTATTACACCCAATAATAAGATGGGGAGGCCTAAACATGAAGCAAATAGATGGTGCAATAATGTAATTTGCCAATAAGGTGTATAGCTAATGTGTACAATAGTTGGTAATCAGCAGACTAAACACCTAGTGACGGAAGGTAGGTAGATATCTATATGTTTTAAGTTATGGTGGGTGAAAAAGGCAACAAGAAACCTCCACCGTATTGCATATAGCAAATAAAAAGATCACTTGTGAGCACATTCACATGCCTTAGGCAGGTCTGCAACCCTGCCTTTCACCATTATCCCCAGCATACAGAGCTTCCACTGCAGCAAGGGATTCTGGGACATGACATGCAAATGAGCACACAATGTGTCACCTTTAGTCTGAAAAACCATTGGTACATGTGAATGTCCTCACAAGTGATATTTTTATTTGCAATATGCAATACGGTGGAGGTTTCTTGTTGCCTTTTTCACCCACCATAACTTAAAACGTGATGGTAAACCCTACAGTCTTGAAAATGCAAAGCCAGCAGTACAACCAACTTCACACTGATGATACCCATTAAGGTTGAAACATGTCTGTGAATGGTTTCTCTTGGCTTTGCATCTGATTCCCATGCTGTGCTCTTAAAGCTGTGTTAACATCAAGCATTAGCTTATATGGGCTCCATGTAACAATGTTTTTACAGACAAAAGGTGACACATGGTGTGCTCATTTTCATGTCATTTCCCAGAGTCCCTTGCTGCAGTGGAAGCCCTGTATGCTGGGGATAATGGTGAAAGGCAGGGTTGCAGACCTACCTAAGACATGTGAATGTGCTCACAAGTGATCTTGTTAAATAGTTAGCAGACAATTACAAAATTCGACCCAAAAAACCACATATAACACATGAAATCAATTACTTTGGTAATACATGCTGTTGATTGGTATCGGTGGTGTTTTGCAGCTGTGTGGTAAGATGTTTTGATGCTGGGATATTCCCAGTATCCACTTCCTGAAGCGAGTTGTCTTTATCAAACCCTCGCGAGAATTGTGCATGAATCTCCACACATGCACACTGTGTTGTAGCTGTTGCGCCCGCCATCTTTGTTATGGTATTGACTTTTGCCATTAGTGATGTCATTTCCTATAGCAGATGAGTGAAGAGTCTCACGAGATTTGTCCCTTACTTCCCGCACATGTGCAATGCATATTGCTCTATTGCGGCGGCCATTTTTGAAAGGGTAAAATAGCCCTCAGCAGAATTCTGAGCTTAATTGGACAATAACGTAAGGGCAAGTCCTCGCGCATGGGCAATATATGTTAAGATGCCCAGACACTTCATTCAGAGTGTCACAGCAGAACAATGAGTCCACTTTAGATAGCAGTAACAGCATCCTTTATATCTTCGTAACACCATTAGATCACAATGCAACAACCACCTATTAAAGCATTTGTTTGGTGCATCTGTAATAGGAATTTCATCCTTAAAGATATCCTCATTGATTGGTTGGTATCCTAATCTTTTGTTGGTGGATACCCATACACATAGGGGGAGTAGTATCACATCTGGACAATAGGGTGGCATATATATATACAGTGTTCGACAATCATATACATTTACATGCCCGGGGCGAGAGGATTTAACCTCCGGGCGAGTAAATATTGGCCCAAGCAGCACGTGTTTGTTTTTTTAAATTTCCCTGCTCGCGCTGAAATTTTCCCTGCTCGCACTAAAAAAAAAAAAAAATCCCCCTACCTGACAGCTGATTGGCACGCGCTCCCAGGCTTTGTGGGCACGCGGGCAGGCTCTATATGAGCCGCCCCCAATGAGCGGCCATTTTTTTTTCTCCCATGGAGGACACAGTAAGTATTATCTGTGCCTTACCCCCTGTCCCCGGCGCTCCCACTGCCCGCAGTTATGGAAGTGGTAGCGGGGGTGTTCTCCTGTCCCTGGCGCTCCCCCCCGTGACAGTACCTCAGGTCCCCGCTTCCCCCCTGTCACCGCGTGACAGCCCGCGGGGCAGGAGATGGGAGCGGGGATGTCCCTCGGGTTCCCGCTTCCCCCTGTCACCGCATGACAGCCCGCGGGCCAGGAGATGGGAGGGGGGATGTTCCTCAGGTCCCCGCTTCCCTCTGATCCCCCACACGTGCCCCGTCTGTGTAGAGTGAGAGTGTGTGTGTGTGTGTGTATATGGGAGAGAAAGTGTGTGTGTGTGTGTGTGTGTGTGTGTGTGTGTGTGTGTGTGTATGGGAGAGTGTGTGTGTGTGTGTGTGTGTGTGTGTGTGTGTGTGTGTGTGTGTGTGTGTGTGTGTGTGTGTGTGTGTGTGTGTGTGTGTGTGTATGGGAGAGAGTGTGTGTGTTTATGGGAGTGTGTGCGTGTGTATATGGGAGTGCATGTGTATATTGGAGTGTGTGTGTATATGGGTGTGTGTGTGTGTGTGTGTATATGGGAGTGTGTGTGCATATGGGAGTGTGTGTGTATATGGGTGTGTGTGTGTGTGTATATGGGAGTGTGTGTGTGTGTATATGGGAGTCTGTGTGTATATGGGAGTGTGTATGTATATGGGAGTGTGTGTGTGTGTGTGTGTGTGTGTGTGTGTGTGTGTGTGTGTGTGTGTGTGTGTGTGTGTGAGTGTGTGTGTGTTTGGGAGTGTGTGTTTGGGAGTGTGTGTGTGTGTGTGTGTTTGTAAGTGTATGTGTGTGTGTGTGTTTGGGAGTGTGTGTGTGTGTGTTTGTTTGGGAGTGTGTGTGTGTGTGTGTGTATATGGGTGTGTGTGTGTATATGGGAATGTGTGTGTATATGGGTGTGTGTGTGTGTGTGTGTGCGTGCGTGCGTGCGTGTGTGTGTGTGTGTGTGTGTGTGTTTGTAAGGGAGTGTGTGTATGTGTATATGGGAGTGTGTGTGTGTGTGTGTGTGTGTGTGTGTGTGTGTGTGTGTGTGTGTGTGTGTGTGTGTGTGTGTGTGTGTGTGTGTGTGTGTGTGTGTATGTGTGTATATGGGTGTATGGGAGTGTGTGTATATGGGAGTATGGGAGTGTGTGTGTTTGGGAGTGTGTGTGTATTTGGGAGTGTGTGTGCATATTTGGGAGTGTGTGTGTATATTTGGGAGTGTGTGTGTGTGTGTGACACCAGTGGTACCCCCCAATCAGTCACCCCCCCACCTAGTCAGTCAAAGTTACCCAGTCAGTCACCATCTCCTCACCCAGTTCCCCCCCATAAGTCAGTCCCCCACCCATCAGTCAGTCCCCCCCCCCATCAGTCAGTCCCCCCCCTATCTCCTCTCTCTCTCCCTGTCTCTCCCCTCCCTGTCTCTCTCCCCTCCCTGTCTCTCTCCCCTCCCTGTCTCTCACCTCTACACTCTGTCTGTCTCTCTCCTCTACACTCTCTCTGTCTCTCTCTCCTACACTCTGCCTGTCTCTCTCGCCTACACTCTGTCTGTCTCTGTCCCCTACACTGTCTCTGTCCCCTACTCTCTCTCCCCTACACTCTCTCTGTCTCTCTCCCCCCACACTCTCTCTGTCTCTCTCCCCCACACTCTCTCTGTCTCTCTCCCCCACACTCTCTCTGTCTCTCCCCCACACTCTCTCTGTCTCTCTCCCCCACACTTTCTCTGTCTCTCTCCCCACACTCTCTCTGTCTCTCCCCTCCACACTCTCTCTGTCTCTCTCCCCACTCTCTCTCTGTCTCTCTCCCCCACTCTCTCTCTGTCTCCCTCCCCCACACTCTCTCTCTGTCTCACCCCCACACTCTATCTCTGTCTCTCTCCCCCACACTCTCTCTCTGTCTCTCTCCCCCACACTCTCTCTCTGTCTCTCTCCCCCACACTCTCTCTCTGTCTCTCTCCCCCACACTCTCTCTCTGTCTCTCTCCCCCACACTCTCTCTGTCTCTCTCCCCCACTCTCTCTCTGTCTCTCTCCCCCACTCTCTCTCTGTCTCCCTCCCCCACACTCTCTCTCTGTCTCACCCCCACACTCTCTCTGTCTCTCACCCCCACACTCTCTCTCTGTCTCTCTCCCCCACACTCTCTCTCTGTCTCTCTCCCCCACACTCTCTCTCTCTCTCTCCCCCCCCCCCCCACACTCTCTCTCTCTCTCCCCCACACTCTCTCTGTCTCTCTCCCCCACACTCTCTCTGTCTCTCACTCTGGATCTGGATATCTTATTTACCCTGTATATCTTAACTGCCCTATACTACACCGAAATAACTTATACTGCTTTCCTCCAGATCTGACTCAAGCTTCACACAGGAAACATCGGAACCCCCCCTAACCCAGAAGACAGGTAGGGAACACATCCCCTCAATGTATAACATTGCGGGAATGAGGGTATCTGGACATTGAGGGACTGCGGATCAGGTAAGATCCCAGGCGGGATTGCTGCTTTAGATATTGTGAAGCAGGGACATCCAGGCACTGGTTAAGGGGTTCAGGTCATTCACATCTGGCTTTTATTTCTAGATCCAACATACACACACACACACACACGGACTAATTGTAGTATAATGTAATACAATAAATACATTTCTGTCAAAAACTAATGTTGTTCTGACTAGGAATTTGTTAAATGTATTTTATTTATATATTTTATTTTAAAGTGGTGTTGGGGGCGGGACTAGGAGCGGGGTTGGGGGCAGGACTAGGTGGCGAGTAGATTATTTGGTGATCTGTCGAACACTGTATATGTATATATATATATATATATATATATATATATATATATACATATATATATATATATATATATATATATATATATTGTGATAAACGGCTTACTCCGGGGCTCTGCCGTCTGTCTGGGACTGATAGAACACGGTCTTTTAGGGTAGGTTAAATGATGAGACGTCACCTACTGTTCCTTTAAACAGGCTATGCCTGGTTTATTTAGTCCCAGGCACTGAGACTGCCACAGTGCAAACAGAAAACAAAGCCAAACAAAAAGCTGCTCATCTGAGCGATAACTTAAACTTAGATATTCCCTGACTCAGGGTTGGAAGTGGCTTGTCCACTTCCACCAACAAAATAAGTACCTTTGCAGTCTTAGACAAACGAACAGAATGATTGAACCTGTTTGGGGACGAGGCTTCTCCCCCCTCTGTAGTTCAGCAGCCTTCCAGCCTCCAGGCTCTTGGGGAGGGGGAGAGGAAACAGGAAACAGGTCTTATATACCTGATCTCTAATCAGCATGACAGGTGACAGAAAACAGGCAGCAGACAAACTGTGGAATGGAGTGCATGTACCACGAGGCTGCCCTGTTCAGCCTAGACAGGACAGAAACTGTTCAGTATCCTGGGAGCCCTGTATATGGAATTTATTACCATCCCCTGGTTTCTGTCACATATCCTCCCCCCCAGCTCAGACCTCGAGGGATGAGCGACCATGGATATTAGGGAGTTCATCCTTGACAACCCGTCGGCATTGCCATGTTTGTGCCCTGACCTGTGTTCCACAGAAAATTTAAAGGGTTGTAAGCTTAGGAACCACCTGGTCACTCTAGCATTCTTCTCCATGTTTTGAAACATCAGGTAAGGGGTGCATGATCTGTGACCAACCGGAATTTTCTCCCCAACAGATAATATTTGAGCGTCTCTACTGCCCACTTTATTGCGAGACACTCTTTCTCGACTATGGAGTAATTTTTCTCCTGGGGATTTAGTTTCCTACTTAAATAAAGGATGGGGTGCTCCTCCCCTTGAGACTCCTGGGAGAGTACCGCCCCCAGCCCTACCTCAGATGCGTCGGTTTGGACTACGAACTCTTTGGAGGTCAGGTGTGACCAACACTGGTTGGGCACAGAGAGCTTCTTTCAGGCTTCTAAAGGCCTGTTCGGTTTCGGGGGACCACTTTACCATTAGCGGTCCTCTTGCTTTTGTGAGGTCGGTTAGTGGGGTTGCCTTAGTTGCAAAATTAGGAATAAACCTTCTATAGTAGCCAATTAACCCCAAAAAGGTCCTTACTTGTTTTTTTGTAACTGGCCTTGGCCAATTTTGTATCGCCTCTACTTTGAGTGTTTGTGGTTTGAGTAACCCTCTACCAATAGAATACCCCAGATACTTGGCCTCCTCCAGACCAATAGTGCATTTAGCGGGGTTAGCAGTTAGTCCGGCAGACCGAACTGCGTCGAGCACAGCTTGGACCTTTGGAAGGTGGGACTGCCAATCTTCACTATGGATTACCACATCATCTAGGTAGGCGGCAGCATACCGAGCATGTGGTTTTAAAATTTTATCCATCATTTTTTGGAATGTGGCGGGAGCTCCATGTAAGCCAAAAGGCAGCACCTTATACTGAAAGAGGCCGTCTGGGGTTGAGAAGGCTGTTTTTTCTTTTGCCCTTTCTGTGAGGGGAACCTGCCAGTACCCTTTTGTTAGGTCTAGGGTTGTGAGATATCGGGCTTTGCCCAGTCTCTCTACAAGTTCATCCACCCTGGGCATAGGATAAGTATCAAATTTTGACACCGCGTTTAGTTTCCGGTAGTCATTACAAAACCTTGTTGTACCGTCTGGCTTTGGGACTAAAACTATAGGGCTGTTCCACCCACTTTGGGATTCTTCAATTACGCCTAGTTTTAGCATTTTTTTAACCTCTAAACTTATAGCCTCTCTCTTGGCCTTTGGGATTCAGAAACGGTTTAAGGTTAACTCGGACCCCCGGTTCAGAGACTAGGTCATGTTCAATTACGCTAGTTCTACCTGGCTGTGTAGAGAAGACTTCTTTGTTTCTTCTCACTAAATTCTGGACCTCTCGTTTCTGATGCACGGACAGGGTTTCAGCTATGCTAACCTCTGGGTCAGTTTCTTGTTCTCTGACGGACCTGGGGGTACTAGGGTTAACAAGACCTCTCTATCTTTCCAGGGCTTGAGTAGGTTTATATGGTAAATTTGCTCAGGTTTCCTCCTACCTGGCTGTCTTACCTTATAATTTACTTCTCCCACTCTTTCCAAGACCTCATATGGCCCATGCCATTTAGCAAGGAATTTACTCTCCACGGTGGGAACCAGAACTAGTACCCTATCACCTGGAAAAAAAGTTCTGACCCTAGCACCCTTATTATACGTATTCCTCTGTGCTTCTTGAGCTTTCTCCATGTGTTCCCTCACTATGGTAGGACTGCAGCAATGCGGTCCTGCATCTGGGCAACATGCTCTATTACACTTCTGTAAGGGGTAACCTCGTGTTCCCAAGTCTCTTTGGCTATATCCAGTAAGCCCCTTGGGTGTCGGCCATACAATAGTTCAAACGGGGAGAAGCCTGTGGATGATTGGGGAACTTCCCTAATGGCAAATAACAGGTATGGTAACAAACAATCCCAGTTTTTCCCATCCTTATCGACCGCCCGGCGTAACATGCTCTTTAAGGTTTTATTGAACCTTTCCACTAAACCATCTGTTTGTGGATGATAGACTGAGGTTCTGAGATGCTTGATTTTTAGGAGTTTACATAGCTCTTTTGTTACTTGGGACATAAATGGTGTTCCCTGGTCAGATAAGATCTCTTTAGGAATTCCGACCCGGGAAAACAGAACTACTAACTCTTTTGCTATGTTTTTAGCAGAGGTGCTATGTAGGGGAACTGCCTCCGGATATCGGGTGGCATAATCTAATATTACCAATATATGCTGATGTCCCCTAGCAGACTTTATTAGGGGTCCTACTAGATCCATAGCAATCCGGTCAAATGGTACCTCTATTATGGGAAGGGGTACCCATGGGCTGCGGTACGCTTTGAACGGGGCGGTGATCTGACATTCTGGGCATGAGGAGCAATAGTTTGTAATTTCTGCCAGAACCCCAGGCCAATAGAAGCTTCGGAGAACCTTTTCTTTTGTCTTTTCCACCCCTAGGTGTCCCCCCAATGGGTGACTATGTGCGAGGTGTAGTACTACGTTACGGAATGTCCGTGGTACCAACAATTGTTTAGTTGTAACGGATTTCCTTTTATCAACCCGATATACTAGGTCGTTCTCTACCTCGAAGTAGGGGTAAGCAAGTGACCTATCTGGTTGGCCAGGAGTACTATTCTGGTCCCGTATATTTCCCCTTGCTACCGGTAATGTGGGGTCCTCCCACTGGGCCTTCTTAAAACTCCCAGGACTGACCTCTAGGTCAGCGAGGGTCTTATCCGGTTCTGGGGTGGTAAGTGCCTGATCAACATATTGATTTGGGGTATTCCCTACCAAAGTAATCATGGGGAAGGGAATTTTACAGCACTCCTCCTTTTCCCCCTTCTTATTTGGGCCCTCGTCAACATCCATTTCTGAAATAGGGAAAGGATTTGTTTCTTCTAATACTTCGTTATGGTCCGCTATTGAACTCTGGGCGCTATTCTGAGCGGGGGACCACATTTTTAGAAAATGGGGAAAGTCGGTCCCTATTAACACATCATGTGCCAGTTTGGGTACAATACCCACCTTGAAATCTAAAGAACCAAACTCTGTTTCAAAAAAAACATCAACAGAGAAATATTCATGATTATCCCCATGTATACAACAAATTGCCACTCTTTGTGAACAGTTTACCTGTTTCTTCTTAATGGGCAACAGGTATTCGGACACTAGTGTGACCATGCTCCCAGAATCAAGAAGTGCCCGAACCCTCTTACCATTAACCTTTACAAATGCCCACAGATGGTTATTCAAGGGGTCCTCTGGGCTAGGGCCCATACATTGGGACCACAGCGAATAAGGTTCCACGCTATTGCATTGCATGGGTTCATCAGTTAGTGGGCAGATTTTTGCTGTGTGTCCCCTCTCATAACAATTTACACATTTAGGTACATAGTCTGTGTCCCACCTAGAGCCTTTTCCCGGCTCCCCATGTTGGCTATTGCCCTTAGTGTGCGAGCCACTGTTGCTGGTGCTGCGTGATCTTCAGCGCCCCTTAACCCCGGTACCCTTTTACCGTCTCTGGAAGAGTCCTGGAATCTCGGGTAGTGGGGTTGCTCCACGACTGTGGGTTGCGGGTGCTCTTCTGCTGCATTGTACCTTTCTACGAGGGCCACAAGCTCATCCGCATTGTGGGGGTCACTCCGACTGACCCAACGGCGTAAGGCAGAGGGAAGTTTCCTCAAGAACTGGTCCATGACCAACCGTTCCACGATGTGGCTTGCTGAGTTGATCTCGGGTTGTAGCCACTTCCGGGCGAGGTGGATGAGGTCATACATCTGGCTTCGGGTGGCTTTATCCATCATGAAGGACCATGCGTGAAACCTTTGGGCACGAACAGCCGTGGTTACGCCGAGGCGGGCGAGGATCTCGAACTTCAATTTTGCATAGACGTTAGCTTCGGCTGGCTCTAGATCAAAGTAAGCCTTCTGGGGTTCGCCGCTTAGGAAGGGTGCGATTAGACCAGCCCACTCAGCTTCTGGCCATCCCTCTCTCTGTGCCGTGCGTTCAAACGTGAGAAGATAGGCTTCCACATCATCCGAGGGTCCCATCTTCTGAAGGTAGTGGCTTGCCCTGGTCATTTTCGGGACTGGGGCTGCCTCTGCCAGTGGAAGGTTACTGATAGTCCCCCTCAGGATCTCGAGTTCCTGCTGCAAGCCCTGGGCGAACCGTTGTTGCTCCTCTCTCAGCAAGCGGTCTGTTTCTTGCCGGCTTGCATTAGTCTCTTGCTGCAGCCCCCATGTAAACCCACACACTGCAGACACACACACACACACACAAAACACACACAAAACACTCTGCACCCCTCCTCCACCCACAAAACACACACTGCAGCCCCCCCCCCACTGCACCTACAAAACGCACACTGCAGAGACACACAAATCAACAAAACAGACTCTGCCACTTCTACATCCACAAAACACACACCAGCAGCCCCCCCTCTTCACCCACTGCAGCCCCCTGTAAACCCACACACTGCAGACACACACCAACAAACCACTCTGCACCCCTCCTCCACCCACAAAACACACACTGAAGCCACACACACTGCAGCTCTCTCTACAAGAACAAAACACACACAGCAGAAATACACCAACAAGACTCTGCTACCCCCTCTATACCCACAAAACACACACCAACAGAAGACACACACAAATAAAACACTCTGCTGCCCCTTTATACCCACGAAACACACTCAACAGACACACAAACATTTCCCTTCACTCTCCTGTGCGGAGCTCTCTGCAGACAGGGTGGGAGAGGAGTCAGTGCCTTGCTGGTGGCTTCTGTCCAATCACCTCCCCTGTCTAAGTGCAAATTTCACTATTTGTGAATGAAACCTGAAAGCTGATTGGCTGAAAAACTTGGCAAACTGCCAAAAACTCCGGGCCATTACTGATTGGATAATGCCCGGAATTTTAACCAATCAGAGAGCAGGGATTTCAATAATGCCCTGAATTTACCATCTTTAGCCTATAATTAAGTAATAAGCCCCGAAGAACAGGGCATTACTGACCAATAATGCACTGGCTGGAAGAGTTGAAGGCCTGAGGCGAAGCCGAGGGACTTTAACCCAGCCAGGGCATTATTGGCCAGTAATGCCCTGTTCTGAGGGGATTATTACTATTATAGGCTAAATGTAGGCTTATTTATAAGAGACACTTTTGTATAGTTAAATAGATTTTTCTATTAAAATAAAATGGTAAATACATGAAACCACCTCTATATACGCTTACACTGCAGATATCTATATCCACACACTGCCGCCCCCTCTGTGTACACACACACACACACACACACACACAAGCTCAACACACAGAAACTACTGCTACACACACACACACACACACACACACACACACACACACACACACACACACACACACACACACGCACGCACGCACACACACACACACACACACACACACACACACAGCAGCTCTACACACACAAACACACACTGGAGCTCTAGACACACAACACAGCACCTCTACACACACACACAACACAACACCTCTACACACACATGCTACACCCATAAACCATAAACACTGCTGCTGACACTGACACACACACACACACACACACACACCGCAGTTCTACACACATAAACTCTGCTGCTACACACACATGCTACACCCATAAACACTGCTGCTGAAACTGACACACACACACACACACACACATACACACACACACACACACACATACACACTGGAGCTCTATACACACACACACACACACACACACACACAGTAGTTCTATACACACACACACACACACACATCAGCTCTACACACACACAAACTGCTACTACACATATAACAGCACAACACACACACACACACTGCAGCCACAATAAAAAATGCAGCCACTTACTAAACTTTGCACTCTCCCCCCCACCTCTACATGCACACACACAACACCTCTATACACAACACAGCACCTCTACACACACAACATACACACACAACACTGCACCTCTATACACAGCACCTCTACACACAACACAGCACCTCTACAGACAAACTGTTGCTACACACACATGCTACACCCATAAACACTGCTGCTGACACTGACACACACACACTGGTGCTCTATACACACACACAGCACCTCTACACAGATATACAACACAACAGCACACACTGCTACTGACACACTCACACACAAACTGCAGCCACAAAGAAACTGCAGACAGCCACTTACTTATTTGCAGACATCATCTCCTCCCCTCCCCACTCCCCACTCCCCCCCCCCCCCACCCAATTCAACTGAATCTGCTCAGAAAATCTCAGTCAGCTCAGGAGGGGGAGGAGTCAAACCGTGGCTGACCAATCCCGTGCCCTGTCTCAGATCTGTTACTTCAATCTAACCAATCCCCTGCCCTGTCTCAGCTGTTCTGTAAACTGATTGGCTGGAAATAAACAGATTGAAAACTGCCTTTGCAAGCTGCTAAAATTCCGGGCATTACAGATTGGATAATGCCCAGAATTTTAACCAATCAGAGAGCAGAGTTTTCAATAATGCCCTGAATGTTACTGCTTTAGCCTATAATAATAAATAGTCATGCCATAGAGATATGAAACCCAACAGTAGGGAGGGTGGAGAGGGTGAATGCAAGAAATGGGACCAACATGACAGAGAGCCTGCGACGGTCAGTATACACAGTGGGGCTAATACACTAATATCTGAAATATAATGATAATGATAATAACAGAGAACAGATATTCAAATAAATTGTGTATAAGTAAAGCCCTCATTCAAACCATTGGGGTGACGTGTTTTGAGTTTGTAAATCCACTCTGCTCGATACGAAGTAGCATCTGCTCAGTATTGCCACCCCCAGCTGGACATTTCAATTGATAAATGCCCATAAATGTTAAACATTTCACATCACCATCATGATGTTGTATGATGTGGCTGCCAACTGGGGTGTCAGTGGCATTAATTAATGGAATTAACATGCTCCAGTATGCGTCTGCGTAACTGCCTCGTGGTTTTCCCCACGTACCTCTTCCCACATTCATAAATCATAAAAAATCATGTAGACCCAATCCTAATTTTGTAAATAAAAAAGGATCCCCGGTATATTTAGAAATGTTGCAGATTTGAGATGTTGAAAAAGAGACTCTAACTTGTGAAGTCACAGTAACTGGCATTTCTAACGTCTCTAGTATTAGTTTCCTGTTATCCACATGTAAATCTGTTTCTCTGTAGTAACACCAGAGAGTACTGAATAAAGAAACTCCTGCATGCATCTGGGAATATGGACTTTTATTATCCATTAAATTAAAATTAGGCTCAGTAGACCTAATCATCTTCTTCACCATCCAGTCTTGAGACAACTATCTTGTCATGGTGTTGCATTCCAAAAATATCTACTTCCTTTTCTTATGGTCAATGCTTACTGTAGGTTGCTTTATGACAGCACAACATGGGTGTAGCCTCTTGTTGAAATTTAGATGTCAAGTTTTTGTGGCCTCTTGGAAACAATTTTGTTTAGCAGGAGTATTAATAAAAACAAATGCAGAATATTGTAGGTGTTTGATTTGTTGTATTTTTTTTAGAAAGTCAGTTATGCTTAAGCAGAAGTAAAACAATAATATATTACAGTATATCATTAAATAGCTAAATCCATGCCATAAATTACCATTGGCCATGTAGATTAATGGTGAACCTCTACAGTATGTGGCAGGCTAAACCCATAAGAGTTCTTGAATGCAAACTCTTCACAGCAGTCAACTTGCTAGAGTTAGCAGCGACTGCCATGAACCAGAGCTTACATAAGAACAATGAACTATACTTTTTCATACAAACCCCCGGAGGGGACTACATATTTATTTCAGCCTGTGAAAAAATAAACTGAACATTAACAAGGTGTATCATTGTATACTATTTTTGAACAGTAACAGTTTTAGAATGCAGTTTTAGTGGTCTGATTTACAGGATCCATACAATATCAAATGAATATAGGTGTGAGGTCTCTGTTGGCATTTTGATGACAACATATGTGGGGGTTACACATAGCAAGCCATGCCTAAACAAATCACAAGGGTGAGGTATCTGAAAAGCAATGAATTCATTTATTTTATTTTTTTTTAACAGGTCCTGCCAACATAAAGAGGGGTTTGTGATTGTGAGTTTAGCTGACTTCAGGACTAGGAGCACAAAGTGCAGACTGTCTCTATGAAAATTACAGCATTTTAGCTGTGGTCTGATTTTGGAGAAAATCCTGTAAAGTAGCCAAGGTAATATGCAAAGACCCGATCTCAGTAGATTTCACAACAAATAGTGATTATTGTTAAGAGTGCTCCAAATATACATATGAAACCATAAATATTTTTTATGGGCATTGTGGGATAAAATTAAGTTTCACAAGGTAACGGCTCCAGTAGCACAGGATACGCTCTGTCACTAGTAAGACTTTATTAGAATATATTATTTCCTCTAGATAGTAAACTCACAAACAGGGCCCCCGTTACCTCTTGTATCTGTTTGTGCTTGTTTGTCCCTATTTGGTAGGTCATTCTGTTTATGTAATATGCATAACTCTTTACCCCCATTGTACTGTGCTGCGGAATATGTTGGCGCTTTACAAATCAACGATAATAATAATTATTTGTTGCACAGATCTACTGCTTAATTTTTGCATATATTAATTGGTTACATTATTTGTTTCATTGTCTTTGATCTCAAAGCCACATGGTGCTATACAAAACAAATGAGAAATCAAAATGCCAGCAGAAATCTCTGGTCCATATCAATGAATTCAACTTCCAAATATCTAGGTCAGTGGTTCCCAACCTTTTTTTTTGTTAAGGAACTTCATGTGAAATTCTGAGGAACGCCAACCCTCTGTAATAGCGCTTCTGAGATCAGATACATGGTAAATTCTTCTGTATTTGGTAAAATTTTAAAATCACCTGAAAATTGTAATGAACCCTTTAGGGATGCCTGGGGAACCCAAGGGTTCCTAGGAACCCTAGTTGAAAAACACTGAGCTAGGTCCTTGAAATGTTACTGATGGTGGCAAATCTAATAAAATTATAACATAGCCACACAATGAGAAGGAGTATTGAGTTTCTCTAAAGCTTTTAGGAATAACTATCAATAACGTAAGTGTAGTCAGGTCCTCGGGCTCCCCTTCTTACCTCTGCGCTAGTGGGGAGCTGCCGGGGCGGCCGCGTCGCCGAGGGCTCCAGGAGGTATTGTTGCAGGGCGCCACCATGTTGCGCGTGGTTCGAGCATGCGCAGGAGAGTGAGAGTTGCGGCCACCCTTTCAGATGGTTCGCGCATGCGCAGGATAGAAGCACGTGAAGCGGGACCAATCAGGTGCAGGCGCTGAGCTGGGTCTACAATTCCCATGAGCCTCAGCAGGGTCACAGGGTACCAGGCAGCCAATAGGGCTTGAGAGTTGCTGGCAGAGAGAGGAAAGGGAAGCGTGCAGTGGAGACCAGGCTAGCTAGTGGGTCCTGGGAGAGCAAGGGGAGAGGAGGTGCATAGTGGAAGGGGTCAGTGACCCACTGCGTAGGCCAGGATATTCCCCTAGGCCCCAGTACAGGCCCTGAGACACCACAACTTGTGGTACTGCAGGGAACAGCCCTATAAAGGGACCTACCCACTTACTGATAGTAGCAGTCAGGAACACAGCATCTTCCTGAGCTACATCTGTAGTTTGGGATCAGACTACATTGCAGAGTCAAGACTCGTGAGAGATCTCCCTGACAGTGAGGGACTACTCGTGAGAGACAACGCTGGATCTGCGGATCCTTTTTGAAGTGTCAGCGACCGGGTGCTGCAGCGCCCTGCAGGTTATATAAGTGCACCAACACCGGTACCTGCAGGCGCTGATCCCGCCTTGGCGGTTGGTTCTTTGGGGACACTAGCGGTTAAGTGACCAAGGAACTGGTTCTTTACGCTGGACACGGTATGGGGGTATACACGTGGTGGGAGAGGGACACTTGCACCGTGCATGTAGCCTGAACTATTGGTATACAGTTATATCATTCATATATGTGTATATGCTAATCACCATTATATTTGCCATATACCAGTATGTGTGTATGCTCTCTAACGTTAGATCGTTCCTATATGTCTCTATCTTATACTATTAGTGAAAGCACTGTATGCCTGTCTGGATGTCCGGTGTCCCTAGGGGAAATCTCATTGGTCCCTTGGGCCGCCCGCCCCCGCACACCTCTCATTGGCCTGAGGTGGAGTGACGGGCCAAAACACAGACACACACAGACACACACACACAGTAGGGGGGGGGTTTATTTAGCGGTGCGCAAACTGTGGGGCGCGCCCCCTTGGGGGGGCGCACGATTATGTAGGGGGGGGCGCGAGCAGCTTGCAGGGAAACCTGGGGGCGGCCAGAGCTGTGCACGGGCGCTCCGTGCTGCTGCTTCTATGTCTGTGTCTTGCAGAGGGGGCGGGGCCTATGTCTGTGTTTTGCAGAGGGGGCGGGGCCAGAAGATCCGTGCTGCTGCTTCTATGTCTGTGTCTTGCAGAGAGGGCGGGACCAGAAGATCCGTGCTGCTGCTTCTATGTCTGTGTCTTGCAGAGGGGGCGGGGCCAGAAGCTCCGTGCTGCTGCTTCTATGTCTGTGTCTTGCAGAGGGGGCGGGGCCAGAAGATCCGTGCTGCTGCTTCTATGTCTGTGTCTTGCAGAGGGGGCGGGGCCAGAAGCTCCGTGCTGCTGCTTCTATGTCTGTGTCTTGCAGAGGGGGCGGGGCCAGAAGCTCTGTGCTGCTGCTTCTATGTCTGTGTCTTGCAGAGGGGGCGGGGCTTCTCTCTGCACACAGACAAGCCCTCCTTCTCTTCCTGTCTGCTTCCCGTTTTCAGCAGCATGGGGGGTTTGGGGGATCGGAGCATGTCGCCCCCCCCAGGTGAAATTGTGGACTGATTAAGTGTGTGTGTGTGTGTGTTGGTGGTGGTGGTGGGGGGGGGAGTGATTGAGTGTGTGTGTGGGGGGATTGAGTGTGTGTGGGGGGGGGTGGGGGGGATTGAGTGTGTGTGTGTGGGGGGGGATTGTGTGTGTGTGTGGGGGGGATTGTGTGTGTGTGTGGGGGGGGGGGGTTGAGTGTGGGGATTGTGTGATTGTGTGTGGGGGGGGGGATTGTGTGTGGGGGGGATTGGGGGGGGGGATTGTGTGTGTGTGTGTGGGGGGATTGTGTGTGTGTGTGTGGGGGGGGATTGAGTCCCCCCCTCCCTGCCCTTTGCCCCCCCTCCCTGCCCTTTTCCCCCCCCTGCCCTTTGCCCCCCTCCCTGCCCTTTGCCCCCCCCTCCCTGCCCTTTGCCCCCCCCTTCCACTCCATGCCCCCTGCCCTTCCACGCCCGGGCAACGCCGGGTATATCAGCTAGTGCCATATATATATATTGGGCTTAGAGACATATAGGAATGATCTAACGTTAGACTATATATATACAGTATATAGTAAAAGGTTACATATATTTAATACACAATACTGAAATAGTCCAGCACTCCCTAAATGGAAAAATTGAAATCCCTAGTATGCAACCAATAAGTAAATTTTAATGAAAATACAAATGAATCAAAAAACATGCAACGTCACAAATATAGAACATAAACATATAGGTATAATCACATACAACGTGTGTGAAGGAAGGATATACAAGGGTCAGATCTCAATTGTCAGAAAATTGTCAGAAAAGTCAGTCCACAGGGATGTGCTCAAATGCGCCTGCTGCTATCACCAGTGAAAGTTTTGAGCTACAAACTTTCACTGGTGATAGCAGCAGGCGCATTTGAGCACATCCCTGTGTACTGACTGGTTTGCATGTTGCTAATTTACTTTATTGATTATCTGAACGCTTAGACCTGCATTTACTCTGGTGTTGCTGGATACACTGTTCCTTTTTGCCTTTTTCTTCTGACAATTGAGATCTGACCCAGGTTTAGTGGAGGACTGTATTGTTAGTAGGTTCTGGGATAATGCATCTTTTGACTTAGACATTATATATCACAAGATTAGTGGAGTTTGTCCTTGTTTTTATTTTGGGCATTTACAGGTGCTTGTGGGTTTAGGGGCTAGGGAAGTACCCTTTGTCCCTCTGGGACATAGGGGAACGGGCCTGACGAAGGGTTAATTCCCAAAACGTTGCCCCCCTGCACTCCCCTTATATACCCACTTACCCCCCCCCTTTTTTGTGCTGTTTCGCCCCCACCCCGACACATACACTATACCCATTTTTTTTACAACTTGTCTCCCTTGTATATCCTTCCTTCACACACGTTATATGTGATTATACCTATATGTTTATGTTCTATATTTGTGACGTTGCATGTTTTTTGATTCATTTGTGTTTTCATTAAAACTTACTTATTGGTTGCATACTAGTGATTTCAATTTTTCCATTTAGGGAGTGCTGGACTATTTCAGTATTGTGTATTGTGTTTGAGAGGGGTTGGGTCTATATATCTACTCTCTATTGTGAGTGCTGTTTATAATTTTGTGTTATGTTACATATATTTGTGGGTTGTCATTATTAATCTTGTCCAGGGGAATCTCACATATCGGGGATCCTGGGCAAGTGGAGGCACTGCCAATTTACTTATTGTTGCCCCAGGCTCCCAGACTCCCACCGGAGGCTCAGATCTCGGTGAGCCAGCAGGTATATACAGCATCAGTAGACCTGTCTAGTCAGAAGGAAAGAGGGTTACATAAGAGTGGGGCAAAATAGACTTTTTTGAAGTGAAACTTTTTGGGGGCACCTACAGGGTTTTCATGGGAAAAAATGCATTGCCTTGTAACGAAAAACCGTAACAAAACTGATGTCACGCTACTAATGGGCACGTGCCCATTGCGCTTGCGCACAACAGCCCGCACGGAGGTTGTAGCCAGCACATGCGCAGAAAAAGAGCTTGCAGGCCCCAACACGCATGCGCCGTTCCACCGTTGTCCACCTCCAAGTATAGTCGCACTCCCCCCTCTTCCAGCACGCATGCTCACTAACGGCGGCAGGCCTCTGCGCATGGCCGTGGGCCTCTGTGCATTGCCGCGGGCCTCTGCGCAGGCTGCACCATGGACCATGGGCCTCAGCGCATGCACGCCACCAAAGAGAGGACTGATCGAAGGGGAGGAGAGGAGGCAGGAACACCGGGCAGGGAGAGAGTGAGAGAGCCGCGTCACCCGAGATCCCGGTGCTGAAACAGACACAACATCACACACAGACTCAAACACACAGTCACATAAACACACAGAGAGACATACACACAACCAGAGTCACACACACACAACCAGAGTCACACACACGCACAACAAAATCACACACACACACACGCACACGTAGAGTCACACATACACTCACCCAGTCACACACACAAAGAGTCACACACACAACCAGAGTCACAAACACACATGCACAACCAGAGTCACACCCACCCACACACATGCACAACCAGAGTCACACACACACGCAGTTGCACATGCAGTCAGTCACACAAACAGTCACACACATGCGGAGTCACACACACAGAGACTCACACACACACACAGAGTCACACACACGCAGAGTCACACACACGCAGTCACACAAACAGTCACACAAACATTCACACACACATTCACACACACATTCACACGCACAGTCACTCACACACAGAGACTCACACACAGAGACTCACACATACACACACACGAGGAATTCACAGTTAGGATAAATATATTAGTGCCGTGCACGTGCGTTCAAAGTCACACTTCTTTGTGTTTTGTCACTGAAATTATGTTTTGTTTTTAATTAAAAACATCACCATCACAAATACAATTTGTGTGACAAAAGACAAAGAAGTTTCACATAAAATGCGCGTGCTCGGCACACACACACTTTTTTTTTTTACACCAGCTGGTCATAGAAACAAAATTTAGCATTGCTTAAAACCTTAAAAATATGTTAGCACTCCAGTAGAGTTTTTATAAGCTGAAATTAAACAATTGTAGGTATATAATGTAAGCTAACTAGAGAAGTGTGAATGTCTTCAAATTTTCTATACAACATTTGTGTTCGTTTTTTCTTAAATGTCACATTGTTTAGAATGGTGCCAGAATTGTCACGCCAATTTGCCAATCTCGCAATTTTCACACATCTCTGCTTAGGACCAAAGAGAACTAGGGCATGCATGTTTATTTGGTTAAATATGCGTGGCTGGATTAATCAAATCAATGAAGTATAAGTATTTAACGATACACATTTTTAAACTTTTAATGCAATCAAATGTTTTGGAGCATTTTGAGATTTAAGCCTCTCTTTTATGATAAAACTGTTTGTATACTGTTGTTGGTACAGGTAGATGGCTGATCCAGACTTTACCCCCATATATTTTTTTGTTTGGCTACTTATGGCAGCATAATTAGTTTAAAGAAATACTGGAAAAGAACAAGAAATACTAGAAAATAATCTAATAAAGCAGACTCGAAGAAAATAGAAACATACAGTATTATGCAAAAAATACTGTAAGTGAACACTTTCCTTTTAGGGGATTTTTCTAAGGAAACTAATCGCATTGTTAAATTGCTTTACTTTATCTTGCCCGCTATATGGAGCTAAGCCTTTAAAAAGATATGGTGTGAAAACACTTGGTGGTAGATCCACAGAGATCCTTTAAATCTAGGCTACTGCATACCTGTAGGTAACCTCTGTTAGCTTCCCTGAGTTTAACGAATATCCACAAAGATAAATATATGCAAAACCAACGTCTGTTAGTGATCACATTAGTATAGGCTTAATCACATGTGAAGTTAGCACGGCCTTGTGTCTGCTTCAAATAGCATGGCGTTAAGCCTGTCTTACGCAAAGGTGACGTTACTCCCATCCAGACCCTGAATAAGCGTTTACTTAAAGTAATAAAGGAAAAGACAGAAGAGGTAAACAACCCTGTAATTAACAATACCATAGTTAAATCATTCAAACAAAAGAAGAGAGGACGTCAGAGAAATAGTTCAATTTTAATAACATACATAAAGCAACTTAAAAACTTACAGTTAAGTTCTGTCACTTGATGAAACACATCCCTCACTCCGCCGATACTAGCACAGCGAGATCCGTAGAGTCCACCCCTCCTCCAACTAACCCGGAACACCATGCGGTTGTCAAACCGGAAGTGTACCAGGAGCAGACTGATAGGGAGGACTGATCCACACACTGGAACCGCTGCCTAGCTATAGCAGAACTCTCAATTATTTCTCTTTGGGGAGGTTCAAATGCCGAACTTATCCCACACTTTAAAGTAAATAACTTCTTGTGGGGACTGTATAATAAATTTTAACGCATTTCGCGCTATGTTGCGCTTCTTCAGGAGATACCTGAGCATGCTGGGATATGTCCCTTTTATAGGGTCAACATAAATTATTCAAGCTTACCCCATCATGGGGAAGACTCACAGCTCCCACCATTACTCACCATCCTTGACCCTGGCCAGGGATCAGAGAGGGAAACACTCACCCTCCTTACTCCAGGAGGAGCAGGGGGTGACACAACCTCACCCTCTCAAGGCTGAGAGGAACTCTCTCTCCCTCATCAGTCCCTCAGGAGCTCAGAGGAACTCCCCTAACTTTTGGCCCCTACAAAAATACTGGAAGATCCGGGCTCATGGACTGTACCCACCTACAAGGGGCTTTTCACAGGCGATGAGACACCACCTACCTTCCTTCACTTTCTGGGGAAGCAGAATAGGGAGGGGGGGTCAAGGGCCCACAGATTAACCTGCTAATGCCTGGATCTTAACAGGACTTACATAGCAGATACACTATGTGGGGAGAAACAGGTACAGCTGGACATACCCTGTTACATTAGTTTCATAGTGTGAGAAAGATTGTGGAATATAAGAAAAACAACTTATTTATACAAAGTTAGAACAAGTGAATGGTTTCTAGTACATTTTTTGGTACAAACTGGAACCCATCAAGGCTTTGTGCCCAGACTTTTCTAAGCATTGTTTATTTGTTGTCACGGAAGTGCTGCCCGCAGACCAGACCCGTCCCTGTACTGAGGTGGGACGTATAGTAACACACACCCGCAGCAGAGGGAGCGTGTCCGGAGTGTGTTAAAGGTGTTATCAGGCCAGTGAGTATAGGTGTAGAAACAGATACTTGCCGGATCCAGAACAGAAGTACCGTGGTAGATGCCGTGGCCGAGGGTCGGGCGAGAGTGGTCCAGAAAGTCGAGGTCCAAGCCAAAATCAAGGAGCAAAAGAGAGACAACGTATTGAGGAGCAAGCCGGGGTCCAGAGCCAGAGGAGTTGTAGTAAGCCGAGCCGGGTCAAAACCTGAGCAAAACAAACAAGCTCAAAGAGATCCACACTAGGTAAGCAAAGAGTATGCAGAGCAATGATTCCAGGGAGGAACTGGGGCAATAAAGGTGGGAGAGCCAATCTGAGAAGTAGGTGGAGCAGAGGTGTGCCTTGGAGCGCAAGCTGATAGGTTCACGCTGTAATCCTGAAGCGGCATCAGCTGTGAAGCAGGGGGGGCGTGGACATGGCTGGAGCAAGCGCCGGGGACGTGACGGAGCTGCCAGTGCAGTGAACAAATTACAGTGTCCCGGCCAACACGGCTCAAAACTTATTGTCATTTTTTGTTTCTGTTTAAGTGAATTTCAAAAGTGAAAGTAATTGTAATGAATGGGACATGGCAATGTGCCTTGACTTTTAGCACTAGGCGAAATTGTTGTGAGTTTTTGGATCGAAGCGTTTTCGCAGAACCAAAGAGAGTGAATTGACAACATTCGCCAACGCGCGCGAAAGATCGCACTTTCTCTGGTTACAGGAACAGCATGTCAGCATTCCTCAATAGACTCTGTGTAATGTACGTACATGCTGATCCTTGACCTTCTTGTCATCACTGAGACCAAAATCAATAAGGGAATATGACACTGATGGGACCATTTGCCAGTGCTAGTTCAAACAAACAGATGGGCTGCTGCATAAACACAATGACGCCAAACAAACCTGCATTTATTTAATTTCTCAGAGCATAAAAACATAGTCCATGAAATGGGCTTCTTTAAAAAGTGTTTTCTTTTAAACATTGGTGGAAAACTAGAACAGCTGCAGATACTGTGAAGTTTGCACTTTTTAGTGTGGAGAAATAATTAAAAGCTCTCTCGGTTGACCATTTCATTATTCATTGGATAAGCTGATGCAACCAAAAAAAAAACCCATCAATTTCCCTTCATAATGCAAACTTTGCTTTTATATTCTAGATACAGTATGTGATTTTCAGCCTTTAGAGAACTGTAGAACTCTGTATTATAACTGGGGGAAATGTGTTGCTACTTCCCAGAACCCTGTATTATACAGTAACTGGGGGAAATGTGTTGCTACTTCCCATAACCCTGTATTATACAGTAACTGGGGGAAATGTGTTGCTACTTCCCATAACCCTGTATTATACAGTAACTGGGGGAAATGTGTTGCTACTTCCCATAACCCTGTATTATACAGTAACTGGGGGAAATGTGTTGCTACTTCCCAGAACCCTGTATTATAACTGGGGGAAATGTATTGCTACTTCCCAGAACCCTGTATTATAACTGGGGGAAATGTATTGCTACTTCCCATAACCCTGTATTATAACTGGGGAAATGTATTGCTACTTCCCATAACCCTGTATTATAACTGGGGGAATGTATTGCTACTTCCCAGAACCCTGTATTATAACTGGGGAAATGTATTGCTACTTCCCAGAACCCTGTATTATAACTGGGGGAAATGTATTGCTACTTCCCAGAACCCTGTATTATATCTGGGGGAAATGTATGGCTACTTCCCAGAACCCTGTATTATAACTGGGGGAAATGTATTGCTACTTCCCAGAACCCTGTATTATAACTGGGGGAAATGTATTGCTACTTCCCAGAACCCTGTATTATAACTGGGAGGAATGTATTGCTACTTCCCAGAACCCTGTATTATATCTGGGGGAATGTATTGCTACTTCCCAGAACCCTGTATTATAATTGAGAGGAATGTATTGCTACTTCCCAGAACCCTGTATTATAACTGAGAGGAATGTATTGCTACTTCCCAGAACCCTGTATTATAACTGGGAGGAATGTATTGCTACTTCCCAGAACCCTGTATTATAACTGGGAGGAATGTATTGCTACTTCCAGAACCCTTTATTATAACTGGGAGGAATGTATTGCTACTTCCCAGAACTAGGGTGACCAGATTTCCAAAAGTAAAAACCAGGACACATTAAAAAAAAATATATATATATATTTATAAAACAAATGACATCACCACCTGCGCTTTGTCTCTTTTATGTCCATCCAAACCTCTCTGTCCCCATCCTCAAACACACCACATTCTCTCTCCCCATCCCTCCATTCTCGTTCCCCCATCACTCCATTTTCCTTCCCTCCCATCCCCCCATTCTTGTTCCATTCTTCCCATTCTCTGTGTTTCTCTCTCTCCCCATTCTCTGTGTGTCTCTCTCCCCCATTCTCTGTGTCTCTCTCTCCCCCATTCTCTTTGTCTCTCTCTCCCCCATTCTCTGTGTCTCTCTCTCCCCCAGTCTCTGTCTCTCTCTCCCCATGCTGTGTCACTCTCTCCCCCCATGCTGTCACTCTCTCTTTTCCCATGCTTTCACTCTCTCTCCCCATGCTGTCACTCTCTCTCCCCCCATGCTGTGTCCCTCTCTCTCCCCGCATGCTGTGTCATACTCTCTCTCCCCCCATGCTGTCTCTGTCTCTCCCTGTGCTGTCTCTGTCTCTCCCCATGCTGTCTCTGTCTCTCCCATGCTGTGTGTCTCTCTCTGTCTCTCCTCATGCTGTGTCACTCTCTCTCTCCTCATGCTGTGTCACTCTCTCTCTCCCCATGCCGTGACTCTCTCTCTCTCTCTCCATGCTGTCTTTTTCTCTCCCCGTGCTGTGTCTCTCTCTCTCTCCCCATGCTGTCTCTCTCTCTCCCCATGCTGTGTCACTCTCTCTCTCCCCATGCTGTGTGTCTCTCTCTGGTGCTCAGGCGGCTGCCATTACCTCTGCGCGCGCACCTCCCCTCGTTACGGAGCGCGCTCCGGACCAAGATAATTTATTCACTGCTATTGCAGTGAAGCCACGCCCTCCGCCCACGCGTTGGCTACAAGTTAACCCCAAAGCTTCCCACCTGGCTGCCTATCATAGGAACTAATCCAGGACAGCTCCTCATGCCCCTCCAGGCCTGCCTCCACTTCCTATTGGTCAGCCGCAGTATATAGTACCTGTCTTACCTCTTTCACATTGCTCGACATAGTATCTCTTTGTGGATGTCTATTCTGGCTCTCTCTTGTCTTCGCTTATTCAGGTTACGACTCGGCTTGGCGGACTACACTCTCTGGCACTCGACTCCGGCTCTCTCTTGACCTCACTGCTTCTCACGTCCCTCGATCTCAGCTTGGACCCCGACCTTCCGGATCTCTCCTCTCACTGACCTTGGCTTACGGCAATGAATACATCTCTTCTTGTACCGGTACCGGCAAGTATTGCTACAGCTATTTCCACCTGGCCTGGCAACACCAAAACACCACACTCCGGACACGCTCCTTCTGCTGCGGGTGCGTGCACATATACGTCCCCACAATTTATGACAAGATATAATATACACCAAATAACTGGGCTGAACTGAACGAGGCTTAGATATAATAAAGTATATTTATTCCTTAGATAGGTGTACACAACAAGATAGTACAATTAACAGACAAGAAGGTAACACTTACTTAGGAGTTGGAATGAAGAAGTAGTCAAATAGCAATTCTCCAGCAATCAGGTATCAATCAAGATGTAACAAGAAGACAAAGACTGTAGGGTTGACAACAGTTTAAATATCTTTGCAACCCTATTATTATCATTGAGTGCAGACTATTGGAGAACAATTATCTGCACCCAATCTCAAACGTGGCAACATTGTAAACCCATCCCCCTCACCGAGATGGCACATGCGTACTGGGACCCTGAGGGTCTAATTTCTGTAGCCCCACACCAAATCAGGGGTGCCGGGCAGTCAACCAGATGGGGTATCTGGAAGGATATTCTTTGTTTGTAGGTGTGAGTTATAGCACCTACAAACCACTCCAGCTTCACGCTTCTCCGCCCTCATGTAAAAAGTTAGAGTGGCTTAGTCTTTGATCAGGGGCCTGGTTCTTAGACATTGGGTCGCCCCCCTGACCATTTGCATTCCTTAGTGTGCAGGAATCTTCACAGGCTTTTGTCCCCGCTTTGAAATACAGTATGGTTTTTAATAGCCGGTCAATGGGAAACGGCCGCCATTGGTCTATGGGAAAAACTCACGAACCTTTGTGGTGGTCCATACTCCGTCGGATTGGTCGGAGAAGGTCGGGAATGGATCTGCGGTCATGCCGGAACAGTGAGTGCAGGCATCCCAAACCTCGGCCCTCTGGACCCTCCAGAACCGGAGATATGAGCATATGGTTTTCAGGGTTTCAGACTTAGCCATTTCCTCGTGCTGCTTCTTCCGCCGCCATTGAAACCTATGGCGTGACCCGCTCAGCCAGCACGACCCTTTCCGGGGGTCCTGGATTCTTGGACCCGGTGGTGGTCAAGTGATGGGAGGCCTAGGAGCTAGGGGCAAAAATAATTTTATTCCTGGGTGCCCTAGAACCTAAGATTCCCACGCCACTTGTCGTTGAACTTGGCCTAATTGTGATCAAACTCTTTTTCAGACAAAGTATCCGCTTTGCGGTTTTGCGGTTTGGATGGCTGCCAACCTATTCCTGGAGATCGCCGTCGAGGAATCTCCATTGAAGTCAATGGGCCCATTGACTTACAATGGGAAACCGCCGCTCCTCCTCTCGGACGCCACCTGCTGGTCTTCGAGGGAAACCGGTCCAAAACAGCTAGATCCGCCATTGAAATGAATGGAGCTCCAATGGCGGCCTATGGGACTCTGCAAAATTGTGCCTGAAAATGCGGGAAAATTAAACAAAGGGCTATAATCACTTTCTACCCATTAACCCTTGTCCTCCCGGATGGATCCCAGTGTGTGTGTGGTACACACACTTACATGGTGGAAATACATTACAACAGGGGAACATACATTTTCATGTTATAGCAAGGTGAAAACCACACTCCTGGACCGCAGTCCAGTTAACCCCTTGCCTCTCTGGTGAGGTCAGGGGGTGGCCATATGGGGTGCAACCCCTTTAATACCGGGCCAATCCCCCTCTCCCTCTACACTTTCCCTTCTTAATGGGTGACCTGTGGCCCACTTGCCCTCACAGGGAGTGGGACACTGCTGGCACCATTAATGTATTCAGTCTCAGAGGGATAGTCCTGACGTGAAAGTCCATCAGCATTGCAGTTTTCACTACCTTTCTTATGCTGGATGGTGAATTCAAACTCTTGCAGGGCCAAGCTCCACCTTAGCAACTTGGCATTCTCCCCTGATACCCTTTCCAGCCAACTCAGGGGATTGTGGTCTGTGATGACCGTGAAAGCCCTCCCATACAAGTAGGGTTGGAGCTTCTTGAGTGCCCACACAATGGCCAAGCAATCCTTCTCAATGGTGGCATATGCCACCTCCCTGGGGAGTAGTTTGCGGCTGAGGTACACCATAGGGTGCTCTCTGCCGTCTTTCCCCACCTGGCTCAACACAGCCCCATGCCATAGTACCATGTGACAGGCTTTCAATGACGTCACATCCGTTCTCCCCAGGCCTCTGTCACATGGTATACTAGAGCCAATCAGAGTAGGGATGGAGTTCCCACGCTCTGATTGGCTACCGTACCATGTGTAGATGGCCATGTTTCTTTTAATGACGTCATCTTAAAGGCAATTGATGCAAAGCCATTCTGATTGGCTGTGTTTTCATTGCCTTTAAGTGACGTCATCTTTTTTTTTTTTATTGGCCAAAACACATGGTTTTCACGGCCCAATCAGGACCGTGGGAACCATGACGAAAATGTGACGTCATAGGCCTTTAAAAGCCTATGCCGTCTCATTTTGAAGCCAGCAGCCGAGGAGGAAGGACCTCCGGAGAAGAAAGAAGACCAGGGCGTGGCCGAAGACGGGAAGAAGACCCCGGAAGAAGATAGAAGAAAGAAGAATACAGATGAAGATGGATTACAATTAGAAGACCCGTGGATTGATTTGGATTTTTAGTTTAATGTTTATTTTTTTATGGTTTTTTATTTTATGGGTTCCTGTGCCTGGTGGTTTGGTTCGTGAGTAAGCAGTTCAACTGGAGTTGGTTGGGTCAAGTAATGGTAAGTGAACTAAAGAAATGTATTTAATTGAACTTGTGAATTTTTTTTAATGCTTTTTTAACATGTGTATTTATTTTTTTGTGGTATATCATTTCTTGACACTGTATGTATGTATGTATGTCTAGAGAGATATATACATACAGGGTAAGAAATGATGTTGTTTTAAAAGCTTTATTTGATGTGTTTTAAATTAATTTGACTATGCTGCTATGCTTAAATGTGTGTTTAATGTATTTTAAAATTAGATAGATGTAATTGTTGATATTGTATGGTGTACTTGAGGTCAGGGTTAGCTGGTTTTCAATTTTGTATTCTTGTTGGTTCTTATATTTTTTCACAGGCTAAATTGTTATGTTAAAGGCTTGAATTAGTTAATTGTTTAATTGCTAGGGATGGAATGTAAATTGTTTAGGGATGTCATTAATGAATGCTAATTGATTTATATTTACTGGATTGGTTAAAATAGTATACTTGTTTGGAGGTATCTGTATTTTGCTTGCAATGTTATTGTTAACATTCATTTGCAGAATGTATATGGTGCTTAGATTGTATGCATCATATATACAATGTAAATGCAATGTGTTGATTGGCATTTGAAGTTTTTGATTGGCATTTGAGGTTTTTGATTGTAAGATCAGTTAGGATTATGAAAGGAAATTAATTTTATTGTAGTATGTCTTTATGGAGAAGTGTTATTTTGAGTACAGCATGTTTTTGATAAACCTTCTACATTTATTTGTATATTGGTTCATCGTGTGTGTGTATATATATATATATACAGTATATATATATATATATATATATATATATATATATATATATATATATATATATATATATATATATATAAATATACATATATATATTACATATAAATATACATATATATATATTACATATAAATATACATATATATATATATATTATATAAATATACATATATATTATATAAATATAAATAAATATATATATTTGCATGATGAAGCCAATGTACAAATTCATGGGTGAAAGGTGGGTATCGGGCTAGTGTGTCTTAACCCCTTAATTACCTTTGCGGTTATTTCCGATAAGGTGTTCAAGGGGTTAATTGATATCTGAATATAATTACAATAAATTGGCTTTGTATTGGCTATGTTTTTTGTGGGCAGGACAAGGATATTGCTGGTGACGGAGACTTCTTATTGATGAGGTCAGTAGTACTTTATTTATTTGAATATGCTAGTTAATGTTTTTAATAACGGGCAAATAATCTATTATCCCTATCTGGATAATAGTTATTTTGCACATTATTGTACTGTAGGTACTGGGGGGGGGGGTGTGTGTATGCATTGAATGTATAGGCCAGGTTTATTTTTTTTACATGCAGGGTTTGTTCCGTGGTTCTGCGTGAGACCTCTGGAGACCACCTGTGGTCTCCTCGGGTATCTCACAGGTATCAGGCTGGTGGTTCCACGGGTGACATATGCGGGGATGAAGCGGTGGTCCCACATCCGTGGGGGCACCGCGGACCCATAGTGAGCACTCGTGAGTTCCCAGACCCCCGTGGGAACCAACCGAGGCCCCGCAGACACCTGTGGGTCTGACCCGGGGCTCCCAGACATCCTTGGGCTTACCGTGGGGACCCAATTGTGGCCCACGGTGACCCAAGGAGACCACCTGGGGGCCATGGCGCTTGGCGGGACCCACCAACAGGCCTCCAGAACCTGTTTGAAACAAGCTACTTGTACCCTGTATATCTCTCAAGTGCCCCGCCAGCCCACCGGGGACTCGCGTGGGGCTGTGTTATAAACCCTGTTTGTAAAAGGATAAATCTTCTATTTATGGGGGGGCACAGCGGGTGGGTAATGTATTTAATAAATAGAATGAAGTTTATTGTGGGTCACTGTATTGTTTTAATTGTGGGTACTGGGGGTGGAGGTGGTTCCCCAACGGTATGTGGGTAGACCTCCCTTGTGGGTAGTGGGTGAGGGTGGTTAGGCCTCACGGGGTGGGGGGTTAGTGTGGGAGGGTATGTAGGCGTCCCGAGTGGTGGGTGAGGGTGGGTTGACTGTAGCGGTTAATAACCGCTATGGTGATTAAGGGGTTAGGGGACATTACTTTGAATGTTTTAATTTTTGTGTCTGTTTTGCAGCACGGGAGGGGGCATGAGCAGGATGAAGAGGAGGATGGCCTTCATTGTGGCAACCGGAAATGGGTAAGTGCTATATGTATTTCATGTATTTATAGTTGTTTATGTATTTTAAATACACAGGGGGTGTATGTTGTTTATTGCTATGTTTATTGGGGGCAATTGTCCCCAATAAACATGCTATTCTGCCTTAACCCTTCATTGCCTTAGCGGCTATACGCTATGGCAATGAAGCAGCATTTCTGTATTTTAATAATATTGTGCGGGAGCAGGGGGTCCCCTGAGCTGAACCGCATTGATTTGTGGCTCAGAGACCCCCTGCTCACAGTACACTATTATTAAAAATACATTCATGCTGCTTCGTTACCGTAGCACATAGCCGCAAAGGTAAGGAACGAGTGTTTATTGATATGTGTGTTTTACTGATAGTGTAGATGTGCAGAGGGTCTCCGGAGCTGAAGCGCTGTGGTTTTAGATCCGGGGACCCCCTGGTTCCCGAGATACAGGCCCCTTTATGGGGTGCCGGTATACCTCTGCTTTGTTTACATTCTGCGGTCACGTGATCGGGACCTTTAAATGTAGAGGGATACCGGCACCTCATAACGGGGTCTGTATCTCGGGAAGCAGGGGGTCCCCGGACCTGAAACCAATGCGGTTCAGCTCCGGAGACCCCCTGCACATGTACACTATCAGTAAAAATGTATTTTAAATAATTTTTAATGTGCCGATGTTTGCGCAGAGAGCAGCGGATCTCTCTCTGCTGCAGACACATCTCGCCAGGGGATGGCTTCTCAGCAGTTTCTCGTCAGGCAGCCGTCTCGCCACCGGTTACTAGCCATTTTATCAAATGGTGGTGGCGCATTCATTCGCCAGGGATTCGGCCCTTCCTGCATACAGCGAGGTTAACACGCCAAAAACCTGGCGAATTGAAACCCTGGCGAATGCAATTTTTCGGACCTTTCTGCATAGGCCCCTAAGTGAGATGTTGTTTTCTACTAGTATCTTTGGTGTCGAATGGTGCATACCAGGAGGTCTGAGCACTTCTGTGTTGTGTAGGGATAATCAACCCAGGTTTAAAGGGTACCTTTGTTCCTTAGTTGCAGCGCCTCCAGTCAGCGTGGATCCTCTGGATAGTAGGATGGTCCAGACTGACACCTTTCTTTAGCCCTATAACCCCATAACAGGGCAGGTCTGATACTGACAGGTCATCACAATCCAGCATGTGACCCAGCCAATACCTCCCCCAGGCTGACACTCCCTGGCTGTTGCTAGGCCCGCCCTTAGATACAGTTACTTCATCTAAGGCTGCAATAGCAAACAAGGCCTTCTGGAGGAATTAACCCATCCACTGTCTGTACCTAACAGGGCTTACACTGGTAGGGCCCAGGGAAATAAGTAGCGTACGGAGGCTAGGCTACAGAGCTTATATAGATATGTATATATATATATATATATATATATATGTAGCCCTTCTCTTCCCGGGGCCAATCGCAGATTGGGGCCCCCCCTCTGTACTAGGTTCTGGCTACGTGTATATGTGTGGTGCATACCTGCTGGCAACAGGAGGGCCTGAGACTCCCGCAATGGTATGGGGGATGACAGGACCAGGTTACTGGGGTGAATGCCTCCGTGTCATTTAATGGTGCAACGCCTCCATCTCTGGTAAGCCCCAAGGATGAGGGGTGGAATCCTTCCAGAGAGTCCCCCACTCAGGGACGAGAGATTCCAGTCTCACACAGTCTTTCTTAAAAGCAGAAGCAGCTCTTTATTATCACAGCAGCAGGAATAGCAGCAGGATCACAGTCAGGTACAGATTCTCTCTCTCCTCAAACTGCTCTCCCTCAGGATGGTATCTGTGTCCCTGCCACCACCCTAGGTCAAGGGCACCCAGGGTGGGGCTAGCACTTCCCTCACCCCCTAAACAGGGTGAGAGGAATTGGTCCACCTAGCTACTATACTTCTAGCAGCTCTACTCAAAAGCCGCAGAATCTCCTTCTCCAGCCGTGCACTCCATGCACTTCTTACTAGTCACACACTCTGCCAGAACTGACAGGACTGACTGTCTCACTAAATAGGCTGCCCTTTATGACTTTGGCAGGCCCCTCCCCTGTGTCTCTTGCCTTAGAGACAGGGTCAGGTGACCTACCTCCACCACTCAGAGCAGTGCTTGAAGTGGGGGAAACCCATGATAACTTCTGGCAGCCTGCCCTTACCAGGGCTTATACCAGAAGGAGGAAAGACATATAGCCCAATTTCTTACCAGGGCTACATATATATATATATATATATATATATATATATATATATATATATATATATATATATATATATATATATATATATATATATATTGTGACAGAAACCAGGGGATGGTAATAAATTCCATATATAGGGCTCCCAGGATACTGAACAGTTTCTATCCTGTTTGGCCTGGGAGTGCAGCCTTATAATACATGCACTCCATCCCACAGTTTGGCAAGCGCTGGAACTGAGGGATGAGAGATCCAGACCAGAGTTTTTCTGCTGCCTGATTTCTGTCACCTGTCATGCTAATTAGAAATCAGGTATGTAAGACTGATTTCCTGTTTGCTCTCCCCTCTCCCCAAGAGCCTGGAGGCTTGAAAGGCTGCTGAACTACAGAGGGGAGAAGCCTCTTCCCCAAACAGGTTCAATTATTCTATTCATTTGTCTAAGACTGGAAAAGTACTTTGTTTTGTTGTTGGAAGTGGAAAAGCACTTCCAACCCTGAGTCAGGGATATCTAAGTTAAGTTATCGCTCAGGTGAGCAGCTTTTTGTTTTTGATCTGTTTCTGTTGTATGCACTCTGGCAGTCTCAGTGCCTGGGACTGAATAAACCAGGCATAGGGCCTCATGCAGTAAGCGTCGATTAAGTGAAATCGGCAAGCTTACCGATTAGTCATGTTAATGGCGATTTTTCCTCTCCGTATGCAGTAAGTGCCGAATACATTCAAAATCAACCCGAAAACAAATCCGCCCACTCTCACGATGATTATCCGATCACACACAGGTGTATCGGCGTGCGTGGCGGGGTGCTGATAGGTTGCCCAATCACAAATCTTGCTGAATCAGGCGAAACAAGCATGTTTTGGATTGCGCGCCATATTTAAAGGCAACGTGTACTGCTAATCATTCTCTGTGTTGTTGGGAGTGAGAGAGAGAGAGACGCACAGAGCTGGCTGATTGAACATTTGCATATTGACGGAGAGACTTGTTGTGTATTGGGTGAGCTTTGTCCATTGTTGTTTTGTTTACATCTTTGTCTTGTTTTATATGTGGAAGTGTTTCGTGTGATTGGCTGTACATTAGTTGTCTGTTTTTTGTGAGTGCTGGAAGTATGCCCGCAAAGCATGGGAAGAGTGATGCTGGTGGGAGTGGGAGTGCTACTCGTGCGAGTACGCGTCGGAGTGAACGTACTGTTCAGGGGAGTGATGTTGCTGGTGCACCGAGTGGTGTTGCTGGGAGTGGGAGTGCTGGTGCTGGGAGTGGGAGTGCTGTTGCTGGGAGTGGGAGTGCTGTTGCTGTGAGTGGGAGTGCTGTTGCTGTGAGTGGGAGTGTTGTTGCTGGGAGTGGGAGTGCTGTTGCTGGGAGTGGGAGTGCTGGTGCTAGGAGTGGGAGTGCTGGTGCTAGGAGTGGGAGTGCTGGTGCTAGGAGTGGGAGTGCTGGTGCTAGGAGTGGGAGTGCTGGTGCTAGGAGTGGGAGTGCTGGTGCTGTGAGTGCTGCTGGTGGCGCAGTTGCTGATGGGGTGGATGGTGGTGGCGTGCTTGCTGGTGGGCAGCTTTTGGAGGCTCTTCCATTGGAAGAAGGAGAGTCCAGTCAGCACCAGCCAAGCTCTGACCCTAAACCTGCTCGGAAGAAACGTGTGGAGAAGCCACGTAATCCTCGCTTCAATGACCAGGAAAATACAGCTCTTGTCACTGGCATTCTGGAGCACTATGACAGTATATATGGACATTTACTAGGTAAGTGTACCTTTACATTTATTATTCAAATACATGTGATCCTAGGTCATCTGAGTTTTGTTCATATGCAAATATGGGTTCAGAATATCTTTCTATGTTAATTAGTCTGGAAACACAGCTTTTTATCATGCCTTACAAGGACAACTAAACACAGGCGGTCAATTTGCCATAACTGCATACAATATGAATGCAACCTTGCTTACATGTATAGGTTTAGTAGTGAATGCTCATGTGCTTCACATATTACACCTAAAACAGCATGTTTGCTATCTCTTGGAACAGCTAGCAGTGTAGGAAACTGGTGCTTCTATTATTAATCATTTACCTCATATATTTGATATGTTTTTCAAGGGCGGACAAGTTCAGCAAGCAGAAAAGAAATGTGGGACACAATAGTCATTGGTGTCAATGCGTGTGGGAATCATGTGAGGGACAAGCGGAATTGTCACAAGAGATTTGATGATATTAGGTCCAAATTGAAAAAGAAAATACAACACCAACGCGTGCATGCTACTGGCACTGGAGGTGGGCCCACACCACAACGTCTCATATTAAGTCCATTGGAGGAGCTGCTTCGGGCAAAATTACTTCCCGTCGTCGTGGAAGGCTTACCTGGTGACCGTGATATAGGAATTTACCCCTCACAATTTCCACCAGGTGAGAAATATTACTGTACTAGGCGTGTCGTTGCTTACAGTTATTTTGCATAGTTACACTGCTTTTTATACTGTCTTCACAATATAAGCATACCTGTATCTATATATGTATATGTCTGATTCTGTATATATATATATCTCAAAATAGACATATATGTTGTAGTCCTACTAAAAGCAGTAACTAATATAGCACGTGCCATTGCGTGCTCATTTACATGTGAATTCCCAAAATGCATTGCTGCAGTGGAAGCAATTGATGGTGGGCGAAGATGGGGAACAACAGGGTAGTACACATGTGTAACACATGTTAATCAGAAATTATTACTAGCTACAGGTACAGAACAGAAATATGTATAATATTATTGTGTATTTTATTTATTTTACTCCGACAAACATGACATTACTGCCTATTTTAAGCATGCATCAAATATATTGCATGCAACGGCCTACAAACATCACTTGCACTAACACATCTATAGTTGTTTATGAAAAGGTCCATTTTTTCTTTAAGTCATATACAGACAGCATAATGAGGCACACGTATCATATTTTATGTCATTGTTTTCATAACTTAAAAACTGCACACGACTATTTAGCTCATCTACCATTGTGTTAAAGCAGCTGCAATTAATATCTCATCACAGCATACACTTCAACAGAGGGGGTGGGGTTCAGCACACACACTAATTGCAGCCTCATTTTAGGGTCAACTTAGTTCACACCATTTTCACCTGTTTCAAGTAATTGAAAGGTGTGGCTGATTAGGCTTTTTGGGGAAGGGAATACCGTTCTTACAACCTGACTAGCACAACTGAAGTTAATCACACTCATTTGAAAGCTTAACTTTAGCTACTAAATGCCCCAACAACTCATTACTTATCAAAGCGTACGTCACACATTAGTTCACTCATATCTATAGTTGAACTACTACTATCAACGACACATTATCACACACTGCATGTGTTGTCTTGTTTAGTCACAGCCACATTCATGTGTGCCACATCTTATATTAATGTACCACACATATCCTCTACCAAAAACAACACTTTTTGCAATATGACCACCTTCATGATAACCATTCTGAATGGTCATCTCATGATAGTTATGTACATTATGACCCTGATATCACTACACAACATATGATTTTTATGTACAAATTTTATCTATTTATCCTCACGCATTACTGCAGGAACATAGTATGTTTTATGTTAGGGAACTCAAAAGTTCTAAGTACACAGGCATGTACATTGTTATTACAACTATTTATGTTCACTTTCACACACACATTTTGGGTTAAGGAAATGATGCTGTTAGGTACTCATAAATACAGAACATACAATAACTGTTTGTTCAATATTTACACATGTAAATGTAAAACTTATGTTATTGTTATATATAGTTGCCCCTGAAGGACATGTGTCACCTGAGACTGAACAAGTGTCTTCACCTGGGTCAGCCAGCTCAACACACCTAGAAGGTGAGTGTATCAGTTGGTGGCCATATAATATGTGCTCTTCTATATGTTATGTTGTCATGTTCATTATTTGTTTTGCACATCTTCTTTAAATAGGATTACTTAGTGTCAGTGAAAATGAAGTGTAAGGCAACTTGTATTGTGTTAGTGATGTTAACTATCATGTAGGAGTTGTGAGTTTACAGCAAGTTTTCATTCACTCATATTTCATACTGAGTCCAAACATTATTCTTAAGTCAAGGTAGTTTTTAATGTGAGGTTATAAAACGTATGGAAACATGTTAGTTGTTACTTATGACACAGTACAATTACATAGTAACACAGCAGAGATTAACATGCCATTTAATAATGTGTACATTTATTTGTAGAACATGATGAAGAGGATTTTGATGATGATGATGATGATGATGATGATGATGATGATGCCGCCGCCGCCGCCATAGACACACAAATACAAGCAAGTGACCATGAAGAGGTTCCAATTGAAACTGTTTTACCGCCAAAACGTCCTGCAAATACCACATATGATGCAATTGTAGCTTCTGAGGGAAAAATTGTGGAAGCAGAAAATCGTCGCCATTCTGACCTGATGACAGTGCTGGAAAGGATGATTGCACTGCAGGAAGAAACAGTTTCACAATTGGCACATCTCCACAGAGTCTTCATTGAAGTGCCTAAACAGTTGCAAAAAATCAACACCTCATTCGAAGCATTAGTTGTTCAGCAAACACAAGCTAATTACTGGAGAATGACTAATGTACCACAATTCAACACCTCACAGCCAGGATCTGTTCATGCAGGTCAGTTTTCACCACATTCATCTGATATTCATTCACCAGGCCCAAATGTTACCGGTCAAGTAGCAGACATTGCTGTGCAGGTTCCTGATGACATCCTACCGCTGCCATCTGTACAAATTCAGCAGCAGACACCTACAAAGGAGGCGACAAAAACAAAACAAGACACACATGAAACAGACCAACCATCACTTGTGCAGTGTCTACCAACTTGCTCACATGTGTCAGTGGGCACAAGCCCTGTCCGTGAACAGTCACTACCCAAAAGCCCTGTAGGTGAGTCACTGCCCAAAAGCCCTGTAGGTGAATCACTGCCCAAAAGCCCTGTAGGTGAGTCACTGGCCACAAGCCCTGTAGGTGAGTCACTGGCCACAAGCCCCGTAGGTGAACAGTCACTGCCCAAAAGCCCTGTAGGTGAGTCACTGGCCACAAGCCCTGCCCGTGAAGTGCCAGAGGCCACTCAAAGTGGCTCTGTTGTGCCTAAAGTTGGTGGCAAAAGAAAAAGGAAAATTCAAGAGACAACAAGCAGGCCTGTTACTCGCTCGCAAAAGGAACAAAAAAAATAAATGTTATAATTCAGAAAATATGTCTTTGGCCTTGTTTTGTTGACTTCAGATTATCTAATTACTATTGTATGTATGCTGAAGACTGTGTTGTTTCCAAACTTTCAAGTATGTTCTTGTACACGTGAAGTTTTGGAAATGTTAACACTCCTAATTAATGAATAGTGTTATAAATATTTATGTTTTAATCGTCTGTTCAGTAATGGTCCACCAGGAGCCAGTTGCTAAATTTAGAGAAGCTGCCATTGACTTTGCAGCAAAACATTGCATTTGGGTGTGTTAATTGATGTAATCATTGCATGTGCATATTATTTTCATGCAATTATAAAAGCACCTATTTAACTGCAAACATCTTTCTTGTACGTGTACAGCAGGATTTTGTGTTAAATATTACTTACCTTTGGTGGCCATTGTAATGTTGTCCTTTAATCATTTATGTGTTCTTGTTTCAAGAACATCTCTGAATTTATACTAAAATATATGTAGTATGTATTGATATATGCACACACACACACACAGACACACACTGTGTGTGTGTGTGTGTGTATATATATAGTACTATCTAAACTGGTATAGATGTATTTACAAAAAACATACACTTCATGCTTCCTTGTGAAAACACACTATTTTAATAATACAGGCCTAATGTTTGACAACTATACTAAGTGTGAGCCTCTAACATTATTGGGTGCAAACAAATGTTTATTACTTAATTCACTCATGTTTATCACCATTTAAATAGGTTTCATACAAGGCCTACTTACTGCCATCAATATGTTGTGTGTACTCCTGCAATATAAAAAAAAAAAAAAAAAGATACATTATATATATATATATATATATATATATATATATATATATATATATATATATATATATATACATATACATATATACACACACACACACACACACACACACACTATACATATAGTACAATATACACTATATATATATATATATTTTTATGAGAGAGATATATTTATATATATATAGATACACACGTATTTAAACTCATGCAGACAGGTAGTTAACCAGACTTTCAAATACACACAGAAATGTATGTGGGAAAAAAACATTTCATTTTGCAGTTGTGTGTATTTACTGATATGGCTGTCTAAGCACTATTTTCACACAGTGCTCTTTGTTATTTTTATAGAAAACTCAATGTTACTGAAATAAGTGTAGGAATGTTTTCACAAACGAGATAAAAAAATGATACATGTTTTTCCCACATTCGCCTATCACTAACCACAAAACTTAACCCAATTAAAAGGACACATCCAATTGGCGTTTGAAATAAGGAGTAAAAGTAGTTACTTTTGTTGACCTTGAAAACGAAACACAGGAATTTGTTAGCCATTGAGCAGAATCATTTTGATGAGCAAAGAAGACAGAACTGCACACATCTTTTGTGCTACTCTGACATGGCTGATGAATTCGTTAACAATATGAATCCCCTTTTAGGGTATAAGTACATGGTTTCAGAAGCAATTTTAAACAGTCGCGGACACAAAGCAAGCACACGCCAAATCTATGATTTGATTCGAGCTAAATATCCTTATTACCAAGACCGTAGGCATGCGCGGAATTTTAATTCCTCAATAAGATTCACTTTATCAACTAATGACTTTTTTGAACGTGTGCAGGATAAGCTAGAACACACCTATGGTTTCTGGAAGATTGCAAAGGAAAAGCATTTTACCCTGAAAGAGGGCACATATATTGTTGTGAAAGGCATATTTATTCCTAATGCCAATAGCAATGGATCCGCTACTACTGTTCCGTGTGAATCGATACCTGCTGCAATATCTGCACCCTCCATTCCTGAAACCCACATTGTACAACAACAAAAGTACTATGATTATGTACCAAGCCTTTCAGCTGAAAATGCATTGGAATGGGAACCAGAAGAAATGAACCTACCTCCCGACCAATTGTTTGAAGAAAGCAGTGGCGATTCCTATGAGCGCTTCATGGAGGAGATGTGTGTCATACTGGATTCAGCGGGTGGGTCAAGCGTGGATGAAAATGCCTTGCATTTCTGGAGCGACCAGTTGCAGCCAGACGAAGAGTTAATTCTAGAAGAATGGTAAATATAACAACCGTTATGCGTTGACTGTGCGTTTAAATGTTTTTTTTTTTTTGTTTTTTTTAACCACCATTTTCCCTTTCAATGCGTGGATACAGCGTAACATTGCAGACTGCATAACATGTAGCGATCACAAAGAAATTGTTGCCGAATACAATATAGTATAACCTGAAAGAGTAGTACACATTGCTGACGGAATAAATATACGTAATTTCCTATCCCTTTAACCATATTAGCAACATTTTAACATAACTCTAACACATACCTGTTTTGTTATCATGCAACATTTAAAAGCGGGTCCACCACGTATGACGTGGGACCCTTGTCATGGCCCAAGGCGTCCTTAAAAAGGATTACGGATGTAAGTCCCGCCCCCAAGCGACGTGCGCGCCTCAAAGCCTATTGGCTGTCATGTTTTGTTATAGTAACGGTAACTGCAGTGTGTCATGTGTGCGGCTCAGTGTTTGTAGGCGTCAACTGGGCGTTAGCTGAATGTTAATTGAGTGGGAGGAGTGTTAGCGTGCGTTTCACGCTGGTTTAACATGACGTCACACGTATTGCATTTGCGCATTGTGTTATCGGCCGTCCTTTCTGTCCAAACACGTCTGTTTAAAAAGAATACAGATGTACTCGTTTAGAACGAATGTAGTTTCGTATTCATTGTATTTGAAATAAAGATTTTATGTTTAATGGTATTTTCAAGATGTATTGAACGCACAACGTACGCTTTGTTTTGCGCATGCGCTAACAGTTAGTGCAGCCAAGCGTGAAGTGCGTGCGCACACTAAGATGTGCGCGCACATTTTTCAGTATACAGGCAACGTTCACATCATATACATAGTTATGCCTGCTACAAATTTAAAGAAACATTACATACTGATGTACACTTGTACTTCTAACATATAAGTGAGTGACGTGTGTATGTACACAATCATATAGAGCTGTGTAATGCGTTGTCACGGATACATATATAGTAAGGTGCCATATTTGACCATCATGTGTTTGCTGTATTTCAGAGATGTCGGGGAAGATACAATCGGATCAATGTATGATTTCAGAAGAGTCTACCTTTATATGAGATGATTGTGAGGAGGAGCCACCGACTACTATACTACATATGGAACTAATTTTATATTGCTTGCAGCGCTTATTAACAAACAATAAAAAATGTGATACCCTTATGCCTATATTGCATAAGCACTTAATTAACATAATGATGTTGCAAAATAGTGCCTCATGAATTTTTATTGAGTGTTCTTTAATGACTACTATCATTTTATGGCATGGTGTGTTTTATATATAACAACCATTCCCACTCTGCTAACACATTTGTGAATTCTATTGTGTAATGGAACGTATGACTGTCGAAACTATGTAACAATAATAATAATAATAATAATAATTATAATAATATGAGCATGTTCATGTATAGCGCTGCTAGTTGTACACAGCGCTTTACAGACACATTTTTCAGGCTGAGGTCCCTGGCCCGTGGAACTTACAATTTATTTTTTGCCGCCTGAGGCACAGGGAGATAAAGTGACTTGCCCAAGGTCACAAGGAGCCGACACCGGGAATTGAACCAGACTCCCCTGCTTCAAAATCTCAGTGCCAGTGTGTGTCTTTACTCACTGAGCCACTCCTTCTCCCAATGTAAAGGACACTTACAACCAACTAGCCATTTCTTGTTAAAAATCTCTTGTTACATGGGTATGTTGATAAAATGGTTTGGGACTGTAGCAAATAATGTTATTGGCCAGATGTTGTGGTCCCCTACAATGCATGATGTTCTGATTATGACATCAACATCATGTAATGAAGTACGTTTCTGTGTATATTTCATTAACCTAACTAACTATAGTTTACTGTGTTTATTAAACGTTCTAAAAATACATAGTATAGTCAATATGATGATATAAGCTACCATAATAAAGCTGGTGTTATCATTTGTCGGTGTTATACATGGATCCTACACAAATTGATACAGACACAAACAGTTGTCTTACAAAGTGTGTCTATGCTAATGTGCACGTGATTGACGTTACAATTGTGACAATACTTGATAATTATCATCATGATAATGATGAAGTGACGTGATTTATATTGCAAAAATATTACCAACATTGTCATATTGGTAAATTATAAATGCTAAATGACAGTAACATTAGTGACAAATTTGTCTTCTCTGTTAACAGTTTAACACTTGGTACATGTAGGACACATCCACACACGTGTGACTTATACATACACATGTCACAAATTTAAATTAATGTTGACTATTAATTCCTAGCATTACAAAACACCAACATTGCTAAATATAAGATGTAGTACGCATTGTTGTGATTGCAGGCATTCATGCATGGAGTTTTATGATCAGTCAATTTCATCCGTGATGAATGATCTCCCGTAAGTAAAGAAATAACTACAGTTATCCCCTTGTCTCCAAACACCTCTATATTACATTAATGGAATTTATAAGGAAACATACATAAAATGTGATGAAATGGGAGTAATCATTTTCTAATACAATGCACATGAAAGCTCAAGAGTAGCTAAATGCATATACATGATACAGAAAGTACATATATGTAACATTTGTGTTTAAACCAATATGTTGGGTTTTGACTTCAAATAATTATAGGAAGATTGATGTAGGCACATCTTATGAGAGATGTCAGCAAATATACATACCATGATCAGTCATACTGGAGATATACCTATAATGCAAAGGAACAATATATAAATTGCAAACATTGACATGCCATCTTCAGTACCGTAAACAACACAGCAAAGTGTGTATTTGGTGTTAAATGTGCATCGTCGCATCACATACCACCTGTACATTGAGTGAATGGTAGTGCTTACGATTGCGGTACACATGCTCACTCTGACTAGGTGCAATCAAAGCAACATGTGTGCAATCGATTGCACCCAGCACACATGGTATCCCTGCTATATTATAAAAGCCAGTCCTGACTTCCAGCCACTCTGTCGCCTCTGTAGGAAAATGAATATAATTCCTAGCGCGTCTATTGAGTGCATAGAGAAACTGGGTCAAGGCCCGCGAGAATGTAGATTGCGAGACCCCGCCCACTATGCCCACAGTTGTCTGGTATGACGCGGAAGCAAGATAATGTAATGAGCACAGCATTTTAACAAGCCCAGGGACTGCACGACCTCTGGCTGTGAAAAAATCTAAATCTCCCCTTATCTCCTGATAAAGAGCTAAGATTGCTGCTGAACTCAAACGATAGCGACTTACAATCTCCTCCTCACTCATCCCATCTAACAGGGTTCTCTCCCTGTACAGACGCGGACGAGGCACAACTTGTCTCCTCTGTCTTCTCCTCTGATCTCCTGTCCCTCTCCCTGTCTCTGTCGTATCCGCGTGACTGTCCCTGTCACTGTCCCTCGGTGTGTCCCTCCCTTGCCCTATATGATTGTCTTCATCATCAAGCATGTCATAGAAAAGAATGTTCCTCCGTCTCCTAAACAATCTCAACATTTTGAAATGAGTAGCTGTGAATGATCAGGTAATGGGCGTCCTTTAAATAGGTATGTGATGATGTCAGGTGACATAGTAAAATGCAAGGTGTTACATTAACATAATAAAGTACTTCTGTGGCAAGCTGTGTGCAGTTCTTGTTATAAGTATTTGTTGTGTGTATTCTGCAGGGAATGATGATATTTGGCAATGATGTGACGTGAACCTTTGTAGAAACATTGGTTGCAAATAAATAGTTGCATGTGCAATGCATGTAACACTTGTGAACGCAACAGTCAGTCATGTAATTAGGCAAAAAGGCTGAGATTGACGTGGGAAAAGTTTTGTGTAACATGTGTAATTAGGCATGTTATTGTGACATGTTGACAACAATGAATAGTCGTGTGCATATGCATGCATTTCTGTAAGGAGGATAGTTGGTATAGAATGAGTTAACAAGGTGTCCCAATGCTGAATTACTGTACATGTGTGTATAAGTTAGGTTGAAGTGCTTGTAATGCTACGGTTACAATGTAAACATGCAATGTGATTGAGCGTCCAATAAGTGACGTCATGAAAATAGGGAGGACCCAAAACTATATGTAAACATGAGAAGACAGATGTACATGAACGTTTAAAGATGTGTGTCACATTACAAGCATTGTGTAATGTAAAGGAAGATGAATATACTGTGTATGTGTGACATGTGTGACATGTGTAACATCATGTAAATAATTGTCGCTCAGTTCAGTAAAATGTGTGATATGATGTGAGGTTCTCCTTTAAGAGTTGAGTATAGTATTTTCCCTTGGCACATCATCACATGATGAGTAATGTGACCCGCAAATGCTGCAAACATGTAAAAGTATAATGTTATGCAAATAATACACGTCAGCTGTGACACAATGCAGGGAATGCCCCCACACTGTAATGCAAATGACGTTTGTATTGTGAGCAATGAAACGTAAACAGTACTATACTGTTATACGTCCCCGCTCCATTGACTCCATTGATGTACAGAAGATTTTTTTTTCTAAGTGCCGTTGCGGCAGCCTTAGCGATCGTTCTCCCCTCCAAACTGCCAACTTTAGTTGGCGGGAGAAATTGGCCATAACATCTCAATTTCGTAGTGCCGATCAGGCCCGATAAGCTGTTTTTTTTTGTTGAATCCAGCCGATTTAAAAAAGTGGCGATCAGTGGCGAAAACAGGCTTATCGGCAGCCGACTGCCCATAACAAAATAATCGGCTCCGAAACATGGCGATATCAAGCACTTATCGGCGCTTACTGAATCTCAAACCCAATTTTGGCTATAAAATGGCGATAATTCCCTTATCAACGCTTACTGCATGAGGCCCATAGCCTGTTTAAAGGAACAGTACGTGACGCCTCATCATTTAACCTACCCTAAAAGACCGTGTTCTAACAGTCCCGGACAAACGACGAGCCCCGGAGTAAGCTGTTTGTCACATATGGTGGAGAATGCGGGCAGAACACTAAAAGGTCTGCGGGTTAAAAAACTTTAAAAAAAAAAAGTTTTTTTTTCTCTCTCCAAACAAGATGGAAGACGTGGTGAGTGCGCTGGTACACAATGTCGCTGTCCAGAAAGACGCGAATGAAACCCAGCAACAGCTGTTAATAGCCCAGCAAGAGACTAATGCAAACGAGCAACAGGTGAATGCAAACCAGCAAGAGACAAACCGCTTGCTGAGAGAGGAGCAACAACGGTTCGCTCAGGGCTTACAGCAGGAACTCGAGATCCTGAGGGGGACTATCAGTAACCTTCCACTGGCAGAGGCAGCCCCAGTTCCGAAAATGACCAGGGCTAGCCACTACCTTCAGAAGATGGGACCCTCGGATGATGTGGAAGCCTATCTTCTCACGTTTGAACGCACGGCACAGAGAGAGGGATGGCCAGAAGCTGAGTGGGCTGGTCTAATCGCACCCTTCCTAAGCGGCGAACCCCAGAAGGCTTACTTTGATCTAGAGCCAGCCGAAGCTAACGTTTATGCAAAATTGAAGTTCGAGATCCTCGCCCGCCTCGGCGTAACCACGGCTGTTCGTGCCCAAAGGTTTCATGCATGGTCCTTCACGATAAAGCCACCCGAAGCCAGATGTATGACCTCATCCACCTCGCCCGGAAGTGGCTACAACCCAAGATCAACTCAGCAAGCCACATCGTGGAACGGTTGGTCATGGACCAGTTCTTGAGGAAACTTCCCTCTGCCTTACGCCGTTGGGTCAGTCGGAGTGACCCCCATAATGCGGATGAGCTTGTGGCCCTTGTAGAAAGGTACAATGCAGCAGAAGAGCACCCGCAACCCACAGTCGTGGAGCAACCCCACTACCCGAGGTTCCAGGACTCTTCCAGAGACGGTAAAAGGGTACCGGGGTTAAGGGGCGCTGAAGAGCGGCGACCACCTTCACGCAGCACCAGCAACAGTGGCTCGCACACTAAAGGCAATAGCCAACATGGGGAGCCGGGAAAAGGCTCTAAGTGGGACACAGACTATGTACCTAAATGTGTAAATTGTCATGAGAGGGGCCACACCGCAAAAATCTGCCCACTAAATGATGAACCCGTGCAATGCAACAGCGTGGAACCTTATTCGCTGTAGTCCCAATGTATGGGCCCTAGCCCAGAGGACCCCTTGAATAACCATCTGTGGGCATTTGTAAAGGTTAATGGTAAGAGGGTTTGAGCACTTCTTGACTCTGGGAGCATGGTCACGTTAGTGTCCGAATACCTGTTGCCCATTAAGAAGAAACAGGGAAACAGTTCACAAAGAGTGGCAATTTGTTGTATACATGGGGATAATCATGAATATTCCACTGTTGATGTTTTTTTGAAACAGAGTTTGGTTCTTTAGATTTCAAGGTGGGTATTGTACCCAAACTGGCACATGATGTGTTAATAGGGACCGACTTTCCCCATTTTCTAAAAATGTAGTCCCCTGCTCAGAATAGCGCCCAGAGTTCAATAGCGGACCATAACGAAGTATTAGAAGAAACAAATCCTTTCCCTTTTTCAAAAATGGATGTTAACGAGGGCCCAAATAAGAAGGGGGAAAAGGAGGAGTGCTGTAAAACTCCCTTCCCCATCACTACTTTGGTAGGGAATACCCCAAATCAAGATGTTGATCAGACACTTACCACCCCAGAACCGGATAAGACCCTCGCTGACCTAGAGGTCAGTCCTGGGAGTTTTAAGAAGGCCCAGTGGGAGGACCCCACATTAGCGGTAGCAAGGGGAAATATACGGGACCAGAATAGTACTCCTGGCCAACCAGATACGTCACTTGCTTACCCCTACTGCGAGGTAGAGAACGACATAGTATATCGGGTTGACAAAAGGAAATCAGTTACAACTAAACAATTGTTGGTACCACGGACATTCTGTAACGTAGTATTACACCTCGCACATAGTCATCCATTGGGGGGACACGTAGGGGTGGAAAAGACAAAAGAAAAGGTTCTTCGAAGCTTCTATTGGCCTGGGGTTCTGGCAGAAATTACAAATTATTGCTCCTCATGCACAGAATGTCAGATCACCGCCCCGTTCAAAGCGTACCGCAGCCCATTGGTACCCCTTCCCATAATAGAGGTACCATTTGACCGGATTGCTATGGATCTAGTAGGTCCCCTAATAAAGTCTGCTAGGGGACATCAGCATATATTCGTAATATTAGATTATGCCACCCGATATCCGGAGGCAGTTCCCCTACGTAGCACCTCTGCTAAAAACATAGCAAAAGAGTTAGTAGTTCTGTTTTCCCGGGTCGGAATTCCTAAAGAGATTTTATCTGACCAGGGAACACCATTTATGTCCCAAGTAACAAAAGAGCTATGTAAACTCCTAAAAATCAAGCAACTCAGAACCTCAGTCTATCATCCACAAACAGATGGTTTAGTGGAAAGGTTCAATAAAACCTTAAAGAGCATGTTACGGCGGGCAGTCGATAAAGATGGGAAAAACTGGGATTGTTTGTTACCGTACCTGTTATTTGCCATTAGGGAAGTTCCCCAATCATCCACAGGTTTCTCCCCGTTTGAACTATTGTATGGCCGACACTCAAGGGGCTTACTGGATATAGCCAAAGAGACTTGGGAACACGAGGTTACCCCTTACAGAAGTGTAATAGAGCATGTTGCCCAGATGCAGGACCGCATTGCTGCAGTCCTACCCATAGTGAGGGAACACATGGAAAAAGCTCAAGAGGCCCAGAGGAATACGTATAATAAGGGTGCTAGGGTCAGAATTTTTTTTCCAGGTGATAGGGTACTAGTTCTGGTTCCCACCGTGGAGAGTAAATTCCTTGCTAAATGGCATGGGCCATATGAGGTCTTGGAAAGAGTGGTTGAAGTAAATTATAAGGTAAGACAGCCAGGTAGGAGGAAACCTGAGCAAATTTACCATATAAACCTACTCAAGCCCTGGAAAGATAGAGAAGTCTTGTTAACCCTAGTACCCCCAGGTCCGTCAGAGAATCAAGAAACTGACCCAGAGGTTAGCATAGCTGAAACCCTGTCCGTTCATCAGAAACGAGAGGTTCAGAATTTAGTGAGAAGAAACAAAGAAATCGTCTCTACACAGCCAGGTAGAACTAGCGTAATTGAACATGACCTAGTCTCTGAACCGGGGGTCCGAGTTAACCTTAAACCGTACCGAATCCCAGAGGCCAAAAGAAAGGCTATAAGTTTAGAGGTTAAAAAAATGCTAAAACTAGGCGTAATTGAGGAATCCCAAAGTGGGTGGAACAGCCCTATAGTCTTAGTCCCAAAGCCAGATGGTACAACAAGGTTTTGTAATGACTACCGGAAACTAAACACGGTGTCAAAATTTGATACTTATCCTATGCCCAGGGTAGATGAACTTGTAGAGAGACTGGGCAAAGCCTGATATCTCACAACCCTAGACCTAACAAAAGGGTACTGGCAGGTTACCCTCACAGAAAGGGCAAAAGATAAGACAGCCTTCTCAACCCCAGACGGCCTCTTTCAGTATAAGGTGCTGCCTTTTGGCTTACATGGAGCTCCTGCCACATTCCAAAGAATGATGGATAAAATTTTAAAACCACATGCTCTGTATGCTGCCGCCTACCTGGATGATGTGGTAATCCATAGTGAAGATTGGCAATCCCACCTTCCAAAGGTCCAAGCTGTGCTCGACGCAGTTCGGTCTGCTGGACTAACTGCTAACCCCGCTAAATGCACTATTGGTCTGGAGGAGGCCAAGTATCTGGGGTATTCTATTGGCAGAGGTTTACTCAAACCCCAAACACTCAAAGTGGAGGCGATACAAAATTGGCCAAGGCCAGTTACAAAAAAACAAGTAAGGACCTTTTTGGGGTTAATTGGGTACTATAGAAGGTTTATTCCCAATTTTGCAACTAAGACAACCCCACTAACCGACCTCACAAAAGCAAGAGGACCGCTAATGGTAAAGTGGTCCCCCAAAACCGAACAGGCCATTAGAAGCCTGAAAGAAGCTCTCTGTGCCCAACCAGTGTTGGTCACACCTGACCTCCAAAGAGTTCGTAGTCCAAACCGACGCATCTGAGGTAGGGCTGGGGGCGGTACTCTCCCAGGAGTCTCAAGGGGAGGAGCACCCCATCCTTTATTTAAGTAGGAAACTAAATCCCCAGGAGAAAAATTACTCCATAGTAGAGAAAGAGTGTCTCGCAATAAAGTGGGCTGTAGAGACGCTCAAATACTACCTGTTGGGGAGAAAATTCCGGTTGGTCACAGATCATGCACCCCTTACCTGGATGTGTCAAAAGAGGGAAAAGAATGCTAGAGTGACCAGGTGGTTCCTAAGCCTACAACCCTTTAAATTTTCTGTGGAACACAGGTCAGGGCACAAACATGGCAATGCTGACGGGTTGTCAAGGATGCACTCCCTAATATCCATGGTCGCTCATCCCTCGAGGTCTGAGCTGGGGGGGAGGATATGTGACAGAAACCAGGGGATGGTAATAAATTCCATATATAGGGCTCCCAGGATACTGAACAGTTTCTATCCTGTTTGGCCTGGGAGTGCAGCCTTATAATACATGCACTCCATCCCACAGTTTGGCAAGCGCTGGAACTGAGGGATTAGAGATCCAGACCAGAGTTTGTCTGCTGCCTGATTTCTGTCACCTGTCATGCTAATTAGAAATCAGGTATGTAAGACTGATTTCCTGTTTGCTCTCCCCTCTCCCCAAGAGCAAGGAGGCTGGAAGGCTGCTGAACTACAGAAGGGAGAAGCCTCTTCCCCAAACAGGTTCAATCATTCTGTTCATTTGTCTAAGACTGCAAAGTACCTTGTTTTGTTGTTGGAAGTGGAAAAGCCACTTCCAACCCTGAGTCAGGGATATCTAAGTTAAGTTATCGCTCAGGTGAGCAGCTTTTTGTTTTTGATCTGTTTCTGTTGTATGCACTGTGGCAGTCTCAGTGCCTGGGACTGAATAAACCAGGCATAGCCTGTTTAAAGGAACAGTACGTGACGCCTCATCATTTAACCTACCCTAAAAGACTGTGTTCTAACAGTCCCGGACAAACGACGGAGCCCCGGAGTAAGCTGTTTGTCACAATATATATATATATATTTTTTTTTTACCTAACAGGTTTCTATAGTACGGTATATGTGATGTATTCCAGTATAATCTTTAATTACAAGTGGAGATGTCCGAATGTGTCACAAGATGTTTTTGAATTATTCAATTAGACATGATAGCAAAAAAATAAATGATTAGGTCATGAAGAATAAAATATCTGCCAATCCCAAATTTTACTCCGGAACCCCTGCTCACCTTTCACTGAACCCCAGGGTTCAAAATTAAGTATTGATGGCACATGAGCTTTCAAAAGCATAATATTTCTTCTTGTGATATGACTAACTGCAGTAGTCTACAGTTATTTTAGTGTTAATGGTTGCACTGTTCCAGCTAGTACAATACTGGCCTATGTATAAAGCAGACTTATTTATGTTATTGCCATGCTGTGAACTACTTAATGCTTTATTATCTGCATTGAATGTTACAGACTTTTTTTTTGCAACTTTTACCGATTTATTGTCATATTTTAGGCAGGTTTATGGTAATTGAGACCTGATAAAAATCAAGGTGTATTTTTATCTTAAGAATATGTTCAGCTTGTGCCTCTTATAATTACATTAGAGGTGCACCCAATGCAGTGACACCCATTGAATGCTGTTGCTGTAAATTACCAGAATATCAGTGGCTCATTTTGTACAAACAAAATATAAAGAAAAAAAACAATTCTACGTGCAGATGTAATTAATTTTTGAGTTAAATAGGGAGACTTGGCTCCTACAGTTTGTGTTGCCTACACACAGTGTACCAGGTTTAAAAGGACATATCCAAAGCTTTGGCAATCTGTTCTCAAGAGTGGGGGTTGAGTAGTTGGTACCTCATTTGGAGATTTATTCCATTGGGGACAGCAGATGTCTGAGCAGCCTGTGTCTGTCTGTCAGCTCCCCTCTGCTCTCTCTGTTTATGAGAGAGACTACTGGTCTTGGTTGAACCCCTCCTATGCTCCTCCTGGTTTCTGAAGAAAACTTGCATCATTCTGGGACCACTGGAGACAGTCGCTACCAGAGGATCAGAGCAGGGAGTTACAACTTCATATTTAAGAAGCGCACTTTTCCCCACCCCCTGGGGTATGTGTAGCTATGGTGTGTGTGGTGCAATACCTGTGGCTCACGGGAGGCCTGAGCCTCCGCTGCTGGGAGCTTGGGGTGTATGCTGGAATGAGGCCCGGTAGTGCCTCCACCTGTAATTTATGGACTGTGAAGACATTGTGAGTGCCTCCACTAATTGCGGTAGGGTCACATTCAGTACGGAGCCGCTAGTTGCTAAGCGTCGGTCGGTATAAAACTTCTCGCCTCAGTTCTAGGAAGAGGTGATTGTGGTGGACTCACTGCCCATCTAGTGGTTCCATGCAGGGTTTTTGAAGTGAACGTCACCTGGGGTAGCGGAACGTCAGGCCTGGCCAAAGTACTAGTGGCCATATTGATGGTTCTCCCCTCCTCGCGATTGTAGGGGGAGGTAGCGTGAGGAGATGCTATCTCAGGGTACATGAGCTGGCACCCTTGTGGTAAAGTCTCTGGAATGTATATGACCTGAAGGGCATTTTTAGGGCATATCTCTTGTTCTGTGGCCAGTAAGATAGTACTCCCATGATAAGAAGGATTGTATTTCCTACTGATGAGTCTGGCATTGCTCAGACTTGGAGATTTTCTCACTTGTTCGCAGACAGCGAATATAGATGTGAGAGCAGGGACTCCTCCCACAGCGACCATGTGTCGTGGAGATTCTCGTAGCTCTACGGCCCAGTCATAGACCTGCTGCTGTGTGGGCATATACATGGTGGTTCTGATGGGTTTACTAATTTAGAACTGCTGAGTAGGGAACCCCAGGTCTGAGATCTCAGCAGCGCCTCCAAATGTAGCACTGTTTCCACCGCTCCCCCCACAGTGGGAGAATATACAGCTAGGATGCTACTTAGTGTGTGGTGCAAATACCTATTAGGGTCAGGAGAGCTGAGCTGATCTGCGGTAGTGTGGAGATCAGAACAGGCTTAGGTTCTTCCTCTGGTTCTTCTTATGGTGCTTAGCGCCTGCAGCTGTAGTGGGCTCCAGGATGTTCGGAGGTCAGCCCCCACTATTTCACTCTCGCACCTCGCCTGGGTGTGCACACGCAACCGGAGGTAAGGGGGTCGAGGGGGAACCTTGCTATATTTAAATCACTGTTTATGCTCTCCAATATCACTGTGTAATATATTATGTAGCTAGGTCACCTGATGGCTACTATTCTGCCCTTGGGCTGGCAGTAAACCCTGATACAATCAGGTTGCCAGTAGTTGAAATGGGGTTTTCCCCCTCCTTGGAGCTGCACTTGAGTGACAGCGGGTGGCGGTGACATCAGGCCTGGGCATGACCAGTCATGAGTCACACCTGGTGTCCTCCTCCTGGCAGTACTTAATTGCAGCACCGCCCTAAATTTAGTAGTGTCCTTCACCCACTGAGGAAGGCAGGACACACAACTGGAAGCCTGAGATTGGGGCCTTTCCTTGTGCTCTTCCCTCCAGGGGATAGTGAGTGTGGACGATACCTCTGCCTCTGCTAGGGAGGTGGGGAAGAGCTAGAATAGCTGCGGGTGCCCTTGGCCTGTAGGGACCAACCTTCAGTGAGAACTGAGAGTACTGCATCGGGCAGAAGCCTGCCGTGTAACTGTGCTGTACAGCGTGAATAAACCGTTCCTGTTGTTATATACCCCCTGCTGGTGCGTAATCTTACTGATGGGAGAGGTAATAGATCTACCGTGGGAGATCACCTTGAGTTCCTGGAGCCTGTGGCAGATGGAGGCGCTGCACTGCTAAAGAGATATGTGGGGTATGAACCCCAGAACCTGGTCCTGCGTCCCCACTACCATCGGCAGACGACTCGGCCCTCCTGTGCCAGCAGGTATATGCACCATACAGCGTAGTAATGGACAAATATCCCACCGGATGGGGGAAACACATTTACATTTGGAAGCGCTGCTGGGATCTGTAACAAGACTGTCTTTCAGCTAAACAAAGCTGGAATAACAAGGTATGCTTCCAGAACAAGTGCTGAAACTGAAGGAGGGAGGCTAGTTATATTGTCTAGGGGACCCCGGTAACCATAATCAGGGACCAAATTTCCCCTCCATGGAACTATGACTTAGACTGCCCTATCGTGTGAATGATTTGGAGACAAGAAGGATATTGCTGTTCTAATGCAGGTGTGGAGAATAAACGGAGCACAGCAACGACAAAAAAGTGAAGGGGCTACAGGAGTAAAGCTAAAAGCATCTTTAATGAGTTGGTAGCAGCATGTCCAAAAAACTCTTACATGTAAAAATCTTTACAATCCGTCCATGGGGCTCGGATTAAACAAAATCCAAAATATGGAGGTCTAAGTAGTGATACTCCCAGTTCCTGCATGCCCTGCATGAACTCCTCCTCCCACTATTATAATTTCCTTTGACTGGTTCTGATTCGGATTCAGTTTGCATGTTCCGATACCAAATCCATCGGACGGATTTTCATTAATAGGGAAAAAGAGACGTATCTGTCTTTTTAAGACCGTGGCTCAAAGGAACTGGCAAATCTGCATTGGATTCGGATTTAGGCAGAAACATCACCCATCTCTAGTCACGTACACTCATCCAAAGCTGTACTACATTTCCACTCCACTGGAGAGGATTCCAAAGCTCACGCTGTGTATGACCTCACTCCTGCAAACAGCAAGAACTAGTATAAAAAACTATGAACTATGTAAAGGGCAATATGTCCCAAATGGGGTACAATAACAGATGGGTACATTTTAATTGGATTCGCAGTGGATCGGTCGCTTCCTTTTGGTCTGCGGATTTTATTTGAATCAATCTCAAAAAGGGCAATTTGCACTTTGTGGGTTTTTTTTATTATTACCAATACACTCTGCGAATTCGGCAACCCGTGGACAGATTTGCAGAATTAAATCCGCGGATTCAGCAATCCGTCAACGGATTGTATCCAATGCCAGATTTTGATGAATCCACGTGGACTAAAACCGACGAAATACGCTTGCAGATTTTACACCACAAAACGGATTTTGGGGGGAACATGCGAGAAAATCTGGGAAACGGATTTGGGCGGATTCTCCTATCTATAGTTACATTGCAGTTAATATTATAAAAGCGATTGATTGTGGAGAACATGTAGGTTTACTGTAATTTAAAGCATGCATTAAAAAATTTAGGGAAGACTTTAAAGATACAAATTAGCAGAAAATCAGCTTTGCTAGGCACTTTTTATAAGCATTGATTTAAAAAAAAGTAAAACAATGCTTGCAACAAATGTTCTTTGGCACTATTTTCCATGATTTGTATCCCAATATTTAGTCTTCATATTTTCTTTGGCTTCTTTCCATAATAATAAATGATGCTTGGTACATTGAAACTGGGTTTTCTGCATAACATAACCTGTTGCTTTTTCCTCCACAATATTACAAGGATACGTCCTTTCCTCTGTTGCTCGACTGCTAAAACTCTAACTCAGGCCCTCAGGCCCTCATTCTCTCCCGTCTCGATTACTGTAACCTCCTGCTGTCCGGCCTGCCTGACTCTCACCTGTCACCCTTACAATCTATCCTAAACGCTGCTGCAAGACTCACTCTACTCTTTCCTAAATCTGTCTCAGCGCCTCCCCTGCTGAAATCCATCTCCAGGCTTCCTATCAAATCCTGCATCTCACACTCAATTCTCCTCCTCACTTTTCAAGCTTTACACTCTTCTGCCCCTTCGTACATCTCAGCCCTAATTTCTCACTATGCACCATCCCGACTCTTGCGTTCTGCTCAAGGATGTCTTCTCTCTACCCCCTTTGTATCTAAATCCCACTCCCACCTTTTAACCTTTCTCACTGACTGCCCCACACCTCTGGAATGACCTTCCACTCAATACCCGACTAGCAACCTCTCTATCACCTTTAAGACCCACCTTAAGACACACTTGCTTAAAGAAGCATATGAGTAGCACCATGGCTAATACTATACACATGATACATAAAGCATGGCCCCTGCAGCTGCACTTACCAGAATGCCCTCCTACTGTCTCTGTACGTTCTTCATACCTACCAATTAGATTGTAAGCTCTTCAGAGCAGGCACTCCTTTTCCAGAGCTGAGCCGCACTATTTAAAGCTCCCAGAACCCCTTGGTTTCCGAGAGACTTACTGGTTAAGTTACCGGCATTACTTCCGGGTTTACAAAAGGGATTTAAATGGCCATCCAATAGTAACCCACAACTGATGATGTTACAGCTTCCTATTGTTATTAGATATGGCAGCCATTGTGCCACAGCCTCTCCGCACTCGCGATCCCTTTGGGTTTGCTCAATCACTGATAACAGAAGGGAAGGGGAAGAGTCCTCCTCCATCAATTTCACTTCCACATAGATCACGTTCAAACGCAATCTTCCCTAGACAAACAGTCAGGTACATTATGACGTAGCTACTTCATCATGGGGCCCCTGGGGTGGCAGACTATGATGTACTGTAGTAGCTACATCTAAAGGGCACTCAAAGGGGGCTATGCACTAAGCTCAATGGCTTTGCATTTTGATTTGACCAAAAAGGAAGTTTTGTAAAAATGTGAAGCCGGGGACGCGATGCACTAAGGCCTTGAGGCCTTGTACGGTAGCCAATCAGAGCGTGGGAATTCCATCCCATCTCTGATTGGCTCTAGTAGACCATGTGACAGAGGCTTGGGGGAGAACGGATGTGACGTCTTTGAAAGCAAGTCACATGGTACTAGAGCCAATCAGAGTTGGGATGTATTTTCCACGCTCTGATTGGCTACCGTACCATGTGAGACCGGCCATGTTTCTTTTAATGACGTCATCTTAAAGGCAATTGAAGCAAAGCCATTCTGATTGGCTGTGCTTTCATTGCCTTTAAATGACGTCATCATTTTTTTTTTCATCACCAAATCACATGTTTTTCACGGCCCAATCAGGACCGTGGGAAACATTTGACCATAATGTGACGTCATAGGCCTATAAAAGCCTATGTCGCCTCATTTTGAAGCTAGTCGCCGAGGAGGGAACATCTCCCCTCCTAAGAAGAGAAGAAGGGCGTGGCGTAAGAAGACGGAAGAAGATGGAAGAAGACCCCAGAAGACCCCAAAGAAGACACAGACGTGGATTTGTTATGGTTTTTTATTTTATGGCTTACCTGTGGATTGGTTCCTGTGCTTCCGGGTCGCTTGGATTTCGGTGAGTGGACATCTAATGGTGAGTAAACAAAAGAAAAGTTTATTATTTTTACTTTTACAAGTTTTTATGATTTTTGATTCATGTCTTTTATTTTTTCACTCCCATTTAATGCCCGTTAAAGCTGCAGTTCAGTCAATATCTGCATGTGTGTTTTTTTTTAATAAATCAGTTCTGTAGTAAGAAAAAATACTTTTAGAATTTTCTGTTTTTAAAAAAACAACTTTGAAAGACCAATTTTCTTGTATTCTGTTTTAACAGCCATTTGCTAAGGCACTGCCCCTTCATGTCCTGTCACAAGCCCTGGCACATCCCTTTGTCAGCCCTGCCCTCCCTCTAGCACATGTCAGTGCAGGAATGCTCATGAATATTCATGAGCTTCCACTGACAGACAAGCAGAATATAAACAGACCCCTTCACTAATTATGTCACCAAATTTCGACCTATCAATACATGGAGAACGAATTGATCTGCAGCTATACAGTTCTTTAGGTAATTAGAGATTGCACACATAAAACTATTGAAGTAAAAAAATCAATTAAAAAAAAAAAAATAAGACTGAACTGCAGCTTTAATGTATCTATGCATATATATACATTCACGGACACTGAATGGGTGTATTGTATGTGAATTTTGTATGTAAATGCATTGTATTTTATGCTGTATTATTGCCCCTGTATGTTATGTTTATCTATCTGTATGGATAGACATACATGGATAATAATTGATTGTTTGGCTCATGTTTAGGTTCTTTTCATGTATGGATAATGCATTTAGCATCTTTATTTTGTCATTGTTGTGAATAATGTAATTTGTATTTAGCTAAAGGCTTCATTATGGTAGTAAGATTAGAATGATGGTGGTTACTTTAAATTAGAATTGTTTTGGCAATGGTTTGGCTTTAGCAATTGAATAGGGAATTGTATAATTGATTTGTATTGTATTTTAATTGTTTGAGGAAATGGATTAATTGATTGATGCTAATTGTATTGATGTTGGTTAGTTTCTAATTGATTTCAGGATGGCATTGGTGGTTAGGGGACATTGTTCATAGTGTATTTTATTGTTACATATATTTTGCATAGTGTTATATGATGCACAGATTATTTGCATCATGTACACACAATGCAATTGTGTGACATTTCATAGACATTTGTGTAGCTGCAGTTTGTTTTTTTTATACTTGCAATGGCTGCTTGATTTATGTTAACATGCAATGTGGTGGTTTTAAGATTAAAAATTCATGTTTTGATTTGTGGATGTTTTATGTGTTTCATAATGGGCAAATAATATATTATCCATATCTGGATAACAGTTATTTGGCACATTATTGTACTGTAGGTGTTGGGGGGGGGGGGGTGTATGTATAGGTCCGGTTTATTTATTTTACATTCAGGGTTGGTTCCTTGGTTCTGCGTGAGACCTCTGGAGACCACCTGCGGTCTCCTCGGGTATCTCACGGGTATCAGGCTGGTGGTTCCACGGGTAACACCTGCGGGGATGAAGCGGTGGTCCCACATCTGTGGGGGCACCACGGACCCGTAGTCTGCGGGGAAGAACCGGTGGTCCCACATCCATGGGGGTACCACGGACCCGTAGGTGCGGGGATGAAGCAATGGTCCCACATCCGTGGGGGCACCGCTGACACGTAGTGAGCACTCGTAAGTTCCCCAGACCCCCGTGAGAACCACCAAGGCCCCGCAGACACCTGTGGGTCTGACCCGGGGCTCCCAGACATCTGCGGGCCTACCGTGGGGACCCAATTGTGGCCCACGGTGTCCCAAGGAGACCACCTGGGGGCCATGGCGCTTGGCGGAACCCTCCAACAGGCCTCCATAACCTGTGTGAAACAAGTTGCTGGTACCCTGTAGGTCTGTCAGGTGACCCGCCAGCCCACAGGGGACTCGCGTGGGGCTGGGGTATGAACCCTGTATGTAAAAGAATAAATCATGTATTTATGGGGGGGCACAGCGGGTGGGTTATGTATTTAATAAATAGAAAATGTTGAGGTTAGGACCCCAAAAGTAACTACACTGGCGACACACTTTATTCGAGCTCGGCTAGTCCCACGAATTCGGGTATACCCAGGTGTATTGAGGTTTTTGACTGTTTTCTGCCCGAGTGCATTGAGGTATTTTCCAAGCAGGGATTGAAGCATTTTATTCCCGCTGGCTGCAAAACTGCACAGTATATATATATATATATACTGCATTACAATTCATGAATTTATGCCATCTGGTAGACACGCGAAGCATTGCAGCCTATTAAATCCTAATCATTATCATTTAACAGATCAGCCGCCCGTCAGCCAGGCATGAACCCAGGCTGGGAAGGCAAACGCAACGGGGCTTGTCAGAGGTGAGGAGCGGCGCATTCCAGGTATCTGCCAGGTACATACTGGGTATTTGCTCGAATAAAGTGTGTCGGTGCAGTAGTGCTACAGAGCATATACCCATTGATACACAGAAAATATATTGTGATAATTCACTGCAAACCGGAACACATAATGTCCTTGATGCATGCTTAGAGCTTAGGCATTAACCCCTAGATGAACCACGGTTAAGCAAGGCTAAAGAGAGTTGTGTGGGGGATATCCTAGGACCCCCCCAAACCTCTGATGTACACCAAGAGCAAAATAAACCAATGGTAGTGGGGCAGCTCACTTTAAAGCATGATAGTACTCACATATGTCCATGTGTATATCCGGGTCTGTGTGCTCCAGCTGAATGGATGCAGAACGAAATCACCTTGTGCCGAGAGGGAAGATGAGTCAGCGGGCACTACGATGCAGAAAAAAATCGATGAGGCTGGACTGTGCTACAAAAAAATCCTTTATTGAGACATGGATAAAAATTGAGAGGAGGGAAGAGAACCCCTGCACCTCTAACGCGTTTCACCCGCGATCTGGCTTTTTTTTTTTTTTAGAGGTGCAACATTGGTACCGTAGCACCGCAGCACCGCAGCACCGCAGCACCGCGGGTACCCCGGGACTCCTGCGGGGCCCTGGGACGGTCGCGGGGACCCCCGGACCTCCGCAGGGACCCCATCAATCCCGAAGGGACCCCCGCTTGGTGAGCCGGGGACCTCCGGACCCCCACGGGGTCAGCCGGGGACACCCGCCGGCCTGCTTTATGGGTTTTGCGCATGCAAATATAAAAAGCAAGAATTTTTTCTAAGTCCAGATTTATTTGCGTCTACTCTGACCTGATGTGTTCTAATCAATGCAACTTTCGCGTTTGCTAAGGTTGCGTTGCTTAGTGCATCCCGCTTAAGGGCAGAATTTCACGCAAACAGGGCCGCGATCGAGCAAAGTTGGACTTAGAAAAAATTCCTGAAAAAAGTCATTTTTAGACCGCAAAGTGCCTGTTTGCGTTGCTTAGTGCATCGGGTTGAGCCAAAAATCACAATCGAAGAGCACTTTGCGGTCTAAAAGTGACTTATCGGAGCTTAGTGCATAGCCCCCAAAGTATTAAACATGGTAACTTCACCGGTTAGTATCTTGGGAACCAGGGGTCTCCAGAGGTGAAAATTGTGATATTTGGCTTGAGGGGACCCCGGTTCCCATCCTTTAATAAAAATAAATAGAAAGAGTTTGAAGAACTTCTCCTTTAAACATTCTGTGAAACATTCTGTGCCGTGTAAGAATTTAGCTCTATTCAAATGGATAGGACTCACCAAAAATGTAAGACAACTTACCCTAAGGTTGTCCTCCATGTCGTACCCCCCACCCCACCCTGCCACACACAACCAATATACACCACGATAACGTGTTGTTTTTTAATTCTTTACAACCTAATGTTAATATTCCAAAACATAACCATAACTTGAACCCTTGCTAGACTAGCTGCTGCTTTGTAGAGAGCCCACGGAAACAATCACTTGTGACCCCCATTGCTTTATGGATGACCGGAGAGCAAATAACTTGACATTCCTATTGGGGCAATAGTTGATCCGCAGCCAAAACACATGGCATAAAACACCTCGCCCCCCCCCCCCAATAAACATAACCAAACAACATAAATGCCACAGGACCCAGTCTGGCACCACTAAAACTGAGCCCTCCATGGCAGGGCTATTTAAATACTTTTAAACTGGCCTGAGCCACCCAATAAAGAAACCACTGCCTCCAGCACGTCCAAACCCATGTTAAAAATTGTCAGTACCAATAACTGAAAAGACAATCCGGAAAAGTCTGCGCTTTCTTTAAAGTTTCTCCAAGGAAATGTAGGTAAAATACCAGGGGGAAAATAATACAGTGAAGTAATTTAAGAAAAACAGTAGTACCGCTGCGGCCTACAAAAAGAAGTCATTGAGGTAATGAAGACCATTAGGCAACCAGACTCCCAATGAACCACCCACTCAAAGAACGTACTGAAAACTTCAAAATCAAAACAAGAAATCAAGCAATCCATAGGTAGGCACAAGTCACGGGCGGGCTGGCCGGGGGGAAAAGTCCTATTTCCAGCAATGTGGCCCACTTGACTCTATGCATTTCAGTGACTGCCGCAGGCCCGGCACTTGACTTTCGTCCAAAAGCAGGCCAAGCCTGAAGAAGGAGCTAAGAGTGAGCTGGGGGCGGAGCTACAGTGGCGGCCCACTGGAGGAGTGACAGGCAAACATTCACAGAGAGCTAAGGCCTTCGGGTGTGTGTGTGTGTGTTTCATGGATCTGCTTGTATGTGTGTTTCATGGATCTGTGTGTATGTGTTTCATGGATCTGTGTGTGTGTGTGTGTGTGTGTGTGTGTATCATGGATCTATGTGTATGGATGAGTTTCATGGATCTGTGTGTGTGTTTATCATGGATCTATCTGTGTGTTTGTTTCATGGATCTGTGTGTGTGTGTGTGTGTGTGTGTGTGTGTGTGTGTGTGTGTGTGTGTGTGTGTGTGTGTGTGTGTGTGTGTGTGTGTGTGTGTGTGTGTGTGTGTGTGTGTGTGTGTGTGTGTGTGTAATTCATGGATGTGTGTGTGTGTGTATGGCATATGCATGTATACGTGTGTATGCATGTATGCACAAACCAACATAATTGCGGATGCCCACCACACTGCGGAGTATTAAAAAGAAGACATTTCATTCAACCCTTAAAATACAAAAATGAAAACAACCTGCAACGTTTCGGGCCGCCATCGCCATTTGCAATACACAGTTGCAAGGGACAAACTTTTAGGTGCGCAGGCCTGTGAAATTTCTAGCGCTGGTGTACATACTGTGTATATGAATGTGTATATGTGTATGTATATATGGGTGCAGACCTGTCTAAGATATATGAATGTGCTCACAAGTGATATTCTTTATTGGCTATATGCTAACGGTGGAGGTTTTTTGTTGCCTTTTTCACCCACCATAACTTAAAATGTAATGGTGAATATATATATATATATATATATATATATATATATATATATATACACAGCTCAGCCCCGTTATAACGCGATCCGTTACAATGCGAAACCGCTTATAACGCGATGCACGCGTGGCTCCCAATGTTGGTATTTATGAATACTTTACAACACGATTATTGGTATCTTAAATACTTTATTGTACAACGCATACAATTGTACATTAGTTCTAACGCGATCCGCTTATAGCACGATGTGATTCTTTGGACCCCAAGCACAGCGTAATTAGAGGGTTGAGCGGTATATATATTGTGTGGGTATCTGGTGTGCGTTTATTGTGCTGTTGTATGTATATGTAACGGTATTTCTGAACCGGCCTGACCCACCCAATCTCACATTGGCCCCTGTGGTCTAACCGGCCCCCATTACAGTGTGGTAGTGTCTGGTGGTGCACCTGTTGGCAACAGGACTCCTGAGTCTCCCGCATGATGATGTGTGGGGAGGACCCGTCCAGACAGGCAGCTGAGGTAGTGTGCTGAGTCTCACCTAATTCCAGTGCAGCGCCTCCACCTCATCAGGGTCCCTGCGTCCGCATGGGGATGATCCTGTTGAGGAACTCCTCCGTGGTGCTCCTCTCTGTACATTCACTCCACACATGTACATGAGAGGGTTTGTGATTGAGAACATCTTTATTGCCTGAGTGGGCTAGCTGCCCCTCGCAGTAGATTTCTAGCCACTCATGTTCAGTCAGTGCCTCCCTTTAAAAGGTGTATCTCTCCTTAGATAGGGATTCCGTATCCCCGCAGGGATCACTGCCCTGTGCCAGGTCCCTGGACACAGTCTCCTCTTCAGTTACTATAACATAACTAGAACTCTCAGTAACTCAGGCTAGTACTAGAACTTGAACTCCTGCCAGAACTCCTCCTCCTCTTAGCAGAACTGGACGCAGATCTAACTTTAGACTCAGTGCTGTGCCTTATGTACACTCTGGAAGCTGACACACCTCTGACATCACTAACCATGGAGTCAGAGCATGTGACTACTCCCATCCATACACAGGGCACCCCACCAGGGTGTGAGGGCAAACCTCCATAATTACTGCTGGCATGCCCGCAACTTACCAGGCCTTACTGTCAGCAGGAGAGATGACTGTAGCCATTGTACATGACCGCTACAATAGTTCTATAACCAAATAAACATCTGATTTTTTTTTTCCCTTTGTGAATACAAGTAAGTCACTTTGTGAATACATAGTTGTCTCATTGTATAGTGTATGGTGCATATATCTGGTGTGCATGCATCTGTGCAAGGTGCATGTATCTGGTGTGCGTGTGTCTGTGTATGGTGTGTGTAGCTGGTGTGCAGTTGTCTGTGTATGGTGCATGTATATATTGTGCATGTGTCTGTGTATGGTGCATGTATATGTTGTGCATGTGTCTGTGTATGGTGCGTGTATCTGGTGTGCATGTGTCTGTGTATGGTGTGTGTATCTGGTGTGCATGTGTCTGCGTATGGTGCATGTATATGGTGTGCATGTGTCTGTGTATGGTGCATGTATATGGTGAGCATGTGTCTTTGTATGGTCTGTGTATGGTGCATGCATATGGATGCATGTGTCTGTGTATGGTCTGTGTATGGTGCATGTATATAGTGAGCATGCGCCTGTGTATGGTCTATGTATGGTGCATGCATATGGTGTGCATGTGTCTGTGTACGGTGCATGAGTCTGCGTATAGTGTGTGGGCTGCCTGATTCTTGGGCCGGTTGGTTTGGTTAGTTCCACGAAAAACAACAACTCAAGAGGGGAAAACATGCCAGGTTAATCAGTAGTAAACGGAAGGTTGATTCAATGTCCGCTTTTGCCACCAGGAAACCATTGCCACACTTGACAATCACCATTGTGTCATTGAATGATGCATAAACCTCCCTGCACAACTTAGGATCTATGCCATCATTCACTGATTCTCCCTCATGGAAAGACAAATTATGTATTAAATGGGAGGAACCAGGTTCCTTCTTGGGGACAACCCCAAAAGGGGAACCTCTCAAGTTGGGCTGAGCTGGTAATGCAAAGAAGCCCTCCATCCTGCCTAGCTCTATTTCTTTATGCACATTTTCTCTGCCTATACCCATCCCCTGTGTTGCTCTGCCGATATCAAAACATTTCCGCAATCCCTCGCCAGCTTAGTGTAATGGGATGCAAAAACGAAAGGAAACCCTTTATAAAATCACTCATCAGCCTCTTTCTTGCTCTTGCCATCTCACTAGGGCGGCGCCCTTCACTGGCATTACCACACTGCGGCTTAACCTCAGCTACTGTTACGATACCCTTTGACTTACGAAAGCATTTTGCTGCTGGGTGATACTCTGCACAACGGGAGCAGTCGTGACTGAATTTATAGGTAGGTCCCCACCTACAAAGGCCTTCATTATATATCCAGCAAACGCCCTTCTTTCCTCCAGCTGATTCACAATATCCCTGATAACAGAATGGAAGGAAAAGAGTCCACCTCCTTCCATTCCACTTCCACATAGATCACGTTCAAACGCAATGTCCCCTAGACAAACAGGCAGGAACATTATGACGTAACTACTACATCACGGGGCCCCTGGGGTGGTAGATTCCATGATATAGTAGCTACATCTAGATGGCACTCAAAAGATTAAACATGGTCACTTCAACAGTTAGTATCTTGGGAATCAGGGGTCCCTAGATCTTAAAACGGTGATGACAGCTTTATACTATACAGTATTTCAATCGGGGCCTAAAAATAATATTATTTAGGCACCAGTCTTCTTGTCACACAGAGATGGGCAATGGGAGACATCCTGTTTTACTAGAGCCTCTCAAGTGCTATATATATCCCTCAAACAACACATGGAGAGACACCTCTTTACAAAAAGGAGCAAACCTACTGTACGGTAGGAAATATGCTAATAGGATATGCAAAGTATATTTAAATGACTCCTATTAGCATACTGTAGATTCAGGTATCGCAGGAGTGCTTCTTTTCATGCACAGGTGTCCCTCTATGTGTTGTTTGAAGGTGGATTTGAGGGAATATATAGCACTTGGGACTCCTATAAAATTGGACCAGCCTTTTAAACTTTTTCCTTGAATCTGTCTCTTGTCTGTGCTATGAGAAATATAATACCTCCTTAGATAAATATTCTAAGCCAGAGAAGGATGCATGCCCCTGTTTTGTCCAATAAAATGTATGCAACTCAATGCACCAAAAAAAGCGCCATAGTTAATACCAGAACGGAAGGGGTTAAAAGGTCGTGCAATTTTCCATTTCAATATAATCACGTTTGTGCACATTTCAAAGTCCTGATTCAACACAATGTTGCATTATGCTCTTTGTGATGTGACTAGTGACCTTTCCCTGACTAATTCCACCCAGCTAATGTTAGAAAAACTTCTGTCGACCATGTGCAAACAGTGCATTAGAGGTGGTAAGTTCAGCTAACAATGCACAAGATGAACAGCTTGCCACTACACCTACAAAAATCTTTGCATTTGTGTCGAACACCATTAATGGTAAAGCCCTTCTTTGAAGAAGCATAACTTAATGAGGATACTGTGCTTAATGTTGTTACTTTGTAACATGCTAGAATCAACTGTCAATAATGTATTACTTAAGCTACATAAAATCTTTTTTTTAATTTTTTTAAATGCTCCCGTAATAACAAGTTATATGGTCACTAGAGGTGAGCACTCATGTTTTGGTTCTAGAAAAAATTGTGTTTTTGTTTTGTATATGGTTTCGGCTTTAAAACATTTCAGCGTTTTGGTTTTGCCGAAACACAATTTTTTAGGTTTTAGATACAGTATTTAGAAAATTAAACTAAAGTCATAGACATGCCCATATGTGAACCTGAAAATTATATATGTAGCACATGTCCGTTCCCCCCCCCCCGCCCCCCGTTTCCCCCCCTTAGGGAGATCATGGCTATGCTACTGCTAGTTGTAGTGCTGATTACCTGGGAGGTACAGGAGAAATGAGATGCCCGCGATGGTGTGGAGGTACAGGGCAGACTTTTGGGGATTCCTCTGGTCCTTTTCTTCTTGGTGACCTCCAGACAGGGGGCTTCAGCCAGGCTGAAGGCGGTTCCCGCTATGACAGTCCTTACTCTCAATACCTCTCTCCACACAGGCCGTAGCGGAGACGAAAGTACAAAGGAAGGTGATCTTTATTACAGCAGCCACTGCTGGTGTCGTTGCAGCATATGCTCCAGTTGATAAGGTAGATCCCTGGCTTCTGGATGGTACTGGCCTGTGGGTAATGGTGAAGCCTATCTGGATTAGATTATGCACTCAGCCCATGAGGGGCTGAGCACATGTCTCACTCCCAGCTGGGCAGAGACTAGGAGAGCTACTACCCCATGAAGGGATAGTCTGGAACCCAACTCACTACTGAAGGACTCACCTCCAAGGGGCTATAATTTAGGCACTTCCTTTCCTTAAGCTCAAAGAGGGAGGGCCCAGTATCTGTACCACCATTGACTATCACAGATCCCTGTGTCATCTCCACTCCTGTCACTCAGGAAGTCAGCATGAGGAGGGGGAAACCCCATAGGATAGCCTGTCACTGTCTGTGTCTTACTAGAACTTACATGACAGGGAAGGTATAGAGATATCTGGACCAGATTATATATATTTATATATATAGATGTAGCCAGGTACCCTCTGGTCTCCCCGCGCTCCCGTTTTCCCCCTTCTTACCCTCTCTCATGTGTGGATGTTGCAGGCAGGGCGACGGGTTCGCCGGCGGGTCCCTCCGCAGGGCGCCGCCATATTGGATTGCTCGCGCACTCTCAGGGCTTGCGCATGCACATTGCGAGTCAGAGTGGCCATTTCATGATTGTGCAGAAGATAGGGACAGTGGCGGCCATTAGAGAGAGCGCACGAGGCTGCTAATGCTAGAGGTCGCAGACGGGACTACAAGCCCCATGATGCTCAGGGGCAGAGACACCACCTGACACCAGGGAGCCAGTAGGGCTGCAAGATTATGCTGGAGGATCAGGAAAGACTACTGCCTGCTGGGACAGGAAGTGAGGAGTCAAGACCTGGACACTGAAGGTGCAGGTAGTGTCCACGGAGCAGTGCTCCAGGGACTAGGCCAGAGGTAAACCCCCAGGCCCCAGTTAGTCCCCAGAGACACGGTAAAATAACTGTATGGTATAGGGAAAGACAGGGACTCCTTCACTATACTCATAGAGAGAGCGAGAGATGTTGCAGGACAGTGCCTGACTGTCAATCCAGCGTGTAGCTGAAAGAGTATCTTACTCCATAGCAGAGACTGTTCTCAAAGGATCATCCGGCTGGGGATCCCTCACCTGGGGAGTCAGACGGTGTAATCATTCCTGCAAGGAGCAGCGCGTCGCGCCGGGGGACCATGTTGCGGAGCTGCTGATTATCAAGGATTATTCTGGTCAGGACTATGACCAGAGAGGTCGTATAAGTGCACCAACGGGCCCCAACACAGGGAAGCGCTATCCCTCACACTCACATTAACTTTATAGCTGGTGGACACTCAGAGGTTATGTGCCCTGGCACATTGGTACACCAAGGACAAAGGGTGATGCAATGACTAATATGTGGAGTAATGTGGGGTGGTACCATGATAATTCTGATGAATGATGCAATGATGTCTATGAGAGTTATGAAGAAGTTATAGTACATGCTCAGTAAATACTGTTTATTTCAACTGTGTGTATTTACTGGTCGGGTAAGGGAACACTTCCACCAAATTGGGATTCCTCATCAGTGGAGGCGCTGCACCGGGTGTAAGTATACCCCAGGCTCCCAGTGGTGGAGGTTCAGGCCTCCTGTTAGCCTCACAGGTGACAGCAGCACACGTAGTTGTAGTACCCCAGGGTACACCCGCTACATACACTGGTGACACACTTTATTCGAGCTCGGCTAGTCCCACGAATTCGGGTATACCCGGGTGTATTGAGGTTTGTGACTGTTTTCTGCCCGAGTGCATTGGGTTATTTCCAGGCAGGGATTGAAGCATTTTATTCCCGCTGGCTGCAATACTGCACAGTATATATATATATACTGCGTTACAATTCATGAATTTATGCCATCTGATAGACACGCGAAGCATTGCAGCCTATTAAATCCTAATCATTATAATTTAACAGATCAGCCGCCCGTCAGCCAGGCATGAACCCAGGCTGGGAAGGCAAACGCAACGGGGCTTGTCAGAGGTGAGGAGCGGCGCATTCCAGGTATCTGCCAGGTACATACTGGGCATTTGCTCGAATAAAGTGTGTCGGTGCAGTATATATACACACACACATACACGCATACACGCATACACGCATACACGCATAAACACATACACGCACACACACCTTCCCCTGACAAAGTCAATCCTGACTAAATCCATAGGGTGTGAGTCAAGTGTAGTGCAGCTTTCACAAAGCAGGTGCCCTTGAACAAATTTTGATACATCCCAGCACAGTAACAGCAAAAGGATCCGTGCTGCAGGTCCCATTAAGTACAGAGTGGGAGCCGGAGCTAATAGTGAAGGAGGATCAGCAGCCGGGGGAGTTGAAATCAGAGGCGACACGGCCGATTCCACATCCGATTGCTTGGAGTGACGCATCGATTACAGCAGAAGCCACGAGGATCCGTCTGCAGTGCTGGTATTTGAGTTATATCTCATAACTGCTCCTGTTCAAGCTGCATTTGTGAATGTGCATTTTTAATGTGTCGAGTCCTTTAAAATTGTTTTAACTTTATTACACCAGGAGTGCGCCTGTTTTCTTTTGTTTTTGTCTGTAGATATCTATGAGGGATTGGTGATTCCTGTATCCAGGCTGCAAAGACTCCGGTGGACTGTTCATTGGGACTGGTTTTTCACTATTTTTCTACAATTTGTTTAACTTTTTAGAATTTTGTGATATTTATTTTGGTTACATTTGCATTGTATATTGTGTATATTGTAGTATTTTAGTTTTCACTTACTTCATTGTAGACTATTTAGTCAGTAATATTGGTACTAGTCACTTTTACATTGGACTTAGTGGTCTTTAATAGTCACAGTTATAGTATAGTTTATTATCCTATTGCATAGGGTGGTATCCCACTGGAGTGTCCCACACGAAGACAGTCTCTAATTCTTGCAGGTTTGTCTGGTCCCAGACCACAATGGTCAGGGCTGCACAGCGTTGCAGCTATGTCCCTGACTTATCAAACAGCTAATGGGGCAGGGTCCCTACCTAAGGGCCTGTCCCTGTAGCAGCCACAAGCTTCCCAAGTGAGTCAGGGCCAGGCTGGGGCCTAGGGGGAATCTGGCCCAGTGCAGATCCCTGCACAAATACACCCCCCCCCCCTTATCTGTGTCCAAACTATGACTGACTAGCGTGGGGTGAGCGCGCAAAATGTATCTATCTCCTTGCAGGAGATCTCTGGAGCCCTATTGACTAATACATGCCATGACCTTTTCCCCCTATGCCTTGAGGGGGCTGTAGTCCCGCAGAGCCTCTTTCCTAGTACCGCCGCGTGCGCCTAGCTTACTGCACATGCGCAAATTTATTGGCCGTCACGGTAAACCTTCTGCGCATCTGTGACTTGGTAATGGCCGCCGGAGCTCCCTCTGCGCATGCGCGATCCTCCGCCCATGAGCCCGCACTCCAACATGGCGGCACCCTTTGCCAGGAGCCACCACGAGCCCGTCGCCACTGGCACTTCCCCGCAACATCCCCCGCGGCAGCGGAGGCAATGGGGCAAACAGGAGGACCGGAGCACCAGAGGGGACCAGGGCTACAAATGTATAACCCTGTTCTCCAATGTAACCATGTATTTGTAACCATGTATCTGCCATCATAACTGTGCCAGGACATTCTTGAAAATGAGAAGTAATCTCAATGTATTACTTCCTGGTAACCAGTGAATTCGAACAATTCGAACTTTATTGTGCCGTAAGAACACACAACTTTTCAGCCTATTGGCCTTTCTCAAGTGATGTGGCATTCGCTTGAGAAAAGCCAATAGGCCGCAACTTTGTGTGTTCTTATGGAACAATAAAGTTCCAATTTGTTTAAAATCCACAGTGCCCTTGAGACAGAGGTAGTTGGGCAGTAACTAGCTACCCATATACATAAATGTATATAAAATACATAAATAGCATATGAAAAATAGAAGAAAATATAGACTCACAGGTCTTATACATTGGATATATATATATATATATATATATGCACACATACAGTATAGAGATTTAGAATATGTTTAAAAACCACTGAGGTGTAATAAGTGATGAGGATCATCAAAAGGGGTATCAGCCACCAAATAAGGTGATTGGCCAAATGATAGCAGAACAAAATGGACAGCTATAGATGTACAGTACAGTATATAAAAAATATACAATATATAAAATGCACAATAAAAAGTATGCAAATGGAATAAAATATAAAATATATAGAAATGTGTAAAGAAACATATATAATATATTAAAAAATATATGTATATATAAAAAATATACATATACATTTTTTATATTTGTTTATACATTTCTATATATATTTTATTATTATTATTCACTTTGCATAGTTTTTATTGTGCATATTATGTAATATATCTATGTCTGGTTTTTTTTCTACTACCATTTGGCCATGTATAATAATGACATGGAGATAAAAAGTACATATTAAGTTGAAGGAACTTCCCCAAATCCCGAGCAGAAAGAAAACCTACGGACTCCTTTTGGGATTGGCTCTTGCAAGTCCTGGAGTTGCCTCTGAAGGGGAGAAAAAAAAAAAAGAAGTATAGTGTGATGAGTTTTAACAGCAAGGCCACATAACTGGGAAGAATTAGCAGCTCCTCTCTACTCACTTCCTCTATAAAAAAAAGGGGGGAAAAAACAATATCTGTATTAACATGCAGTAAAATGGAATTATATTTACTAACCTTACCCATAAAGAAAGCTGAAAGTATCCTAATGTAAATATGAACCTTGAACAGCAAATTACAGTGTACTGCAGAAATTAAGTCAAGCAGATTTTCAATTGGCCTATGCAGCCTTGTTTACATCTTGATCGGCAGTTTCTTTAACAACATTAATATGCCTATAAAAGCCACCGCTCAGCATATGCTTTGCACAATGTTTATGAAAGTTTTACTTGGATTAACAAGAAGATTAATCCTACTCATTTACTTTGCAGTCTGTCACACTATTTTTCCTGATGATATGTTTTCCATGTATGAAAATATGAATATGTTGTGAGCCATGTAAAATTGGTCCACAATACTTGGGACAGAAAGCAACAGACCTTTGAGTCAGGCAGGTCAGTAAAAGTACAAGGAAAATGATGGTCCTTAAAGACGGTAGCAGTGTTTGTAAAAGCTAGTGTAACCCCTCCTTAATTCCCTGTATCTAGTAGCCTAGGTATACCAGGGCGGGGGCCCGGAGATCACCTTCCTTGTTACAGATGTGCACTGGTTCGTGATATCTCTACACATACTGTACATCATGTGAGATCCCTGCAGGAAGAGAGGACATTCAACCTGCTAAGAATCAGGGCTTGAGTGAGACAACACAGCATGACAATTCTCTTGTAAATAACAGTGTTTTATAGGTGGGGAATTAAAGTGCAGTGGCCCTCGCATTCAGGGGATCACCTATATGAATTTGGAAACTCAAAAGTACAAACACAGTAACACTATCACTGTAGTAACATCCCATTATATGGCTCGGCACCACAAACCCACCTTAGCAAACTTGACACCCTCTACAAATCAATTTGTCGTTTTGTTCTCCAATGCAACTACAACACACATGACTGCGAAATGCTCAAAGAACTAGATTGGTCATCACTTGAGTCCAGGCGCATGGTTCATCTTTCCTGTCTTGCCTTCAAATACTTTCTTGGCAAGCTACCCGTCTATCTGAACGAGCTCCTCACCCCTACCACACACAGCACTTACTGTATCATCTGAGATCTGACTCCACAAGTCTGTTCATCGTCCTAAGGTTCAACAAAGTATCCGGCCGCTCCTCCTTCTCTTACCGTGCACTCCAAAACTGGAACAATCTACTGGAGACTTTCACAGCCACCTGTCTAAGTTCTTTCAAAACTAAAGCCCTCTCACATTTTAATCTTGTCTGTAACTGTTACATACAGGGCCGCCAACAGCGGGGGACAGAAGGCACTGGCGTCCCGGGCCCTGTGATTCAGGGGGCCCGGCCGCCTTGGCCCCCTGCACGGCCATGCCCCTCGATAAATCCCTTTGCCCGGTCACCATGGGGTGACAGGATTTAGCGCGCCCGCGATGTGCCAGGCAGCGCACGCGTCTCTTCAAAGGGAAAAATAAACCTTCCCCTCTCCTGATTGGCTGGCGCTTGTTGGCACGCTGTCAGAATTTTTTTGGGCCCCCAGCAAGCTCTATCTGAGCTTGCAAAGTGAGGCCCGCCCTTTCCTGCATGGAGCAAGTCAGGTGAGTACTGCTCCATGCCTGCCTTGCTTCCCCCTTGCCCTCTTGCACCCATTCCGATCCCCCCATTCCGATCCCCCCTGTTTCGATTTCCCCCCTTCTGATTCCCCCCCCTGCTCTGATCCCCCCGTTCCAATTTCCCCCCCTGCTCCGATTCCCCCTGTTCCGATTCCCCCGTTCTGATTCCCCTGTTCCGATTCCATTCCGATCTCCCCCATTCCGACTCCTCCCCCTGCTCTGATCCCCCCCGTTCCGATCCCCCCATTCCGATTTCCCCTCCGTTCCAATTTCCCCCCATTCCGATTCCCCCCCATGCTCTGATCCCCCGTTCCGATTCCCCCCCTCCCCTGCTTCGATCCCCCCGTTCCGATTCCGTTCCGATCTCCCCCATTCCGACTCCCCCCCCTGCTCCGATCCCCCCCGTTCCGATTCCCCCGTTCCGATTTCCCCCGTGTGTATGTGAGTGTGTGTGTCTGTGTGTGTGTGTCTGATGGAGAGTGTGTGTTTGTGTGTGTGTGTTTGAGTGTGTGTGTGTGTGTGTGTGTGTGTGTGTGTGTGTGTGTGTGTGTGTGTGTGTGTGTGTGTGTGTGTGTGTGTGTGTGTGTGTGTGTGTGTGTGTGTGTGTGTGTGTGTGTGTGTGTGTGTGTCTGAGTGTGTGTGTCTGAGTGTGTGTGTCTGAGTGTGTTTGTCTGAGTATCTGAGAGAAAGTGTGTCTGAGAGAGAGTGTCTGAGTGAGAGAGAGTGTATGAGAGAGAGTGTCTGAGGGAGTGTCTGAGAGTGTGTCTGAGAGAGAGAGAGTGTCTGAGAGAGTGTGTCTGAGAGAGAGAGTGTTTGTGTCTGAGAGAGAGTGTCTGTGTCTGAGAGAGAGAGAGAGAGAGTTAGAGACAAGAGAGAAAGTCAGAGAGAGAGAGAGAGTCAGAGAGAGAGTCAGAGAGAGTGGGAGAGAGTTAGAGAGGGTGGGAGAGAGTCAGAGGGAGAGAGTCAGAGGGAGAGAGTCAGTCAGAGAGAGGGAGAGAGTCAGTCAGAGAGAGGGAGAGAGTCAGTCAGAGAGAGGGAGAGAGTCAGAGAGAGGGAGAGAGTCAGAGGGAGTCTGAGAGAGAGAGGGAGAGAGTCAGAGGGAGTCTGAGAGAGAGAGGGAGAGAGTCAGAGGGAGTCTGAGAGAGAGAGGGAGAGAGTCAGAGGGAGTCTGAGAGAGAGAGGGAGAGTGTCTGAGAGAGAGAGGGAGAGTGTCTGAGAGAGAGAGGGAGAGTGTCTAAGAGGGAGTGTGTGTGTGTGTGTCTGTGAATGAATACAGACACCCACCCACAGTCAGTCATAGTCATCCACCCACTCGTCAGTCAATCACCCACCCACCCACAAGTCAGTAACCCACCACGTCACCCACCCACCCCCACACCCACTCTCTCTGTCACCCACTTCCTCTCTCTGTCTCTCTTTCACCCACACTCTCTCTGTCTTATCTTAACTGCCCTATACCTACTCCGAAATAACCTATACTGCTTTCTTCCAGATCTGAATCTCAAGCTTCACACAGGAGACAGGTAGGGAACACCCCAGTCCCATACTGAATCCCCCCCAGGTCTTTTGTCACATAGGATGTAGCATTGGGGATCTTTGTCTTTTGTTGAAAATATTAAAATAAACAGATTGAATTGTAATGTTTTTGTATTAACAAGAAAAAAGTTAAGTAATAGTTGCGCGCTAAAAATTTTTTTCCCGTGGTAGGTGCGCTATGGGGGGGGGGGGGGTAGGGGGGGGCTGTTCTTTTCATTTGTCCCAGGCCCCATGATTTCTGTTGGCGGCCCAGGTTACATACGCCTAAAATATATATTATCTCTAACTGTGCATGCAAGTGTCTTGTATATAATGTATACCCTGTTCACTTATGTAACTATGCTTTTGTAACCATGTATTATTTGTCATCTTAACTCTGTGCCCAGGACATACTTGAAAACGAGAGGTAGCTCTCAATGTATTACTTCCTGGTAAAACATTTGATAAATAAATAAATAAAATTATAAATAAATAAATAATTGAGTTAGATTAGCTACATTGATCATAAAGACCCAACAAACATTATTGGTGCCTTTTTATTCATTTTGTTGTCTGATTCCTTTACCAAGTCATTGTACCAACCAAACACTGGATAAACTACTTCTATGGAAAAGCATTGTCTACTAATTATTACTGTTTGTAGCAATGCAGCTGGAGGGAGCATCATGCATAGTGAACAGGAATGAGAAGGAGCATGTAGTGGCTTGAAATGCATAATCATTAAATAGTGCAGCACGGCTATTTTAAAGAGAATTTGTGTATGCTTCAGGACACAAGATGATGTTTTACAATGAATTGGTACATACAATTACAGTGATTCTTCAAACAAAATGCAATTTACCCTAGATTTTCAGCTTTCAACAAATGACTGTGTATTACGTGATAATATTTCTGCCTTACTATGCACTGTTGCACAAATGGTTGTACAATATGTTGTAGGTTATGACTTTTTTTTTTAATAACCACACCTTTGGCTCTAAATGTTTCAAAAACAGAGATACATTCTTATCCCATACACACATTTGGTTCAGACATCCATGTAAATGTTGCCTTGTTACATATGACAATGTTGTTATTACAGTTCTGCCAAACTCATTATTCTACTACAAACATAAATTCTTAGGCCTCGTTCAGGGTGCAGGCTTCGGAGGGAGGGCGTGCTGACGTGCGTGCGGCCGTGGGATACAATGTATTTAAAATGAACTGTGGTTGTCAGGGTAGCAGCTGCCCTGTCTCCGAAGTAGGGAGTTGACGCTGGCTACAGTTTCAATAAACAAAAAATTAGTTTTTTGAAGCTGCAGCAGCGTCACTGGGACCTAGGCAGCCAATGAAATCATTCTTGAGAATGATTTCAAGACTTCAACTTGGAGCCCTAACCTGCCGTCTGTAGCCCCGCCCCCTCCCCGCCTCCTTAACTCCTGAAAAAGTCTGCTGGGGAGGATGAACACACATCGCCCAGCAGACTGCCGCCCTCCCTCCCGAACGCCCTCCCTCCAACTCCTGCCTCTGGCACCCTGAAAGAGGCCTTAGGGGGCTATGCACTAAGCTCCGTTAAGTCACTTTTAGATCGCAAAGTGCTCTTAGAACGTGCTTTTGCGCTCAACCCGATGCACTAAGCAACGCAAACAGGCACTTTGCGATCTAAAAATGACTTTTTCAGGAATTTTTTCTAAGTCCAACTTTGCTTGCGTTCGCAACCCTGTTTGCGTTAAATTCTGCCCTTAAGCGGGATGCACTAAGCAATGCAACCTTAGCGTACGCGAAAGTTGCGTTGATCAGAACACGTCAGGTCAGAGTAGACGCAAAGAAATCTGGACTTAGAAAAAATTCTTGCTTTTTATTTTTGCATGCGCAAAACCCATTCAGCAGGCCGGCGGGTGTCCCCGGCTCACCAAATGGGGGTCACCGCGGGAGTGCGAAGGTCCCTGCCGGAGTCCGGGGGTCCCTGCGGCCGTCCCGGGGTCCCCGCGGGAGTCCCGGGGTACCCGCGGTGCTGCGGTACCAATGTTGCACCTTCAAAAATAATAAACAAGAATTATAACTAAATACACCCCCCTAACACATACTATACAGTAATGGCCAAAATTACTATTATCCAAATATGGATAATAATGCATTTGGCCATTTTAAATACATATAACATTCAATAAATACAGTCAAAACATATTACACTTACCTTTTACAGGCACCCACGATGAAGGCCGTCTTCATCCTCATCTTCATTCTGCCCATGCCCCTCCGGTGCTGCAAAACATGCACATTAATTACAATAGCCAATGTAATGTCCCCTAACTCGTTAATCAGCATAGCGGTTATTAACCGCTACAGTCATAAAGGGGTTAACCCACCCTCACCACCACTCGGGAGGCCTACATACCCTCCCACACTAACCCCCCACCCCGTGAGGCCTAACCACCCTCACCCACTACCCACAAGGGAGGCCTACCCACATACCCTTGGGACCAATATACCCTCCCCCCACCCCCAGTACCCACAATAAAAACAACACACTGCCCCACAATAAACATCATTCTATTTATTAAATACATAACCCACCCCCTGTGCCCCCCCATAAATACATGATTTATCCTTTTACGTACAGGGTTCATACCCCAGCCCATGCGAGTCCCCGGCGGGCCTGGCGGGTCACCTGACAGACCTACAGGGTACCAGCAACTTGTTTCACACGGGTTCTGGAGGCCTGTTGGTGTGTCCCGCCAAGCGCCATGGCCCCCAGGTGGTCTCCGCGGACACCGCGGGCCACAATTGGGTCCCCGTGGTAGGCCCGCGGATGTCTGGGAGCCCCGGGTCAGACCCACAGGTGTCTACGGGGCCTCGGGTGGTTCTCACGGTGGTCTGCGGACTCACAAGTGCTCACTACGGATCCGCGGTGCCCCTACGGATGTGAGGCCACCGGTTCTTCCCCGCAGGTGTCACCCGTGGAACCACCAGCCTGATACCCGTGAGATACCTGAGGATACCGCAGGTGGTCTCCAGAGGTCTAATGCAGAACCAAAGAACCAACCCTGAATGTAAAATAAATAAACCGGACCTATACATTCAATACATCCACCCCCCCCCCCCCAACACCTACAGTACAATAATGTGCCAAAAAACTATTATCCAGATATGGCTAATAGATTATTTGTCCATTATTAAACACCACATTGCATGTTAAAATAAATCCAGCAGCCATTGTAAATATAAAAAAAACAAACTGCAGCTACACAAATGTCTATGAAATGTCACACAATTGCATTGAGCGTGTACATGATGCAATGAATCTGTGCATCATGTAACACTATGCAAACTATATATGTAACAATCAAATACAATATGAACAATGTCCCCTAGCCAGCAATGCCATCATGAAAATCAATTATAAACTAAGCAACATCAATACAATTAGCATCAATCAATTAATCCATTTCCTCAAACAATTACAATACAATACAAATCAATTATACAATTCCCTATTCAATTCCTAAAGCCAAACCATTGCCAAAACAATTCTAATTTAAAGTAACCACCATCATTCTAATCTAAGTACCATAAAGAAGTCATTACAATTAATCTGTAACTAAATACAAATTACATTATTCACAACAATTACAAAATAAAGCTGATAAATACATTAGCCATACCTGAAAAGAACATACATTAGCAAAACAATCAATTATTATCCCTCTATGTCTATCCATATAGATAGATATACATAAAATACAGGGGCAATAATACAGCATAAAAAACAATGCATTTCCATACAAAAGTCACATAGAATACACCCATTCAGTGTCCGTGAATGTATATATATACATATATACATTAACGGGCATTAAATGGGACTGAAAAAATAAAAGACATGAATGAAAAATCAAAAAAACCTGTAAAAGTAAAAATAATAAACTTTTCTTTTGTTTACTCACCATTAGATGTCCACTCACCGAAATCCAAGCGACCCGGAAGCACAAGAACTAATCCACAGGTAAACCATAAAATAATAAACCATAACAAATCCACGTCTGTGTCTTTTTCTTCTATTTGTAATCCTTCCCGTCTGTCTTGGGGTCTTCTTTTCTTCTTTGGGATCTTTTGGGGTATTCTCCGGCTTTTTCTGTCTTCTTCCGTCTTCTTACGCCACGCCCTTCTTCTCTTCTTAGGAGGGGAGATGTTCCCTCCTCGGCGACTAGCTTCAAAATGAGGCGACATAGGCTTTTATAGGCCTATGACGTCACATTTTGCTCAAATGTTTCCCACGGTCCTGATTGGGCCGTGAAAAACATGTGATTTGGCCGAACAAAAAAAAAATGATGACGTCATTTAAAGGCAATGAAAGCACAGCCAATCAGAATGGCTGTGCTTCAATTGCCTTTACGATGACGTCATAAAAAAAAACATGGCCGGCCTCACATGGTACGGTATATTTAGATTTTCGCTCCCCGGAAGGTAATATCACTTTTCCCTCTGCTTGCTGTGAGGATCCTTTCCTTAGTCCTGGAACTTTACAAGAATGTCGGTGGATTTTGGGCCTGGGGCTCTATGGGCCCTGTCGATTTCAATGGTGTCTTTATTTAGTTCAGGGACTAGTTCAATGAACAGGTCTTTTAAATATGTCTCGAGGGATTCAGGTGGGATTTCTTCAGGGACAAAACGTATACGAAGGTTTTGTCTTCTGTCTCTATTTTCCTGGTCCTCTACTTGGTCTTTAAGGTGTCTTATTTCAAAGCCCAGCTGGTTCATATCTTCCTCCATAGTTGCCTGCGAGCTTGTGACCTCTTCTACTCTCTGCTACATGCTTTCTGTGCGGTCTGTCAGGGACTGCATCTCAGCTCTCACTTCCCTCAGGGCCTTGGTTAGATCCTCTTGAAATCCTCTCCGCATCCTGGAGAAGAGGTCTTCCATGTATTCTCTATCCAGAGACCTACTCTCTGTCCCTGGCTCCGTGGTGGTTCTCCTTCTAGGCCTCACAGGGCACACGCGGCGCCACCATCTTGTGGGAACTCGCTGAGAGGTGGGAGTTTCAGGCCCGGCGAGAAATAGGACGAGACACGCGGTGGATTCTTTTTGCCTGTCGTGGTGTTCATCCTTATAGTTTCCCCTGCACTTTGGTGAATTTTAGTGCTCTAGGGGTTTGGTATCCTGCTTGTCTAAGTGCTTGAAGTCTAGGGGACTCGGGAGCTAACTCCTTAGGCAGCCATTCAGGATGACGTCACAGGAAGTCTCCAGGGATTCATATTTGAGCTGCTGCCTGTAAGTGTGAGGAGAGAAAAAATAGCTACTTATAAATAACAACAAAGTACAAAGGTAAAAAATAATAATCTTGTTTTGTATGTTAATTGGAAGAAAATTGGTATCTGCATCTTAGACACGGTGCAATATTTGATAGACTGGGTCGGATATGAGGAATTTTTCTGATACGTACTGTATATAGATTTTTTATTGGGAACATACTTAAATACTATGAAATTTTGTTTTTACTACAACATTTACATGGATCATAATTCATTTAACAGGTGCAATCCTAAATCTTAATGTGCTTTCTAAGACCTCTACCGTTAGAAATCCTATGCTCAAAGACAAAAAGGAAAGGAGTTACATTCTAACAGGTCTATTTAATATAATTTATACTCCCCTGTTGTCTGCATCTCTTTGTGGTTAAACATTTATTCATACACTTTTATTCTTGTATTTTCTATCTTATTGAAAGTGACAAAGAATATGCTAAATCATTTCGGTGCATCACTTTGCAAGGACTTTTTTGCCCACACGTTGCAAACAGGAAATCCACCAGAGAAATGCAAATGATGATATTAACCTATTCATCTCAGCTCATGTGTTGCAAGCACTTCATAACAAGCCACCGTCTCAATATTTTATTCTATATGTCACCTGATTCTTTATCTGTATAACACAAACCATGGGGGTCATTCATTAAACTGCAATAGTGCCGATTCCGGATATTGACTTCAATAGGAGGACAGTTCCCCAATTGGAACTATAGCAGTTTCTTGGATAAACCCCTATGAATGGCACGTGGACTAGACACAGCTGAATGGTTTCACTGCCCAGTAATATTATCTTATATTCTGTATGGCAATTATTTGTTGGCTGACTTGCTAATGTTTTCTATTAAACCCTGGCAGCTGGTCATTAATTAGTATTTAAATGAATTTATAGCAACCTTAATTATTTTCTATGTGACTCTTTCACATTTCGGTTAAATAATAAAGATAGTGTCATTCATCCCATTAACTTTGACATCTCATGTTATTTATCATGGGGCATCATCTTATTTATAACCATTAATTACACGTGTTAACTGACCAATTATTCATGCCTATAGTCTCTCAAATGCAGATTGAGACGCCAGTCTACCCTACATGGAATTAGATCCTTTTAACATTTATGATTAATCCTGTCTAGCCCCTCTTCCCCCTCCCAATCGCAGATCGGGTCCCCTAAGGTATTCTGGGGTCTGGCTAGGTGTCTCTGTATGGTGCATACCTGCTGGCAACAGGAGGGCCTGTGTCTCCCGTGACTTGACAAGTGGGATTACAGGAACATGTTACTGGGGTTCTGGTTCAATGGTGCAGCGCCTCCCTCTATAGTAAGCCCCAGGAATTCGGGGTGGAATCCTTACCACAGAGTTTCCCCTCCAGGGATGAGAGATTCCAGTCTCACACAGGGTTATCTTTAAAAGCAGCAGTCTCTTTATTCACAGCAGGGCAGCAGCCGACAGGTACAGTGATGCACAGTCCACTAACTGTTCTCCCTTGTGATGGTCCTGCCTCCACTCTGGACCCTACGGGCATCCAGAGTGGGGCTAGCTCTTCCCTCACCCCCTAAGCAGGGTGAGAGGCACTTGGTCCACCTTACTAACTATAGTTAGATCAGCTCTACTCATGAGCTGATCACTCCTCTGCTTCCTAACTCACTAACTCTACACACTCCAACCTTGTGCACTAAAGAGGAAGTGACACTGCTTTATGTAACCTCCAGAAGGCACCGCCCCGGTGTCTCTTGATTGGACACAGGGTCACGTGACCCACCTTCACTCACCCAACCCAGTGTCATAAGCAGGGGAAACCCATGTCAACTCCTGGCAATCTGCCCTTAGCTGAGTTTACACACAGGAGGAGGATAGAACTATAGCCCCATTTCTTACCAGGGCTACACCTGCAACATGCTCAAACTAATTACAAAGCATGAGCAGAAAATCTCCAGAATCTTCACTATAATTTGGAACAGGGGTTTGTAAATTGTAGTCTCTGAACCATCAATGGAGCCCATTAGTGGGGGTCTCCTTGAAAATTAATTTCGGAATTTCTCTCCCACAGTTCATCATTTTTTTTGCTCCCAGCATATAACTGCTAAATTGCTTGCTCCTTACATGGAGGTACAATGTCATATATATATATATATATATATATATATATATATATATATATATGCAAATATAACTGTATGCTCATCTGCATGTCTTAGGCAGGTCTGCAACCCCGCCTTTCCCCATTATCACCCAGCATACAGCACTTCCACTGCAGCAAGGGATTCTGGGAAATGACATGCAAATGAGCACACAGTATATATATATATATATATATATATATATATATATATATATATATATATATATATATATAGGAAAGGGGAAAACACAGGTGCAAATTGTTAACTAAGCAATTAAAATATGAGCCTTGGTAGACTGGGGCTAATCTTAGAATCCTTGATTTCTCTGAAATAAAGAGTGGAAAAGAGACAAAATATGGTGAAGTACGTTTTTGTATTTGTTACTGCGCAAAAGTAGATCGCTACTTACAAAGTAGCAGAAGTTTTAAGCATATAGGATATAAAATCCTCTCCGTCCTGCTGCCTGGATTTGTAATCTGCTTCCTCCCCACGTGGAACGCAGAGATCCTTCGTGGTAAGCTTCCTTCGTCTGCAGCCGCCTTCCTGAGCTTCCTGGTTCCTCCTCTGGTGCCGCGAGACTGCAGCCATGACGTCACTCAGCCGAGATTAAACCCGTAGCATCGCGGGTAATGTCCAAGGAGTACAAGGATATTCAGGAGGGAATTATGCCGAATATGAATTAAGGATAGGGGATGCTAAAGTATATTCAAAAGCCTCCACCCTATGCGTTTCGTCCTGTTGCTAGGACTTCATCTGGGGAATAAGTATTTGTGGCTTGCTGACATCTATATACTATAACCTGATCCTCTATAGGTTAATTAGGTGACCAATGTCTAAACGTCTAGCAGACACACATACCTAACACTGAAATAACAAATATAAATGGTAGACCCCACATTTACATCAAATATTAAAATAAAATTACACACAATTTTAATAACAAATAATCATAAAATATGAAAGTAGGAGAATAAAATATATATATTATGAGTAAATATATAATAGATGACAATATAACTCAAAAAAATTAACTCAAAAAATATAACAAATATAAAAATGGATTGTTGTTAATTATTAACAAATGTGTATAGTCGGTATTTATATAGGGAGTATTATCTTGCATTGAAATTATTAGATACATTGCATCATATTAATAAATATGATGTTCAAGAGGATTAATCGCATTATGCGATATATAAAGTTTGTTAGACATGCATATTAGAAATGGTTACAGAAAATTAATTGAAGGAGCACCTTAGCAACCCCATAAGGCATATTGGATGATTTTATTTATATAATATGTATTTTAAATCATGATAAACTGATTTTATTTAATACAGATGTTAACATAGAAAGGCACCTAAGTCTATGTCTGTATTTAAATCAAGTGGAACCAATGTTTTCATCGTATGGATCCACTTGGTTTCCAGTTTGGAGATGGCATTTACGTTATCGCCTCCCCTCCAATTTTTTTTCTAGTTTATCAATGCCAATACATTGAACGCCTGCAGGATCGCCATTGTGCTCCTCACAAAAGTGTCTGGACAAAGTGTGTTGTAGAAAACCCTTCTGTATATTACTAATATGTTCTGAAAAGCATAGCTTTAGTTTCCTTGTGGTGCGCCATATATACTGTTTTTTACAAGGGCACTGAATTAAATATACGATATTAGATGAATCACAATTTATGAAATGTTTGATTTCATATGTTTATATATATATAACATATATAGTGATAGAGTGTCACACTCTTTCTTCACTTGATTTCAGTTACCCTTTGACACCTCTAGCCATAAAACACATCCACACCGGGGGAAGAACCAGCACAGATAACATTCCAAGAGACACTGTTTTTAAGTAATCCTTGCTTCATTCATTGTTACATCGCCGGAAGAAGAGATCAGTGTATCTCGAAAGCTCGCACAAATAAAAGCATTTCGTTAGCCACAGAACGGTATCATCTATTTATTTTTTGATTATATATATATATATATATATATATATATATATATATATATATATATATATATATATATATACATACATATATATATATATATATATATATATATATATATACATACATATATATATATATATATATATATATATATATATATATATATACATATATGCAAATATAACTGTATGCTCATCTGCATGTCTTAGGCAGGTCTGCAACACCGCCTTTCCCCATTATCACCCAGCATACAGCACTTCCACTGCAGCAAGGGATTCTGGGAAATGACATGCAAATGAGCACACAGTGTCACTTTTTGCCTCAATAACCATTTTTAACATGGTATGCGCCTTAACCCTGGCTGTGCTCAAAGCTGTGACCATGCAGCAAGCTTAAGCCTATAGGGAACCATGTTAAAAATGGTTATTGAGGCAAAAATAACCTGCACACACTGCACTCACTGCACTCACTGCACTCACTGCTCACACTGCACACACTGCACACACTGCACTCACTGCACACACTGCTCTCACTGCACACACTGCACTCACTGCACACACTGCACTCACTGAACACACTGCTCTCACTGCACACACTGCTCTCACTGCACACACTGCTCTCACTGCACACACTGCACACAGCACACACACTCACTGCACACACCGCACACTGCACACACTGCTCACTGCACACACTGTTCACTGCACACACTGCACACACTCCACACACTGCACACACTGCACTCACTGCACTCACTGCACTCACTGCTCACACTGCACTCACTGCACACACTACGCACATTGCTCTCACTGCACACACTGCTCTCACTGCACACACTGCTCTCACTGCACACACTGCACTCACTGCACAGACTGCTCTCACTGCACACACTGCACTCACTGCACACACTGCTCTCACTGCACACACTGCTCTCACTGCACACACTACTCTCACTGCACACACTACTCTCACTGCACACACTACTCTCACTGCACACACTACTCTCACTGCACACACTACTCTCACTGCACACACTACTCTCACTGCACACACTCTCACTGCACACACTCTCACTGCACACACTCTCACTGCACACACTCTCACTGCACACACTCTCACTGCACACACTCCCACTGCACACACTCCCACTGCACACTGCACACACCAGACACTCCCAGCACTCACTGCACACACACTCACTGCACACACTCTCACTGCACACTGCTCACAGCACACTCTCACAGCACACAGCTCTCACAGCACTCAACTCTCACAATACACTCACATGTCAGCAGCCCACCCCTCCCCTCACATGTCAGCAGCCCACCACCCCCTCACATGTCAGCAGCCCATCCCCCTCACATGTCAGCAGCCCACCCCCCTCACATGTCAGCAGAATCACATGTCAGCAGCCCACCCCCCCTCATATGTCAGCAGAATCACGTCAGCAGCCCACCCCCCTCACATGTCAGCAGCCCACCCCCCCCCTCACATGTCAGCAGCCCACCCCCCCCCTCACACGTCAGCAGCCCACCCCCCCCTCACATGTCAGCAGCCCACCCCCCTCACATGTCAGCAGCCCACCCCCCTCACATGTTAGCAGCCCCCCCCCACCAGCCCGTTTTTCACACACCCCCACCAGCCCGTTTTACACACACACACACACACACACACACACACACACACACACACACACACACACACACACACACACACACACACACACACACACACACACACACACACACACACACACACACACGGCTGCCGGGGGCTGGGAGGGAGAGGGAGGAGGCTGGGAGGGAAAGGGAGGGGAGAGGGAGGGGGCTGGGAGGGGGAGGGAGGGAGGAGGGATGAATCGCCGCCGTTTTTTTAAACTTTTTTTTTTATTATTTATTTAATTAACTGGCGCCCGGCCAGAGTCATTGCGGGCCCCACAGAGAGGCCAGACGGGCCCGCATGTTGTGCAGGCCTCTTCCTTCCTTCCCTCCTCACTCCCTCCCTCCCAATCAGGCGTGCGGTGGCCATTTTTTTTTTAATTAACTCGACCTCGTTACTAACGCGGTGGTCTCGGGGTGGACCCCGAGGACCGCACTATAACGGGGTTTACCTGTATATAGTACAAAAAAACCACAAAAAGCGCAAATCAGAGATACAGGTACATGGATATACAACACCTGAAGGATAAATACGTGAACAAGTCATATATATATATATATATCTGTGAAAAAGATAAAAGAGGCGCATGCTCCAAAAAAATAAAGGGTTGAATGCAGCAAATGCTGCTGTAAGAAAGCTAAAATCACACTCATAAACACAACTAGCAGCAAAGAACTCGTCAGAATCCAGGTATCAGCTGTCACCACTTGGATGAGAAAAGGCGTTGGTGATGGATAAGTAGCACTGGTGTAAATCCAGGCTGCAGACTCGTGTCAATAGTGGTCTCTCGCCCAAGAGACCAACCAGCTCTAATTAAAGTCAGGTTACGCAGAAGTGAGCCACAGGGGCTATACTACAACATACTTGAGTTGTTTATCAAGCCATGCTTCTCAGTGTTTTCACATCGATTCTGAGCAATTTCTCTTTGTATTCCAAGTGTTAACCTTCAGCATTGAATAGGGAAGTGTCTTGTAGCGGGATATTAATTCATACGGCAGAATGTAAGTTCAGGCTGTAACTTACTCAGCTACTTATCTATAGGTTGCTGTATGTAGGCTTCATTTAATTATGTTGATACTTGATGAAAATTGCCAAGATAATATAGTCTCTGAAGCAGGGAAAACATATGTAATTTATTATTATTATTATAATTGTAACCCTCCTTCCCCGGCTCATATGAGGTCTGATCAAATAGGTTATATACAATGGCAGTGCTCAGTATGTCAGGCCTTTGCCGGGTGCTGGGTAAGGGCAGGCTGGGTGTGAATAAGCAGATAGGAAAAATATGGGCACCAGGAATTATTATAAAAACAAAAGGTGATTTATTGATATACGTTGAATCTGGACAGATCTGGTGGCAAACAATAATATTCTGGACTTCATCCCCCCTGATAGATTTCATTCCTATGATGGGGAGCTACTTCATTTGAGAGCCTATTACAATGGCTATCATGTCTTCCTACAGCTTGTAAGGGAGCTGCAATACACATGTATGCAGATGACACAATCTTATATACGCACAGCCCAAGCCTCTCCGACCTTGAACACGTACTTCAATCTGACTTTTTGAGACTTGAAAATTGGATTTCCCAAAACAAACAGTTTTTAAACACCAAGGCTACATTTTTAAAGTTTCCACTGAATGGGCTCCAGATCAGAACCAATGCTAATACCATCCCAGCCCCTGTTACTAGTTTTAAATACTTGGTCATATGGTTTGACTCCCATTTAACATTTGGGATGAATATTGATACCCTGACATCCAAAACATATGCCAAACTCGGTATATTTTATAGGAACAAATACTCCCTAAGTCTGCTGGTCAGAAAGCGTATCGCACAGCAGATGCTAATGCCAATTATAGACTATGGGCACACACTATATGGCACGGCACACCAAACCCACCTTAGTAAACTTGATACCCACTACAATTCAATATGCCGTTCTGTCCTCCAATGTAACTACAACACACATCACTGCGAAATGTTCAAATAACTAAATTGGTCATCACTTGAGTCTAGGCACAAAGTTCATCTTTCCTGTCTTGCCTTCAAATGCTTTCTGGGCAACCTACCCGCCTTTCTGAACAAGCTTTGCACCCCTACCACATGCAGCATTTATCATCTGAGATCTGATTCAAAAACGTGGTCCCAAGGTTCAACAAAGGATCCGGCCACTCCTTCTCTTATCGTGCACCCCAAAACTGGAACAATCTACCAGAGACTCTCAAAGCCACCACCAGTCTAAGTTCTTTCAAAACCAAAGCTGTCTCACATTTTAATCTGGTCTGTAACTGTTACATACACCTATAACATATATTATCTTTACTGTGCATGCAATGTCTTGTATATAATGTATAACCTTGTTCACTTAATGTAACCATGTATTTGTAACCATGTATTTGTCATCATAACTCTATGCCCAGGATGTACTTGAAAACGAGAAATAACTCTCAATGTATTTACTAAATAAATAAATAAATCGTGGGGACTGCTTGCAGGGAGGCTATGATGCAGTGCAGTGTCTGCAACTCGGTGAGGAAAATGATGGTCAGGCTGCGGTAGGGGCAACACTTTTAAACCAGCACAAGTGGCACCCCCCTTCCACAACTTAAGGTCCCGTTTCTTTAAAGGGCACGTTACTAACTGAAAACAGCAAATGATTACAGGACACATCATAATACACATGACTATACACAAAAAATGATTTACAGGACTCAGCCAGGACCCCAGTCAGAACCCTGAAGACTTTGCTTCTAGAACAGAGGGTGGGACAATATATACCCTTTGTACTTCCTATCATGACATCACAGGCCATTAGGTAGAAAGGGGAGGGGCAAACCCTTAGTAAACCCACTCGATTAACCCCATAATACATTACAAAACTGGTAATCCACAAAAGTGGGCTACATTACCATAAAGGGCCAACATATTCCACAGCTCTGTGCAGTGGGGGGTACAGCGATTTGCTAATTGCATAAACAGTTACATACCAACAAGGACAAACTTGCACAAACAGATAAAAAAAGGTAAAGGTTATGTAACGGTTCGATGCCCCCCCCAATCTCATATTGGCCCCTATGTGCATAATCTGCCCCCAGTTACATGTCTGTGTAGTGTGGTGCACCTGCTGGCTCACAGGACTCCTGAGTCTCCCGCTCGTTGGTAGTGGGGATTTCACCATGACAGGCGTATGAGGTAGTGCTGAGTTCTACTCACAGTTGGTACAGCGCCTCCATTCCTTTCAGATTCCCACAATAGCAGGGAGGAATTTCTGGAAGAGAACTCCTGGGTGCATCTTCTTGCTGAATAACTCCAGTCTCAGACAAGAAGGGTCTCTTGAACAAGGGCATCTTTATTTGTACCAGGCATGGCAGACTGCCCATCATAGCGGCCGATACTTAGCCGCACATCTTGTAGCTGCACTCCATTAGGAGTCCTTCTGACTCTTTATTCAGCCAGGTATATTTCTGCCACCTCTCCCCTAAGGGAGACTACCAGCTGTGCCAGATCCCTGGACACAGTGAGGTCAGCTTGTCACTCTCTGCAACACTCTGGATCTGATCTGACACTGAACACACTGAAGACAGAACAGAAATGAACTACTAACTTTATGAAGTGATGCAGAATATATAGGTTCCAGAAAGACCAACCTCTGAGTCACTAACAGTGGACACAGAGCATGCTGTCACTTCCTTTGCTACATGTTACACGTCACCAGGGTTGAGGGCAAACCTCCATGATGACTACTGGCAACCCTGCCCTCTTAACAGGAGTTACTGCACAGCATGAGAGAGATATGTAACACCAATTTTACACATGGCTACACTTACAACCTAGAGGGACAATGTAATCACTCAGAACCCACCTTAAGACATAGAACTTCTTTGTAACTATGGTCCTGTGTCCCTTGACAAGTACAACAGTTATCTTTTTCATATATGTACAGACGTAGCCAGACATGCCACAATTGTCACTGTTTCGATGTGGCTGCATTGTGGCAACAGATCTCGCAGGCCCGAGGACAGTAATCTGCCCAGAAGGATTAATACCTCAGGGTACCATGCTTCTGAATGGAACCCCACTGCGTTAATATTGTTGCGCCAGCATCAGTGAGAGATTACCAGTACTCACCTTTAAGGTGAGCTGTGCAGCTGTGTCCGGTCCCTCTCTGCAGCTGCCACCTGGATCCATGTCCCCCGCTCGCTGACGGCAAGAGATGCAGGCTGTATTTCCCACCCATGGATGATGTTGATGCAGTTATATGGGGCTCTACATCATGAGGGGGAGGCTGCATGGTCATATTTGATCAAGAGGGCTGGACCCCGGGACAAGGGGGACACGGATCCAGATGGCAGACAGAGGCAGCTGCAGACAAGGACCAGATACGTCTGAGCAGCTTATCTGAAAGGTGAGTAGCTGTATTCTCTCCCTACAGGATGGCCCATCAAGTGAAGGATTTACCCAGCAGGGTCCCATTCAAAAGCATGGAAATTCTGCAGTAATAATCCTTGCTGTTCTTGTGGCCGCAGAGGGGCCAGAAGGACAATAGGGCCGTGATTATACCAAAAATCGCGGCGGCTGAAAAACAAATGGCTATAATCAAATTGAAGTAAACATACCTCACGCGCTGCGCATACTGCAAAGCGTCAGCCGCATGAAGAGACTTTTAAAATTGTTTTCTTGAGGCGATGGCCGCGTCATGTGAGCGGTTCAGCCAATGAGGGTGAACTGCCCACGGCCACGCCTCCGCCACTCCTCCCTGCCTCCTCTTCTTCTCTTCTCTCCTCTCTCCCCTGTATGTTCAAGATGCCGCTCGGCTGCAGCACTGGGTGACGTCACCGGATCGCGACGCTGCTCAGCGGCATCTGGTATAATCAAGGACTAAGACTGGCTACATCTGTAAGTTTGTGCTTCACAAACAGGTAAACATGGATTCTCGAGATATGCCTGTGATCCTCACTAGTTTTGCCGCGGCAGACATAATGGCCCATCGGATAAATATAGCAGGGGTCCCTGCTGTGTGAGTCCTACCGGGGTCTGCCTTTCTATAATAGACGAGCAGTAAGAGATAGGCTGAATCAGTCACTAACTGCACGCCTCTCACAGGTGATCGCAGGGGTTTTGTTTATTTTTAAACATTACAGTAATGTAGCAGGGGGTCTCCGGAGCTGAACCGCATTGATTTCAGGTCTGGGGACCCCCTACTCCCCGTTATGGGTGCCGGTATCTCCTATGCATTGAAATGTCCCGATCACATAAACGGGAGACATTTCCATCTCTTACTGCGCGTCTATTACAGAAAGGCAGACCCCAGTAGGACTCACACAGCAGAGACCCTTGCGGTGTTAATCCGATGGGCCATTATGTCTGCAGCTGAACATCTCAACAACCTCCACGTGGCATAACACAACATTTACACAGGTAAATGTTCGAATAACGGCTGCTGCATCTGTATTTCTCAGTCTCCCAAGTGCAAAAAGAATGCAAACTCCAAGCAGAAAAAAGTCCCTGAATAAATTAGACGAGACACCGACATAACGCACGTTTTATTATGCAACATTTCTCAATTTAGCTCTTCACTAGTCCAAAAAAAAAGAATTCAGTTTTGATATTGTACGTAACAAAATCTGATGATAACTTTTGATAATCCGTTGCCTGCTTGGGATAGAGAATCAGTGTAACTGAACTCAAGAACAGATGTCTTGAACTGTGAACTGTTAAAATCAAAAAGCATAGACATAACGCCTTGTCACTAAACTATATAAAAATACATTATGGATCAATAAAAAAAAGTCTTCAAGTGAATAATTGCTTTAGTTCTATGAGTAAATTCCTTTGCTGTCGCTTCAGCTTTTTCTGGGCTTTGACATAAGTAAGAGCACTTTAGCTGGAAAGTGAAGTAGACATGATACATGATTTACCTAAACGAATACACATCTGAAATAGGTTGAGCGCAAAGCTTTGTTTGTAGAGACTTATTGTAACATTTTATGTAAACAGAGTGTTAGAAGATTTATTACACGGTTTTTATTTCATTTTAATTTTCTTCTCTAAGTTTGCGTCACAATTTACAGTATGCAGACAAAATAAATGAAACATTTTGTAAACAACTTAACAATATAATTGGCTCCCTTGAGCCAATTTCGTTATCTGTCGAAAGGATCAACGCGGCTACACACCCTTCTTTGATTATTTGTAGAGTTTTCTTACTGGTTTAGGTTTCATTGAAAACTGAGGATGTTTTTCTCTCTGCTGAGACCCTGAAAAGCAGAATGTGTTAATGTTTTCTTCACCCTTTCCTTGCTGCCATTGTATGAGAAGGTACAAGGCAATGACACTTGTCCCCGGGAAGGATAGATCTGTCTCTCAATACAAAGGGACAACACACACACAAGAAGAGTTAAAGAAAGTAAAACACCTTTGACATTGCAGCATATTATGTTTTTAAAAAAACGTTGAAAATGTATATACGTACTTATGGATGTGTGCTTTATAAAATACCAATGATCCTAGCAGTGCTTGTATACCTTTTGTTCCTTCACCTGAAGTACAGCAACAACACAACGCAGCTCATAGAATAGATTGGAACACAATGCACTCAGGGGTAGATCCAAAGAGCTTCGTTAATGACCTGAAGAGGCGCTAACTTCAGTTAACGCCTTGTTAAGTGCTAACAGGGATCTGACAAGTTCACAAACACTGCGTTAATATCAGGTTTAATGGGGAGAATCCCCAGGGAGAGTCTGCAGTGCACAATCACCTGGGGTTATCGAAGGTATAGCTGGATCAAGGAATCCGGATCCGTGATGCGATGGTAGCAGAGAGTCCAGGGTGGACCAGGCAGGTGGGGTAGTCAGGTGATCCAAGGTAGGGGCAGGCAGCAAAAAGAAGAATAGTAAATAAAGCCAAAGGTCAGAGCAGGGAGCAGGCAGCAGAGTAGAGAGTGAAAAACAAAGTGCAATGGGTCGGCGCAGTGATAAAGGGCATATAATAGTGCTGTCAAGAGTGAATATAACAAAAACTTTCAATAAAGTGCAAAAATGTGCAATCCTAAAGTGACTAAAATACGTGAAAAAATATATATATAAAATGCTGCTCAAAACCCTTTAATGAATGGTCTGCAGACTCCACTTCAATCGATGAATGCCTCAATGTGTAGGGGAGCGCAGGTTCAATATGTAATAAAGAACAAATAAAAACACAATATAGTGCAAATAAAGTTCATAACTTGAATGTGTTTGTAGAAACTCTGTCAAGTGAAGACTCACGTGGTATCAATCTAAATAAGGCGTTTCAGAGATCAGTGGCATTAGGCTTGACTCTGGTGTGTAGATACTGGAACTTCAATCCAAGTAATCAGATGTAATGCAATGCGGTGTCACTCAGGAAAATATCACCAGTCAGGATAAAGAGAGAAAGACATCCATAGCGTAATCCAATAAATAAACAATTTTATATACGCAATTCAAAATTCAACACTTACACAGTGTCATAAGAGAGACACATAAAAACAAGGTGATGTCATCAGCTTGGTTACTCACCGCTACCTCCATCGCAGCTCTCTCAGTCTCAATTCAGCACTTCCGAATTGAACCGTGTGTCGAGCCCCGGATAGATGTCCTGGTGTAAGGAGGGTCTTGCGCAGTTCACGTGACAATGGCACGACAGCGCAGCATCAAAGGGGGAGCGATCGGGATTCCTCTGGTGACCTCACATGGGCGACTCTACACATTTCACTAAGTGTGTAGCTTCGTCAGGAGTCATGGAAACCCTACGGAAGCCTAACTGTCATATCCTGACCAATAATCTGATTCGTCGAACAATTAGCCAATGGAAATATCAGACAAGGGACCATCCCAAGTCTGCCAAATACAAATAAAACAAGTACATACATATACTCTTAGATACCTATGTGGCAATATATAAAGAAAAACGGAGTGTCACGATGCATGAAAAAAGGGGAGGGGGGCTTGCAAATAAGAGAGAAAAGAAAGAGGGAGGGAGTAACATTAGTCACAAAATTATAATAAAATAAAATAAGTGAATGAAATGATTGATTCTATAAAAACGGTATAATATCAATGTCTGTATTTAGACCTTCTGGTACCATAGATTTAATTCTGTGTATCCAGATGGTCTCTCTATTGACAAGGTTTTGAGACCTATCACCACCTCTCCAGTGGGGTATGACATGTTCGATCCCCCTGAAAGTGAGTAAATCTGGATCTGAATTATGAAACACTTCAAAGTGTTTAGGAACATTATGTGTTTGCAATTTCCTTCTGATATACCCTTATGTTCCAGGGGTCTCGTAGTTCTCCCAATATACTGCATCTTACACGGACACTCAAGCATATATATAACGTGATCTGTTTTGCAGTTAATAAATTGAGACATGTCAAATTTTTCCCCAGTGATATTGGAGGAGAAGGTCAATTTATCTTTAGAACCTGAAATACACACTTTACAATTACCGCTAATGATCTCTATTGTTTTCTAAAACTTTAAAAGTACTTGAAGCTAGTTTACTTGTTAGATTACTTGCCCTTCTGAAAATGACATGAGCACGGTCTGGAATTTCATTAGCAAGTATGGGGTCATTTTTTAGAATATGCCAATGTTTGTTATTCACGTTTGCTATCTTTGTGGCTTCACAATTATATTGAGTAATAAAAGTGGTTTGATAGTCTCTCTCTTTCCTCATATTTGTTTTGACGACTGTATCTGGATGCAATAATTCGTTTTTATTGAGAACGTTTATTTTCTCTACGGCATCTATAAAAACATTGTAATTGCACGCTTTTTCTTGAAAATTTTTTATCAGAATTTGTGACTGTTCCTTATAAATATCCAAATCTGTACAGTTCCTTCTAATTCGTCTTAATTGACCGAAAGGGATGTTTGTGACCCATTTCGGGTGATAACAGCTTTTTTATGTATATAGTTATTTCCATCAACATGTTTAAAAAAAGTTTTTGTCTTTAGGAACCCTCTGTCAATATAAATTTCAAGGTCTAAAAATTCAATATTGGTTCTGCTATATTTAGAAGAAAACTTTAGATTCAGGTTATTATCACTCATATAAAGAAAAATTGCGGAAGTTCATTTTCATACCCTTCCCAAATTAGAAACAGATCATCAATGTATCTTTTTATTAGCCATAACTATTTTTGGTTTGATAAGGAATTCTTTCCTCAAGTTTGTGGATGGCAATGGAGACCAGGTTTGCACCTAGCTATGCCAACCTTTTCATGGGCATTTGGGAAGTGACCATATTTGGTCAAGGCATAGGTTTGATGCAAACCTGCTCCTTTATAAAAGATACATTTACAATCTGTTTCCAGTTTGAGAAGGGGATGAAAATGAACTTCAGCAATTTTTTCTTTATATGAATGATAATAACCTGAATGTTACAGGTCTGTAATTCCCTGGTAGTGATCTAGCTCCCATTTTATATATAGGTGCCATGTCTGCTTTACATCAATCTTGTGGTACTGAGCCTGTGGAAATAAAATCCTTTAATATTAAATGTAATTGTTTGGCTATAACTAAACTTACTGTAGCTCCTTACTAACCATTGGATGTATGCCATTGGTGCCAGGTGCTTTATTTACTTCATGTTATCAAGCTGCCTATGCACTTCATCCTCAGTTAACTGATTGTTTGTTAATATAGAGGTTGTGGCTTCCTCCTTTGCAATATTATTGCAATTGATCCCTCCCTGGTAAATACAAAGGCAAATAATGTATTTTATACCTTTGTTTTTTCCTTATCTACAATAATAATTCTGCCCTTCTCACACTTAAAGGGTCCTATATTTTATTTTCTAATCATTTTGTTATTAAGGTACTTAAAGAACTTTTTTGTTTTGATCTTACTTTCTATTGCAATCCTTTTTTCATTTTCATGTTTTACTAATTTGATGGCCCTTTTGCTACTGTTGTTACCTTCCCTATAATTCTGATATGATGCCTCAGTCGCTTCTCACTTTAAGAATTGAAATGCCTGCCTCGTGCCTTAAATTTCACCCCCTGTAAGTTTATTTAGCCACCTTTGTTCAGACTTTCTTTTTTTATACTTATTACCCAAGAGTCTATGTCTGGATAATTGAAATCATCCATTATGAAAACATGATCTAGTTTTGATGCATTCTCCATTTGTAAAAGTATTTTGGCTTCCTCAATCTCACAGATATTTGATGGTTTATAGCATATCCCTAAACACATTTTCTTTGTACTTTTACCTCCACTGCTAATTTCTATCTACAAGGTCTCTACATTTTCATCATTCCCTTAATAAGCATCTTCACTAACTGAATAAACATACTCCACCACCTCTTCTATTTGCTCAATCCCTCCGAAAAAGGGAATATACCTCTAAATTAACTGTCCAGTCATGAGTTTCACCCCACCATGTTTCAATAATCCTTATGATATTATACTGCTCCTTTATAGCTCCCCATTTTATCTGTTAGGCGTCTTGCATTAGCAAGCATGCTTTTAAGGTTTTTACAAGTCTGTGCTATTCTTATCGACTCCTGCCTTTCTACTCCAATAATATTGATATTATAGAGTCTGAAAGTTTAATCTTTTCCTTAATAGTTGAGTCCGGTATACTGCATATTGTGATATTTTGTGATATGTTATATAATATTTAATATAATATATATTCCCACTACTACTGCATGGCCTTGAGATCTACTGTACAGTGTATATATGTGTGTGACAACAAAAAACAGGGGTGCCCAATGCTACATCCAATTGACAAAATAGATAAGGTAATAAGTATAAAGTTTAAATACTTCAATAATAATAATTACTAGTTATTTAGTTAAACCCTTTGGCCAAGGCATCATAAGGCTGCATAACAACGTCAAGTTATAACCAAATTAATGCAGGTCCTACACTACACTGTGAACCCTTCCTTTTACCTCTGTATGAGGGGAAAGAACCATAGTAAATCCTGTTCTTACAGCAAAGTGAAAAGACCTCCCAAGTTAAAAAGGTGAGGAGGGGTGAGCACTGGGGGGAGGTGCCAGCTAGCTGGGAATGTGTGTATATATTTGTGTGACAAATTAGTGGTGCATATTATATATTGTTTATATTTGTAGACTATTATTCTATACAGTAGTGCTACGAAATTAGTTTTTCCGTACTCCTGGTGGATCCACATGTACAGGTCTATGTTGTTGCGACTTGAGGTTTGAATAGTTCTATAGTGACTTATTTTGTTTATTTCACTCATACAGCCCTTTTCTCTTTTCCTGCACATACAGTACAGTATCGCTCTGGCAGCTACTCAGTGACATGTATCAGTGTTCTTATCCTCACATTGAGACAGTCCATCATCCGATAAAGAACCGCTACAAATGAGACTGTGTACTCCTGTTTCGCTAGTTTATTTCTGTCCCAAATGCTTTAGTAATTTAGAGAAATGTAAACACAAAGGGGTTTTTTTGCACTGGTTTTCTCCCAGTTTTGTATGTAGAAGACTTTAGTAAATATCTTCCTCTGGGTTCCACAGCACATATTAGGTGTATGCATTGTGTGAACACTTTATTCTTTCTGTACAAGGAAATAACAAAGATTATAGTGTACTAAGCTTATTAACCAAGGATTTTGTATTTTGCACAGATCTGCTTGCACTGAGGTTTACACTAACTCATTCCTAGCAGAAGCTTTTGTTGCAGATAAAATGTTAAAAATGAACCAATTCCCAACTTTTATAACACTTTGCAGAACCATCACCAAATTGCCATCACCAGCAAAGATGTAAAACACAGACAAAATAAAATAAAAGGTTGATACGGACAGATGCAAAAGTAAAATGCACCTCAGAATCGTGCTTCAAACAAAACCCCATTCACATTCAAATATATTTATTGTAAACTTCAGTTAGTCTTCTGATACATATCCTTCTTTAAAAAAAAATGCATTGTGTTGCATTTGGGCTATTTCATTGAAGTTATTTCTTCTGGGGGGAAAATGCAGAAGGAGCCAGATGGTCTGTCTATACCCGTTACATTCCAGGCCTTTAAATACAAATAGCAGTACTGTCCACAATGCTTTAGCTGACCACAACTGCACTTTCAAAGCCCATGGGCCATGTGCAAAGAGCAGAGTGCAAGCATCTGGTTGCTTCATGTGTCAGGGTTCAGGCAAGCCTTAAGCTTATATTCCTTAGTCTTCACAATTTCGGGGGGGAAAAAGATCCTTTAAAACAAATGGAAAGAAATTTAGCCCATTGACAGTCAAGTTGAGATTCCAAGTCTAAGCACGCAGTCAATGAAGAAAATCAGGTGCCTCTATAAGACAATCAACCTGATTCACATGCAACTCAGACATGTTTGATGGCTCAATTCCAGATTTCACAGCTATTTAAAAGTGTTCTTGTATAGCTGATCCTTGTCTTAGAATTCAGCACAACTTAATTCATTTCCCCCTTTCTTTATATAAACACCCTTTTAACCCCTCCCTTCATTCTCTTGATTTGCATCACTAGGGAGACGGGAATGTAATGAAGAAACTTGCAGCCCCTTCCCGGGGGGGCCTTGAACTGGTGTCCCCTTCCCCGAGTTCCCATTATCCTTGCTGTCCTAGCTGCAGCTACGTTTTACTATGGGCTTACTCAATTGGAATTTAAATGCTTCATGATTGTTGTCCATGAGAATGGGGGAAATGCTGCATTATATAGTTAATTACAATAGCTCCAGTTGAATAAAATAAACAGATATAGGAGTACATCACAGATATTCTCTCTCTCTCTCTCTCTCTCTCTCTCTCTCTCTCTCTCTCTCTCTCTCTCTCTCTCTCTCACTCTCACTCTCACTCTCTCACTCTCTCTCGCACTCTCTCGCACTCTCTCGCACTCTCTCTCTCTCTCGCACTCTCTCGCACTCTTGTGCTCGCACTCTCTCTCTCTCTCTCTCATAAAGGAGGCGTTTCTTATTAATATTTAATTACTGTTTATAAAAAGTATTTCTACATAGTAATTCAATATTTAACATAAAGACATTTTCCCTGAGTCTTTATTTACCATTTCTTATATAAGAGCAATATTCTAGAAATGGCAGTGCATTTCTCCAAAAAAAAATGTTTTTTATTTAAATATTGATATTTTGGACCTATAATGGGACTTTTATCAGGATACCAAGTAATTATTATAATTGTTTATCTGTAAAGCGCCAACATATTCTGCAGCGGTGTACAATGTGGGTACAGTCTTGTATTTTACATATACAATTACATACAAATGAGGGCGGATATGCACAAACAGATACGATGAGGCCATGAGGGCGCCGCTTGGGAGAGCTTACAAGCTAGAAGGAATGAGGGACGATGTTGAAGCAAGAAGATAAAGTGGCTGCTCATTGTAGGATGGAGTGGTACAAAACATCAATATTTAATGCATTCTTGAGCAAGCCCTGTGAGTGTCTTCCATTCATAGAAAATGGCTTTGCATCTAAAAATGAGAAAATCTGAGCCTGCACCCAGGCATAAGCTGCCTTTTTTTCTGGAGTACCTCTTATGTATCAAGTACAAATTGACGTAGCACCGAAGATACCAATCATAGTTTAAAAATAAATTTACTGTGGCGCGTTAGACAATGTGAAGTTTGTTGCATGTCTGGAAGAGGGAAACTAAACTCAAGTATTAAGACCTACTGAGCGGAGTGAAGAAAGCATGGGAGTGTATTGTTTTCTGGGGAATATGAACTAGGTTAAGCACTGAACTTAATCAAAATATGATTGTCTCTTGTCTGGTTAATGCCACTGCATCGGAGTTTCATTACATGCTGTAGTAGGCCTATAGAATATAGAAAAGGTGGTGTATCTTGAATCTGCCTATGACATTTGTAGCAGCCTCAGAAGGCAGAATAGATGGAAAAGGCTTTTGCACATAAGCATAATCTAAACCTGGAGTGGTAAATTGTCCAACAAAATGCAGTACGACTAAAACATTGGTGTGTGCAATACATTTTTAACACAAATAAACATATTCATTCTTCAAAGCATGATTTATTTTGAATGGTATAGTCTTTATTGGTCACACCCTGACATTTCTATGCACTTGAAGGAAGGGATGTACCTGATGTTAAATACTCTTGTCCGTCAATGTCCAGGTATCGTGGTGTGTAAAATATCTCCCTATTCTTAGAATATTCTGCACTTCTTTAGCTCTGCTTTAGGGTCTTGGTCAAAAGTCCTAACATCAACACAGTGCCTCCTTCTCTAAAAGGCAGTCATTGGCTAGGAACGATGTGGAAAAGGTTGATTGCACTGAGTTAGAAGCTAAATAATACGATTAGCATAAACGTTGCTCTACTTTATACTGGGAACTGAGTGAATCCTGAAATTGTGTAGTTCAGTATAATGTTTCTACCAGGTGAACAGAAATATATTTGTGCTCAAGTCATGGAGTCTGCCTTAGTTACAAAGTAATCGCTATGAACTTCTGTACCTTTCAACATTACTTACACAGGCTCGATTTTTTTGGATCAACTCCTGCCTAAACCTGAAACAAACAAACTAGGGAGAACAAATTGTGGAATAAAACATGGTCACAGGTTTATTGACAACATTATACAACAAGCAACATTTTTTTAACACAAAAATCTCAGCAGCTTGCTCTGGCCATTGAAACAAAATCCCACAGGAAACCTGAGTCTGGATACCCTTGACTTGAACCCCATTTTGCCACTTGCGGTTCCAAACCTGTTGACTCAACAAATACACATTACTTTGGAAGGTCTCTCCAATACCTGCCACATTAACCCCACCTCAAGAGGCCCACCAACCTCCAAGCAATAGAGGAAAACTGGCAAGGGACATAGAGATAAGCGGACATCCACCTGATGGGTGGCTTCCTTTGTAGCCTTCCATCTTGTTCGAGGGATCCATCCAAGTATCCCTGTCCTCATGAAAGCGACACCAATATACTACTAGTACTCAATGCTCATTTTTGACCTACTTCTCGTAAGTAGGTTTCTAATTTTGCCTGAGACGACTTGCACAATGCCACCCCTTTTTTATCTTGTTTTTACCTTGATTGCTCCATTGAGAGATTTAAAAAAAAAAAATTGTTATATTATTTATTTCATATTTTTCTTGTTTGTCTGACTTGTAATCCCCGTGTTTGTCAGTCCCCCTTTCCTTACCCCATTACCTTGCCTTTGGCAATATCTTGCTACCATCCATCCCATCACACAGTATTAAACTGTGTTTTTTCTGTTATACTTTATTTTTATGTCCTTATGTTCTCCTGATCGCCATTCGCAGAGACTACAACATCTGATGCTCTCATCAGTACCTTATGGTTTGAACTCATTTTAGTTGCTGGACTATCAATTAATCACCTATCTCTGGACTATATATCTCTCTGGAGGCGCCGGATAAGTCACTTGTTTTTCACTTATTGTTAATCTGATTTGATCATTTAGAGGACATCCCTTGGCTGCCTAATATATATTATTACACATTTTTCATACACTCACAGCTTCTTTTTAGAGACACTTTATTAAGGCCTACCATCCATTTTTATGTGGGCCAGTTGATACATTTTTCAAATTTTAATGTACATATATTAATATCTTTATCAATAGCGCTTTTCACCTATCACAGAAAGATGCACTTCATCCCCCTGAAACAGAATTAAAAGGGTCATCCTCTAGATTTGTATGTCTGGTGGACATACCCCACAGCTCATGAAAGAGAGCATATGAGAGAGAGTCTCAAACACTCCTTTATATAACACATGGAGATATACCTGTAAACACACCTGATACACACATGAGATTCTATATCTATATCTATGGAGAGCGGTCTGTTTATATGCTCCCTTGCATCTGCTGTTATGTCTTTCATACTATGATTATATCTATGGAGAGCGGTCTGATTCATCTTTTTCTAATTGTAATATTTTTTCATATACTTAGCATATTCAAATGTGGTTATTTCCCAGGTATCTAAGATGTGTTCACAGTTATCTCTCCATGTGTTGTATAAAGACGTGTGTGAGGTATATAAGTCCATGAGTCCTGTATAAAATAAAACAGGGATTCCCATGCAGGAACGTTCCTGGCTTCGTGGAAAATAGCTGAAGCGCTCAAATGCAGGTATATACTCAAAAATAACAATAAGCCATACCACTATACCAGGGTACTAACAATTAATATAGTACCTAATGTGTAATATGATGGGTACTATCCTCCTGAAGACAGGTGGTATGTGGTGCAACCCACTCACCATCAGTCTCATTGGCAGGTTCCCCTGAAAAATATACAAATACTCACATCCTGGTAGGGCAGGTAGGCAGGCTGTGCAGCTACTCAATGCAATACAGGGAAAAGGGAGACCAAAAAGCGCACCAGCACAAACGGAGCAGGAAGGACCCCAGACAAAAAATGATTAAAAGGGCACTTTAATGTGACAAAAGACCCATCCAACGCATTTCGAACGTCACAGCGTTCCTGGCTTCCCCTCTCAAAAAAGTGTAGACTAAAAGTGAAACAAAGCATCCCGCCAGATCGTTCTCCACCTAGTTACATGCTTAGCCCTATACCAAATACTCTTCTCAAAGCACAGCAACACAAAATTCCGGAGTATCCTGACCACAAGTGAGGATGACTGGAGATGGGAGAATTATTCACCAACATTAGAATTTGCCTTGAATAAGGCATTTATTCGCAAGTCCGAATATATTGATCTTGATTCGCCTGCCTTAAACATTCAAGAGAGAGAAAGACTCTTCCTAGTTAGGGGATCAAGTATTATATACTGTGTATATATATATATATATATATATATATATATATATATATATATATATATATATATATGTATATATATGAAAAAAGGCACAGCGCACCAGAATGAATGGCAAAATAGGTGTATTTTAAACACACAAACATATACAGTACCTCTGACTCACAGGAAATGAGAATAAAAGCAAGCTCCTCGCAGTGCCATGTGAGAGCTGATCAGTCCAAAGATCGAATACAGATGGGACCCAATACAGTGAGTCCCCAGACACCAGCTCGTAGTACTCGGGAAGAGAGGAGATGCTGACTGAAAGCTCAACAGCTGATCCACTGCTGAGGTGTCCTGCACGCAGCCACGCATGCGAACAACAAGATGGGGGAGAACCTCTGATCACACTTCTGAGCAGCTGAGCAGCTGAGCAGCTGAGCCGCTCACAGCTGACCAGGAGGCTTCAACCACCGTATGCGTGATAATGTATGACGTAATAGTGCCGACCTCTACTGTACGTGTTTCGCACAGGAGTGCTTCACCAGGGTCTCCTGATATATATACATACGGTGGTTGGAGCCTGTATTCGATCTTTGGACTGATCAGCTCTCACATGGCACTGCGAGGAGCTTGCTTTTATTCTTATTTCCTGTGAGTTAGTGGTACTGTATATGTTTGTGTGTTTAAAATACACACATACATACATACATACACACATACATACATACATACATATATATATATATGTGTGTGTATGTGTAGAGAAAAGAGGTTTGAAACCGCATACACTCGGACTAGGCAATAAAGGTATCCTACAAAGCTGACAAAAATAGGGGTAAATTATCCCTGTCAGCGGTGCTACTGGGCGAGAGATAATGTGAGAAACAAGAAAAAGAAGCCCACTGTGTAGCACTCAGGTTTACCAAAGTATCATATACAAAATTTATTAGGATGTCACAAAAGGAATAAAAAATAGTACAGAAAATGTAAAACATGGCATGGGTCCCCTGCACGTGAGCCATAGAGAACAAAAGTGCTGCTGAAACCCACTGGGTAAATAGAAGTGTAATAGAGATATACAATTACTATTAGCAAGTAACTAAACAGTCTACTACCATAGTGTCAATTACCCCAAACACTCAAATCACAAGGTGTGTAATACTCTAAATCTCAATGCACATAATGATGTACTAGTGCAAGATATTGAAAGAGCACAAAGGGACAAGTGTCTCCAGCCTCCTTAACATGCACGATATACTACCAACAGACTTGCTATACTCCACATGCAGATATAACAATGGATTGCAATCCTAAAGCATAATGAGAAAAGCTGACAGTCAGGAATGGTAATAATCACAATACGAAAAGAATGATATAGAGTAGACCTGCATGAACAAATAATGGAGAGTGTAAAGTGGGCATCAATAAAAGTATATCCTAAGTACTAAAAATACATAGCAGCACAGTCTAGAGGCATAGTTACGCGTTCCCTAAGGGGGGAAAGCCAGGGGGTCCTGCTCAGCGCTCCCAATCCTACGCGTTTTGACCTGCTGTCTTAGACTTGGAGTGGTCCTTGTCACTATTTGTTCAAATTTAAATTATTGAGACCATCACCCAGATGAAAAAAATACTTTACAGACATGGGCTACAAAGGGTATAAACAATAATTTTTACCTGAGTTGTTACTTATGAGGGGTGGAGACATGTTTCTCAGAACCTATGACAGGGTGAAAGCCTTGTATGGGACTGGCTCTACTACTCACCTTCACCTTTTTGGCCTCTTTGGCTATTCAGTCTTTGAGTTTGTCCTCTTTTCATATACTAATTTAACCCTGTTTCCCCACTCCTCTGGAAAACTACCCTGGTTACTGCTTCTTGTGTGGTGCTGAGGTGTCAGGAGAAGCTGAGCTGCACGATGGTATGAGCAATGGGACAAGCTTTAGGGACATTCCTTAGTTACTGACACTCATGGTACAGCGCCTCCAGCCATGACAGGATCCCAAGATTAGGATATCAGCTCCTGTCATTGCAGTCCATCTACATCCTGCCCAGTAACTGACACCCAGGCAGAGGCAAGGTGCACAAGCTTCTTTATTTTCTTTCTCTCCTTCTCCTTCCTTAGAGCAGCAAAGTCTCCTGCAGTGCAGGACTTCTGGATGGTGCTTGCCCATTATTTGGGGGCATTCTGGTCTGGATGGTCTCAGAATGGCATGCTTGCCCCGCAATGGGGAAGACTCATAGCCCTCTTACTCCCTTTCAGGATCAGAACCAGACCTCATCTCCTTCCACACCTACTCCTAAAGCAGGGCAGAACTCTCTCCTACGCCCAACCTCTCCCACCGGAGGGTAGTGCTGGACCTCCTCTCTCACACCCTCTCTCCTGGGAGGCTAGAGTAGAACACTCCTCACCCTCTCCCAAAGGAGAATCCAACTCAACTCAATTTAGATCCTCCCCAGAAGAATCTAGAAGGGGCGGGCTCATGGACTGTACCTACCTCCAAGGGGCTGTACACAGGCCATGAGTCACCATCTCCTTTCCTTCATCTTCAAGGAAAGAACAAGTGGGGTCATTAGCCCATAGATTATACTGTTACTGTCTGGAACTTTACAGGGGTTATGTAACAGACCATTCTATGTGGGGAAAAACAGGTACATGAGACATACCATGTTACACTAACAAGTGATTTTTTTATATTTCTCTGAATGTGGGGGTACTGTATGTTGGAGCATACACATTGCTATTCTTTATACAGAGTTAATACTTTATATTAGTGGGTTTAACTTTTCTTGGTCACTAAATGAATATGGTATAATGGGGAGTGGGGGAAGGATAAGATAAGCTCAAGCTAATGTCTATACAATGGTGCCAGGGGTAGAAGGGTAATGAAACAAACAATTACACTTGCCTAGACAAGTAAAAGAACCCCTATGAACAAGCACTCATAAAGTAGTGAATACAGATAATTTAAAAATAACCTTTAATAGTGTATACGGGTAAAACAAGTGAAGGGCTAAGCACACAACACAATTAAAAAGATATTAAACAGACCACCTTCCAGTTATAATACTGAACTGGTAAGGGTGGTGTGATAGTGTGTGACCATCCAATACGATACTGACAGACACTAGATCTTTTTAAACCTACACACCACACTGAGGCACCATTTACTTTTTGATTTGATTATTCTTTATAGGTGCCAGTTACCCATAGCTCCTTCATTTTCCACCCTTACCAGTTCACTATTGTAACTGGAAGGTGGTCTGTTTAATATCTTTTTAATTGTGTTGTGTGTTTAGCCCTTCACTTGTTTTACCCGTATACACTAATAAAGGTTATTTTTAAATGATCTGTATTCACTACTTTATGAGTGCTTGTTCATAGGGGTTCTTTTACTTGTCTAGGCAAGTGTAATTGTTTGTTTCATCACTAAATGAATACACGCATCCACCTTCAGCTGATCATGGAGTCTCTCACATCTGTATATCGTTCATATGATCAGCCTTTCCATTCAAATACTTTATGAGTTTCCTAGTTATTTAACATTACAAAATCAGACCATATGAACTGAAGTTAATTTAACCAACCATAAGTTGAAATATAGGGTTGTGTAAGGTACCCTTTTATTCTCAGTAACTTTGAACATACACAGGAAAAATATTATCCAATAGATTTTTTATATAAAAAAGTGATGCCAGAGATCTAAGATAAGACCACCTAAAGATTAATAAAACAGATCATTTCTAAGGATTAGTATACATCTCTTTAATCAAAAGTAACTATGGAAATAATATTTCTGGGTAGGTTTTTATTCCGTATCAAAAGAATACACTAATTTTGGTTCAAATTGTATTAAATAATTTAAGTAGGAGTTAATTACTATGTATTGATACAGCTAGGTATATTGGAACCATGTATATACAGTACTGTATACTGTACAGTATCTTCTTAATATTGTTACTGAGTTTGAGGGTTAAGGATTTTTTATATTATTGGTAGAGGATATGACGATGTTTTAGCCGGGTAGGAGACTCGTTTTGGTGTTTTTTCTCTTAATTATATATTAATAATGTTTTGTATTGAAGGGGGATAATGTAGTGAATGGGTAATGATCGCATTAGTGACATCATACGTTCCATGTGCGTTTCACTGTTGCCTATTATGGCACGCGCATGCATTCCGTACTAGTGTTCAAAATAGCAGCAGAAGCGACGGAAGTCACTTTGAGAGTGACGACAGCCAACGGGTCTTGCAGGATTAGGGGAACGCTTCAACTAGGGCCTACTAAAGTGAGAGATACTGTAGTCGGATCTTCAACAAGCCTGATGAAGGGGTCCGAGGGCCCTGAAATGTAAGCTGTCTGTGAGTAATTGTGTGTGTAACACTTCACTTCTGTCTGTATCATGAGGAACTGTATTAAACAAAGGGATTCGTGACTGGACATACAGAGTATATGAGTTTCTTTCAGACAGTGCAGATTTTTTCAAGGACTGCCAGTCCACTTGGACATTTTAGTAATATTACTGTGTACCATACGGTGAGGGTAAAGGACTAAAGTACCCGAGGACCAACACCCAGAAGAAAGAAAAGAGTGGGCGAGTGCAAGGCCTGCTGTTTTAAAGCAGCAAAACACATGAAACCTTATACAGTATGTTGTTGTTTTTTTTTTTTTAATAAATCAGTTCTGTAGTATTAAATAATACTGACTGTTTAAAAAAAAAATATTAAAATCTTAATGCCATTTTTAATCAGTCATCCTGTAATACATCCTTTGATTTCTATAGCAGGCTTTATCCCACCCTCCAGCAGTGCAAGATGTTTGCAACATTTTCCCGTTTGTGATCATTTGTTGCCAATGTTCCCAACAGTATGAGCTGTAAACTGTAACAATAGATAATGTTACCTTAACAATATACGGATACATTGTAGCTGCTAAGTCACACTGACTGAAAGATTTATTGAAACTGAAAGGCGGCCATTATGTTAGGCACACCATCAGGATTTTTTTTTACAGATTTATAATAGAAGCACCCAACGATTGCCAGCTTAGGTAAGAATGAAGAATGATACATCGTCACATGCTTTACATATATATAAAAAGAAGGGGGGGGGGGAAGGATAGGGGAGTAGTATTGCTGCTTTAATTTAATCTTGTCCTCGTTACATCATTGCCCAGCATTGATTAAAAATAGTTTATTATTATTATTGCAATCATATATGGTGTTTTTATGGTCTGCGGTAGTTTTTCTGGACGGACTGGATATTCATGCCTAATTATGAAATATCTGCCAGGATCTGCTATTCCAAAATTTACAATGTAATGTTTTGCAATGTTACAAATCAATGTAGATGAACCTGATCTGAGAACACTGTGCCTGGATTCTTTCGTTTAAAATAAGCATTGCAACCTGGGACACAGCAATTACCTTTCTCCGAAAGAAATCAATCAAAAATGATACTAGTGTCCTTCACAATAGAAGTCCTTTCTGGAACATGCACGAAACAAGCTCTGGAATTTTAAGTCTTAAAGATGTAGTATTTTGTGTGGGGATTTTTGGTTGGGATTATTGCATTTTATAGTTTATAAAGAGACTCTGAGGATCTATTTACTAAGCAAATGTACAAAGTAACTGTGGATTGAGACACAGCATTATATTAGCTGGGGACCAATTCATCAATGCCTATAAAACAAACTGCTGCTTTCCAGCTTTCAATAGCCCCTAAGGGCTCGTCCAGGCTGAGTGCGAGTGCGCATGCGTGGTCACACTTGGCGCAATCAAACACATTGCGACAATGTGTTTGACCAGTGTGCGTGCGCACGTCCCTTTGAGTGCTCCACGCTCAGCTGCTTGGCGAGACAAATTCTTTTGAATTTCTCACGCTTGCCCTGGTTATGTGTGCGGTTCAACCAATGAGGGCGAACCGCTAATGTGATGTCACAGGCACAACTCCCCCCCCCCTCCACACGCAACTTTCACTGGACACAAATTGCCCCTGCTCTCACGGCAGAGAGCGCGCTCGCTCCCAGCCTGGCCGCGGCCTTACTCGCAGAATAAGGTAAGGGAAAAACATCAATTGTACATTGTTATATAGCTTTCATCCTGCAGTATAACAGGTTTCATTATTATTATTATTATTATTATTATTATTATTATATAAGAGGTTAAATAGCAGAATGTCTTTCTTCAGCTTGACCTTAACAGTTCTCTCTTGTGTAGAGGAGGGGATTTGCTTGCACAAATATATTTGGAGAATACAGTTGCCCCAGTGCAGACACAGAGGTAAATACATGTAAAGGGACAGACTTACTGAATGTCAGGGAGTCACAAACCAACCCATTTATTCATACAAAACCTGGAAGGGGTTTCTATATGGCAATAAAGTCAGTTTCTCATTTAGGCCCATATTCACTAAAGCAGGGCCAGGCAACTCCAGTCCTCAAGGGTTACCAACAAGTCAGGTTTTCAGGATATCCCTGCTTCAGCACAGGTGGTGCAGTCCTTGACTGACCACTAATTAAGACCCCTGTTTGGTACTGTGTAATCATTATACCCTAACCCCTGTTATTCGTGTACTGTTCGTTTCTCTTATTTATTTTCACCAATGTAATGCTACTGTACTTAATGAATCTGGGCCCTATTGCTTAGTTAATAATGATTAAAAAGCCATTTAATTCTAGAGAAATGGAACAGTTTTGCGTATAGGCGCCATTTTAGAACAGCCCGGTCCATTCCAAACCCAGCATATTCCAGGCTATCCATATTTATTAAAGAATTTGAAAAAGATAAGAGAATTGTTTCATAGTGTGGTTGTACTGGACATAGGGTTGAAACTTTATCCGTATAGAATAGAAGTAAATATGTAATAAACAGATAATAGGCCTGCATTGTTTATGTATTTTACTATGTCAAGAGTTCAGTTCCTTCTGAAATCTTTATGAGACCCAATAAAACCCATGATGGCATGTGCCTGTTATCTTTTTATTACTTTTCTAAAGGGGTAGTCAGCCTGAGTCAACCTTTAAATGTCATTTTTTTGGGGGGTTGTTATTGTAGCCATTTAACAAGATTTGTTCACGCTTTCTGTAGTGATTCTTTCATTCCCTTTTTGTGTTCGAACGATTTGAGGCCTTGGCAACATTAAACAATGGGAGGGCTGGTCTTATAAAAGAAATGTGGACGTTCCAGGCACATGGGCTGTGCACAATGAGGAAAAGGGAGGAAAGAGAAGATTGAAAACAGGTTTGCACTGTATATTGATGTTTTTCTAAAAATTATATATAGATACAGATATACTTAGCTCAGTAAAATGATTGTCTCTGGGATACTAAGGGGGCGATTCACTAAGCAGTGAGCTTTTGCGCCAGATAGGGAAATTTGTAATTTCACGATAAAAAAAATGAAGCCAGACGCGGGATTCACTAAGAAGTGAAGTGCATTTGGTTAGGTGTGGACAAAAAATATGTCCCATCACGTGAGCTGTTTTTTTCCCTCTGCTATCGTACTTAAAAATCTAAAGCGAGATAGCTGATTAAAAAAAAAAGCAGCCTGTAAGAGCTGCATGGAGAAGCTGTGTCTCCATGCACGGCTCTTACAGGCGATCGTGCAGTATACATATACATTTTAATACTAGTGTACATGTGCAGGAGGTCTCCTGAGCTGAACCGCATTGTTTTAGCCTCGGGGACCTCCTACTTCATGAGATACAGGCCCCGTTATGGGGTGCCGGTCTCCCCTGTGACCGGGGGATTTAAATCCTGCAGCGGGATACCGGCACCCCTTAACGGGGCCAGTATCTCCTGAAGTAGGGGGTCCTCGAGGCTGAAACCAATGCGGTTCAGCTCAGGAGAACCCCTGCTCATGTACACTAGTATCTAAACACACATATCATTTAAAAATAATTCATTACTGTAGAGGCTATCGGCAATGGTAATGAAGCTGCATTAATGTAATTTTTATTAATAGTGTGCTGGGGGTATCCCGAAATGAACCGCCTTGATTTCAGCCTCGGGACCCCCTGGTTCCTGAGTTACAGGCCCAGATATAAAGTGCCGGTATTTCCTCCATTATTTAAAAGTCCCGCGTCATCTGACAAGGACGCTTTAAATGCGGCGACATTGGCATCCGATGCCCCATACCGGGGCCTGTAACTCAGGAAGCAGGGGGTCCCTGAGCCAGAAAAAAAAACGGTTCAGCTTTAGACCCTTTGCTCCTGCACACTATTAAAAAAAATACATTAAAGAAGATTCATTACCTTAGCGGTTAGGCACTAAGGCAATGAAGGGGTTAAGGCCCAAAAGCAGCCTTATTGGTGGCAATTGCCCCCAATAAACCTTGCAATATGTGCTACCCACCCCCCTAACATACATTAATTTTTTTTTGTAACACATAGGAATTTTACTATAGGCTGGCGAGGGTCCTCAGGTGGTCCCCACGGGTGTCCGGGGGTCCTCAGGTGGTCCCTGCGGGTGTCTGGAGTTCCCCGCTGGCCTGTGGTACCAATCCTGTGCTTTAAAAAAAACAAACAAAAAAAAAACAGGAAATAAATACACCCCCCCCCTAACACATACAGTACAGTAATGGGCAAAATTACTATTATCCAGATATGGATAATAGTGCATTTGCCCATTAAAAATAAAACATTAAGCTGCAGAAATAAAATAAATAAAACTTGAACTCAGCCTTGCCAGGCTGCCACAATGAAGGCCATCCTCATCCTCATCACCGTCCATGTCCTCCGTTGCCAAAAACAATACAATACAATCAAAAACACAATTTAATGTCCCCTAACCCCTTAATCACCTTAGCGGTTAGTAACCGCTATAGTAATTAAGGGGTTAACCCACCCTCTACAACTACCCACCCAGGAGGCCTAACCACCTTCCCGAGGCAACTACCCCCACCCTTCACCCATTCTTTGGTACAGTGGGTACATCATGCGCATATAATATGGGACTGATTTATCACTATAGCAAGAAATGGAGAAGGAATAAAAAAAGAGGCTCAAACAAAACAACATTACATTGCAAAATGAACATATTACTAATGCCAATCAAACAATCGAATGGCACAGTGGGTACATTATGCCCATATAATATTGGCATGATTTAACACTATGCCCGTCAATGATCAACCTAAAAACAAACAATCAGAAACAAGATCCAATGTATTCAAAACAATCTCAAACTAAAAACAAATAAAGAAGTAAACTGGACAAAATTACCCCAATCAATTAATTCAATCCAAAATAAAGACCAGAATAAATAATTAAAACACCAAAACAAAACCATGACTAAATAAAATAAATATCTAAATAAACTGCATCATTCCAATTCAAAAGTCAAAAACTAATCCAACATTAAAAATCAAACACCAATCAAAAGCCAGATATAAACAATTTAAAACACCAGCAAAAATGCCTGAACACTATATTAATATGCAATATAAATAGCATACAAATGTAAAAACAAAGAACCAATATACATTTAAATTACATACAATCAGGCATTTGCCAAAACAACCATTGCTTCTTACTGTATGTATTACGTACAGCCCTTAAGGGCCATACATAAATACATTTGGAATAAATATTTGAAAAAAATGCAATCACCCAAAAAATAAAATAAAATAAACCTGTAAAAGAAAAATAACATACATTCCATTTTTTCCTTACCTTTAGATGTCTTCACCCTCCGATTCCCGTGGTCACCGCAAGCTCTCGACCCAATCCACGATCCCAAACAGCAACAGGCTACAAGTAAAAAAAATCCAAAGTCCTTTTCTTCTTTCTTTTTCTTCATCTGTAAATTGTCATCCAATTGTGGCTCTTTCAGTGTCTTCTATCTTCTTCTGTAACTTCTTCCTCTTCTTCCTCTTTTTCTTCCTCTTCTTCCTCCATGCCCTTGTAACCCTATTGGAGGAAGAGGTCCTCCCTTCTTGGCATCTTGTCGTCAAATGTGGCTGCACAGGGTTTTATAGGCCTGTGACATCACATTTGAGTGCAAATGGTTCACACGCCACTGATTGGCTGTGAAAACCATGTGTTTTTTTGTTTTTTTTTGGTGACGTCATGTAAAGGAAGTGAAGACAGCCTAGCAGAATGGCTGTGTTTCCTTTCCGTTTAACATGACGTCACCAAAAGCAACATGGCTGCCGTCACATGGTAATTCAGCCAATGAGATTGTGGGAACTGTATCCCCTATCTGATTGGTTGTTGTAGACCAAGTAAGAATCACTTATCACTGCTTAGTGAATCGCGCTGACTGGCAAAAACGGCGCGTTTTTCGTTTTTTTGTCTGATCGGGCTTATATTTTTTCATTTCTTTTTTTGGCTGAAAAAGTGCCTTTTACGGCCAATAAAGCACTGTTATCACTGCTTAGTGAATCGCCCAGCAGGCAGTAATCGGTCTTAAAAACCATTTATCGTACTTAAAAGCAGTTAACACTGCTTAGTGAATCGCCCCCTAGGTGTGTGTTCTCCTTCTGCAGTCTTCAGATGATGGAGCACTGCATCTTAATGAAGGAATTCCAGAGAAATACATGGCATAATAATGTTATAATAAACAGCCCTTTAGGAAGGATCTCTATCGGCCCAGACGAAGTGAGCTGTGGATGCTGTGGATGCTGTGGATGCTGTGGATGCACTACCCAGTTGGAGGACTCCTATAGTACCGTGCTGGAAAGCCAATATTCAGCTGTTCATAACCAAAGAAGTGTTTGCGAGTTTGAAATCTCAATTTCTATTATTTGTTTATTAAAACGTTATTATGTCATGTATTTCTCTGTATTCCTTCCCTGAGATGCAGTGCTCCATCTTCTGAAGACTGCAGAAGGAGAACACAAACCTAGTATCCCAGAGAAAATCATATTACTGAGCTAAGTGTCTCTGTATCTATATATATTTTTTAGAAAAACATTAATATACAATGCATACGGTGTAACGGGGTCCCCCTTAACTGCCCAGTGGAGGGGGAGATGCTCTGCATCAGGTCACTGGTGGTCCGTTGCCTCCGTCAGATCGGGAGAAAGTGCGGCGGCCACCTTGGAATGGCTCCGCAAGTGACTAAGCCCCCGATCACCTTGAGAGTAATATTTCAGGGAAGGCCCTAGATAGGGACTCTTCCAAGTAGTACTGCAACCCGCAACACTGCGCCATCAGACGGACGTCCGCGCGGCGGCCTACATTCGTCAAGCGGAGCCGCACATGGCAGCCAGAAGTAAGACCCTCTGGCTGGAGACTGCACCACGGGCACGGCCTGGACATGTGAGGGGATATATGTTAGAGGCCCCTCTACGTGGGACCTGATCCAATGTTGCCTCCCAAGTGTTCGCTGGTCAGGACCGTTGACCAGGAAGGTACCTAAACTCACAGGGGATAGCGCTACCTCACATCTGGGTGGGATTGTTCTGCGGACACCGGGGTTCTAGGTGGCCAGGGCACCTTCAGTACTTTGGGGGACCACCATTGATGTTATTGTGTTGTATTGATGGGATATATGTATATTGTTATCTGGGTTATCTGTGATACAGTAAAGCAGTTATATTTTACCCAATTGTATAGTAGTTATTGTTTCCTATGCGGAGTAATCCCCCTTACGCTGGGATCCTCATAGGTGGAGGTGCTGCACCACGAGATATATCATCCCAGGCTCCCCAGGAGCTGCGGTTTTGGCCTCCTGTGAGCCTCACAGGTAACAGCACGCGTAATCGCCCGCAGTTACCGTTAGGCATAAGGAAAGGGGGTTACACCTGTTTTCAATTTCCTCTTCTCTTTCTTCCCTTTTCCTCATTGTGCACAGCCCATGCACCCTGGAATGCCCAAATTTCGTGTCAGACTTTGTGGGGGGATTTGGAAATCCCTCTGATTTGGACTTTGGCTGCAGGACTATCACATTGGTGATTATAGGTTCACTAAGACTGACTTTATATATCATTGAAAGGGGCGTTTACTGTATATTTATTTATTTCTATTATATCCTTATCTGTGGGGCGTTTAGCGCTTCCAAACCCCTGTTCTTCAAGTGAGAGGGCTGGTGCCAGATGAATAACATTTTTTATTTGAGGATTTCTAATACCGGAAGACTGATAAAAATGTAGCATTAAATATATGCAGCCGTTTCCCCCACACCACCACCGTTTGCTTTACAAAAGTTTAATCCTATTAATTTTAATTGAGTTGGTCTCTTGTCAAGCACTGGGAAGACGTCTTCAAAACATTTTAAACAACGGCCAGAAAATGGTAAGAAGAGAGATTATAAGAATACATTATTTTCGTGTCATTTCTTTCTTTTTATTTCCTGTAGGCATCTTGGAGAAGGATCTGTGGAGAAGCAATATAAGTTTAATGGGTTCGAAGGACATCCTTGCTGTAACCTGGATTTGATAGCAAAAGGTTGTGCTATCAACGTTTATTAAAGGCTTTCCTGATCTCCTTTACAAAGTAGCATAATCCATGGTACAAATTGTTTGGGAAACCCATATCTCAAAACCACCTTAAATGGATTATGCTGCCTTAGTGCATGGAAGGCCTTTATAAGAAGCAAAGGTTTTAGATTACCACAATTTATCCTCACAGAGAGATCAACATGTTCCACCCTGTGCTGCATTTTGCATTTTACATAATGTTCCTGCCAAGGCTTCAGGACTAATATTATACAAATTATTTATTCAGAGATGACAAAGTATGCGGTGCATTTCATAGAATGGAATCCTCGCCCCAATCAGTTTACATATGCACTAAGCGTCGGGGAAAAAACAAAAATCAGCATTTTTTTTTTAATCGCCATTTTTGGCAGCGTTGCTATCAAGGTATGCAGAAAGCCCCGAATACCAGTGATAGCAACATTTGCAAAAATGGTGAGTAGCCGGAGACTAGATGATCGGCCCTCCGAAAAGTGCTCACCCGGCGAGATGTTTCTGCTGCAGAGAGTTAGAGCCGCCTCTCCCTGTGCAAATCTCGTCGTCATTTTGTTTTCTTAAAATTTTATTAATAATGTATGTAACGGTGTTTCCCTCCCCCCCCCCAATCGCAGATAGGGGCCATTACAGGGTGTATGTGGTGCATTCCTGCCGGTAACAAGAGGGCTGAATCATTCGCAGTGACTTTGGGACACAGGATCAGGCTTCTGGGGTCCATACCCCACATAATACTTAGCAGTGCAGCGCCTCCACCTGCCGTAGGCTCCAGGGATGTATGGAGATGATCTTCCACGGTAGAACTTGTACCTCTCCCCCAGTTAGATCACACACCAGGCCGGAGGTATATTGCAAACAGGAACGGTTTATTACTACAGTCTTTGCAGCAAGACACAGCTACTCAGCAGTCTTCTGCCGGTTACAGTCTCTTTACTCTCAGCTATCACTGGAGATGGTCCCTGGACCGTCACTACAGGCTAAGGGCACCCGCAGCCGTCCTAGCCCTTCCCCACCTCCCTAGCGGAGGCAGAGGTACAATCACACTCACTCCTTCCCACAGGGAAGAGCACATGGGTAGTCCCCAATCTCAGGGTCCCAGTCGTGTGACCTTCCTTCCTCAGGGGGAAGGAACAACCTCCAAATTTAGGACGGTCCTGCCCATAAGTACAGCCAGAAGGTGGGTACCCCGTTGTCCCAGCTACAACAGGATGTGCCACCCTCTGCTGTCACTCAAGTGCAGTACCAAAAATGAAGTGGAAAACCCCATACGAACTACTGGCAAGCCTGTGAATACCAGGGTTTACTGCCTGCTTATTGAGTAGAATAGTAGCCAGGGGGTACCCCGCTACATGTACATGAGCAGGGGGTCTCTGGAGCAGAACCGCATTGGTTTCAGGTCCGGGGACCCCCTGCTTCCCGAGATACAGGCCCCGTTCACAAATAGACCCTCAAGTCCCACACTCTGCTCGAACAATGACATTTGACAAAAATATGCCCGTTGTTATAAATGTGCACCAAAATTATCATTTAAGAGGATATCAATAGGGCACAAGTGAGTCGGTGTTGCGTAGGTCCTTACATTTTGTGTGATTTTCGCAAATGCATGGGCAAATTTGTGAAAATTGGTAACTTTTTATTAACTAATTAGCACTGATTAGCATTGGACTGAAGGAGAAACTCGGGGGCAATGTCACAGGTTTTTTTTAAAGTGAATGAACCAATTAGATTTGAATCCCATGTCAGCCCTTTGCATAAAATTGGGAAAGTCACTTTAAATTCATGTGCCTCAGACTCCAGAATTAATTGTAAGCACTACAGGGCCGGGACTTGACTTGGATTCCTCCATTGCGCGAACTCAACCAGCCGTTCCACCCAAAGACCCGATAATGTGCAGACACCATCTTTGGATGTAAAATGTCCACCGCATTTTAGTTAACATTTACAAACGTAATCCTTCCCAGTCAATTAACATTCATTAACATGTTTACAACCATATGTCAGCCACTGACACTAATTCCAAGCGGGCATGCACACCTTCAAACACCAACGGTACATGAGAAACCCACGCCGTAAAGCTCAATGCTACTCCCTTCCCAGGCCCAAAGTAGGGCCAAACAACCTGTGATTAACATTTTCCTTCAGCTGGCAAGGATTCTCACCCCCACAGTGACAATAAAATAATACATCATAATAAACATTACACAATAGGCAACTAAACATATATATATATACAATAAACACAAAAAGAAAGCGCTCGATCCTAGTGCAATATGTCCAAAAAAATACACATTTATTATCCCTAAAAAATCCAACATAATGCTAACTCACAAACAACAAAGTAAAAACAGCGTTTTATGTGGTATACTCATGCACCAGACAAGGATTCAGCTGCTCAGCTCACTCTGTGTCTTCACCGCATGGGATCGCAGTGCTCCTCTGGGTCTCCGTCCAGCAGGATCTCAGGAAGCGACACTGTGGTTCAGATTGTCCTCCGGAAACAAAACTAGCGTGTATCTATTTCTGGGCAAAGCTGTGTACCGCGTGTGAGCTGGAAATTGCTGCCTATAGTGTCTTGTAAGTCCAGGATGCAAAGGTGAGTGCCACATAAACAACGCAACATTCACCCTACGCGTTTCTTCACATTATGTGATTTCATCAGGGGATATATATGCCAATCAATGACGGGTTTTAATTTTTTCTTTTCTCACTTCTGTCTCTCCCCCACCTTCTCTTGCTCTCCCCCTCCTTCACTATCTCCCCTACCAAGTCTCTCTCCCTCACTTTCTCTCTATCTTCTCCTCCTCTCCCCCTTCCTCTCTTGCCCTCTCTCCCTTCTCTCCCCTCTTTTCTTTCTCCACCGCATCTCTTTCATGAAATATCTTATGATGTTATCAGTTCTTTCCACCTCTCTCTCCTTCTTTAGCATTCTTGCTTTCTCCTCACATGTCAATTGACTTACTCTCCTTATTTCTTTGTCTTCTTTCTGTCTAAACTTTATAGCTATCTGACTCTCCATATCTGCCACCAGGCTATGTGCATGATGTTACCGATAAGCAAGGTTTGACATAAAATGGTTGCCCTGAACTGTCCTTGTTATCCCAACTGCCCATTAAGTTCCGCCCTCTTGACACCACCCCCAATAGAAATAATCAACATTATTCAAACTATAAATATAAACGTAATCCTTTTCTAAATCCGGGTAGGCGTCACCTCAATCATGAGACCCATTCATTAAGTGCTCCATAAGTCTCTGCTGACTGCAAAACCTATGTTACTGTATTATTATATATATTATTCATAAATTCAGTTGTTAATAATAGCAATTCTAAAGGCGGTGTTTTGTGCAGTTTTTTTTGCCGCAGGCTTCCCCCAACCTTTATACAAAACCTCATTGAAAGGCTGTACTTATAAGAATTGAAGTTTGTAATTTCATCATAAACTGTGATTTTATCTTGCAACCAGTCTGATATATATCTTCTATGTATTTACAGTATCTGACTATATATTTATATGTCTGTATCTTACATGCCTTTGTCTGAACAGATGCTAGGATACCAGGTGAAACTCAGACAAAGGTTTGATTAACACCTCAATGAGACCTCTCCCTTTGTTAACTGTATGCAACAAACAAATGATGTTCCAAAGATTTGATAAACAATTCATTGAGATCTCTCCCTCGGTTACTGTGCGCAAGACACTGTTTCAAAGAAACTGATTAAGATCTTAATCAATGGTTCAGAGAGCAAGACCCACAAATTAGTATTTAAAGCCCAGAGAGCTGTGACACAAGGTAGGTTAGCTTTTTCCAACAGAAGTGGATGGTCCAGTAAGTAGCTCCAGAGGGATGACCGGAATCATGTGCAGAAATTTCACAACACCACAAGAAGGAGGATGTGGTTGATATATATCTATATCTATATATATATATATATATAATTTGCACTATGTAACATCATTTTATAGCTGGAATTGTAACATAATGTAAGTTATCTTATTGCTATGTACAGTGGTTGACAAATCACCAAAAAATCTACTCGCCACACAAAAAAATCTACTCGCCACCTTGTACCAAACGTGTGCTGCTTGGGCCAATATTTACTCGCCCGGGGGTTAAATCCACTCGCCCGGGACGAGCAAATGTATAGGTTTGTCGAACACTGGCTATGTATAATGTATTGTAACAACAGTTTGTTTTGTTCATATTAATACAATTTTTATCTATTCGCTTGTGTTTTACATTTCTCTGTCACACTTCCCCAAAAAGAACGTGAACTACATAGTTGTATTTCTTACATACTGAGAGTTTCAGCACTTGTATAGAATCTGGAGAAAACAGCATTATTTTTTACAGGTATACATTACAGATCATTTTCATCCCCAAATATAAGAAAATAAATGTGCATTTGTCACAAATATTTTACTGTGTTTGTGTAGGAAACTATAGTGGTATAATATGCGCGTGTTAGTCTGGTTAAAGGTGTCTTTATTTAACCCTGTATATCGTTATATTTGGGTCAGGCCACAAACTGTAGAATGTTACACATATTCTCCGAGTGTACGGTGTCATTTGCTATGATGGATAGGTAGCTTTAGTTATTCTCCTGCTGTTTTCAACAGGGGATATTTTCCTGTAAGCATGGGTTAATTACCCCAACAATGCAACATTTTATGACAGATGTTCTCCCTAACTGATAATAAAAGCACTGTCTTTCAGCTGTTCATTCTCCATGAAGTTCATTGCCAATATACAATATGTCAACAGGATGGAGGCTATAAACAAGTCGCTAAGAGTTTGTTTTAGGTATTTTCTGAGACTGTATTTGCAAACAGAACACATAACAAGTCTCTTATTTAATTCCATCGGAATCCTGTCCCAGGAAGGCCCTGTCAATTTACAATAACTGTTCTTTACAACTCAGGGTCATTGTAAATATGATAGATCCCAATGAGATAGTGATGCCAACTGTCAATAAATCCCTGAACGGTTAATTTCAGTCAATATAGCTGTTTAGATCAATGGAACATTTGCCAAGCTTTTTATACTCAGATTATTATTTGTAACTGTGTTTATTCTGCCTCAAAAACACCAATTAAGACTATATAATGTTTTTTCTGTCACTTACTTTGATCCAATATCAAATCTGGATTGCCAGAGCTACATCTTCCACTAATACTGTACCTTCATACAATTCCTCATAATTTCTAACCAACACTAAAAAAAAATACATTGCACACATCAATAAAGTTCATATGGTTTTTCACCTTCTGTTCTCATTGAATATTCTGTGACCTGTAGCACAAATTCACAACCAATATAAGCTGTCTAATATAGTAGCTAGAATAAAAATGTTGGGCATTAGGTCGTATATTTCTTAAAAATATATCATACTGTATGTCTTCACCTTATCTCCTCCCTGCACCATTAAGACAAACAAGTTATAAGAATATGCCTGAGTGAATACATACAGTGTGAACTAGAAAACTGCTATGATACCCGTTCAATTGTTGGGCAAACTTTAGTTGCCTCACACAAACCTTCTGAATATGCAGTTGCTGCTGTAATACTGACTCAATGCTAATTGTGCTTGATAGAGCAAGAAAATATTGTATCTGGTGCACTAACTTTGGTTCTACTCACCACCACCTTTCTAACTAAGTTATTTTTTCTCCCTGCTAACAAGAAACATCCTGTACTTGCTAATATTTTTTATTTATTTTTACTAACAGCATTGTACTTTGTTACTTTGCTCACATCCTTCCATCATCTTCCCTGTTAGTGCAATGGAAAGTGACTTTATTTGTCATTTATCTTTCAGTTCAAACACACGTCACTGAAGTAAGTGTTCTGTATATAATTCAACTAAAAGTGTTATGGTTCGATAGTACAGCTGTTGTGTATTTTTCCGCATTCACAAAAGCAAGCACCTTGTCAGCGGGAAATAATTGTACCTTGAAGCAGCAGTTCAAGCAATATCCTACATGTGTGGGTTTTTTTTAATAAATCAGTTCTATACTATGAGAAAATACCTGTAGCATTTTTTTTTTAAAAATGTTTTAAAGACATTTTTAATCTTTCTAATGTAGGAAGCATTTCCAAAGTGACAGCCCCCTTCCCATTCTGATGGGCTCTGGCTCTTGAGCCCCGCCCTCTCTCTAGCAGTGAACCAATTGTATCTAGTAACTGCCCAGTCAATCATAATCCAGGACTACATTGCCCACAATGCTGTGCAAGAACTGAATTAAATAACCCGGAGCAAGCGATCGATTACAGGATAACAGATTGACCTACAGCTTAGCTAATCACTTGTCAGTGTGCAGATTGTATTGATGAACATATTGAATGGGAAAATATATATATATATATTTTGAAAATGTCAGCTTGAACTGCAGCTTTAAGTTTCTTGACATTGATTAACTTTAACCATTTGTTGCTCTTCTTTTGAGTGACATGTTTAACATACCAATCAGCGATGGCTTTTAGGGCTCGAATCCCAAAGCACTGTTAAATCAAGAAAAATAACGGGTGGGGTAAGTGGTCTTTTTTAATTTTTTTATTAACCCCTTACGTGTCAATGAAGCAACCCAAACATTCCTTGAGTGGGTGTAGGTAGCCGCACTGGCACTCAAAGGGCTAATTACCACTTAAATATATTGAAATGTATATTTATAAAATGGGCAATATGTTATGTATATTTTTTTGTCTGTACAATGCCCCTCACCCCCCATTAACCAGCTCTAATAGAGCTCTAAGTCTTCCTTATAGATGGGGTTGTTAGGTGTCTTGGGGTGTGGTGAGATAGTGTTAGTGGGACATGGTGGACGTCCTCAAGGAGGGGTGAGGTGGGGTTATCCTCTTGTTTGCCATAGAGGTTAGTAAAGCATTGACAGACACTCCCCTGGCTACCATTACAAGCAGAACACTTGCATTTCCTGGTATCCAGTTCAATGTGCCTTGTGCACAGAAAGGAGCACACCTGCAAAATCTAGGATCTTCCATATACCCTGGTCTGGCCAGAGACCAGGAAGGTACCACCGTGCACCAACGACCTTTCACAGATGTAGTGCTACTCCACACTTTGGGTGGGCCTTGTTCTGTGTTAAACAGGGTAGTTAGGTGCAAAGGGCACACTCAGTACTTTGGGGGAACCCCACCGGGGTGGGGAACATTGTGTTGGGTCATTATATTGTGGGGATGTTGTGTTGGGGGTAATACTGTTCTTATTAGTGTGTGTTAGTAAATAGTTATATTATACCTGTGTGTGTATTTTACTTATCCTTGTATTGGGATTGAGCCACAGGTAAAGTCAGCACGCATAGTTTCCCTTAGTTACAGGGAAAGGAATATATATATACTGTGTATATATATATATATATAATATATATATATATATAATATATACAGGAGGGCCCCGGGTATACGGCGGGTTCCGTTCCAGGGGCCCACCGTATAGTCAAAATCGCCGGAAAGCGGATCCGGCGATTTGCAGTTATTTTGCATGCGCAAATTGGCATTTTTGCCATTCTGCGCATGCGAGACCATGGTCTGTGCGCGCAAACTACAGTATGCGCGCGCAAACTACAGTCTGCGCATGCGCGCCGAGCGCAACTGCCTGTTCTGCACATGCGCGACTGAGGATACAAGGTGGCAGCCCCCTTCTCGGTGCCGCCGTATCGGCGGATCGACGAAAATATATATCTGTATATATATATATATATATCTGTATATATATATATATATTGTATTGTATATATTGTATATATTGTATTGTATTGAATGTCTTTATTTATATAGCGCCATTAATGTACATAGTGCTTCACAGTAGTAATACATGTTGTAATCAAATAAATAACAGATAATATAAATAACAGATCATGGGAATAAGTGCTTCAGACATAAAAGTAACATTAAGGAAGAGGAGTCCCTGCTCCGAGGAGCTTACAGTCTCATTGGTAGGTAGGGAGAACGTACAGAGACAGTAGGAGGGAGTTCTGGTAAGTGCGTCTGCAGAGGGTCAAGCTTTATGTATCATGTGTTCAGAATATCCACAGTGCTATTCATATGCTTCTTTAAGCAAGTGTGTCTTAAGGTGGGTCTTAAAGGTGGATAGAGAGGGTGCTAGTCGGGTACTAAGGAGAAGGGCATTCCAGAGGTGTGGGGCAGTCAGTGAAAAAGGTTAAAGGCGGGAGAGGGCTTTAGATACAAAGGGGGTAGAAAGAAGACATCCTTGAGCAGAACGCAAGAGCCGGGATGGTGCATAGCGAGAAATTATTGCTGAGATGTAAGAAGGGGCAGAAGAGTGTAAAGCTTTAAAAGTGAGGAGAAGAATGGAGTGTGAGATGCGGGATTTGATCGGAAGCCAGGAGAGGGATTTCATGAGGGGAGATGCTGAGACAGATCTAGGAAAGAGTAGAGTGACTCTGGTAGCAGCAGTTAGGATAGATTGTAAGGGAGACAGGTGAGAGGCAGGGAGGCCGGACAGCAGGAGGTTACCGTAATCAAGACGGGAGAGAATGAGGGCCTGAGTCAGAGTTTTAGCAGTCGAGCAACAGAGGAAAGAGCGTATCTTTGTTATATTGCGGAGGAAAAAGTGACAAGTTTTAGAAATATTTTGAATGTGAGGGGCAAATGTGAGAGAGGAGTCGAGTGTGACCCCTAGGCAGCGTGCTTGGGCTACTGGGTGAATGATCGTAGTTCCAACAGTAATGTGGAAGGAGGTAGTAGGGCCAGGTTTGGGAGGAAGTATGAGGAGCTCTGTTTTAGCCATGTTGAGTTTAAGGCGGCGGAAGGCCATCCAGGATGATATAGCAGAGAGACATTCAGAATCTTTGGTTTGTACAGCAGGTGTAAGGTCGGGTGTTGAAAAGTATAATTCTGTGTCGTCAGCATAGAGGTGATATTTAAACCCAAAAGATGTTATTAGGTCACCTAGAGAGAGTGTGTACAGAGAAAAGAGAAGAGGTCCCAGGACAGAGCCCTGGGGTACCCCCACAGAGAGATCAATAGAGGAGGAGGAGGTGTTAGCAGAAGAGACACTGAAAGTACGATGGGAGAGGTAGGAAGAGATCCAGGTAAACCTTTGTTCCGAATACCAAGAGTATGGAGAATGTGAAGAAGAAGAGGGTGGTCCACGGTGTCAAATGCTGCAGAGAGGACGAGTAATATGAGCAGAGTGTAATGACCTCTGTCTTTGGCAGCATGGAGGTCGTCAGTTATTTTAGTGAGGGCTGTTTCCGTGGAGTGAGCAGTGTGGAAGCCAGATTGTAAAGGGTCTAGGAGTTAAAGATAATATATGTTATAGGCATATGTAACAGTTACAGACCAGATTGTGGTAATACATGTTTTAAGTAAATTTATTAAAAGTTAGATTTTATTATATGTAGGTGTGCAGTTAGTGAATTCTTTAGGGGACTCATTCATTTTGTGTTCCGCTTCCCCCTCTTTTTGCCCGATTCACCTAGAGAGAGTGTGTACAGAGAAAAGAGAAGAGGTCCCATGACAGAGCCCTGGGGTACCCCCACAGAGAGATCAATAGAGGAGGAGGAGGTGTTAGCAGAAGAGACACTGAAAGTACGATGGGAGAGGTAGGATGAGATCCAGGATAGAGCTTTGTTCCGAATACCAAGAGTATGGAGAATATGAAGGAAAAGAGGGTGGTCCACAGTGTCAAATGCTGCAGAGAGGTCGAGTAATATGAGCAGAGTGTAATGACCTCTGTCTTTGGCAGCATGGAAGTCGTCAGTTATTTTAGTGAGGGCTGTTTCCGTGGAGTGAGCAGTGCGGAAGCCAGATTGTAGAGGGTCTAGGAGAGAATAGGTGTTGAGAAAATAAAGCAAGAGAGAGAATCAAGACGTTCAAGGAGTTTAGAGGCAAAAGGCAGGAGGGAGACAGGTAGATAGTTAGAAAGACAGGTAGGGTCAAGCTTGCTGTTTTTGAGTAATTGTATGACTGTTGCATGTTTGAAGGAGGATGGAAAGGTTCCAGAGCAGAGGGAGGAGTTAAAAATGTGTGTGTGTGTGATTATAGTAGGGGCAAGAGGTTTTAGGAGATGGGAGGGAATGGGGTCAAGAGGGCAAGTGGTAGAGGGAGAAGTGGCGATCAACAGCGACACATCCTCCTCTGAGACAGTGGAAAAAGAGTCAAGGAAGGCAGGAGGAGAGTTAGGAAGAGGTGTAGGATGGGAAGAAGATACAGAGGGGATGTTCTGACGTATGGATTCCACCTTTTCCTTAAAATAGTCAGCAAAGTCCTGAGCGGAGATGGAGGAAGGAGAGGCAGCTCAGGGTGGTTTGAGTAGAGTATCAAAGACAGAGAACAGTCGTCGTGGGTTCGACTTGTGCATGTTGATTTGTGAAGAAAAGTAGGCTTGTTTAGCATGCGAGAGGGCAGAGTTGAAACAGGATAGCATAAATTTGTAGTGAAGGAAGTCTGCGAGAGTGTGAGACTTCCTCCAGAGGCGTTCAGAGGAACGAGTGGAGAAATGCAGCATGCGCGTGTGGGAATTTAGCCAGGGTCTAGGGTTAGAAGGGCGAGGGCGGCAGAGAGAAAGCGGGGCATGTAGATCAAGAGACGAGAACAAGACAGAGTTGTAGTTCCTGACCAGGTTTTCAGGGTCTGTAGCAGAGCTGAGAGAGGAGAGGGAGGAGCGTAAAGTGGACTCAAAGTCAGGTAAGTGAATAAAGCGCAGGTTTCTGCAGAACCGGGGGGTAGATGAAGGTGGACAAGGGGAGAAGCGAGATAGAGAGAATGAGATGAGATGATGGTCAGAGAGAGGAAAAGGGGAAATGGAGAAATCGGAGAGAGAGAAGTTTTTAGTGAAAACCAGGTCTAAGTAGTGGCCATCCTTGTGGGTGCTGGCTGCAGTCCACTGTTGAAGGCCAAAAGAAGAGGTTAGAGAAAGAAAGCAGGAAACCCAAGGGAGAGAGGGGTCATCAATGTAGCAATTGAAGTCCCCAAGGAGAAGAACAGGGGAGTCTGAGGAGAGAAAGAAAGAGAGCAGGATTCAAAGTGAGAGAGAAAGGCAGAAGGGGGATGAAGGTGGACGATAGATGACCGCCACATGGACAGGGAGAGGAGAGAAGATCTGGACAGTGTGAGCCTCAAAGGAGGGAAAAGATGGAGGAATAGGAAGAGTTCGGTAACGGCAGAGAGAGGAGAACAGGAGCCCCACGCTCCACCCCTGCCATCAGTGCGCGGAGTGTGGGAGAAGGAAAGGCCACCATAGGAGAGGGCAGCTTCCAGAGCAGTGTCAGACTGAGTGAGCCAGGTCTCAGTTATAGCAAATAGGAGCAGAGAGTGAGAGAGAAAAAAGTCATGTACAGAGAGGAACTTGTTAGAAAGGGAGAGAGCATTCCAAAGGGCACAGGAGAAAGGTAGAGAGGAGGGAGGGTGGCAGGGGATGGATATGTGGTTGGAGGGGTTGACACCAGAAGGAGTAGAGGTTGCAATTGGCAGGCGAGGACGAGCGCATGTAGAAATAAGGCAGGGACCAGGATTGGGAGAGATATCCCCAGAAGCAAGGAGGAGAAGCATGGATAGAAAGAGGATTGTGAGGATTATTTGTAAGGGTGTTTTTTAGTACAGGGGATATAGCTGTGTGGTGTCAGAGGACGCAGGTAAGAAAGGAGTTCATTTGAACTGAGAAGTGATGAAGGAAGGAGCGATGGAGATATATGAATAGAGTTAGAGATATACTGAGGCTGGTAAAAAGAAATGCATAATTTGAGAAGAAGTGATGTCACAGCAAATATAAATGGTAAAGGCAGCTTCACAGCAGTAATGATGCAGTCTGGTATAGATGATAGAAAACAAGGGAAGGCTTGGGGAGTGATCACAGGGCCACACTAATTGAGTAAAGTGAAAAGATATATAATAATAATGGTAATTGTAAATGTGGGTGCAATCTGTGTATTCAGTGTATGCAGTTAGTGAATTCTTTAGGGGACTCATTCATTTTGTGTTCCCCTTCCCCCTCTTTTTGCCTGGTATAGATGATATCCTCCTTTCCAGTGTAGTTCAAATGCAGGACTAAGGGCCTGTTGGGGTGTCCACTTCTTCACTTCTTTTGAACTTCCTTTTAAACTTCAGTTGTTCAGTAGTCCTGCCACTTATAATGTGCCACTTGGATATGTGCTGCACACACATATATATATATACTGTATATAACGCTTGGCTCTCTGATGAAATTGGTCTTCTCTCTCTCATATCAAATTTTGACTAGAAAATATTTTCCTCTCATGCTCATTGTGACACTGTTTGTATGGGATGTATTGTGTAACCTTTTATATTGCACAAAAGCTTTAGGTTTTTCCCTTTTACTCCATTTGTTTAGATGAGCTTTTGATCTAGCGAAGGCACTCCAGTGGTTGGCTAACAATTGACCTTTTGGAGTCGTAACAATAACGTCCTGCTGCTGGAAAGGTCACCAATTAACTCATTGGAATTAAAGAAGCAATCCAGGTTTTAATTTCAGCTGCGCGTACCCCCTGCTTCCACAGATACTTACATCCGTAGCGGGTGCTGGTATCTCTGGCAAGTTTAAAGGTCCTGGTCACACGGGCCAACAGGAACTCGCAGCTGATTATGTCACGGCTTCCTATTGGCACACCTGACGTGGGACATTTAAACTCCACCATTATGATAGGCACACAATTTCCCTGCCTGCAGAGATACCAGCACCCTCTACCTAGGTTAGTTTCTCTGGAAGCAAGTGGTCCCCTGAGATTAAATAAACACAGTTCAGCTCCGGAGACCCCTTGCTTCAATCCTGTAATAAAAAATAAATAAATAAATGAAACCTGGATTTCTGCTTTAAAGTAAACTGAAAGCCCAGGCCTGTGTGGCTTCTCTAACATCAATTATAAAAAAAATGTGTCCATATCCTAGCCCCACATATGCAAGCGCTTTTTAACTCAATATTCACTGAGTCTCAGTTCCCCACCAACATGCTTCAGGCATCCATCACTTGAATACATGTAACCCGGGTCTCTTTTCAGCCCCAGAGACCCCCCTTGTAGCGTGCCGAGCAGTCGCAGGTGCTGCCGGAGGCAGCGACGGACCCGCCGGCACACCGAGAAGGTGGGGGCCGTAGCAGGGAGCGCTCCGAGTCCCGGCGGCACACTCGGCTAACGGGAGCCGCCTTACCGCTGCGCGCACATGCGCAGTGATCGCGCATGTGCAGATAGGACACAGGAGTTGCGGTGGCCATTAGGGAGTCGCGCATGCGCAGGAGAAGCGCGCACGCGGCCCCAATGCTATAGAGGCCTCTGCGGGACTACAACTCCCATGAGGCTTAGGGCCAAGCACCCCAGGTGTCCCCAAGTGGCCAATGAGAGGCCAAGAATCCCTAGAGTAGGGATTGATACTTTTCGCGGGCTTAGGGCAACGGCAGTTGGAGCTGGGAGCAAGAAGAGGGAGGCAGGGTGTAGGGAGCAAGTGGCTCCTACACAAGGTAAGGTGATCCCCTGGTCCCAGGCAGGCCCCAATCCCTATTAGGGTAGTGGGTAGGTACTGAGGGAAGGCCCCTAAGGTATGGACCCTGCCCTTAGGTGGGTGAGTGTGTGTGCAGTCTTGTCAGTGTCACGGCTGTCAGTGCTGTGTGCGCTGACAAGAAGGACACAGGGCTGTGTGCAGTGCAGTTGCTGCAGGTACTCAGTTGAGTGCAGTGCGGTTGCTGCAGGTGTTAGGTAGAAGCTAGTGAGAGGAGATCTGGAAGGAGCCCGAGGAGGTAGTGTGAGTGCGGGGGTCCGTGACCCACCTGCATAAGATAGCCATCCCTGCAGGCCCTTAGGAGTCAGAGTAGGCTTCTGTGCTGCAGGGATGCCCGATAGTGGAAGTGATTGACCCCTTACTGAATATGGTTAGGGACAAAGCACAGAGTGGCGGCGGTTGCAGTCATCTGGGACTAGATGGCTGGACACCGCGACATCTGGAGGTCAAGGGTTGGATGCGTCTGATCCTTTGCGAAGTGGTATCAGTCACTGCCGTGACCGGAAGGTATTAAGTACGTCAAGTGCACCAACACCGGTCAACAGGCGCTGATCCCGCCTTAGGCATAACACTTTGGAGACACTAGTGAGTGGCCAAAGGCCTAAGTACACGCAGCTATCGATCTATCCTTATTACACGGACACGGTGTGTGGGGCACGCGGTGACGGGACAGAGACATACTCATAAGGGCGTGGCTGTGCCACGCTTGTACAGGACAATATTCCCTAGGGGTGTGGCCGAGCCACTTATATTATAAGGACATTCTCAGTTAACGGCGTTAGAATATAAGTATAGTGTTATAGTGTTATAAATAAGTGTATGCATTTCGTGTCATAGCCATGGTTCATATAGAGTTATAAGATTACTATTGCACACAGTAAAACTGGTTGCACGCATTGTGTTGGTGTGTTTCTTGCCCAGGGGAATCTTACATGACGGGGATCCTGGGTAAGTGGAAGCGCTGCGCTAATAAGTGTTACCCCAGGCTCCCAGCTAGCAGAGGCTCAGATCTCCTGGAGCCACAGGTGCGTGCAGTTACCCGTAGTCGCTTATAGCATCAGAAAAAGGGCTACATACATAAGGAAGGAAAGTACCCGACCAATTGTGCAAGTTACAGACCCATCCACGGCAACAAGATGTGAATTGGCCGCAGTATGGAAGCAGTCAGGAATCCGCACCTTATCTAAAATAAAAAACACACTGGGCTTCATCTGTCACATGGAGAAGCCCCTGCGTCTGACAAACGATTCCTGCAGGGAATTCCTCAAAGTCTGGGAGCCCTGGATTCACTCAGCGGGTATACAAGGCGTAGACACTAGGTCAATCCTGTTGTAGTCATTCCAGAAGGCGGACCACAGAGAGTCCATTAGGTATAGAAAGGTGCTTTCTCTCCAACACATTAGTATTCGTCCCAGGAGGAAGAGTCAAAACTAGGTTGTCCCAAGACCATTGAGGGGCCAGTCCACTCTAAGCTACCACACAGCAAGGTACGAAGAGACAAACGCGGCCCACAGTGTGAGGTCTAATTTCTGAGTGCCCTAGGGTAAAGGTCAGATACGAGAGACCAGTATTGTAATGTATGTAATCCATATCTTGTGATGTATGCAATATGTACACCCCCCCCCCGTCCTCCCTTATGATTTCTATACCCCCCCCCCCCCTGAATAACTTCAATAAAAATTTAAGTAAAAAATTAAAGTAAACTGAAAATACAAACGGTTGAAGGAAGAGCCTGACATCTGCTGATGTAGCTCACTAGCTTTTTGTTTAAAGGCTTCTTATCTTTACAACGTTACTTCAATAGTGCACCTGCCTGTAACACATCTTCAAACAAAGAGGGAAGAACAAAGTAGTGCGTAATACAAGAAACAAAGTGGGTTAGATACTAAGCAACAAATTTCACCTAGGCTTATACTCTCTGCAGTGAAATGGAAATTGGCACTTATTAATGGCCATTTATTTGAATGGCCTTGTTCATAGTTATTTTAATAGCGGTAATAAACAATCATTTATTTTGCAGTTATGTGAATATAATGATTTCCTATATGACTTCCTGAAACAAGGACAATAATCACAAAAATACAAATGTGCTAGTGCAGACTGAGGTGTTATGGGAGGTGGTGGGCCCTTATATAAAGGGTGACGGGTAGAGATGTGTGAAACTCTCCAAAATGCATTCCCAACATTTTTATAGTTTCCCCCCCCCAAATTTGATTCTTTGCTAAATATTTCAGAAAGCCTCGAAAGGCTGATAATGTCACCAAATTAGTAAGCTTTCAATTAAATCTTGTCAGAGAATGCGCGAAACATACAGTAGTTCGTGTGAGCTGTTATTATCCCAACATTAAGCGTATCTAGCAAGTCTAAAGAATTGCACAAACGAATCCAGTGATATTAGAGGATATTGCAAATAAGCATATTAAATGTAGTGGCAATACACATTGACTTTATGCATGGCGAATCGTCTGCACACTTTGACTGAGCTGCAGCATTTGTCTGGCGATTTTAAAAAAAAAGGGCCAATTTCACATGGTTCTTGGTCTAATGTGAAAGGTTTGCACATCTCTTGTCACGGGATAAAGCAGCCAATCAGATTGCTTGTTTTACCACGTGTTTGCTGTCCTTTCTGATGATGCCAGACATCCGGGAAAACAAAATTTCGCATGACATCAGCGACACGTGGTTTCAACTCACACACGTGTAATGGCGAAACTTCTTCCGCAAAACACTGACTGTCTTAGTCGTCATAAACCACATCATTTTAATAATCATTATAGTTGCTGAATAGATGAACAAATGCTGACATGTGAAGCAAAAAGCAGCTCCAGATTACAAACATTTATGAATTCAATCATAAATCCCCCCCAAACCGTTGTAGGTAGAACCAATACAAGAAAAAATATTAGAGACAAAACACAAACACCAGGTGTTGTGACGAGCATCTCTAGTCTTAGCACATTACATGATGTGGTAGCATTAGGGTATGCTGGGGTTGGATTAGCCAAAAAGAACATTTTACTTAAACTCAATGGCTTTTGAAATGGAATGAAGGTTTTATTAAACTATACAAATGCCTAGTTAAATGTGTTGCATCAAAAGCAAGGAATGTTGTTAAAAAATGCTCTTTATTGTGTCTTCTTGTAATACTCTTTAAGAATGTCTGGTGTCTCTGGGGATTACAGACACTCTAATAAAGCTGTTTTCTCTTAGAATGGATATGGACATAGCTGGCTGACTGGCTTTATATGGAATAACCAAACTGTGCTATGCACAAATGTGAAGGAAAGCAAAGAACCAAGTACCAAGTATGTGGTTTGAATGAGCAATCTATTTTCAAATGCTTTTAAATCTATGTTTTGATTTGATTACAGGACAAGGGCATCAATCCACCACAAGAAAGAACAAAATATGTTGTATGTTGTTTGAAAAAGATATCTTAAACAACAGGGGGAATACTTTTAATTAGGTAATAAAATACTACCTAAATGTGACTGTTAAGCAAAATTATTATATTGTTAATCCACAGATAACTATTGCAGGGAATTACAGTCAATTAGCTCAAAATATTTATCATACTTTAACTTTTTTAGTGTACAGATTAAGAAACCTGTTATTTGCGATCAAATATCTAATAATTAATTTTTGGCATCTTTACTATCTGCGTAAACCTGGTGCAGATTACTGAAACAGCCAGGGGCAATGGTTCTTTTTCTGTAAGGTGCGATGGTGCCAATTCTAGTCAATAGGGTACACTGGCGACACACTTTATTCGAGCTCGGCTAGTCCCACGAATTCGGGTATACCCGGGTGTATTGAGGTTTGTGACTGTTTTCTGCCCGAGTGCATTGAGGTATTTTCCAAGCAGGGATTGAAGCATTTTATTCCCGCTGGCTGCAATACTGCACAGTATATATATATACTGCATTACAATTCATGAATTTATGCCATCTGGTAGACACGCAAAGCATTGCAGCCTATTAAATCCTAATCATTATCATTTAACAGATCAGCCGCCCGTCAGCCAGGCATGAACCCAGGCTGGGAAGGCAAATGCAACGGGGCTTGTCAGAGGTGAGGAGCGGCGCATTCCAGGTATCTGCCAGGTACATACCGGGTATTTGCTCGAATAAAGTGTGTCGGTGCAGTATTTCGTGCACTGGCACTGAATCGGCTCTATCACACTTTATAGAATACGGACCATTGAGTTACTGGAGGCATACCAGGTGGATTTCATTAAACATAGCCAAAGATCTGCTAGTAATGACAGTCGTGGAGGACACATCTGTTTCATTTATGACTCAGTGATGTTAATGGTATTGTATTTCTCTGTAGATGGAGAACTCTATGGTTGCTGAGGATGTGACAGTTATGGGAACATTACACAATTTATAGATATAGAAAATGAACAGTGAACCTTAAATTCATGACCTCTGGTTAATCCTCCGTGGTCATATTTGTGAGGTATTATATTTCTCCGGATATTTTTAATGCTATTAGTACACATAGGGGCCTATTCATTAAAACTGTAAAATCACCTGAAAATGAGAGACACAACCAAATGTTGGTTGTGTCTCACAAACAGCCCATGTATAAGAATAAATCCTGGGGGGGAACAAATGTACTGTAGTAGTTGAGGTTAGGAGCTAGTGGTAAACCATTCTTCCAAACATGGTAAAATACTAAAAAGAAAAACACCAGCCGCAAAACTACATTCAAACATGTACCGGCATATCCCGCATTAACGTACGCAATGGGACCGGAGCATGTATGTAAAACGAAAATGTACTTAAAGTGAAGCACTACCTTTTTTCCACTTATCGATGCATGTACTGTACTGCAATCGTTATATACGTGCATAACTGATGTAAACAACGCATTTGTAACAGACTCTATAGTCTCCCCGCTTGCGCACAGCTTCGGTACAGGTAGGGAGCCGGTATTGCTGTTCAGGACGTGCTGACAGGCGCATGCGTGAGCTGCCATTTGCCTATTGCCGATATGTACTTACTCGCGAGTGTACTTAAAGTGAGTGTACTTAAAGCGGGGTATGCCTGTATATTGTTATCTTATAATTAGGGATTTCAGTTCTCTGTGTTTATTTTTGGGTGAAATCGCTCTTTATGTTTTTTTGGTGTTTTCAATTTTATTTAAAGAATCTGTTTAATCAGCGTAAATTGAAACACATTTGAATGTAATGTTTATCTGTGCACTTTATTTAATTTCCATACTGCCTTTGGGTTGCCGTTATATTCAATCTGGGCCTGGGCTGCTACCAAAGGTTCAATTAAGTAAGAAAGTATGCTTCATTTATGTTTTTTATCGGAAAGGTAAAATGATATGAGAGAGAGCTTTCAAATTTAATAAGTGTTGCCAGTTCTATATATATCACCTCAAACCTTAAAAGTCCCACCAGACATGACTGTGCTGAAAAAGTAGCACACCTGAGGGACTTGACTGGGAGATATGCTAATGGATATGCAAAAGATAGTTAAATTAGTCCAATCCTACACTTCCTTAAAAGACTTCCATGTCAACTATAGAGAGTTAATAAGCACAAGGTACCAACCTAATGACTGGAATGGTGTCGAACACAACAGAACTAGAACCCACAACCACTGCTTTTCTAGGCCACAGCTCAAGAAACGGACATGACGGATATGCACAAAAGTGGCTAAAGTATAAGAGAACAGAGACAAAGATATGCACTGTGCCATCTGCCATCTGCCATCTGCCAGAGTTTCAGACACATACTGAACTTAAATACTTTATTTTAAAATACATAAAACTCTACAAACTACAGGAAGTGATAACGCTGGCTTCTCACAGCACACAAAGCGCTATTGGGTTGACAAGTCTAAGGCAACTTATGAGGAACGGGGACACAACAGGATCAGAAGCTGAACCCACACAATCACTGTTATTTAGAACAAGAGCTCTAGCAGTGTGAGCTAAACCAGCTGACAGGCAGTCTCACTGATACATCCTAATATAGCTTTTGGGCAAAATTCCATTGAAAGTTGCCTTTGTGACTGGTTCTGGTATCTCCTTACTCTATGGACAACAGAGAAGCCCAATGCTACATCCAACATGACAAAAATACACAGTAAAATACTTATATATTCTCTTGAAAAGGGGTCATTTAGTTTAACCCTTTGGCCAAGGCATTGTAAGCTTGCGAGCCACGACAAGGCAGACCCTGTTCGCAAGTCCTAACACTGCCAGATAAAACACTAATATACCTCTATTAGGATTAAAATTCTCATTTACCTCTATTAGGAGTTAGAAAGACCACATTGGATCTATATCCAGTAGAATGATAGGACCTACTAACTTGGGCAGTGGGGAGGGGCGGGCTTAAAACCTGGGAAGGAGGAGCCACCAACCTCCAACAGCTGAAACAGCTGAGAATAGGTTACCAAAACACAAAACCCCAGCAAGCTCTTTTTGGGAACCCCTGAGCCCCCACAATATATATATATATGTGCCAAAAAGGAGTGCTATTCAGCGTGGCATATGTATTCAACAGACGACAGAGAAGCCCAATGCTATATCCAACATGACAAAAATACACAGTAAAATACTTATAGATTCTCTTGAAAAAGGGTCATTTAGTTTAACCCTTTGGCCAAAGCATTGTAAACTTGCGAGCCACGAAGAAAATTGGTGTTCTGCAGCTGGAGCAATAGGGGATCTCGATTCCCCTATAAACAAATTGGCTATATTGACGATGTGGTCATACTCTGGAAAGGCACAGAAGAAAATTTAGAGGATTTCTTCAAATACATTAATGACAATGACAATAACTGTAATTTGAGGTTCACATATATGTCCAGTCAACAAAAAATAGACTTTTTAGACTTGGAAATTAGAGTAGAGTACGGGGCTTTCCATTCTAAAACCGTTTTCAAACCTGTGATTTGTAATAATTTCCTCCTGGCAACAAGTAGCCACCAGAAGCAATGGCTAGATAGCATCCCATATGGCGAGTCTCGTAGACTCAAACGTAACTGTACAAAAGAGGAGAATTTCTGTGAGCAAGCACTTGCACTTAAAAGTAAATTTATAGAAAGGAAATATAGAGAGGATGTTGTCAACAATGCATTCACAAAAGGTCAATATAACTATTAAATCAGAGATGCTGGTATACAACAGGGACCAACAACAAGATAGGAAATCACAGTCATGCATACCATTTATTACCAAATTCAGTAGCGAATCAGAACATATCAGAAAAATTCTAGGTAGACACTGGCATGTTGTAAGGATTCTGCTTGATCCGTGCTGGTTTTCACTTTGGTCCAGGTTTTCTGTCTCTGCTGCCTTTCTGCTCTCTGTGGCCATTTTGGGTACTGGCAGCCTGCTTTATTAGGCTGCAGTTACCATAGGGAGTCGCCGAGCAAAATTCTGTGTGTTTGCAGCTCCCGTAGGTCTTTGCTGTTACGCCTTATCATCTTGCCTGTTTTGAATTCCTGTTGCTGACCCTGGTTAGTGACCCCGACCTCGCTGCCTTCCGCCTGCCCTGACCTACGCTTGCCTCCTCGTCTTGGCACCTCTGCCGCCAGCCCTGACCCCTGCTTCAATACCGACTACGGATACTCTTACAGGACTCTGTCCCTTGGTTGCGGTCGGTTTATTTGTATCCCTACCTCAGCCCTGCGGGTCCGCCTCCTGATTTCAGATGAGCACCATCACACATGTACACCAGAAGGACAGTTTATTAAAGGAAATGCTAACAGAGAAACCAAAAATAGTTTTTTCAGAGCGCCAAATTTGAAGCAGCAGTTGGTGCCTAGTTTCCAAAAATTGGCTTAAATCTGAGTCAAAGGGTTTCTACAAATGTACTATATGTAGAGCATGTTGGTGTAATGCAAAATAGGAGAACTATAACAAAAGAATTCACTTCTAAAGTTATGGGTGAGAAATTTGATATCAAGTAGACCATCTCATGCAACAGCAAGGGGGTTGTTAACCTCATGGAGTACAGAGACTTTAAAATCAAGGATGGCAGAGCATGTGAGGAACATTGAAAAAGGTTTGGAGACACAGTGTTTCCAACCACTTCAAGAATAAACATCAATGTAACCCCAACAGCTTAATGTTCTATGGCATTGAAGTGGTGACGAATAACTGGAGAGGTGGTGACTTTGTAAAAAAAGATTTCACAACGTGAATCGTATTGGATTTACACCTTGAAACCCCTAACACCAGCAGACATGAACATAGACATTGACTTGATTTCTTTTTTTCTCAAAAATACTTGCATGCTCGACCAGTCCTTTAAGTATGTTCTCCTTAGTCCAGAGTTCTCCGATAGTCCCCCATGAGGAATAATGTTATTCTCCCCGATATATAGTCTGATATGTTACTGATCGCAAGATTTGCTCCCTTTCCTCTTTCTTTTGGAACAGTAGAATTATATTATATATGTAAAGTTACTGATTGGAATCTAAATAATTTTTCCATCTCAATCAATCAGGCCCTTGTATATTTGATATAAGATCATTTAACTAAATATATTGCTATACTTGATAATACTGATTGATGTCTTTTTCTCCTGATGTTGGTGAAGGTTGCCATCAAGATAATAGGTGTTCAATTTACATCTCCCTTCTAGTAATATTTAATGATATAAGAATCTATATGGTCATATTCTATTGTTCTCCAGCCTAAATATGTACTGGCTAGTGTACTGTATATGAATTGTACATCTGTTGTGATTTATAATCTCTTCACTAAGCCTCTTTTTCTCTAAAGAATAATTCTTAAAACGTGTAGTTGCAAGTTTCCACCATCCAATAATATAGGACTATAACATGGAGCTACAATAGTGACAGTTTAAGTCACAGTTGTCTATTGTTTTAGATTAAATACAATGTAAGCCGTTCCTAAACTATGGAGGGAATGAAACATTATTTGTATAACTATCTATGTCATGTGAACTAAACTCAATCATATTAAAACAAAAGGTCTTTTTAACAGTAAATAATGAAGAGTATATGTATGCATAATGCTAGGAATTACACATTCCCTTACCATTTACCTCTATATAGGTATATAACCCGAGAAATACTAATACTTGTCTTTTTGATTATTTTTATTCTATTTGAGATCTCTGGTAATATCAAAGTGAAATTCTGTGTGATCTGGAAATAACACATATATCACACAGCTGAGTGACAAAGGAAAAAGGGATGTAAACGTCATAGTTTAATTCAACACAGCTGTGAAAAAAAGTAATCTCTCCCTCATCAAGACCTGTATAAAAGGAAGTAGGATGGAGCAATCAATTAACCCCTGAGGAAGCCTGCATACAGGTGAAATGCGTAGGGTGAAGATCCTGAACCACTGAGCTCAAGTCCTAATCAGATACACATCCTCTGTCTTGGCGTCAAATTGTGAATCCTGACGGAACATCACCTGTGGACACAGAGTTGGAGGAAGAGTAACCCAGATGGATGGAAGCTGACTGGGACACAAGGAACAGCGGTACTCGCTGCACCACTTTACAGCATTACTGGAGTGAAGAACCCAGAGGAGGAACATCCTCTATACATATGCACTGCTATCATTGGCTTCCCACGGCAGTTTACTAGGTTCCAGCTGCAATGCGGATAGCGTGGAGAGAGAATCACCTTTGCCAGCATAGCACAGGTACCCTCCATTTTCTATCATTAGCACCCACCCCACAAATCTAACCCACGTTAGACAGGGCAAGACGTGAAGCACACACGCCTGTCAGGCAACAGCGGTGTTACATTAAGTAAAGGAAAAACCTACACGCTGGGATAACACACTGCATAGAAGCCAAGGTAACTACAAGGACATCTTTGTGCTAAGAGGACTTTTTCATATGCTAGTATATCCAGCGAGCTACTTTACATGCATATATATCTTCCTAGGTATTACACTTACAGGGTGTTTAAGTATGTTTTACGATATCACTTTTAAAATTGATTTGGGCATATACCTACCTGTTGAAAGTTCAAAGTGACGCAACTTTGTGTAGTTATACACCAACTAGGAGGTACCCAACTCTAATCAGAGGGATAGAGGATACTCTGTTTGCTTCAATTTCCATAATTATAATAAAGCGCTTTATTCGACCAACTATTGAAGTTATTCAGGGACCCACTTTTGGAGTCTCAAGACCCTCTCTACTTATCTACACAACATTAACCTCTTGTCACTGTGGCTTAAGGATATATGGACATATATTAAGTAGGACGCATATTAGATCATAATATTGCTACTGTATATCATTCAGCTCATGTAAGGTTCAGGTATCTCAAGTACTATTCTAGATATTTGTATTGTTGATTGTGTATTTTTGAGTAAATGTGTATTTCATACTTTATATATTTGTTTTGAATGCTTCATCCTTAGGCACCTCGGCACAGTAGGCTCTGCATTGGTTAGAGATAATGGGTTTTAAATTAATATATATTCAATTCATACTTCTGCCTATTACCTGGTTACTATGAGCCTATTTGTTTGTGACATAGGAATTGTTCAATTTTGTACAGCATATATGCATGACTACTCTCTGAAATTGTATATTTCTGTCAGTTATTGATTTCCCAGTGGTTTGCACTAGTCAAGTTTGCCCATGCTGGTTTTTCTTCCCTAGACACTTTACGACCACCCCTTATTTAATATATCTTTTAAATTGGTTTATTTCTTCTTAGAGATAGCAAATATTTTCCTGGAATTAAGAAATAACTTGCATGCTCACAAAATGTCTGGCCTTAAATTAATAAATCAATAAATAGAGGCAAAACCAAAGTAAGCTATTGTACAAGGATAAAAAGACAATAACATTGTATTGTTAGTACCGGTAATTGTGCGGGGGGTGGGGGGGGGGGGAATGTATGGAGACGTTTAATAAAACATATCACAAATAACATCAGTATTTATTGCTAGAATGTAACAGCATTCTTTGCTGCAGGTTGTCATACATTTTAATAAAACAAAATGATCGGTACTGACAGATGTATTAGCCCCAGGGGTAGCACACTCTAGTCCTCTAGAGCTACCAACAGGTCAGGTTTTCAGGATATCCCTGCTTCAGCACAGGTGGCTCAATCAGTGGCTCTATCGGAGAACCTGACCTGTTGGTAGCTATTGAGGCCTATAGGTGGCAACCCCTTTAGTAGACGGTATTACTCATGCTGGCGTGTTTGGCGGCGTCAATGTTACCGAAGACCGTGCGGAGGCGTCTGCGTGTGGCGTGATCACATTGCATTAAGGCAGGGGTGCGAATACATCCTGTGCTGCGCCCCCCCTGCTTACTCTACTACTCAGTCGCGCCCCCCCCCCCTTATCTCCAATGAAGCATCAAATGACGCTGTTGGGTCATGTGACATTACGTGACACGCGACATCATTTGTTGTCACATCTCCATGGTAACGGGCATCATTTGATGCCGCATTGCCATGGAGACGCATGGACTGAAGCCGGTAAGAAAATTTACAGAGGCCTCACGCTCTCAGTAACCGCCGGGGGGCACCCCCCGTTTTGTGCCCAGCTGCCTTAAGGCATTGATCACGCCCATAGACTGTGCACGCGACAGCAGGAGGGGGCGCGCGGTGCGTGAGGCATCAGTTGAAACTGATTTCGCGCGCGCAACGGGCAGGTCACGTCAGCGGTTCACCCAATGATTGCGAACCAGCTCCATGACGTCACAGACACGCCCCGATACATGCCCCCCCCTCGGAGCATCTACCATGTCCTTAAAAAGCACCCGCTTCACGCGGGTGACGTCGCACATGCCTCCGCGCAGGCGAAGGCTGTATGGACGCAACCTTAGCCCCGCCCCTTCTCAAGCAGCTGATTGGCTTATTGTGTATGTTCCACTGCAATGCGCCATCAGGAGTCATAAAGTCTGCTGCATCTGTAGAAGATTGTGGATAATGCTGAATTACACATTAAGTGCAGCCTATAGTAGGTCATTTCTATTGGAAAGCTGAGCAAAACACAATTTTTATGACCAATTTACAGTATTCTGCAAGTACTACAATGGATACCAGAGCCAGAGAGAGTGCTACGTTTAAACTAAGGCTTAGGCCCAGAGCCACAAAGCTACGTTAAGTCAGGACTCGTATCGTAATGTTATCAGAATTAGTAATGGGCGTAATGTTGCCTGAGGTTAACGCCAATCCACAAAGCTATTTGTATACAAAAACAATGGCAATTTATAATATCATTAGCATAGGCTTAATGGCATGTTAAGTTAGCACTGCCTCGCGTTAGTTTAACATGACTAAATACTAGTCATTTGTGTAAACAGGAAAAAGGGGGTGCGCTAAAAAAGTGAGATATAATTCAATAATATGTGAGTAGATTAACAGGACAAATTCCCTCAAGTATATATATATAAACAAGGATTTTTAAATAAAAAATGGGTGTTTAGTCTTAGGTGTTGTTCAATTATTGGTTATAAGTGCAATATAGTCAACATCAAATAAACATTAAACACCCAAAGCCTCTAGAGATATATTAATAGAATAAAGTTACTAATCATGTCCAGCAGCCAATTTCCTTTTTCCCCTGATGAACTGACAATCAGGATTGGATTGGATGCTGTATGCAGAGCTGTCTACAACATTACTGAATCCCGTGTCCACCCACGATTCCCAGCGCCCACCTGGAAGCTGATCATATTGCGCATTGAAGGCTTCAACAAGCTGTGGGAGGGCAGTGAGGAGGACTCTATACAGCCACAGACAGGTATCACACTTCCCTAAGATTGCGTGCAATACTTACCTTGTCATTTTTAATTTAATAAATAAATTGTATTATGCTATGGGTGTTTTCTGCTCTTCTTCTTTCTCTACCATGTCTCGCATTATCCCTGTCCCACCAAAACGTGGTGTAATCACTTAGATGTGGGTTTTAGGGGAGGGAGGGGAAGGCAGAGAGTTTGAGAGAGGGAGGGAGAAAGGCAGGAAGAGAGAGGAGGGAGGGAGACACGTGGAGAGACACATGTTCACAAAAATGGAGCACAACTGAAATAACCGAGATATATGCTAATAGGAGTAATTGAAATATACTTTGCATATCCTATTAGCAAATATCACAGGATTTTCAGGAGTGCTCTTTTTGTGCACAGGTGTCTCTACATGTTGTTTGAAGATGTGCTTGAAGCCATATAAATAGCACTTGGGACTCTAATAAAACATAACTCGTATCATTAGCACTAGTGTCTATTAAAGCTAATGCTAGGCCCGTTATGTCTGAAAATAGAACTTAACACCGTGTTAGTGAGCTGTGAAGATACCCGTCAGCATTTAACAATGTGTTAACTTAAGTTACTTACAGAGCTTTGTGGATCCCGGACTTAGTTTATAATGTATATGCAAGTTGAACATCCCTTCCCAGAATCCTTTACTTTGTTGAATGCTTTACGTGATGCATTTTACATTTGACAAAGTTGAGGGGGTCTGACGAAACAGCATTAGGATCTAAGAAGCCATTTTGTTTGACTATTTTAGTCCGCCATCTTGTCTTGTCTTTGTAAGTTTTTATGTCATCTTCCTATGTGAAGAAATCTGTGTGAACGAACGTGTGAAACAGAGAATGGAATGTTTTCGCTCCTAGCTGATTTTATTGATCTTTCCTCATCCAATCAGCTCCAAATGAAAGTGTAAACAGGCCAGAAGTTATGAGAAGCCTTGTTAGCAGTCTCAGATTCTTACAGTGAAACTGTTTCTCATACTAATATGCCAGGTGGCTGAACAGACACATCACATTTAACCCCATAATGATTTTTAGCTTACGTACATTTATCCAGTATTATTATGTATTACAAGATTATGTCATTTTAGTTGACGCACACTTACATCATTTGTTATGTATTGCAAACTTTCATCAGTTTTAGTATTGTTATGTATTACAAAATGATGTCATATTTAGTGACGTGCAAGCCCCCCCCCATAAAGGGGTGGAGCTTTAGTTTTTAGGGTATAAATGTATCTCATACCGTGTTATCTGGGGGAGAGCTTTTTGTTTTGAAGCTGTCTCTGCTGTGTGCACCTGAAATAAACTAATTTGATAACTAAAATTTTTGTTGTAAATTTTTACAGCTTTAACACATTATTACAACAACAGTTGCCTTGTGATATTACCAAGCTAGTCTCATGCATAATAATATATTACTTCTTATTATTGATGTAGCCCAGCTTTCCGCTCACCCCTGTGCCGGATGGGGAGGGCTGGTTGGCGAGCAGGTCACCGGAGCTCTGTGGCGAATGCCGGTACAGGGCGCCGCCATTTTAGAATACTCGTGCATGCGAGGGGGATGCGGTGCGCATGTGCAGGAGATAACAGTTGCGGTGGCCATCTTAGAAGAGGCTTCAAAAGTGACTACGTAGTAAGGGAGATGCTCTGGCTGGAGCTCCTTCAAAAGGAGCGGAGGGACGCTTGGAGGATACACAGCGTGTGATCAGACGGATCTTGCGGTTCATTCAGCGGTACCGGGGTATAGGCATGACCCGGGTGTAAAGTGCACCAATGGTCCACAGGGGTAGCACTACTCCCTACACTTGGGTGGATTGACACTGGGGAAGGACACTTGGGATATTGGTGCCACCGCACCCTACGTTATTGTGTTTTACTGTGGTACTGTTACACTGTGTCATATTGTGTGTGTTAGTAATAGATATATATATATATATATATATATATATATATATAACATACTGTATATATATATATATATATATATATATATATATATATACAGTGTTCGACAAACCTATACATTTGCTCGCCCCGGGCGAGTGGATTTAACCCCCGGGTGAGTAAATATTGGCCCAAGCAGCACACGTTTGGTACTAGGTGGCGAGTAGATTTTTTTGTGTGGTGAGAAGATTTTTAAGTGATTTGTCAACCACTGTATATATATATATATATATATATATAGTCAGATAAGGCAGTTGGCACTCCAATAGGTGCTGTTAAGCCACAGGTGCACGTCCCATATAGAGAATGTAGTTATACGTTACCGTTCCAAGGATTGGTAAACAAGAGACAGCACTCAATGTTGAAGATCAAAGTGTATTAGTGAAAGCAAAAATACATCCAGAAACCCAACGTTTCGGTCCTACAGAATGGGACCTTCCTCAGGGGGAAGGTCCCATTCTGTAGGACCGAAACGTTGGGTTTCTGGATGTATTTTTGCTTTCACTAATACACTTTGATCTTCAACATTGAGTGCTGTCTCTTGTTTACCAATCCTTGGAACGGTAACGTATAACTATATATATATATATATATATATATATATATATATATATATATATATATACCCTGTGTTATTTATTGACTATATTGGTTCCTGTGAGGGGCTATCCTGCTGCGCTCCCTCTCAGGTGGAGGCACTGTAATCCAAGAACGAGACAACCCCAGGCTCCCCGCAGTGGGCTTAGACCTCCTGTGAGCCACACAAGTAACGGCGGAACAGGTAGTTTCCCTTAGACACGTGGAAAGGGGGCTATTAATATGCTGTGAAAGTCAATAAATACCCAAATTGAAACAAATCTTTAAGTTGACTTGATTTAACCAGGATTTCTGCATTTATTAACTTCAGATAGAGGAATTAAACAAACGTGCTGTAGAACAAAGTGAACTAATGCCAGTGACGTGTTTATTGGGTTACATCTAGGTGATTGATTCCCTTTAACCCAAATTTGTTACCTATAAGTATATTTAAATAATATTTTAATGTTAGTTTGTAAACATGGTGAATGGAGACATTGGAGGGATTTCACCTCCTCTGTCTGCTGCCATTTGTATGATATCCCTGTGTGTTCAGCAAGTGCTTTCACAGCAACAGCCCCTCTTCCCCTCTATGTTATTGGCAGTCTGGTAAGCTCAGGGTGGATAATTTGAGTTAGATGTCACTTTGCCCTACGTGACTGCTTGCTAGACTTAGGTCAGATTCCTGACCATCAGGAAATCTGTGTTTTTCTTCTACCAATTATTCGTTCTCCTTTCTCACACTCTTTTGATTCCTTGCTCTTCGCATTGTTCAGCGATTCGTTAATCTTTGTAACAAGTATGTGTCTGTTAGGTAGCACTCCACGTCAGTGATAAACAAACAAATAAAGTGAATTGGTGCATGGAAGCAGGGTGAACCTCTATCACCCCAAGGTGATCCTGTTAGGACCCATTAGTTACCAGTTACCTATTAGTCTTAATTTAGTCACTCTTATCTGCACATGATGTTCTACTCCTGTTCAATCCTGCCTGTCCTCACTGATACAGTCCTGTTTGTCCAGTACTACTTATCTATCAATCCTATTCTAGCCTTGAATGTTCTTCCCAGCCATTACTATCCTGTTTCCTCATCTGCCATGGCACTAGAATCCTCTGTTATGTCTACTGTATGTAACCCCCATGTAAGTGCAGGCAGCTGGCATACATACACTGCCCCTTGGCTGCAATAGAAAACTACAATTCCCAGCTTGCTGTGTTGCAGAAGGGAGCCACTTCCGGTATCGGAGTAAGTGACTTGTGATGTGCAGGGCCTCAGCCAATGAGACTGGACTCTGGAGAGGCGGGAATTAGGAAGGAGCTCTCTGAGGCCGCTTGTATAGTGCCCACGATGGGCGACGTGACGTAGCCCAAAAATAAATGCATTGCCGCCACCGCGTGCGTTTATAGTAAGCGCGACGGCGACAATGCTATGGAGCGTCGCGAATTTTGGTAGCTGGCAATATTTGATTTTTCAAGGGCTGTCACCTCATGTGACAGCCCCTGAACCAATCAAATGCCAGTACGCCCGTGACACCGCCGCAAAGCGAAATATAACTTTCGCTAGCGGCGACGGCGACGGGTGACATCACCCGTTCCATCACGTCGCCCGTCGGGGGCACTATACGCGCGGCCTAAGAGTCCATGGCAGGACAGGCAGGGGAAAAGCTGCAAGGGGAGAGCTGCTATAGCGGTTCTGCACAAGCCTGAAGGACTTCAGAATTGATCGCGTGTGTCCCAGGGTTAGTTTGTTTCCCTTCTAAAGAAAGCGGGCATTGACTGGAGGGAGAATAGTGGCTCGTGTAGGGTGGCCCAGCATATCGTCGGAGTGAAAGCAGAAAGAAGGAGCAAGCACCATCGGAGGGGACCCTTAATGGGCCTAATACATTTATTTACATTAACGAGCTCCAACGGTGTGACGGCACCATTACACAGGCCTTGATACCCAAGAGTGGGTGGCCACAGCCTCGGACACTGACATACACCCACACAGCGTTTATGGGCATTGTTATGTGGATGTATTATAATATGAATGTATTGTAGTATTTCTTTGCTAAGGGTCACAAGGTACCTAAGGTTTATCCATACTTGCTTTATAAAAATGGTTATATTACAAACATCATTGTAGTTTGTCTCCCGTTATCAGAGCTAACGCCACATGTGGTGTACCATACAGAAGTAAAGGACTCAGGCCCCCACTCCAGCAACAGGTATCAGTTTGGGGCCGGGATAAAGAGGGGTTACATCTAGATGCTGCCTAAACGATGGCTTCATATCGATACAATCACACTTTCTTCTCATGGTAATATCCTCACTCTGACACGAGTCATTTTGAATTGTGACTCACCGCGGGAACCGGATTACAGGGGCTCTCCTCCCCACGTGTGACCGCTGACGTCAACCCACGTTACACGTGGAGCTGGTGGTGGGACGTGCAGAGCAGAGACAGCGTGTAAAGTGTTCCAGAGCAGGCTTATACAAACGGAGGAGACACCGGAGCAGTGAGACTGGTGTCGGCGGTCACACATGGGGAGGAGAGCCCCTGTATCCGGTCCCGTGGTGGGTCTGCCTGGAGAAAGACACATATTGCATGCCTGACCCATGCTGGCTTGTTGTGAGTACGGTTCCAATTTTTACCCCACCGGAGCAGATAATATGAGTCCATACTCCCTGCATATGCTTTATTTTATAGTGTTTGTTTATTCATTCATTTTATTAAATTGGTCTTGTCTAGTTCATAGTTGTTAGTGTGTATTGTTATAAATGTGGTCTGTGTGCATTTAAAGTTTGGTCAATGTTTTATGTGTGTGTTTTAACAACAGTCTATCTGGTATACGCTATGATTGGTTGTTTTCTTTCTTTTCTCTTTTACATATTGTGATGTCACCTGCGAGATACGTCTGAAGGACTACAGGTTTCCAAGATTGGACTTTATATATGGTCAGATAATTATCTGCACTTTATTCACATGTATTGAGGCGCCGGATTATTTGTTTCTATTTGTCCTATTTGATCCGATCGGTCATTATATCCCTGGCAGCCTTCCTTATAAGTATAGGGCACTAGGTTATTCGCCAAGGGTGTGTTAGGTACACTCCTAATTTATTACAACATTAGCGCTATTATACACATTTCATTTTTTTCAATTTCAAAATGTTGCTGTACTTTGGTCATATTACTGCAATATGATGCATTTATTCCATATAAATGAAAGATTGTGTTTTAAAAACTATTCCCCTTTACTCCAAAAAAAAGAAAGAAAAGAAATGGATCATATTTAAAAAGTAATGTGATTGCACTTCAACCACTGATCAAAATGTCTGAAACACCATGCAAATCATTTCCTTTTTTTCACTTTCTTTTACAACTAAGCAGAAGTTTGGCAGCAGAATCACTTACACGCTCAGTTCTATTAAGCTACTCAGTTCATGTGCGTTTAGTACAAATGTTCTGTGCCTTCCTGTAAATCGAGTGTAAAGCCTATTCAAGAGAGAGGAAACTGCAATTACGACCTGCACTTTTAAAGTTATTGAAGCAGACAGGTCAGCCTTTATGAAATGAAGCTCCTGGAGAGCCACCAACACATGCACTCCATCTGGTCCATAACTGGATCTGAGAACTTATTGCATCACTATGTTTTGGGCTAGCCAACAGCACCACAAATTGTGTGTGTATTTTTAGGATTAACGGATCAGCACATTGGTTCCTGTGGTTCTTACAAAATGTAACATTTTTACACAAGCTGAATTATTGTACAAGTATGACAGAGCAAGTGAGTGCTGAATTCCTCTCGTGGGGAATAGTCATTGATCATTGAAAGATTTCTGCTAAGTAGCTTTTGTCCGCATATTTTCATTCCTTTTATGTAGGAAGGTGCTGAGTGCTGCCATTTTTTTAATGGCATTATTGTTTAAAATGTTTCCTTTAAATGTTTTAAGATGTCCTTATATTCCTCTTATATCTGTGATGTCATTTATGTCCCTGAAAGTATCAGGGAAACTGATGTTAATAGAGATTGATTAAGGATCCACCAAGCTTCTACTTTTTCTGAGATAGAACAAAAATTAGCCAACGAGAAAGGTCCTCTCGCTCAGCCTAAACGTGTGTATTTAGGTATTGTACATGTAGCCAGGTCACCTTTTTCTCCCTGCGACCCCCCCGGGAACCTCCGTGGCCCGGAGCGATGTCGGGTGCTGCCGGAGGCAAGCGGCAGACCCGACGGCCATTCTGGAGGGTGGGGGCCGAGGAGGGAGCAGCGCGTCTTCCCCTGCAGGTTGCCGGTTGCCGGGGACGCGATCGGGCCGTTGCTATGGCCGCGGTCGCGTCGCTAAGGTCCCGGCGGCTCGGCAATCCTGGCGGCGCCATTGCTCTGCGCGTTGCGCATGCGCAAGGGATATTAAGAGCCAGAGGCCCCCGAGCAGCTCGCGCATGCGCGGAGGGAACTTCAGGGGCAAGGAAGAATCGTGTGAGAGGTAGGGAGACAGTGAGGCAGCCATTAGCTGTTCGCGCATGCGCAGGAAAGGCGCGCACGCGGTCCCTATGTGCTTTTAGGCTCCATGGGACTACAACTCCCATGGGGCATAGCGAGACAGGCACCAGGCACAGGCACCAGGGAGATAGATACATTTGGCGGGCTGGAGCTGTGTGTCAGTCAGGAAGAAGCAGAGCAAGGAGGCAGACAAGGGAAGGAGGTAGGGTACAGGAGCGAGGGACTCCCTGTACTAGGCCAGCACCCCCTTGGCCCAAGATGACCCTGAGTCCCCCAGTAGTGTGAGTGTTGCCAGAGATAGCCCTCAGGATAGGGAACCTGTCACTTACTTTAGTTAGCAACTGGGGAACAGAAGGGAAGATAGGGACAGCTGGGGGGTTTCATAGCGGTAACCAATCCGGGGAGCCATAGCCCAGGGTCCTGTTGTAAGTTAGTGGCACGAGACAGCTGGGGGGTTCATAGCGGTAACCAGTCCGGGGAGCCATAGCCCAGGGTCCGTGTTGCGAGTGGCGAGGCGAGGGGGGGTTCATAGCGGTAACCAATCCGGGGAGCCATTGCCCAGGCCGGCGTTGCGCGTAGTACGAGGCAACTGGGGGTGGTTCATAGCGGTAACCAGTCCGGGGATCCATGGCCCAGGGCCCGTATTATGAGTAGGGTGGGTACAAGACCTACCTATATAGGATAGGCAACCCCGAATGCCCTAGGAGATTGACCCTTAAGCCACTTAAGGATGCTGTGCTATAGGGACGGCCTGTAGTGCAGGGTGTGTCACGTTGCTGTATCGTTAGAGAGGGACTCAGCGGATGCTGCGGTTCCAGTGACGGAGTTCGGACCCACGTTGGGGGTCCACAGAGAATATCGCCAGGATAGGATCAGACGGATTCATCACGCGTCTGACCCTTTGTGAAGCGTTGCTGATCCGAGCACTGGAGTGCTCGGCAGGTATCTACAGTTCTAAGTGCACCACCGGGCCCTTAGCTTAATAGTGACTGCGCAGTCACCCATTGACTCTCTGCAAGAGTGCGGGACATTGGGTGGGGTTCTTTGGACACTGGGTGGGATCATCTAGTGTTGGGGAATCGTCCTGCGAGACGTCACGGTTAGTGTCTCCTCCTGAGAGGGACACAGGTTATGTTATGAATGTGATGTGTCGTATTACATGTTAGTAAAGTCCTTAGTTATTATACATCATTGTGTATGTGATCATTGTGTTTGTCCTGCGGGGATCCACTCCCCCTCTGGTGGGAGCCATCGCAGGTGGAGGCGCTGCACCTATTGGGTAAGTGGTTACCCCTAGTATAATTGCCCCAGGATCCCCGTGGCGGAAGCTCAGCCCTCCTGCGAGCCAACAGGTAATGCACCACACCGGTAACACTGCATGTTCTACTCACCCACACTATATATGAGATTGGGTGGGGTGGAATACCCGTTACATACATAAACAGTGAACCTAAAGAAACTATTAAACTGGTATTAACATACACTGGCGACACACTTTATTCGAGCTCGGCTAGTCCCACGAATTCGGGTATACCCGGGTGTATTGAGGTTTGTGACTGTTTTCTGCCCGAGTGCATTGAGGTATTTTTCAGGCAGGGATTGAAGCATTTTATTCCCGCTGGCTGCAATACTGCATAGTATATATATATATACTGCATTACAATTCATGAATTTATGCCATCTGGTAGACACGCGAAGCATTGCAGCCTATTAAATCCTAATCATTATCATTTAACAGATCAGCCGCCCGTCAGCCAGGCATGAACCCAGGCTGGGAAGGCAAACACAATGGGGCTTGTCAGAGGTGAGGAGCGGCGCATTCCAGGTATCTGCCAGGTACATACTGGGTATTTGCTCGAATAAAGTGTGTCGGTGCAGTACATTGGTTTAAGAGTGCTCTATACTTGGGATTCTCTTTAGGTTCACTGTACAGGACAAACCTTCCCATATTTTAATGTTGCCATTGAAAAAACGAAGAGAAGAAAAATGAAAGCAGTGCTATTCCCAAAAAGCAGAAACCCAGTGGATTAGCAGGGAACCCTTTCTGTGTCAACCTTCCAGCACATGTTGGTTATTTTCAGCTGGCGAAAAAAAGTCACAGTTACAAAGTTGAACAGCACACCTATGAGCATGTGACTCACTTTTCACTCCAGTAGGGTTCCTCAAATGAGTAACATCTCCCCTCAATCCATTACAATATATATCTTATATCGCTGCCATCACCAATGAGATATCAGGATGTATTTGTGGAGTCTTTGGTCTCTGTTTACTAAGAAAAATATGTAATTAACAGACCAAAATTGATTGGGGCAAAAATGTGTTCGAAAATGTAATCGCTCTCTTCAAAACATGCAAAGTTCAATCAAAAAGACAAAAAGACAATACTTATTACATTATCGATTTAATGTACAAAAATAGTATAGTGCTTAGGTTACAGAAAAAAGGTTGCAAGAAACATACAGTACAATTTATGCAGACAGTTTCATAAAATAAAAAGGGGAAAAATGAAAATATAACTTACATTATCGCATAACATCGATCAGATTCCTTCAGAGAGGCTTGAAGTTGGAAATATGGAAAGCCACATGTGCCATAGACAAACATACCTTCTATGTCGAATTTCTAATTCATATTCCCAAATGCAGTGTTAATATCCTAACTTTCCCTTGGTTGGAAACAGCATAAGCCCACCTCCTGGACGTATCCTTAACCGCCCCTTCATCAATCTCTAATGACAATTTGTATGTCTAGAGGAGAAAAAAAATATTTTCTTTGGAATGAAACATTTTGCCTGGATATACAGTGGAAACACGCTCATAATTTCTATAAAACTTAGAAGAACACCATCTTCACTGTGGCATCTGTATAATGTAAATACATGCGTTGATGTCAATGTTGATGTGTTTACTGCTAGATTGAGAGACAAATGGATATCTGTCTTTTGCCCCCTAACAATTGTGGACTGTCTGTCATCATTCAATTGTGCCAGATCCAAGTCTTACGAAGATATGTTTGTAATGCTTGCGACTAATATCAGATTTGCGATATTTAATATTTAGTAAACTTACACAAACTTTTCGACTGTGTTCCTGGCCCCACCCTCTAGCATTCCCAGCGTCTTTTCAGAAATCTCTTTAACATTATATTAACAGGTTTCTTGTGCTTATCCACTGTCAGAAACCAGTTGTGACCCGCCTATTTTCCTGAACCTGACGCTGGCCTCAGATAACCTCACTCCTAGGTAAACACAGAAAACAGGCTGGGTCAGTGGCTTCACCTGCCATAGCACAATACATGTATTTTTAAGTTGTAACTTGGCACTCAACTTAACTGTTCATGTGCCATGTTTTATTAAAATACTGAATATTTTCATGGCCTTGTCATGACAGTTGCCAAAAAAACACCAAGCGCAAATATCTGACGTGATTTACGAAACTGATAACAGGTATCGGACCTCAAACGGCGTTAACTACCATTAAAGTCAAAGGTGGATAAAGCTAACCTATCTTTGATATCCATTAGTAGAGGTTTGTGGATCCCCCCATTACAGAACACAGCGGAAAACTAGCAAAAATTATTTTGCCAATATAAAAGTTAAATGGGACAGGTTTACTTATCTCTAGTCATATGCCTCCTGGCCCCAGAAGATGGGGGGAAAAAGGAGATTGTAATAATTGTATTTTAGATTTGCTTTTGGATAGCATCTCTAGTGTACAAGAACATTTTTACATTGATGCTACATTAATGATAGTGTGTAACCACATTTGCAATGGCTATCTAAAACGTTAAAAATAGCATCACAAGTCCCATTCTAGTAATTGGTTGTGCCTATATAATGAGTCATTGTTCTTAAAGTGTAAATACAGTACGAAGCCACACAGAATACATTTGCTAATGACATTCATGGTATTTGTGAAATATCCATTTGTTAGATTTATGTCGTGTATGCCAATTAAAGCAGTCACCTGTAATCAATCTAATTATTGAGCATTAAGTGGCACTTCAGCTCAAGTGTACAACGCAAGAAGGGAGTTGGGCCATGGCTGCATGCTCTGCTAGATCTTTCCTTTGTGCCATTATTCCTATCTGGTGGTATTTGACACCTGCTGGGGAATGTTGGCCAACAGCCACTGGGGAGCAGCTGAAAGTGGCTTGGCTAATAATTCTGTGGTTTTTCTATTGAAAGCTGCAGGCATTTATCACAAACAATGAACAAAGTACTGTTTCTTCTTTGAGCAAAAAAAAAAAAGTGAATGTAGTTCAATGGAAAGGATGTTCTTACAAATTGAAGTTCCTACTTGGGTAATTTAAACTAATGTTAAAAGTTCAGTAAGTATGTGTGTTATCCATTTCTGCCATGTAGCCTCGAGCTTGTAATTATGGAAGAGAGTCCGTATTTCATTTTTATGATTTTGAGGGGGGGGGGAATGCTCTTTATATTAGCTTACTGTTACAATAAGAGTGCTATAATTATAGTAGTTATACTATTGATATGCTATATTGACTATTATAATATTACTATCATTCATTATTACTCTGTCATATAACCAAACCCATGATTTTATTGGTGTAATCAACAATAACATCATTCTTACTTTCCTTAAGGGCTTTATTACTGATGAGGGTTGTGTTTTAAATCATGTCTGCAAATTCACATGTATGGCTATATTTAAGTCACAAAAAGTTTTCTTACATTAACATTCTCCGCACTACAAACTTTACTGGAGAATTCCACAATGGGGTATAAAAATGGAAATGGAGGGGCAAAGAAAAATGGAAATTTGATACACTGTAGGAGACACACCTGATGCTAAGGTTAAACTCTAAAAAATGTCATGTACGCTGTTAAACTAATTCTAAGAGTTATTTTTAACTTAATTGAAAACACAAAATATAATGTAATATTATTTATTTATTTATAAAATATTTTACCAGGAAGTAATACATTGAGAGTTACCTCTCGTTTTCAAGTATGTCCTATGTAATAAGATTACAGCTGGGCAGAAAAATATTCAGCATGCTGAATTAAAACATCGCTTTCTCAGAAAGTCAGAATCTTGCACAGTTTATCTAGCGTTACAAAAAAAAACAAAAAAACACTGCAACGTAATATTATTAAAAGTATATATGCCGGAATTTTTCATGCATTCGAGGGATAAAAATCTTAATTAAAAATCAAACTGCTATTTTTTTTGCAATAATATAAATCAGCAGATTGTATAATATATCCTGTGACCACAACTGGTTTTTTTTCTGCAGCTCTTAAAATTTACAACAAGTGACAGAGAAGCCCAATGCTACATCCAATATGACAAAAATACACCGTAAAATACTTATATATTCTCTTGAAAAAGGGCCATTTAGTTTAACTCTTTGGCCAAAGCACTGTAAACCTGTGAGCCACGACAAGGCAGACCCTGCTCACAGGTCCTAACACTACAGATAAAATACTACTATACCTCTAATAGGATTAAATCGTCTCAATGTGTGTTGTCTGCTCTTAAAATGTATCCACAGAAAAATTTAGCAAAAATGTAAAAAGTTGAAATAGCTTATTTTTCATCCAGGTGTAATCAAGATTCATTCATACTTTGCATTGGTATTGCTCTGCTTGTGTTAATGACTGATTTTGGCAGGGGCTACAATTACATTAAGCAACAGGAAGAGTTTGGGAAGAGTTATTAGACGCTGTAATACTATACTGATATTTACCCTGTTTTGCTGCATGAAGGAGTTAGGACCCCATATGGCTGACAGACATGGTAAAAAAGTAAGAAACATAAGAAGGAGCATAAACACAGGGTGACAGTTTTATGCGATCGGCACTATTGCAGTTGAATGAATATCCCCAATGTCTCCGTTGTGTGTTTCGTTGCACAAATAAAGCTAGAAGGATTTAGCCCTAGGATTGTAATGTTTGTTCACTGTTTTCATAAAAATAATCAGAATTGTATCTTAGGACATCTCACCCAAGATGGAATGTTGTCAAATACCAATTAGCAGAAGGATTTCTTAAAACTGTAAAAAAAAAAAAATTAGAGAAAACAAAACACATTATTTTAATAGCATCACAAAGAACAATATTGGTTTAAAGAGACCTGCAAAGCCTTAATTATGCTACATTAGGGTACTAAATACTAAACAGTGCTAAGATTTAGGGCATTTTACAGGTCACTACAGGCCATTAATTTGAATGGGCTGAGAGATGCCTTACTGTTTAGCACGACTCAGTAAATATACCCCCAAAGTGTCTACTTTACAATGCATTTTATTGACATTTAAGAACATGGAATCATTCCCAATTTAAACTTAGACCACAAAATGCCTTTCTTAGCCAGTTCTGCTAACTCTCTGTGATTAACCTACTTCTACAGTCACTACGAGAACAAGGAGGATTATAAAACAGAATTATAGCAGGAAAACCATGCAGTGCAAAAAGCCATGACACTGTTTATATTGAGTTTAAAATGTGTTATATATTTTTGGCTATTTCTACCTTTGAGCCTAATCACACTTGGTATTCAAATGATTCCATCTAGATTTTGATTTAGAATTGAATGGCATTTAATGATACACATGGGCTAATTTAGGGGTGCTCAAATCCAGTCCTCAAGACCCCCTGAGGGTGGGCAGGGGGTGAGGATTGGAGTTGAGCACCCCTGGGCTAAATCATAATAATGAACAAGCCCTTATGGACTAGAATCACTGAAGTTCGATAAAGCTGCATTAAACTTTGGCGCCATTAAAAAAAAATGGGATTGCAGTAATATTATTTGGAAGTAGCGCCTTATTAAATAGGTTGCGATATGCAGCTCATTTACATAAATGAAAAGTGTGTTAACTCTGCTGTAAATAATGCTAGCGATACAGGTAAGCAATAACATATTGAAATCAGCAATAAATAGCGTTATCAATGCAATTGTGTAGGGGGGATGAGGCATCAAATTTTAATTCCATAGAGCAGGGGTGTGCGATCTTTTCCTCCTGCACCCCCCTGCTGGCTCTCCTCCCCCCCCCCCCCTCCTCGTGGCTTCCCCTCCTTACCTTGGCTCCTGCATTCTGGCATCACGTTGCAATGGCAACGTGTCTCCAGAAGCCGTCTGAGCCAAGGTAAGTAAACTTTAACCCCGGCATTTCATTTAAATGCCTTCGGGACACATGCAGCCCTCCAGTTTGCGCACCTTTGCCATAGAGTTATGTACTGTAATATGATTTCTTCCAAAACCCTATGGCAGAAAATGTTCTAATCTCTTTGATGGCTGAGGCCCCCAAAGCATTACAAAGGAATGCCTCAACGCACCAAAGGGGTTAACACACAACATAGGCACCTGCAAAAAAACCTCCAAAATCTTTACATCCTTGTATCCAAATATTAAGCCTGTAATAGCCCAAATCATAGATTGTCTATGTCTCGCTTGCCACTTGGGATTCAAATATTAATATGTTCTATAATCTTAATATTATGTATTTGTGTTGCCTATTCTAGGTTGACTAGTCTTGTCGTGCCCATGCATAGAGTGACCATTATATACATAGGCAAGATAGGCCTAACTCCAGCCTTGGGTAAGTGATACAAATAGTTGATATTTTTGGGCAGTAGTCCAATAACACCAGCTATTGGAATTGAGGTGAATAGCACGTGAATAAGTAATTTGGCGTCAACTACTTATTTGCATAGGCTGCATGAAAATTATTCCGGACCTATCACTGCGGTAAAAAGCATCTTACCACTGCTCTACTGCTGGTGATATGCATTTAGTGTGTAACGGTGTTTCCCCCTCAAACCCCTCAATCAGAGATAGGGGCCATTATGGGGTGTGTGTGGTGCATACCTGCTGGCAACAGGAGGGCTGAGTCGTCCGCGATGACTTTGGAACACAGGAACAGGCTTCTGAGGTCCATGCCCCACATAATACTTAGCAGTGCAGCGCCTCCATCTGCCGTAGGCTTCAGAGATATGGAGATGATCTCCCATGGTAGAACTTGTACCTCTCCCTCCAGTTAGATCACACACCAGGCCAGAGGTATATTGCAGACAGGAACGATTTATTACTACACACTTTGCAGTAACACAACAGCTAAGCAGCAGTCTTCTGCCGGATACAGTCTCTTAGATCAGCTGTCACTGGAGATGGTCCCTGGACCATCACTACAGGCCAGGGGCACCCACAGTCATCCTAGCTCTTCCCACCTCCCTAGCGGAGGCAGAGGTATAGTCTAACCACCAGAGAGGCTAACCACCCACCCTGGGGAAATACCCCCTTCACCCAATCCCTCTACACCCAAGAAACATTGTCTTTTAAACATCCTTTAAAAATAAAAAATAAAAACCTGTCACATGGTACACCACCAAATCATATTGGGGGTGTACCATTTGACACGGAAATGGTCCATCACAGGCCTTCTATAAGGCCTGTTCTGTCTCATTTGAGCTTAAGAAGCCGACGTGACAACTTCCGCCCCATTGGCTTACAAAGGAAGAAGAGAAGACTGAAGAAAAGAAAGAAAAGAAGAAGAAAAGAATGAAGAAATCACCAGGGAAACGTCCCTCCAATTAAGATATGATCACAGACTTCTTCGCATCAGCTGTTGAGGAGCATTACGTCGTGGGTCGAGTTAGTGCTCTCTTAGGACAGGGGTGAAGACATCGAAGGTAAGAAAAACATTGATTGTATGTTATTGAATTGAGTATTTTTGAGAACTTTATTTTCTGTATGCTGGCTGGATAATGTTTTATTTTTATTGGGCAAATGAGCAAGTATCCTGTTATTTTGCCCATTTCTGTACTGTATGTGTTGGGGGTGTGGTTGTTGTCAGTAGAGTGGGTGGGTAGTAAGGTGCTCATTCATTGCTATTGGGGTTATCTTTGCTCCCATTGAATGTATAGAAAACCACACAGGCAATACATGGGTGTATTAGCTAGTATTGGGTTTTAATGTTTATTGTGGGTCTCCGGGGTGAGTAAAGGTGGTATTTGGCCCACGGTGGGTGATTATGGCTATCGGGTGAGTAGAAAGAGCGGTTAACTCCTTCATTACCTTAGCTGTAGTAACCGCTAAGGTAAGAAGGGATTAACTCCTCCTGCAACCCTCCCGCAAGGCCTAAACACCCACCACGGTCCAAATACCCCCTTCACCCATCCCACTACCCACAATAAACCAGTCACTTATATTTAACCCCTTCATTACCATAGCGGTTAGCCGCTAAGGTAATGAAGCTGCCTGTAAGTTTATTTTTATTGCATTGGATTGAACCCGGGGGTTTCCGGAGCTAGTATTAATGCATATCAGCTCCGGAGACTCCCGGCTTCAATACAATGCAGCAAAAATTAAAAAAAATTCTAAGTCCCACCACAAATCCCATCCAAATCTTAGAGTAGGCCCGTTCTGTTTCTTTTCCATTTTGTTTCCATCAAGCCACCTTTCTGTTTGATAGATCCAAGATTGGTTTTATTCTCAGCAACTTGACAGGTGATGCCCTGCTGTGGATGTGTGGAAAACCAGTGCTTCAGAATAAGCCAGTCCCTTTAATATATAAGTGTCTGCGCTAGGACCACTCTATATATGCTTGTATAAGCCCTAATAGGGATAGGGGACTAGTACTTGGTGCTATTGAGCACCAATGAAAAGTTTGTTGAGACTGACACCTTTCCCCACCCTATCAAATTGTATGCACATAGGAGATGCTAGTGGATTGGAGGAGAGATTGTGATGTCACTCGTTAGCGCGAACGGTGCTTATATTTATATACCGGCTAATTTTTGGAGTATAGTACACCTTGATAAAGGGCACACGGCCCGAAACGCGTAGCTGTGTTACCTGCTGCTGCTGTGGGGGGCTATGTCTGATCCCTCAATTGATTAAATTGTTTTTATGCCATCGTGAGCCTCCTCCTGCTTTTTAGGCAGTGCACCACTGCCTTTTTTCATCTGTTCCTGGTGCCCTGCTGTGGGCTGCACCACTTCTCGCCCAGAACAGCTCGCTCTTTGAAGTTTATATTGACTTTAAGGCCGAGATTTAAAAAATCATTTGACCTCGGTGCATCCAGCCAGACAGCTGAATATTCTCTCGAACTGCGGCACAGTTCCAACGATTTAGCAATATACAGCATATTCAGTTTTAAAATGTTGATGACCAAAACCGACTTGGTGAAAATGTACCATTTTCCGACGAGGATCAAGAGACGAATTGAAGGATGAACTGGTTCGTGTGGCCCACCTAGAGACTTGATCCATGATGATTGATATCGTACAACAGATAGATTTTAGATTGGAACACAGATCTGAAAGACGTCACCCAAGCACCGTTGTACAGCTATTCGGATTGAGGTCACTCGATGTGTATTCCCTACTATAAATTCTTCGCCAGAATAGATACAGATCGGATGCATAAGAGGTCCCTTAAACCCTGAAAAAAGACGACAACGCAGGTCTCAATCATAATATTTATACTGATGTAAATCTGGAACTTATCTGTGAAATTATACTGTTGATCCCAGCCAGACATTGAAATCGGGAAATAAAGATTCTCTATGGTTAACAGGGAACTTCCAACGAGCCGTATTGAAGCTTTTCCAGATTTGTCCAACTCCAGCCTTTTTCTCTGCAATGGACTTGCGACCTATCAGCTTTTTAACAGTGATGTTGCATCGCCCTGATCTGTCTCCATGTTCCGTAGTAGTCCTGATGGATTTAGGCACATCAGGAAACTTTATCCATGGATAGTATGTACAGGAGCATCAAATTCCTTTAGTCAATAAGGTACAGCCAGATGGACCATTCTAAAATCTAGACCTATTACAATGCAGAAGATTCCACTTCTTCTAACTTCTCTCGACCATCAAAAATACGTCTCTTTGGATGTCATACCCGCTCTTAATTTTCCATTCATCATTGTTTGCCATGGATGATGTTACATAATCCCATCAATAATTGGACTTTGAGAACCCTCGTCTTTTCATCGACTTTCTGTGTCCATAATTTTCATCCATTTATACCCAGTTCAACACCCCTTGATCCAGTACAAAATGTTTCTTGTTTAATAAAAGATAAGGTGGTGGCAACCCTACTACTCACAAAATAGTTAGAATGTCAGGTTATATTTTACTCAAAAGATGCTGAACATGACCCCTGCATTGGGAATACGACTGTCCCACTGACCTGCTACCTGGCGCTACTATTCCCTTCGATCCTATATATCATCTATCCCCGAGGTGGGCAACCCTGTCGCCATTCGCCACTTGTGGCAAATTGGCAATCAAAGTGTGGCGAATTATAGTTTTCCCGCGTAATGGGAAGTGTGACGGGGAAGAGTGAGTCCTGTGGGAAGCGTCAGCCCCCAAGCAAGCGCGAGTAAGCCAGCAAGCGCGAGTACGCCGGCAGTGGCGGCACTAGTGCTGAGGGGACGGGCTGCAGACCGTGGCTGGGAGGCGATTGGAGGAGAAAGAACCAATGAGAGAACAGTGGCTCGAGATGATCATGAAATTTGGGGGGGTGGGGATGATGGGAAATGAGATGATGAGGGGGGGAAATGAGATGATGAGGGGGTGAAATGAGATGATGAGGGGGGTGAAATGAGATGAGGGGTGGGGTGAAATGAGATGATGAGGGGGGTGAAATGAGATGATGATGGGGGGGGTGAAATGAGATGATGATGATGATGGGGGTGAAATGAGATGATGTTGATGAGGGGGGTGAAATGAGGTGACGATGAGGGGTGTGAAATAATATGATGATGAGGGGTGTGAAATAAGATGATTATGAAGGGGTAAAATGAGATGATGATGATGAGGGGGGTTGAAATGAGATGATGATGAGGGTGGTGAGGAGATGATGATGAGGGGAGGGGAAATGAGATGATGATGGGGGGTGAAATGAGATGATATGGTGGGGGGATATGAGATGAGGGTGGTGAGGAGATGATGGGGGGAAATTAGATGATGATGATGAGGGGGTGAAATTATATGATGATGATGGGGGAAATGAGATGATGATGATGAGGGGGAAATTATATGATGATGATGAGGGGGGGAATGAAATGATATGATGATAATGATGAGGGTGGTGAGGAGATCATGACGAATGCGCAACATAATATCTCAATATTTACATGGTGTGGCTATTTTCACTTCTAATTTGCCACACCTGTGGCTACATTGAAAAATACATTGGCCACCACTGCTCTATCCGGTCCGGAGACTGAAGTGTTGTGCCAATACATAAAAGAAAACCTTGAAAAGGAATTCATAACCCATCTAAATCTCCTGCTGGAGCACCCCTGTTTGTTGGCCCTAAAATTGAATGAAACTTGACACCGTGCAATGATTACCGTGCTTTGAACGAGATCACCATCAAGAACAGATACCCATTCCGGCTAATTCCTGAGCTGCTAGAACAAGTAAAAAACGCCACGAAATCGGATCTCCGGAGGCCTATAATTTAGTATGCATATTGACGAATGGGAAACAGCATTCCGTACACGATTTGGCCACTTCGAATATCAAGTCATGCCGTTTGGTTTATCCAATGCTCCTGCCAATTTCTAGCATTTTGGGAATTATATTTTTTGAGACATTTTAGACCATTTCCTTGTGATATATTTAGATGACATTTTCATCCTCTCCAGTGACTCACAAACACAAAGGCCAAGTCAAGGACGTATTGAGCCGTCTGTAACATTTTCAATTGTACACCAAGCTACAAAAATGTCTGTCGATCACTTAAATCACTCAGGATCGTCCCAATGCCGCCACGTCGAAACCACAAACGGCCCGCTCCACTCCTCGTGTCGACGATGTCTTTGAAGGTATGTGTTCTTCCTCGGCTGTGTGTGCACAACGGTACGGTGTCCCAATGGAGTCAGGCTGGCTGGCTGGCATGGTGTCCTTAGAGGGTCAAAAATCCCTACCCGTTTTGCCTCAGTCAAGTCAACGGCTTCCTCAGGCAAAATGTGGTGGCATTGGGATGATCCTGAGTGGTTTAAGTGTACCCTCAACACACTTACTACGCCAATCAGACTGGGAGAATATGAGAGTATCCCCTATTCCCATGTTCTGTCACTGTTTAATAAATGTTATTTTGCAATGTTCTTCTTATATTTTATCATTTGAGGAGAACTTCAGCTTGCATTTTTCATCATTCAATATTCCAATTGGTGCTTAATTTTCACTTATTGGGCACTGCACATAACCATCACTTATTTAATCACACTCATTTGCGTCTCAATTTTTCGTTTTAATCTGCTGTGAGAGGTGGATTTATAAGGGGCTATAGTATTGGTTGGCAATATCCCCAGATGAAGTGGCATGTTTCGTCACCATGAAATGCATTAAAAACGTGCATAATATTGCTACACAATACATATATAAGTTGCAACACAAATTACTCAATACAACATGTGCTAAGAAAGCCCCAGATACACAAGCAACATTAAACACATTTCCAAAAAAACAATCTGTCTTTCCTGTCAAGAAGTATTGTATATATCTCACTATGCACTGCTTATGTTTTCGGTGTTAACATGAACCTAATACTAAAGAGAGCATTCAATCTCTGCTCTCTTGCTTACATCTATAAATCATTCTCTGCAGTTCAAGGTCTTACATTATGAATACATATGGGGGATATAAGTTGGAGAAAGGTACAGTGTGTGGTTTGGCTTAAACATATAAATGCTTTGCATCTTAAACATAGGACCCTGTTATAAGAATCCAATACAGTACGTAGCTAAATATCTCCACTCTGACTTGATGACACGTAGTGTATTAATTACCAGTTTGACACTTTCTAAAGAGCCACATCAGTTATTCTAAAAATGTTTTGACAAGTTAGTGAAATAATGAGGTTTGACATGTGTATGACTTCACTTTTAAGGCAAATAATATTTTTGTTAAATAGAATCATACATACGCGTTTTGTGTGTACGTCATCACGCAAGAGAGAGAGAGCCACCTGTAGAGGAACTTTGCCACTATTTGCCATAACATCAGCTACAGTGTTTCATTGCTATCGTTTGGTAGTCCTTCTCCTCCTCATGCTGTTAGCCACCGCTTCTACACCATAGATCCTTGGACTGGATATCGAGCTGTTCCAGCTGGATGTAAGCACATTGTGATAAGACTGCCAACTGCTACACACCGTGAGATTTATCTTCCAAACGCTCAATTCTTCACTATGTTTGTGAGTATCTATATAAGAGTTTTTTTATTACCAAATTACATTTTACTGAATTACGCTATGTGGCATGCGCTTCTGTCTTTCTTCTACATATATATTTATATATATATTGTGTTGCGCTCACCACGTTGCAGTCTCTTTTAGTCTCAGATTAAGGCGGAAACTTAGTATTTCTCTATACAGGGTTTATTTACAGGGTTAAATTCTACACTAACGGGCCCACCGACCCTTTAAGTCAAAACAAATCATAAAATAAATGTCTACTCCTTTTAGGAGACTAACTATAATGCAGCTTCAGCCTTTTCTAAATGAATGGACAGCTAAGATGGTTACCACCCCAAAACAGGTACTAATATATCTAAATACACACAATCTCGGCACACAGCAACATAGTGTCTCTCTTATCTGTTTCTGTTAGGGCTCCAGGTAGTTCACATTGGACCCTGCGAGTGTTCATAGAATCCCTCCTCTTTAGTCCCAACTTTATGGATAGGACAACTCTGCTTCAGCACGGTCTCGCGTCCTTCATTCTTCCTTCTGGGATTCAAACCTGGGCAGTCCCAGCAGACCCCGCGACCACCATCCAGTGCGTCTATGGAACTGTGCCTGCCTCTTCTTTTGCTTGGGAGCACTTTCTATCTCCCCCCTTCTCTGGGGACAAATCAGTCTCTCTCACTCAGCATGGCAACTCCCTGTGTCTGCCTTATAACACTTCCTTGTTCATTCAGACCAGGCTGATTAGCTGCACCGAGGGTAGCTTATTCAGGGGAAATTATCTCCATGTACGCTGGAAAGCCCCATAGCTGCCCTATTCCAGCACCTAGAGGCAGTGATGTTATCACATATCCCCCTACCCAGCGTAACATTGTCCTGTGAAGCGGCCCATGCACTATTCTCGTGAAGCTCCACCTTCTTCCTCTTGTGCTCCGAGGCTCCATTATACCTTTGGTTGTTGCCTGTGGGTTAGGCGAAGGCTTAGTTAACGCTTGCTCCGATGATTCAGCCTTTACAATCTAATTTTTTATTGGGCCAGTGTCCCCAACTATTACTGTACCCTTGTCTTCATGGATATTGGTTTCCGTGGCATCCAGATGCTTGGGCATGGTCAATGCCTTTTCCTGTAGTGGAGACACCTGCGCATTACTGTTCCGCATAGCTTCCTTTTGTTTTAACTCTACCACCAAATTTTCCATGGACTGCTTCAGTGACCCAAGTGTCTGTTTTATTTTTGTAACCTTTTTCTCCAACTTCATCTGAGAAACCTCCTGCTGGGCAGCAGTAGAGTCCAACGTAGCATCTAGCTCAGTCTTCAGAGCCTCGAGCAACTCACCCAGGTCACACTTTTGTTTCTCTGCCATCTTGCGGCCTGCGTTCTCAGACTCCAGGTCCTTCAACAGGTCTTGAAGCTGTCCCTCTGTACTTCTTTTTCCACTCACTGCAGCTACCAGTTCAGCTTCTTTGGCGTTGATTCACAATTCCACATATCCCAGCAGATTCAGAGCAAGGCTTAAATCAGTTTCCTTTTCTCTATTTCTGAACTGTAGCTGCCGATGCTCCTCCTGAACCTTGTCCAGCTCCCACTGCAGCGGGCTCTCTCATTGACCGTGTGGTCCAGAAGCTTGCGGGTATCAGCCATCTCGGTCTCATAGCGTAGTGTCAGGTCGGCCACCTGACAGATGGACACCTGCTCCCTCTCTTCCTTTTTGGTGAGCTGTATCTTGAGCTCAGCAATTTGATCCTGCAAGTCTCCTCTCAGGGCCTTCCCCTCTTCCCGGTGCTTGCATCAGCGCATCATCATATTTTGGAGCTCTGCAGTTTTTGTCGCTAAGATCACAGTTGCTTCTGTTTTCCAGGTGTCTTTCTCCTTGGCTTACTGATTCATGGGGATGGAGCAGCCTCTCTACTTCTCCATCTCTTGCTCCAGTTTCTGTACCTTTTCCCGCTCCCTCTCATACATAGTCACCTGGCATCTAATCTCCGTCTCTAGTGATGCACTGGTGACATGCAGCGTGGCCTTCAGCTCCTCATACTGCTCCGCGGGGACATAATGGGTACTCAACCGTTCCTGTAGCACTTGCACTTGTTTAGCAGCCTGGACACTTGCTTCCTGTAGAACTCGCTGCTTTTCCTCCGCGCCCGTCTGTTTCTCCTTGGCTTTCTGCAGACTCGTGCGCAGCTCTTGCAGCTGGCTCCGCAGTTTTTGCTCTGCTTGTGTGCTCTGATCCAGGGAGACACATCCTTTATGCAGCCTTCTTTCTGCACTCTCCAGTGCTTCCTGTACTTCAATATGTTCTTGTGTAAATTCTTTCTTTACCATACCATGCTCTGCTTTGAGCGCGCGATCATCTTGCTGAGAAACTTCTAACTCTGTGATTAAGCTTTGAACGTCTTTCTGGGACATCTCAAAGTACAGTTTCCAGTCAGCCCTCGTTTTCTCTGATTCGCGCGGTAGCAGTAGCGGTAGCCTTTGTCATTCCAACGCTAGTCATCGTTCCTGTGATAATTGCGCCAAGCACTCTGGGCTGTAGCTCATCTCTGGTCTTTCTGACCCCACGGGGTAAACTTTTTCTGCAGCTTCTGCTGCAAATTAAGACTGTCCTTTTCACGGTGCCAGATAGGAGTCCTCATCATCATCACTTTTATCATCGTCGTCATCATCCTCTTCCAAACTGCAAGAATAGTGTTTAATGCAGCTGGCATCTTGATAGCCTAAACATGTCTGGTGCAATTCCTTTTACTGGGCACCATCTACTTTGACTTCACACATCCTATTTTTCTCTAAATTCCCCATCTCTGTAACAGTCTGTTCACCCGTAGAAACCCACCCCGAAAAATGCCCCACAGAAAGGTTACATTCCATTTGGTCAAAGTTCCGAGGGCAAACTACAGCCACATGTCCAAGTTCATGGCATTTGTAGCACTCTGTATATTTTCCAAAACTGGGTCAGGGTTTTGTCTCCAGTCTACTGGGAATAATGGGACGGAGTCCCTCCTAGGGGCTGTGGAACTTCCCACTCTTTTATGCGAGTCTATGAGTTTTTGGGGCCTGTTATTCCGAGGAACAGTCTTACCGGACCTCCTGACACACTGGACGTGGGACGTGAAAACTCATATGGACATGAACTCATGGACATCTCCTCGGCAGTCAAGTGACGTTCGACTAAGGCGACCAACTGCTCAGCGTCTTTGAGGTCACTCTGGCTCACCCACTTCTGGATAGTGCGGAGAAGACCCATCAGGAACCATTCTATGACAACTCTTTCAACGACTGCGGCAGGGGTACATACTTCAGGCTGGAGCCACTTCCTTGCATGGTGTATAAGGTCATTGAGTTGAGAGCGGGGAGTCTTCTCTGTATCGTATCTCCAGGAGTGGAACCGTTTGGCCTGAACCGCAAGGGTGACCCCTAACCGTGACATAATCTCAGCCTTCAGGGTGTCATAGTTTTTAGATTGCTCTGTCCAAGTCATAATATGCTTTTTGTGAGTAACCCACAAGGAAGGGAGCAATTATTCCAGCCCACTGCTCAGCTGGCCACCCTTCAAATACTGCTGTGCGCTCGAAAATTGAAAGGTACGCCTCAACGTCATCGTCATTTTCTGAATGAGGTGTGATTTTACCTGCCGAGTAACCTGTGGGGGCCCCGCTAGTCTGGGCGGTAACCGAGTAACCTGTGGGGCCCCGCTAGTCTGGGCGGTAATTCTCTCTCCCAACACTAGGAGCTCCTGGTGTAGGTGAAGGTGAGTCTCGTGTTGCTCTTCTTTTTGAGACTAATGCAGTGATAGCGCCATCTGCTGTACTAACAATGCAGTACATTCCGTTTGAATTTTTGAACTCTCATCATGAGATTTTGACAATTGTTGCAATCCCTGCATTAAAGTAACAGCACACTCAGTTTGGCTGCGCTGTAGAATAGCCGTATTCTCTCTGCTTGGGCACGTTCTACCGAGGTCAAAAATTCTTCTATTTTTTTTCCAGGTATATTCTTCCCCTTGACCTCTGGTGGCGCTATTTCCTCAATTCTTCATATCTGTCCCTGTGTATCCTGTAAGCACCACTAGTCATACACAGTGGGACAGACTTTACTTCCAGAATTAGTTTTTTTAACTTTAGTTGGGCGGCTATTTTAAATCCCGCATTTATTTTCAAACCCGTAGTTTCCACTGCTCAGTGCATTTTGGACAGCCCGCATTCTCCACCAATTGTGATGCCCACACCACGTTGCAGTCTCTTTTAGTCCCAGATAAAGGCAGAAAACTTAGTATTTCTCTATAACAGGAATTATTATATCTAAACATACACAATCTCTGCACACAGCAATATAGTGTCTCTTTCTCTGTTTCTGTTGGGGCTCCAGGTATTTCCCTCTGGAACCTGGAGAGTTCAGAGAATCCCTCCTCTGTTGTTCCAACTTTATGGATAGGACATCCCTGCTTCAGCATGGTCTCGCATCCTTCATTCTTCCTTCAGGGATTCAAACCCGGGCAGTCCCAGCAGACTCCACAACCACCGTCCAGTGGGTCTAAGGAACAGTGCCAGCTTCTTCTTTAGCTGGGTAGCACTTTCTATCCCCCCCCCCCTTTCTCTGGGGAAAAATCAATCTCTCTCACTCAGTATGGCAGCTACCTGAGGGTAGCTTATTCAGGGGGAATTAACTCCATGTATGCTGGAAAGTCCAATAGCTGCCCTATTCCAGCACCTAGAGACAGTGATGGTATCACAATATATATATATATATATATATATATATATATATATATATATATATATATATATATATATATATATATATATATATATTGCTGTGGAGGGTTTTTGTCACTGTTTTTACTCACCATAACTTAACTAAGTATGTATATATATATATATATATATAAAATATATATATATATATAATCTGTAAAAAAGCACAAAAATAGCTACACATGGCACAGTATTGTTTTATTATCATGAACAAGTTAACAAAAAAGTCTAAATGATTACATTACACTAGACGTAAGTTCTTTCAAGCCTCTAGTTAGTCTTTGGCGTCCTGTGATCTCACTGCTCCTTGCTAAGAGGTCTGAAGAAGTGAGATTTGACTCATGAAATTAGTCAGGTGTTATGCTCTGCAGGCACTTTCATAGAAGCAGCGTGGTTGCTAAAAAAATGTTTAGAAGGCTCCTGAAGCAACACCCTTGCTGATATCATCGAGCTAATACCAAGAACGATCATGTGTGGGCATCTGCCACGGAGATGTTGGAGAAGGCTGAGACGCAAGGAGCAGTAAGATCACAGGACGCCAAGAACTAACTGGAAGTTTTAAAGAACTTACAGATTGATATCTAAAATGGGCAGGACACAAAAGAGTTTTTTTTGTTTTGAGAATTAGAGATTTTATTACCCAGAGGCGTTCTGGCGTTTGGATGTCTTAAATGAGCATGAATTTCAATTGTTACTAAACAAAAATGCTAAAATACCTGGGGGGGTTTTCTTACCTAAATTGCATAAAGATCCCCAATTCCCGCCAGGGAGACCAATAATGTCTGGGATTGGATCTCTAACATCCAATCTTTCCCAGTAGATAGATTGTTTTTGCAGGAATATGTTTGCCTGCCCCCCTATTATCTTTGGGATTTTACTCAAATGATTGACACTTTTGAAGGCCTCAAGTGGAGTGATGATATATTTTGGGTCACCTGTGATGTTACTTCCCTATATACAAGCAACAGACACGATCAAGGTTGTCTGGCAATAAGGATCTGCTTGGTAGAGGCAAATAGACTTAAATTGGAACAGATTGATTTTTTGATTGATAGCATTAGGTTTATTTTATGCCATAACTATTTTTGATATAATGAGAATGTCTTTTTGCAGATATGTGGCACAGCCACAGGTCCCAGGTTTGCACCAAGTTATGCAAATCTTTTTATGGGATTATGGGAGCATGGTTTTGTATATAATAACAATCCCTTTGGCGCTAACCTTGTCTTGTGGCGGCACTCCATCGATGACATTATGTTTATTTGGAAGGGAGAAGTATCCGATATCTCATGCAAGTTTAAATGTCCCGGCCCCTTGAGCAGTGACACAGGGCATTTAAACTTGCATGAGCTACCAGTACCTGATGTGGAGGCCTGTACCTTGGGAAGCTGGGAGTCCCCAGACCTGAAATGAATGTGGTTCAGCTCCGGAGACCACCTACAGTACTTCATTACAGGTGAACCCCGTTATAACTTGGTTCTTTGGGTCCACATAATGCGACCACGTTATAACGGGATCGCGAAAAAAATGGCCGTGATCAGGGGGAGAGCTGGGATAGCTTCTGAATCCATCCGTACAATATGGCCTCCACCATAGCTTCTGATTCCTTCCATACAGCATGGCTTCCCCTGATTGGTTATCGTCATCCAGTCTCTGACTTATTATGCTAATAGCAACCGACCGACCTACCGAGAGCAATGATCCCCGATTCCTCTTCGTCCTCCATTCACCCAATCACAGTGTCTCCTTCGGCATCCCCAGAAGCATCAGCGTCCTTAGTAACAGGAGAGTTGCCAGGAAATCAACCACATGAGCGGCAATCGGACTGAATGGAACACTGCGTGGATAATTGATTCTATAGATAATACATGGTTACAAATACATAGTTACATAAGTGAACAGGGTATACATTATATACACGACATAGCATGCACAGTTACAGATAATATATATTATAGGCATATGTAACAGTTACAGACCAGATTAAAATGTGAGACAGCCTTAGTTTTGAAAGAACTTAAACTGGTGGTGGATGTGAGAGTCTCCAGTAGGCTGTTCCAGTTTTGGGGTGCATGGTAAGAGAAGGAGGAGCGGCCAGATACTTTGTTGAGCCTTGGGACCATGAACAGTCTTTTGGAGTTTAATCTCAGATGATAAGTGCTGTATGTGGTAGGGGTGAGGAGCTTGTTCAGATAGATGGGTAGCTTGCCCAGAAAGTATTTGAAGGCAAGACAGGAAAGGTGAACTTTGCGCCTAGACTCTAGTGATGACCAATCTAGTTCTTTGAGCATTTCGCAGTGATGTGTCTTGTAGTTGCATTGGAGAACAAAATGACAAATTGAATTGTAGAGGGTGTCAAGTTTACTAAGGTGGGTTTGAGGTGCCGTGCCATATACTATGTCTCCATAGTCAATAATTGGCATTAGCATCTGCTGTGCGATACGCTTTCTGACCAGGAGACTTAGGGAGGATTTGTTCCTGTAAAGTACCCTTAGTTTGGCATAGGTCTTGGTTGTCAGGGTATCAATGTGCATTCCAAATGTTAAGTGGGAGTCAAACCATAAGCCCAGGTATTTAAAACTAGTGACAGGGGTTAGGGTGGTGTTAGTGTTGGTTCTAATATGGAGCTCAGTCGATGGAAGCTTTAAGAATTTAGTCTTAGTCCCAAATACCATTGTTACAGTCTTGTCAGTGTTTAAAAACAGTTTGTTTTGGGAAATCCAGTTTTCGAGTCTCAAAAAGTCAGACTGAAGTATGTGTTGAAGATCGGAGAGGCTATGGCTGTGTGCATATAGGATTGTGTCATCTGCATACATGTGTATTGAAGTTCCTTACAAGCTGTGGAAAGATTATTGATGAACAAGGAGAAGAGTACGGGCCCCAGACCAGAGCCTTTCGGGATGCCACAGGTGATATCAAGGGGATTGGAGTTAGAGCCTGAGATGGACACATGTTGGGATCTACCTGATAGGTAGGACTGAAACCAGATAAAACATGCTTCCCTATTCCAGAGCTCTGGAGTTTGTTAAGCAGGATAGCATGATCAACAGTATCAAAAGCCTTTGCAAAATCTAGGAATATTGCACCAGTGAATTGTCCCAGATCAATTCCACACTGGATTTCATTGCAAACTTTTAGCAAGGTAGTTACGGTAGAGTGTTTGGGGCGAAAGCCAGATTGGAATTGGCTAGGGAAATTCGTCTTGGTATAGTAATCGCTTAGTTGGGAGTGGACACATTTTTCCATGACTTTGGATAGGATTGGGAGAAGCGAGATTGGCTTGTAGTTTGAGACAGTGTTTTTGTCCCCACTTTTGAAGATTGGGACAATTCTGGCAGTTTTCCCGGTCCTAGGGATATGGCCTGCAGACAGGATAGAGTTGACTATGGAAGCAATTGGTTTGGCAATTGCTGGGGCACCAAGTCTTAGGAACCTAAATTGTAGTAAGTCAGGTCCACATTGGCTGCTTAGTTTTAATTTAAGGAGCACTTATGTAATCTCCTCTTCGGATAATGGGCCAAATTGAAAATTGTGGGCAGTGTTGGAGGGGGTGGGGCTATATGGGTACTCCCAGGATGAGATTCAGGTTTGTAGTTTGGGTTGCGTTTCGCTAATAAGTTAGTAGCACACACCACAAATTGAATTCATTTGCAATGTCAGTGGGGTTTGTCAGAGTAATATCCCCCTTAGTGATATTACTTGGTTATTGATGGTTAGAAGGCTGGAATATATTGTTGATAACCTTCCAGAAGTTAGCTGGGTTTGATGTATTCTGGAGGAGATTGTCAGAGTAATATTGTGCTTTTGCATGCCTTGTTTGCCTTGTGCACATGTTCCGCAGGCATCTGTAGTGATTGAGATCCTTGGTAGTGCCAGTTACTTTGTAGCTTTTCCACAAGGCATCCCTGAACTGGTAGAGTGCTATAAGGTCAGTTGTAACCCATGGAAGGTGGGCCCCCGTACCCTTATTCTGCGTATTGGAGCATGGGTATCACAGATTTTTTAAGAACTTGGATTGGAAATAGTCGAGCTCAGAAATACGGTCGGGAATTAAATCGATTCTGTGCCAAGGGGAGTTGGTAAGGTCATCCAGAAACTTTTGTGTGTTAAAGTTTCTAAATATTCTAGTGAGGAGAACTTTAGGGCTTGATTGGGGTGGTTTAATGTTCCTTACACAGTACACTATTGCATGGTCACTGAAAATGTCAGGAAGGATGCCAGAGGATTGGATTCTGCTGGGATTTGAGGAGAAAATCCAGTCTAGCAAGGAATGGTTGTGCGATTTCAGGTTTGTCCATGTGGGTTGGGAAATGAGTTGCGATAGGTTGAGCGAATTGATTTGTATCTGGATTTTGTGGTTTTTAGTGTCAAGCCAATTGAAGTTGAAATCCCCTAGAACTAGCAGCTCACTCTTCTCATTCAGAGAGGAAACGGCACCAAGAAACTGGGTGATTTCAGTCAGGGATTGCAGAGGGGCTTTAGGGGGGCGGTAGATACCAGCAAGCGAGATGAGCTTACAAAAGGGGAGTCAGATTCTGCCAACTAGGATTTCAAAAGAGGGTGGGCTTGGGGGGCAATTTAAGAGTGTAAATTGTGAGGTGTCTGCAATATAAAATAACACCCCTCCTCCTCTCTATGACCTATCTGTCCTAGAAATGGAGTATCCCTGAATGGCAATATTTGCATCTGGAGTTTTAGGGGTTAGCCCTGTTTCTGTGAGAACAATGGCTTTGGGTTTGTGCATAAGGCACCATGCTCTTAGTTCATCCAGTTTGGGCAGCAGGCCCCGGATATGGGCGACAGAAAGACCTTTTTGGAATTTAAAGGTGGAATTCTCAGGGGTATGGGACAGAGTTGAAATGGGAGGGCCTGGGTTAGGTTCAATATCACCTGCTAAAGAGAGCAATAGTATGAGTAGAAATTTGAGTATTTGTTTGCAAGTTGTACATTTGTGGTGTTTGCCATTAGAGTGAGCAGTGATTGGTGTGCTGGTTTTCAGAGTTCTCCACCAACATTCAGTAGATAGTGCAAGGCTTTTGAGTAATCCAGGGTGTATGGTGATGTTGTGTGTGGGCTAGGAGGGAGGAGTTTTTAGAGGATAGAGAAAGTAGCATTTCAATGAGGCCACGAGAAAGAACAACGTTGAGGTACATACCAGGTTCATTATGCCAGAGATAGGTAATGCTGCATGGAGCTGTTGTGAGCCAAGTGTGTGTGTGTAGACTAAACAGCAGGGGTGTGCCTTTTCCTTGTCAAATGTTTTTCTGCATGGCAATGCTTGTGTCTATGCAGTGGGCTGAGTTAGTAGTAGTGCAGGAGGTAGTTGTGTGCAGTCAGTGTTGGGTGAGGCTGCAGTTAAATAAGTTGTAAAGGGGGTGGGGGGTTAAATTGTGCAGGCTAACACGCATAGGGTCATATTGTGGTCATATAAGCTCACCGTTTGTTGCCTTGTGTAGAAAGACGAAGCCCCCAGTCTCCTCTAGGCAAACTATAGTCTAATTATGTATTCTCACTTAAATAGCTCACTGAGGGGGATGTGCTAGGCATAACCTCATCCTGCTCTGTGGGATAGAAATATCACTGAGGATAATGTGTTGAGTATCACCTCATCCGGTACTGGGGGTAATAATATCACTGAGGGTAATGTGCCCACCCAAACGCTTCACCTTGCGCAACTCCGCAGGATGTTTGACACTACCCAGTTACTGTAGCCTTTAACGGGTCCATTGGCGCAAACCGCTGGCAGTGCGCAGGGATCCAGTTAGAGGCGTCAAGGCAGAGGAGCAGAAATAGAGATGTGAGCCTGCAAAACGGGAGCCACGCTCTGACAGCGTTATAAGCGGATCCCGTTCTGGGGTGCCGGTATCCCCATATTAAAATCCACATGGGATGTACTGTAAACAAAGCAGCGGGATACTGGCACCCCAGAATGGGGCCTGTATCTCGGGAAGTATGGGGTCCTCGAGGCTGAAATAAACTTTGTTCAGCTCAGGAGAGCCCCTGCTCTCACACACAATAAATCCAAATAAAAATGTAAGCAGCTTCATATCCTTTGCATCATCAAGGGGTTGAAACGTGTGTTTTTAATATAGGTGTAGAAATATATTGTTTTTAGATATGTGAAATTTATGTCAGCAATTGATGTTATGTTTTGTTTTGTATAATATGTTTATATGTTACTTCAATGGCAGCTGGATGCTGATTCATATAACTGTTGTTTCTCTTCTTGGATGTACATACACTTAGATTGTTGTCTGTGTTATGTTTTTTATTCCTCTCTGCCTGGTAATAGCAAGGGTGCTCTTTCCTGTGGTTGTTCACTGTGGTGAGACCTTGTGATGCCGGACAGGGGGGTGTTAAAAGTTTTCCTCCGTGACCATTATGTGTATCGCCCGACAAGGGATATAAGTAAGGCAAACAGGGGTGGCCCGCATGCGCATGCGCGAACGGGCGAGAATTGTGTGAGTCGCATCTCGCGAGAGCTGGCCTCTTACTGTTCGTGGGATGCGTGTCAGCTCATTTGGCACTGATAGGCTATGTCTCGCAGAGGGGCTTGGCAAGACTCTGACTGTTTTGACGCTTGTGATGCGGGACCATACCCATTGGTTAATATAGGTTATGACGTCATTGGGTTTTTTGGCGCCAAAACGGCATCAGCTGCTATTTAAATGTCCTACACACCACACATTACACTTGTTGATAAAGTGCCTGCGGTGCACGAAACGCGTTGAAGGTTGTAATCCCCGTTTTTATGGACTCAAAATAAAGATTTTTTGCCAGACCTGCTCCTCATCCCTTTCTTGGCTGTGCGCTGCACACACACTACATTAGATTTCCCTTACCAGGATACAGCTGCACGCTGATGGAGATAGCTACTGGAGGCTTTATTCTGTGAGTACTTTACCTGAGGCCAGCCCAATGAGGTAAAAAGGAGGGTGTTTTTGTGCACCTACCCCTACCTTCAGGGTGACTAGAGCCCCATTATAGGTTGTTGTACTACTTATAGTTACTGATCACTCCCCAGTCAGCTTTCATTCTCCCTTTATCAACATATAGGTCCGTGTACTCTGAGCACCATATTGCCATCACTGTATCATTACCTTAGCGGCCATGCAATGCCGGCTAAAGCAATGAAGTGGTTAAGGCACAGTACTGTAGCAGATTACATTACAATATGTACAGTACTGTACTACCCACCCACTAATACACAACCCACCGACCCCCCTGCATAAAACCATGACTTTTTATTTTACACACAGAATTAATACCCCAGGCCGACGGGAGTCTCCGGTGGTCCCGGTGGGTGTCCGCCGGCCCCACAGTGCACCAGAGAGGGGTACCCACAGGGTCTAAGGGTCTCTGGGTAGTCCCCACTAGGAGCCGTGGGCCTCCAGGTGGTCCCCGTGGGCCACAATGGGGTCCACGGGTGGGCCCGCAAGTGTCTGGGGGTCCCCAGGTCAGCCACACAGGCGTCTGGGGCCCTCGGGTGGTTCCCATGGGGGTCTGGGGACCTCGGTGGTCCTTGCGGGTCCACAGGGTCTCCACAGCTGTGGGGCCCCTGGTTCTAAACCCCCAGGTGTCTTCCGTGGGTCCGCAGGTGGTACCCATGGGCATCCTGGGGTCCCCAGGTGGTCTCCAGAGGTCCTCGCAGACCTGAGGTACCAACCCTATATGTAAAAAAATAAAACATGGACCTACATTAAAATAAATCAATACTCTGCTCCCCACCCCCCGCACCACCAAACACATACAGTACAGTAATGGGCAAAATAACTATTATCTAGATATGATTAATAGATTATTTCTCCATTATTAAACACAACATTAGCAAGCATAAACAAAGTAAATAAATACAGTTCTACTTACCACAGAAATATGAGGGGCTTCCTCCTCTGGATACAGCAGGTCCCTCTGTCCTCTGTTGCCAGAAAGCATACTGTACATTCATAATAAATACAATCTAATGTTGCCTAACCCCTTAATCTCCTTAGCAGTTAATAACTGCTACAGTAATTAAGGGGTTAACCCACCCCGGCCCGCTACCCACCCTGTACCCATTGAGTAGTATAGTGGTACATCATACCCATATAATAATATGGGCATGATATGCCACTATAGCACACAATGGGCACCTAATCTCCACACATTAGTGCACAAAACACACAACTATAAAACATTCCAAAACATAAATCAAAGCAATTCATTAATACAACAGCTATGAATTAATTAAACCAGTAACCAATCAATGCAATTCATTAATACAACAGCTATGAATTAATTGAAACATTAAACTACAAAGTAATACATTTAAAAAATATCAGAAACAACCATTAAACACATTAGCCAACACAATACATCATTAATTAAAAACGAAAAACAATCGCCAACATTTTATTTCAATAAAGCAGCAAAATACCAAACAATGACATCCAATTCATAAACTAACATTGCACAAATCACCATCAATACAAAGCCAGAAATGCCCCCCCAAATATTGTCCTAAAAATGTATTGATCTGTACCCAAAAGTGGTACAGATTAATATATTATCAATCAATGTGCCAAAAAAAAATACATCCAATGTAAAAACCTGTAAAAAAAATACATTTACAAACATTCAATATATTACTTACCATTAGAAGCAGGAGTCCACGTGGAAAAAGTGGAGCACAGCAGGGTCCAGGAAAAAACAATCTGGGGCTAGGCAAAAGTTGCTAAAAATTAATCTTTATTATGGGTGGACAACATGGTGGTGCAGGGATATACCTCTGACGCGTTTCACGCTAAAAATAGCTCTTTCTCAAAGAGTTTTCTCTGATTAATTTTCAGCAACTTTTGCCTAGCCCCAGATTGTTTTTTACTGGACCCTGCTGTGCTCCGCTTTTTCCACGTGGACTCCTGCTTGTACTTGCATCTTGGCTGGATGCTCACATTTGGGACACCACACATCAGCTGCTTATGTGAGTACTATTACATGGACATTATCAATGTATATATTATGCTCTAGGGCTGCTGCCTATGATACAGGGACTGTTGAGTCGCTGGGGTTTATACAACTACAGTTGATCTGGACAGTGTTGACTACATGGGCAGCAGGTATCCCATCATTGAGCACTACAATCAAGAGTACTCAGCTGTGTGTTTGCATACATTAGTTCCCTAGTCCGTTTTAGACTTCTTATATTTTACCAGGATCTCTCACTCGGATGCACTGAATTGGGAGGACATTCTTCTCTTGTTTCTTACTATTAGAAGAGCTGGCCCTCCGACTCCTGGGGAAACTGGAAGCTCACGTACCTTGAAGGCCTCAAACAGCATCCGATGCCATACGCCATGAAGATCCGGTTCAGGTACCCAAATCTTATTTCTTCTTTCTTTAATCACCTTCTTCTATCTTCATCTATCACCATTTCTTGATCTTCTTAGTCTTCTATCTTATTGTAATCCAAAAAGGCCCATGGTAGATCCCAACCGATGTTGTCTCGCAGTCTTCTTGAGCTCAAATGAGGCATCACGGCCTTAAATATGGCTTGTAACGTCACATTTGGACGGGAACTGGTTTAACAGCCATCTGATTTTAATTTGTTTTTTTTAAGATCTCTCTTAAAGGGAATGTTGCCAGCCAATTAGAATGGCTGGGCTTCATTTCCCTTTAACATGAAATCCAAGATGGCCGGTATTTCAGCCAATCAGATTGTGGGAACCAATGGATACAAATGTATGCAACTGTTCAGGACACTTAGCAGTGGCCTAAACCGAGACCGAAGTTTTATGAGTCATTACTGACACAAGTGAACTCTCTTCCCATGAGTGCTAAAGGCCATGTCTATACATACTGCGCTATATGTATGCACAAAGCTATCTCTTACACATACATATACTCTATGTAATTCCATCCCTCTATACCAATAGAGACCACATAGTATCTGCACACACTTTTAGTAATGCAACACTCTCTCACATTTCCATACCTACCCACACCATTGACATACACTCCCACTCCACACACACCTTTTGTAAAGCGCTGTATACACTGTGGGCTCTTCATTCATTTATATTTACATACATACACACACACACACACACTCTTACATCACTAACATTCAGGGACTATTTAACACCTAGTTATAAATCGCATCTACACTCGGGGGAGGGATAAGCACAGATAACATTCCAAGAGACACTGTTTTTAAGTAAACCCTTTGCTTGCTTTATTCATTGTAACATCGCCGGAAGAAGAGATCAGTGTATCTCGAAAGCTCTCACAAATAAAAGCATTTCGTTAGCCACAGAACGGTATCATCTATTTATTTTTTGATTATATATATATATAACATATATATATATATATATATATATATATATATATATATATATATATATATATATATATATATATATAATGTATTTACCGACTATTGGTTCTTGTGAGGGGTTATCCTGCTGGGCAACGATCCCTCGCAGATGGAGGCGCTGCATCTGGAGAAGAGAGACCACACCAGGCTCCCAGCGGCGGAGGCTTAGGCCTCCTGCAATCCACGCAGGTAACAGCAGCACGGGTAGTTTCACTTAGTCAGGGGATAAGGGGGCTGCATAAGATTAGAAGTACTAACTCAAGTCACAGGCTCACTTTCTTATTGTACTTTCCCTCGGCATCTGCATTGTAATATTAGTTGTTATTATTACATGCTGAGGGGCGTTAATGTTCAGTGAAGCATACGTGTGGCTAACTGACTTAACATGCATCTACTTTCTTTGCTGTACTTGACCTTGTTTTTAATTGTGTGTCAGAAAACGTGTTTTATTTTATCTCTACTAGAATATGAAGAGAGTAAAAAGTCAAGATTGTAAAATACGCCTTATTGATGTAAAATAACCTGGACAAAATAACTTTTAATACATATAGCTTTAAAAAAAAAAACATGAGAAAAGATCTCCAAAGAGCTGCAAAATAGAGAATACATTAACATAATACAATGTATGCGTGATGTATTAACCCAACTGAGTTAAAAAGTTATACATTTATTAACATACAGAATGGAGTGAATAATAAAAGAAAATGTCATTCTAAATAGCACAAGATCTTAGGGTGATCAAACCATGTGTACTGGTCCTAGTAGTGAGAAATTGCACTAAATGGTAATTTAAGCAAAATTATGAGCAATGAACGCAGCCTGTATATTTATATTTGCAGAACAAAGACTCCTGATTTAGAGCTTGTTTGATAATGCAGAGTGAAAATTCCAAATGCATTAAATCACACGTTGACTTCTTCAGAGGTGCAGTCACCCTGAAAGAGACCTTATCTGCCTAACTCGATAGGTACATAAAAGGGTTTTAATGCTCCCTGTATAATATATATATAAATGAGATTGCACAGATCTGGTGTAATAAAATGAAAATGTATAACATCCAGATAGTACCAAGAATATTAGTCTACAAATAATAGAAGTACTGGCTTATCAAACTGCAGTTATAACTCTTTAATCCCTAGAACACCAGAGGTGACACCCATTTTCTAAATCTTTTATTTAATCTCACCCAGCCTCATTAACACATACTGTAGCACTCAGCACATATTAATGCTTTGGGCTTGAAGTGCTTTCAAGGTTACAATCAACAAAAGATATATCCCTTGAGGTGTGCTGTTAGTAGACAGTACACTGCAATCCATCAGCTGGTTTTGCTCACACTGCTAGAACTGTGGCCTAGAAAAGCAGTGGTTGTGAATTCTAGCCCTATTGGGTCATACACCATTCCAGTAATTCGGTTGGTGCATTAGTTTAAATAACTCAATATAGTTGGTATGGAAATCCTTTTAGGAAGTGTGGGAAGGGGCACGTTTAAATATAGTTTGCATATTCATTATAATATCTCCCTCTCAGATACCTCAGGTGTGCTCCTTTTTCAGCACAAGCATGTCTCCCTAATTTATTTGGAGGGATGTTTGAGGGGATATATAAAGTATACAACTGGTGACACTTATTGCATATAAAATCTCTCCCTCTTTCCTCCTCTTCCTCTTGGGAGTGATCCGCAGACCAAAGGAACCGGCAGATCCAAATCTGCAACAAAAAAAACGCCCATCTCTAATTTTTTCCTATTCATCACACCAATAGGTGGTCTTTTATCACTCTGAAATTTTCGTAACTGGAGACTAACAATAATAATAATAATAATTAGCTAGATAGCCTGATAGATACTATCTCTCATATATAAGCTACAGTATATAAATAGATGTTTGGATACATAACTTTTCTGGCAGACAGTGTAACAACGGCATCATACAGCCTAATTTATCTTTTGCTGGTATCTATAGAACCCTGGCTGCTGTATTATGTTATATGAAAATGTGCAAATATGGGTAGAATGCAGTAGTGTATTCCTATATACACTATTGAGGGCATATCAATGGCAGAAGTGACATAAGAGGTAAGGGCACAACCAGTTAATATTCCAGAAATAAAAAAATGTGTTCTCAACATGGAAATTAAGGGGGATATGCACTAAGCAGTGATAACTGCTTTTAAGACCGATAAATGCTTTTAAGACCGATACTGCCTGCCGCGCGACTCACTAAGCAGTGATAACAGTGCTTTATCTGCATTTTTTCAGGCATGTGAAAAAAAATCATCCGATCAGCGGGATTCACTAAGCAGTGATAAGTCATTCGCACTTTAAAAGCAACCCAGATTTTTGCACCAGCTAAAGGCTGGCGAAAAAGAGCTGGAGACACTCCGAAAAACATTGTTTACCTTTTTGTCAGCACACCATTAATACAACAGGCCAGCGGGTGTCCCCGGGGTGATCCCCGCAGGAGTCCGGGGCTCTCGGGTGATCCTCTCGGGAGTCCGGGGCCCTCGGGTGATCCCGGTACCAATCGTGTGTCCCCAAAAAAATAAACAATACTTTTAAATAAATACACCCCCCTCCCAACACCCCGCCCCGTAACACATACAGTACGATAATAGCCAAAATGACTATTATCCACGTCATGGCGCGTGATTTCTTCCAACCGCATCGCCTTTAGACGCGAATGCAGAAAATGGCATTTTAGTGTTCTGGCTTTTAAACACCTGAAATTGACACAGTAGCACAGTAGCCAGTACTGTACACATTAAAATTCATTCATTTCATCGCATTTAATTGCACACAATCCATGAAATTCAAACGAAGCAAACGCGATAAACCCGTGTGCCTGGGGCGATTGATCGCGTGAATGCCGCGTGGAGTACAGCAGCGCACACGAAAACGGCACCATGATGTGTTCGCATAACGGCCTCTGCATCTGTATTGTGCCTTAACCCCTTCATTGCCTTAGCAGATAGCCACTAAGGTAATGAAGCTGCTTTAATGTAAAAATTTTTACTAGTGGGCGGGAGCAGGGGGTCGCCTGAGCTGAACCGCTTTGATTTCTGGCTCAGGGACCCCCTGCTTCCCGAGTTACAGGCCCCGGTATGGGGCATAGGATGCCAGTGTCGCCGCCATTTTTAAAGCGTCCACGTCACGTGATGTGTGACATGTAAATAATGGAGATACCGGCACCCCATATCTGGGCCTGTAACTCGGGAAGCAGGGGGTCCCCGAGGCTGAAAACAATGCAGGTCAGCTCAGGAGACCCCCTGCTTCCGCACAATATTAATAAAAATTATATTAAAGCAGCTTCATTACCATAGCGGATAGCCGTCACGGTAATGAATTATTTGTTATTTTCCTGTGTGTTTTGATACTAGTGTACATGAGCAAGGGGTCTCCTGATCTGCACTTCATTGGTTTCAGCCTCGGGGACCCCCTTACTTTTTGAGATCCAGGCCCCGTTATGGGGTGCCGGTATCCCCCTGCAGGATTTTTATCCCTCGAGTCACGTGACGCGGGAGCTTTAAAAGCACAGGGGATACCGGCACCCTATAACGGGGCCTGTGTCTCATGAAGTACAGGTTTCCCGAGGCTAAAACCAATGCAGTTCAGCTAAGGAGACCCCCTGCACATGTACACTATAATTAAAATGTATATTTATACTTCACGATCGGCTGTTAGAGCCGTGCATGGAGACGCAGCGTCTCCATCCAGCTCTTACAGGCTGCTTTTTACTTTACAAGTTTAAGCACGATAGCAGGGGGGGAAAAACAGCTTGCACGATCTGGCATATTTGTGCCCGCACGGACCAAAATGTGCTTCACTTGTTAGTGAATCCTGTGTTTGGCTTCACTTTGTAACGGGCGAGTAAAAATTTCCCAATCTGACACAAAAGCTCACTGCCAAGTGCATAGCCCCCTATGTGTTCCTTCATCCTCAACTCTTGATTAACGATGATCCTAGAGTGCATAACAGCTGAACTACTCTCTGCCCATGCACCCAAAAAGCAGGAATTGAAATCCAAAGAATACTCTCAAGATGCTTCCCTCAATCTACTGTACCAATAAAAGTTCTCTCTTGGCCCAGAATTGTGCCACTTTTGCCTTGATGTATACCCAACTTACCCTGTCCAGTTGTTCTCGTTATCTTTTGAAAATCTCCCCATGCACATTGATACAACATTCCAAAATGAAGCTGTATAGAACCCCCTGGAGGATAACACTGGGAAGAGGTGAGACATTGCCCAAGTGTTCTGTCACCAAGCGAAGACTGAACCACTGTATTGTACACACGTGGCCATTTACCAGATTTAGCAGTCTCAGAAGAAGCTTTCTATGATCACCTGTGCATATGGCAACCGAAGTTGAACAAAAACCTCTTCATAGCTTCATAATGTGCGCAGAGCTTTCAAACTCAGAAATGTCTTTATGAATATTGATAAATATGTATTGAACTTTCCCCCACCCCCTTGGAGATAAGGCGTCTACGGTGTGTGTGTGTGCGATACCTGTGGGTTGCAGGAGACCTGAACCTCTGCCTATGCGAGCCTGGGGTGTACCTGATTCGATAGATGACAGTGCCCACACCTACACGGGATCCTAACTATGTGGGATAACCCCGTGCAGGACCATATATGTACAACACACACTGATGCAATAGAACAATAGCACTTTACTGTGAACATATATTTAATGACAAACAATGATACTACTACTACAACACTAGGCCTCACAGGGCCGCAACCCCTCACCATGTCTTCCCAACAGCGTGTCCATATCCCTGTGGGGTTACACCAATGTACTGAGGTGCTCCGGGCACCGTACCATCCCAGTGTCCACAAAACCAACCAACCACCCACACAAGAGTATGTGACAGCGCTGCCCCACTAGCCCGTGTATATTTGGTGCACTTTGGTGAGATGAGGTACCTGCCAGGTGCTCCAGCACCCGGGCGCACTGACAGAAATGGAGACAGGATCCGCTGATCCAGCGATGGCAAAGTCCACAATGATGGTGTGGTGCACGATGAGTCCGCCTCCACGTGGGGTGGTATTCGGTTGCAGTGTCCCACCATGAAGAGAGTCTCTGTGCCTTTAAGTGGTAGTCTGGTCCCAGACCACAGGCCGCAAATGCTGGGTTGCCTCTGCTGTGTCCCTGACACTAGGGATGCTAAGCGGGGCAGTGTCCCTGAATATGGGGCCTGACCCTATAGCAGCCACAAACTGAGATGAGTCGGGGGCTAGCTGGGGCCTAATAGGGGGTACCTGGCCTTGTGCAGGTGCCGCAGACACTTGCACATACAACCTACCCCTTCCTTGTCCCAGCTCTGACCAGCGTGGTACCTGGCGCGCCAAATATATCCTTTCCCTGGTGCAGGGAATGCTGTAGCCCTTTTTGTCAGCACACCTGTGCAAGCGTGGCCAATTACAACATGGAGGCGCCCTTCAAAGGGAGCCGCCGGAGCCTCTGCCGAGCCCGTCGCCCTCCGCACAAGCCGCCAGCACCTGCGCACCCCCACAACACCCCGCTGTAGCAGTGGTAAACGGGGGAAACCAGGGACCGGGGCACCCTGCTATATATACTTTCAGTATACATGAGAACGGACCTGCAGAATTTTAAAGGTTCTGTGATTTTTAAGGTCAGCAGTCACCTAGTTTTAACTTACATAATATATTAATGTAATTCGTTCAATTTTGTTCTAGTTGGGACTGCATCCTTAAGCTGGTCAATCCCTGTTATTACATGCTGCTTCTCCTGAAAGAACCATTGGAAGCCCTTTTGTAACCCATCTGTGGCCCATAGCCACACATACTGTTGCTTAGCGGGCAGTAGTGAGATTAATTAAAGATTAATTTGTCCTACCCGGAAACCATGTCACAGAGGGATGTTGTTCAAACCCGTCTCCTCTTGAAGTCACACTCTGATCACTGCAGCGGAAGGCACTTCATTCACAACTGAATCAAAGAATCTGGGCAGATCCTTTACTGGTTTCAATTTAGATGCATATGCAGTGTTATTTTCTGTTGTCCAAGAGAATTGCTACTTCTGTTTTAACTGAAGATTAGAGACTAGAATAGCATTGGTAAGGAAGTATTTGGCTTACATTTTGTGGGAAGTACATTTCTACTGAACCCAGAAATGTGAAGAAAATTCTCTGCGTATTAAAATTCATTTTTTTAAATATATGTGGTCTCTAATTTTTTAATTCTCAAATGGCAAAGACAGCAGTGTCACTGGTGTGTAAGTAAACCGTCACAAAAATCAGATCAGACTATAACAGTGAAAGTTAGTCACCCAAAAGCAAGAGGTCAGACAAAGTTTAATGTAGAATGTTACTGCAGAGTGTTACTGTTATGTTACTGCTGACGGAAAGTTACTGTTATGTTACTGCTGACGGAAAGTGCTTTCCGTCAGCAGTAACATAACAGTAACACTCTGCAGTAACATTCTACATTAAACTTTGTCTGAGCTCTAGAATATACCAAAACAAATAATACAGTAAAAAGTCCTGATGTTATTTAAAGTAGAGATGGGCAAAACTTGGTGTGTGAAATGAGAACCTACCAGGACCAAAGCCCAAACCCAAAAGCTATCTAATAAAAATAATAACGTTAGCACTTTTCCCTAATGGGACTAAAAGCGCTTAACAATTAATGTACGATATGCAGCACAGGATTTCTACAGACACAGTTAGAACCAAACCCTTAACACCAAGGCAAGTGCCCATTTCTACAGTTGAAAACTTTGGGTGTTCTTGAATCATCTTTTTTTTAATTATTTGTACATTTTTCAGTTATATTATTTTAGTTTCCTTACTGTTTTATGATTTAAACTTATTTAAGTATTTTTTTCCAAGCTTTATTATTCTATTGCTCACACACTGTTGAACCTATCTAGAGCAAATCACACTCGAAAGCAAATTTACTTCACTATAAATTTATACTCTGCCCTTTCCCTTGCTAAGCAAGCCTACCTTTCTTCACTCTTACTAACTCTGGGGGCTATGCACTAAGCAGTGATAAGTCGTTTTAAGAGTGCAAAGTGCTTTTAGAACATGAAGTTCCACCGAGCGCTATGCACTAAGCTGCGCAAACAGGCACTTTGCGCTCTAAAACGGGCTTTTCCTTGAAATTTTTTCTAAGTCCAACTTTGATCGTACGATCAGCTGTTTGCGCTGAATCCTGCCCTTCTGCGGGATTCACTAAGCAACGCAAACTGATCGTACGTTAAAGTTGCGCTGAATAAAGCTCACCAGCTAAAGGCTGGTGATAAAAAAAGCTGGACTTAGAAAAAATTCTTTGTTTACCTTTTTGCATGCGCAAAACCAATACAACAGGCCGGCGGGTGTCCCCTGCTGACCACGCAGGGGTCCCCGAGGGAGGCCGAGGGTCGCGCGGGTGTCCCCGGCTGACCCCGCGGCCGTCCGGGTCCCCGCGGGAGTCCTGGGGTACCCGCGGGCCTGCGGTACCAATGTTGTGCCAACAAAAATACTAAACATTATTTCTAACTAAATACACCGCCCTAACACATTCAGTACAATAATGTGCAAAATAACTATTATCCAGATATGGATAATAGATTATTTGCCCATTATTAAACACTGCATTAGCATACCTAAATAAAGTCAATAAAAACAGTAGCCAGCTAATCCAATCAATACAAGCAGTAACAACATCAACAATTATTTAATTAAACCATTAACCAATTAAACCAATTAATTCCTAAACAAACTCAAAATGAATAGTAACACTAACCAATCAAACCAATTAATTACAACAACATTAATGAATGTAAACATTAAAAGACAAAGAAATACATTCAAACAATCTCTGAAAGAACCATAAAACGCATTAGCCAACATAATACAACATTAACTACAAACGAACAACAATCGCAAACATTTCATTACATTAAGCAGGAAAAATACAAACAATTACATCCACATAAGAAACTGACATTAAAAAAACCAACAGCAACACCAAGCCAGAAATGCCCCCAAATATTGTAATAATAATGTATTAATCTGTACCCTAAAGTGGTACACATTAATATATTATCAGTCAATGTGCCTCCCCCAAAAAATCAAAAATCACATCCAATTAAAAAACCTGTAAAAAAAGACATTTTCAAACATTGAATATATTACTTACCATTAGAAGCGGTGGCCCTCCGACTCCCGGGGAAACAGGAAGCTCACGTACCTTGAAGGCCTCCAACAGCATCCGATGCCATCCGCCATGAAGATCCAGCAATGGTACCCAAATCTTCTTTTTTCTTTCTTTACTCACCATCTTCTATCTTCATCTGTAACCATTTCTTGTTCTTCTTTATCTTCTTTCTTCATCTGTCAATCCAAAATACCCCATGTTAAATCCCAGCCGATGCTGTCTCGTCGGCTTCTTGGGCTCAAATGAGGTGTCACGGCCTTAAATAGGGCTTGTGATGTCACATTTAGCCTCAAAATGGTTAACAGCCACCTGACTGGCTGTTCAAACCATGTTCTGACTTTAATTTTTTTTTTTTACATTTTTAAGATGACGTCACGAAGCCGGCGTCACATGGTATTTTAGCCAATCAAATCGTGGGAAACAATTCCACACTCTGATTAACTGAAATACCATGTGACGCCGGCCATCTTGGATTTCGTGACGTCATCTTAAAGGCAAATGAAGCACAGCCATTCTGATTGGCTGGCATCATTCCCTTTAAGTGACGTCATGTCAAAAAAAAAATTAAAGTCGGAACATGGTTTGAACAGCCAATCAGGTGGCTGTTAACCATTTTGAGGCTAAATGTGATGTCACAAGCTGTATTTAAGGCTGTGACGCCTCATTTGAGCCCAAGAAGCCTACGAGAAAGCATCGGCTGGGATTTAACATGGGGTATTTTGGATTGACAGATGAAGTAAGAAGATAAAGAAGAACAAGAAATGGTTACAGATGAAGATAGAAGAAGGTGATTAAAGAAAGAAAAAAGAAGATTTGGGTACCTGAACCGGATCTTCATGGCGGATGGCATCGGATGCTGTTGGAGGCCTTCCTGTTACCCCGGGAGTCGGAGGGCCACCGCTTCTAATGGTAAGTAATATATAGAATGTTTGTAAATGTCTTTTTTTACAGGTTTTTTCATTGGATGTGATTGTAGATTTTTTGGGGGAGGCACATTGACTGATAATATATTAATCTGTACCACTTTAGGGTACAGATTAATATATTATTATGACAATATTTGGGGGGCATTTCTGGCTTGGTATTGCTGTTGGTTTTTTTTAATGTCAGTTTCTTATGTGGATGTAATTGTTTGTATTTTTCCTGCTTAATGTAATAAAATGTTTGCGATTGGTGTTCGTTTGTAGTTAATGTTGTACTATGTTGGCTAATGCGTTTTATGGTTCTTTCAGAGATTGTTTGAATGTATTTCTTTGTCTTTTAATGTTACATTCATTAATGTTGTTGTAATTAATTAGTTTGATTGGTTAGTGTTACTATTCATTTTGAGTTGGTTTAGGAATTAATTGGTTTCATTGGTTAATGGTTTAATTAAATAATTGTTGATGTTGCTACTGCTTGTATTGATTGGATTAGCTGGCTGCTGTTTTTATTGACTTTATTAAGGTATGCTAATGCAGTGTTTAATAATGGGCAAATAATCTATTATCCATATCTGGATAATAGTTATTTTGCACATTATTGTACTGTATGTGTTAGGGAGGAGGGTGGGAGGGGGGTTGTGTATTGATGTTTGTTAATTCTTTTTTAAATATACATTTTAATTATAGTGTAGATGTGCAGGGGGTCTCCGGAGCTGACCCGCGTTGGTTTCAGGTCCGAGGACCCACTACTTCAGGAGATACAGGCCCCTTTATGGGGTGCCGGTATCCCCTGCACTTTCAAGCATCCGCGTCACGTGACCGGGACATTGAAATTCTGCAGGGGATACCAGCACCCCATAATGGGGCCTGTATCTCCTGAAGTAGGGGGTCCTCGGACCTGAAACCAATGCGGTTCAGCTCGGGAGACCCCCTGCTCATGTACACTATAATTAAAATGTATTTATTTATTGTATGATCGCCTGTAACAGCCTTGCATGGAGATGGCAAATCTCCATGCAAATGTTACAAGCGGCTTTTTTTTCAATCAGCTAGCGTACGGGAACTTTAAGTGCGATTGCAGGGGGGAAATACATTGCATGCACGATAAGCCAGTTTTGGTCACGTCCGATAAAAAATGGGCTGCGGGCCTTAGTGAATCGCGCCGCCGGCTTCAATTTTTATCGGACGTGCTAATTTTTTTCAGGCCAGCGCGACAGCTCGGAGCTTAGTGCATAGCCCCCTCTGTCCTCTAATCCAGGGGGGCGCAATCTTTTTCCCCTACGTCCCCCTGCTGGCTTTCCCACTCTCCTCGTGACCGCCCCCCTCTTACCTTGATTCAGACGTCCTGGCGTCATGACCTCACGTTGTCATGGCAACATGACGTCACATGACCCCGCGGCGTCCCTTGACGCTGCGTTGCCATGGTGATGCATCATCAGGAGAGTCTGAATCAATGTAAGTAAGATTTACAGAGGCCCTGCAGCTCCCCCAGCATTCATTTAAATGCCTTCGGGAAGCACGCATGGGGCCTCTGTAAACCCCACGCTAATGGAGAAAAAAAACTTTTACGAAGAAATAATTTGTTTTTCTGCGAGATATAGTGGGATGCCCACATTCTCCACCAAGATGTGCATTATAAGCTGTTTTGTTTTTTTTGCTTGTGATTTACATTTAATTATCTGGTTAATATCAGAAGGAAAATAAGAGGGTTAACGCTGCATGAACATACTCTTCCATCATTATTGAATTCAATTTCATATCAATCTACAGCATTGAATCATTTAAGATTGAATACGGTTAAGAATAATATATCTACTGTAGAGCGAGTATATTTTATAAGAAGAATCACTTTTTTATTATGATTTAAATTCACAGGGTTTTTTTTCTCAGCGTAGAGTAGATTGATCGTTTTAAAATTGCACATACAGAAACACAATATTTTGTTATTGTTACAGAAAGTACAACACATGTATTTTCAATGGTGATTGACTATACGGCCAGATTAATGCCAATGTGGTTAAAATCTGTTTGTGGGCAATGCCAGAAATTAGAAAGTAGTGAGACTGCTCATGGACAGTACAGTATCTCTGTAAAAATTTTCAAAGAACCACACACTGTTTTTTCCATGGAGACAATTTAGATTTTTAAATGCAAGATTCGTAATATTGTAGATGTTTATTTTTAGCTCTAGATTGCTACAAAAGAAGGTACTGTACCTTTTTGCCATTTTTGCCAAAATACAATCATGAGATTTTAGAGATTTTTTTTTTAAATTAGCAGGTTTCTCTGTTCGGATTGAGGACAGGACAGGGGCCTGTTTATTTCTCTAAATGACCCTGTGGCTCTGTTCGGTTTTCAAATAGCAGAAACATTGAATTTCACTGCAACAAACTTGGCCAGCCCAGAACATGTTTGTTAAAGGGGGGTGATTAATTAAGATTAGTGAGATAAAGTATGGTTAGGCAAATTGGGAAGGTATTTTTACTATTGTCACTGTAAAATATTTGTTACACAGAATTCAAGGTTTTAAATATGCACTATCCCCTGGTAAACAATTCTTCATATCGATAACCAGACATTAAAAAAATTATGCTGGGTTAATTCATAGATAGATATTTATACATACTGTATACACTTTTTTTAATCCCATTCCACTCCTCCCTCACTTAATGTCTACGCCGCTTATGCATTTCAATAGAGAATTGATTTTTATGTCTTTACTGTTAATTTTCACACTAGGCAACCAGTTTCAACCTCATCTTATTTCCAACTTCTTCTCAACATCTATTGCAACCTGATATCCCTCTTACAAACATATTTTTTTTCTGTATTTCTGCCATACCCGATGAAGGAGCCTGAAAGGTTGGAAAGCGTGTAACATATCAACTACTTGTTGGTCCAATGAAGGTAGCGGCTATTATTCGATCATTTCTCGAACTGAATTTCGAGAATGTCCCGAGATTCTCTCAAAATTTGCTCCGGCAGACTAAATGGCCCATCAGATTAACACAGCAGGGTCCCTGTTGTGTGAATCCTACTGGGGTCTACCTGTCTGTAAGGGGCGGCAGTAAGAGATAGGCTGAATCAGTCACTCTAACTGCGCGCCTCTCACAGGCGATCGCGGGGGTTTTATTAAAATTCTAACACCACAGTATTGTAGCAGGGGGTCTCCAGAGCTGAACCGCATTGATTTCAGGTCCGGAAACCCCCTGCTTCCGAGATACAGGGCCCGTTATGGGGTACTGGTATCTCCTATGCATGGAAATTTCTAGGGTCATGTGATCGGGACATTTACACGCAAAGGAGATACCGGCACCCCTTAATGGGGCCTGTATCTCGGCAAGCAGGGGGTCCCCGGACCTGAAATCAACGCGGTTCTGCTCCGGGGACCCCTACTACAATACAGTGGTGTTAGAATTTTAATAAAAACCCCGCGATCACCTGTAAGAGGCGCGCAGTTAGAGTGACTGATTCAGCCTATCTCTTACTGCGCATCTATTATAGACAGGCAGACCCCGGTAGGATTCACACGGCAGAGACCCCTGCTGTGTTAATCCGATGGGCCATCATGTCTGCAACAGAACATCTCGCAACACTACGCGGCATAACGCATGTTTCAACGCGTGCAATGTTCGAATAACGGCCCCTGCATCTGTACTATACCCTCTCTCTCCTTTCTAACTGCAAGATTTTATATAGAAACAGTCACTCTCAAGCATAGTATATATAGACCAATGTAAATTATACAGGAAAGGCAGGTTAAGCTGAGCAAACTGATGTCACAGCTAAGGGCTGATATTGTGTTTGATCTACAGCAGCAGTGCGCAAACTGGGGGGCGCGACCTCCACTTCTGCTGTTCCACTATGCAAATCTCTACACTGGCTTCCCATACCTTCTAGAATCAAATGTAATAAAATCCTAGTTCTGATGCCCCCCCCCTCTCCTTACATTTCAGCGCTCATCCCCAAATATATCCCTAAACGCCCCCTAGATTTTGCCCATGACAGACGCCTTCCCTCCTGCGCACAAGTCTTCTCCCGTGCTGCCCACTCTCTCTGGAATTTCCTACCATGTACCATCAGACTCTACCCCAGCTTTCAGACATTCAACAACTCCCTGAAAACTCACCATTTCAAGGAATCCTATCTGGCACACACCTAACATCCACAAGCCCCCTTCTAACCCTACTGGGACCCGCTCTGCGGCTTGACCAAACTCAATGCTAACATCCTCACTCCCAAACCTTAATTGAATCAGGGCCATACTCCACATGACACCTTGATACATACTCCATCCCACCGCAGCTACTTTACCTTTACATTGCCCCTTATTTCCTCTAGATTGTAAACTCTCACAAACAGGAGCCTCAATGCCTAATGTATCTGTTTACACTTGTTCGTTCTTATTTGGTATGTCATTCGGTTGATGTAATATACCTAACTCTGTATTCCCATTTTACCGCCTTCAGAATATATTAGCACTTTACAAATAAACGATAATAATAATAATATTGTGGCATTTTCCTGCTTATTTTGATTTTTTTCCCATAATTCTGTTAAGAAATCCAAAACCAAACAAATCGTATTTTGGCAGAACCAGAACAAAATCCAAAGCACCCATTTCAAGGATTTCCAGGGCCTCCACTAGAACTTAACTGGGCCCCAACTGTGTAAAAGGATGATGTTCTGACAAGAAAATTACTTGTTCAAGAGATTGATTCGGATTGTCAATCTCAGCCACGAGTGCACACATGAATAACACCAAAACCAGTTGTTATGAGTGTAACGCACTTTCCCCCACCCCATGGGAGCTGTAGCGGCTACAGTGTCTGTGGTGCGTTACCTGGGGCTCACAGGAGGCCTGAACCTCCGCTACTGGGAGCCTGGGTTGTACCTGATCCGGTTGACACATTTGTCCTCCATGCTCTCGGCACGCTGAACTGCCATTCTCAGACATTCATTTGTCACATTAATCTAGTCTTGAATTGCCTGGCCCTCAGACCGTCTTGCATCCACTTCACATTGCATCTTGCACACTGCCTGTAGAAGGATCCAACCCACTTGGCTTGCAGCCTTCTGTTCTTTCTTCCTGTACCCTGATAAATCTAATATTTTTGCCAAATCACTTAGGGGATACCCGCTCTCAGCGTGTTTTGGAAGCCCATGTTTAATCAGTTCCTGAGCTACAGATATCCATGTATCTGATATCCAGCCAGGCAGTTTGACAGGGACGCTCCCCCCCCTTTTAAAAAAAATACCCAGCTTACTAAACATTTTGTAACACAATAGCACACTAATGCAACAATCCCAAACCCAATACAATGCAATTATTCACATGCCCTCAAGATGAGGAAGACAATCTCATCCTCGTCGCCAAATGTTCTGACAAGAAAATTACATGTTCGAGACATTGATTCGGTTTGTCGATCTCAGCCACGAGTGCACACATGAATAACATCAAAACCAGTTGTTAAGAGTAAATATCATTTATTGGGTACTTAGCTTCGGATATATTTCAGCATCTTATGGCACTCAGGATACCGCTCATGATGTCATCATCAATCGGGGACTCCCATCAACGGTTAAGATGAACTGCCTGGTCAACAGTTGCTATTCTGTGATCCATTTGTTCTGCGCGCAGTCCTGAGTATACTATCAGCTTTGCCACAGTTGAGAGTCTGGCACATTTCTGTGCAGCACAAATGTAGCACAGAACACATCCAGGCATTCAGCCAACATCCCAGTTAGGAATGCGAGGGAGTCCAGCTATATCTCGTCCTTTCTCATAACAATTATTCTAACTGTTATTTTCCATCAGTCTCCTGTTCACAGCAAATTTGACTACATTTACGCATGTCTGTAAGAGACAAAAGTTAAGCAATCATGCACCTAGGCCATCAGAAACACAAGAAACTCCATTCTCATTACAGATGCTTATTTAGAAATGTGTTCTCTAGTACAGAGGCTTAAGTGCATCTTTCTGCAGATTTAGAATCCACACTACACACTGTTTGCCTTGCACGCTCCTTGGAGCGGGAGGTGGTTTGTATGAGCTAAGCAAGTTGCGTAAATTAACCCAAGACATAGCACAGGTTTTATCCATCTATACAGCCCGTTGGAATAATATCTTGGCTAGAGCACCATCATTTTCCTTGGGCTCTTGGTTAATATTTTGGTAATAAATTAAGTAAGTATAAGTGAGAAGGCAGAGATTCAGACAACTTGGCGCAACAGTACAGGGCAGTTTAAGCAGATTGTCATGATTGCCAGGGGCTTTGCAGGGGGTGAGGAGCATTCTATGCAAGTTTTTGGGATGACTATAGGAATTAAATTATATTTTATCAGTAAGAGTTATTCATTTTGGTTACATGTTCGGTTTATTCCCAGAGAGTGGAGTTTGGATACATAGCCTGCAGTGTTGGCTGGTAGCAGCTGGTGGTGGGTAAAGTCAACGGTAAGACTGACTGGGGGTAAGAGGTGGTTCCTGAGACCCAGGCCCACTGCCTCCATTCTGTCATACACCCCCTTCCCTTGTTGTGAAGTTGCTCCCATTGGGAAGGTGGAGGGATTTTCTCTTTGGAAACCCCTGGGCGTCGAGGTTTCATTATTAGGTTTAAGTGGTCCCTCAAATTGGTACTGGGGGAATTGATGGTGGTCTCATTATAGCTGGCATAATCGCAAACACACACCAACTTTGCTCAACTCTATTTAAATACTAAGTCATGCTGGGGTTTGGGCATAGGGCCTGCCTGTTATGGGCCGTCTTTCAGGTATGTGCGTCTAATTTTGGGGCAAGGTTATTTAACGCAGCCGTTGTGCTGATATTTGAGGATTTTGCACGTCAGCAAGTAGTTTGTGCAACAAAAGGGGTTTTGGCTTGCAGCATTATCTGCCCGGTTATAGAATTAGGGGAGTACCGGCGGTTTGGACCTCCTATTCCAGACCTTGTTTTGGAATATGGTAGACATTAATTGGATGGGGCCCGTCTTGTGGTGGGGTCAGTTCTTGTCAGGGCAGGGCTGCACCTGCCTCGGGCAGAGAGGCTGTCGCTACGTGGACCACGATTGGCCCAGAAAGTTTCTAATGCTCCGTGGGTACATTAATTGCCTAATGGTGGCATTTCGTGTGTGATGTATTTTAATAAAAGCCGCAGCTTTTGTACCTCCAGACCTTTGTTTGTGTTTCTTTATTATGGGGATATGTATAGACAAGGGGGGAGAAGGGGAAGCTCCTTTGCAGAATCCAAGGTCATGCATATTCATTAAACTTACTCACAGATAGCATTTTCTACATTTTGGGTATCATCAGTGTGAGTTTGGTTACTGGCTTTGCAATGTGAGGCTGGGAGTGGCTAAAACCAGACCCAAAATAAGTTATGGTGAGTAAAAAAAAGTGCCCGAAACCCTTCACACAGTGTACAGCAAATACAAAATACCCCTTGTGAGTACACTTGCATGTCTCAAACAGGTCTGTGACCAACCACCTTCAACCATTATCTCTCCATACAATGCAACCACTGCAGCCAGGTATTCTGGGTAGTGACATGCAAATGACAACAAGGTTGCAGACCTGTCTGAGATATGCGAATGTACCCACACGTGGAATGTTTTTATATGCTGTATTATATTAATTCCCCATTGAAACTTCAACCAAACATTCTTGGTAGCGAGACAACCTCTAATAACTAATATATGGTAAATCAAATTAGACTAATGGTACCTACAGTACAATGATAGGTGAAATTAGACTAATGACATAGCGACAACAAACACTCTACTGTATTTCTCAGTAATTTTCCAGACTGGGCAGCTTTTCTCCTGCTGGGATAATATGATTTTGCTAGTTCCGTTGTGGACAGCCATTTAGTGGGTTCCATTGTTGCTGTAATACCATTCCAAAAAAGGATCCTATTGAAATGTATAGGTTTTTTTTTTTCTTTGATACATTTTATTATTTTTTTTTTACACCAGAAAGAATCTAATAAATAACCCATTGAAATGCCTCATCTGGTAAGGTGCCCCCCTCCCACACTATCATTATTACTCGCTGTTTGAGAGTTTCTGATTTATAACACCTATTAAATAACTAAATGCCAGAAAAACACCATTGTTTTTACAGCCAGCACTAATGTTGACTTAAACATTAAGACTTGTTAGTAACCCTACATTAATTCTAATGTATTTCGGTAATAGACGCAAACTTTGTTTCTGGATGTGTGCAGGGCCGAAAAGTTTGAATTAATTTTACAACATTTGATTCTGATTAACATGCCGATTTTGACTTTTGCCTGAACAGAGACACTAAGAAAAGTACACATTTTGATTTGTAACATGAAAGGTAATCTTCTCGCAGGGCCATTCTTTTTTAGACAAGTACATTTTAATTTATGTTTCCAATTGCCAATGGAAATTCTCTTGCCAAACACACCATTGACCACGGCCATTGTAACTACTGGAACACGGCAGGAAGAAAAGAAAAAAAAAGAGTGTTTGTGTAATGCTAAAAGAACTCATTTATGTGCTACTCACACTGTTACTTTAAGAATGCTATGCTGTACGTGAGTTTATTAAGTGGAGTCAGTATGTCTGACAGCAAGCAGAGCGCCTAAGCAAAAAAGACAAGGCTGACAGCAATAAAAAGGTACTGTAGGCCCTTAGTTAAAAATAGCTACTCCAGTTACAAGACTGAAACGTTGTACTATGGAAGCATATTTTGCATACAGCTGCAATAGCCTTTGGTTTTTGCTAAATCGCTACCTGAATCTTATCACACCTTTCTTTCCTTGGGCTGAACTCATACAGAATGTTAGGAATGATTGTGTTTAATCAGTGTGAGCTCGTTTTAATCTGTATTGAACCCTTTGGCTGCAGAGAGGCCTGCGTTGCATGGCTAAAAAAAAAACTACCTTTCTTCCACTAATATTTTATTATTTTTCTCGTTTATTTATTAAGCGTCAACATAGTCCATAGCGCGGTACAATGGGGAAACAGGATGATATAAATTACATCAACCGAATGGCATACGAAATAAGGACACACAAATGCAAGCAGATAAATAAAAGCAATGGGGGCCCCGCTCGTGAGGCTTACAGCAAAATAAAAATATCACTTTTGAGCACATTCACATGGCTCAGACAGGTCTGCACCCCTGCTTCTCACCGTTATCTCTTAACATACAATGCTTCCACTGCAGCCAGGGATTCTGGGTAATGATATGAAAATGAGCACACAGTGTCACCTTTTGCTTCTTATCCATTTTAACATGGACAACCCCTATAAACTTATGCCTGCCATGGTAAAATGGATAAAGGGAGAAGGAGCGGCTCAGTGAGTAAAGACACTGGTAAAGTGAGTAAAGACACTCTGGTACTGAGCTTGAAGCAGGGGAGCCTGCTCCTTGTGACCTTGGGCAATTCACCTTATCTCCCTGTGCGTCGGGCACCAAAAACAGATTGTGAGCTCCACGGGGGAAGGAACTGTGTCTGCAAAAAAATCTCAGTAAAGCGCTACATAAGACTAGCAGCGCCATACAAGAACAAACAATTATTATTATTAGAAGAAGCAAAACGTGACAATGTGCGCAGATTTGCATGTAATTTCCCAGAATCCCTGCCTACAGTGGAAGCATTGGATGATATGACTCTGGGTTTTTTGTGTTTGCCTTCCTCTGGATCAATAAGTAAGTATAGATATAGGATAAAGTATCTGTTGACTAAATTTAGCATAGATTGAACTTGATGGACATACGTCTTTTTTGAACCTCATCTACTATTATTCTGAACACATGATACATAAAGCTTGGCCCCCTGCAGACGCACTTACCAGAACCCCCTCCTACTGTCTCTGTACATTCTCCCTACCTACCAATTAGACTGTAAGCTCCTCGGGGCAGGGACTCCTCTTCCTTAATGTTACTTTTATGTCTAAAGCACTTATTCCCATGCTCTGTTATTTATTTGATTACCACATGTATTACTACTGTGAAGCGCTATGTACAATAATGGCGTTATATAAATAAAGACATACAATACAATACAATACTATGTAACTATGTAACATTCTATGCTAGGAGATAATGGGGAAAAGCTGGGTTGCAGACGTGACAGAGACATGTGAATGTGCTCGCAGGGGATATTTTTATGTGCTGTGTATAATTGAACAATCTACATTATTTCACAAAGTTGCTGGGATGTCACTGTAAACAGTAAGCAAATACTTTCCATGACGTGAAGGCTGCTTCTCTGCTTCTGCAGGTATTAAACTTTAGTTCTGAGAAGTTGTAGGGTCTATATCCAGAGTCAAGGGGGGCTATTTAGGGAAAAAAGGGCAACAAATCATAGAAAACTGTCTAAATATCCAAGACGCAGCGGTGCGCAAACTGTGTGGCGTGAGATTTTCTGGGGGGGGGGGGGGGGGCACGGCACTTACAGAGGCCCTGCGCTCTTCCTCACAACATTTAAATTAAAAGCTGGGGGAGCACTCGAGTCCTCTGTAACTCCCTCTTACCTGCTCTCCAGCAACACATCGCCATGACAATGCGGCGTTTAAAATGGCAACGCAACGTCACATGACGCCGCCGAGTCCAGAGAGCAGGTAAGGAGGGGGGCGCGAGCATGGGGGAGAGCAGGCAGGGGGCTCAAACAGAAATGTTTGCACACCCCTGCCATAGAGTACCTTGTACCAGGGCCAGCCCATCCATTAGGCAAACCTAGGCGCAAAGGTCCTAGGGGCGCAGCGGCTGTAGAAGACGATGTCAGCGGAGGGAAGACGTTGCGACAGCGGGCGGAAATGGCTTGGCTGTGGCAGGCGAAGACATCCGATCGGAGCAGGAGCACAGGAGACGGCAGGGGAGGTTCGCGCTGTAACACCGAGCCACTGCCGCCTGCTGTCACAACGTCTTCCCTGCACTGACATAATCTTTTACTGCCGCTCCGCTCCCTGACTCCTGTGCCACTCCACTCCCCCTGTGCCGCCGCCAAGCCTGGTAAGTGAGAGGGGGGGGGTCACACATTTTAAGTTTCGCCTAGGGTGCATGAAACCCTTAAGCCGGCCCTGCTTAGCATGGCTGCTAATCGGCTTCTGTGAAGCTGCTTTTAATGCACTGACTTCTGCATTTGCGTAGTGTCTGGTACCGCTCCTAGCATCATCACGGTATTTACTTTGTGAAAAGGGGGCAGTTAGAGGCATCTCCAGTTTTGCCCTGCCACAGCAATTAAAAGCACATACCTGTACTGTAGTAAATTGTTACATAATTAAAGTTCACACCTATTCTAGGCCCGGTTTTTTGTCCGCCACCTCAGAGGTAACAGATAGCAGAAAGTTGAATATTCTGCAATGCATTAGGATAGTCACATACAGTACAATCATGGCAACAATTAAAAGGTAATAATTGCATTTATTAATTAAAGCATAAACTAGCTATAAGCGCACAGCTTATGTTATGTTACAAAGACGCATGCCGCAGCATGTAGGTGTGAATGATAAAACTGCTACTGAGTAAATAGCCCCCAAGGGGTTTGTGAAAAAGACTATATAACATGTCAGTACCCTGTTAACCCTTTCAGTGTCAATGCATCACTGGCACAAAGTGCCACATAGCCTTTAGGTAGGCCTATTTTTGTACGTATATCTTTATTTATATAGCGCCATCCATGTACACAGCGCTTCGCAGCAGTAATAGACGGGACATAATTATATAACACATAATGGAAATCGGCGCTTCAGACAAAAAAGTAACAATAGGGAAAGGAGTCCCTGCCCCGAAGAGCTTACAATCTAAGTGGTAAGTGGGGAGAATTCACAGAGACAGTAGGAGGATGTTCTGGTAAGTGCGTCTGCAAGGGGCCAGTGTATATGAGACATATAGGGGCCTATGCACTAAAGTCCGATTTAAAAAAATCGCCATCGTTTTTAAATCGCCATTTTTTACAGCGTTGCTATCACGTTATGCAGAAAGCCACTAATTCCAGTGATAGAAACATTTGCAAAAATGGCGAGTAGCCGGCGACGAGATGATCACTCCTGTGTAAAGGGCTCATCTGGCGAGCTGTTTCTGCTGCAGGGAGAGAGCCGCATCTTGTATTGTAGCTGGGGGTCCCCGGAGTAGAACCGCATTGATTTGAAGTCCGGGGACTCTCTGCTCCCCGAGATACAGGCCCCGTTATGGGGTGCCGGTATCTCCTATGCATTTGATTCCCACGGTCACGTGACGCGGGAAATTTCAACATAATTAAAAATTTTAACAGATTTGTTACTGTAGCAGCTATTTGCTATGTAATGAAGCTCCTTTAATGTAATTTTTATTAATAGTGTGCGGGAGTAGGGTGTCTCCTGAACTGACGTGCTTTCATTTCAGCCTCAGCGACCCCCTGCTTCCCTAGTTGCAGGCCCTGGTACGGGGCTTCGGGTGCCAGTCTCGGCACCATGTTTAAATCATCCACGTCACGTGTCCGGAGGGAATTAAATCATTAGTGAGATACCGGCACCCCATATCTGGGCCTGTAACTCGGGGAGCATGGGGTCCCCGAGGCTGAAATCAATGCGGTTCAGCTCAGGAGATCACCTGCTCCCGCACACTATTAATTAAAATTACATTAAAGCAGCTTCATTACCTTAGCGAATAGCCGCTAAGGCAATAAAGGGGTTAAGGCTCAATATCTGCTTTATTGAGGGCAGGGGGGGGTGAGTGAAGCGGGTACTTGGCCTTTCATTCACCCCCTCTGCCCCCAATAAACATTACAATATGTTAGAATCACCAATACACAACCCACCACCTTTGCCCCCACATGAAACCATCATTTATTTTTAAAACAGGATTCATACGAGAGGCCTGCGGGGTTCCCCGGTGGTCCCCACGGGTGTCAAGGAGCCCCAACGGGGTCCTCGGGTGGTCCACATGGGTGTCCATGGGCCTCCAGGTGGTCCCAGTGGGTGTCCAGGGGCCCCTAGAGGGTTCCCATGTGGTCCTGCAGGTGTCATGGGGTCCCTGGGTCATCCCCACGGGTGTCTGGGGTCCCTCGGGTGGTTCCCACGGGTGTCTGGGGGCCCCCAGGTGAATCCCATGGGTGTCCAGGAGCCCTCGGGTGGTTCCCATGGGTGTCTGGAAACCCCACAAAGGTTCCGGGTGGTGTCCAGAGGTATCCGGGAGTCCTCGGGGGGTCCCCGTGGGTGTCCGGAGGCCCTCGGGTAGTCCCCGTGGGCATCCGGGGGTCCTCGAGTGGACCCCGTGGGTCCCCTGCGGTACCAATCCTGTTGTAAAAAAAAATTAGTGTGACATACATTTCAATAAATACACCCCCCACCCCCCACACCAAACACATATAGTACACTAATGGGCATTTGCCCATTATTAAAACAAACATTAGCCAGTCAAAAATAATAATGTTAATAAAAATCTTTCCACTTACCCCTGCCATTATGAAGGGCATCCTCATCAGCATACTGCAGGACCCTGTCCTCCGTTGCAGAAATAATACATGAAATAAAACAATATAATGGCCCCTAACCCCTCAATCACTGTAGTGGTTAATAACCGCTATAGTAATTAAGGGGTTAACCCCAGTCCCCCGCTAGCCACCCAGGAGGCCTAACCACCCACCCCAGACCAACTATACCCACCCTGTACCCATTGATTGTCATAGTGGTACATCATACCCATTTAATATTGGCATGATAAGCTACTATACAACTCAATAGTCACCCTAATAAAAAGACATTACGGCCCAAGATACACAATATTAAAAATACACAAGCACCTAAACAACATAATTCAATAAATAAAAACACTAGCCAACAAATTCTATTAATAAAAGCACTAACCAACAAAACAATTAAATAATTTAAAGTAGTACAAATCAATTAATCAATAAAACAACTATCCAACACATCAATTAAAAGGTGCCAACACAAGAAATAATTAATTAAAAACGGTAATCAATTAGGAACACATAGACATAACTACAGAGAAACTAGATAAATGGGCTTCTCCCCCCTCCCCCCCTTTCTTTCTCTTCTTTTCTCTGTTCTTCTCTATTCTTTTCTAAATTCTACGAGAGTCACGCAAGGAGGCGGCTGCTTCCCTAGCACAGCCTAAGATGTGGAAACAGATCATTTTAACACAAAGACTATGTTAAAACGAATATTTTATTTAAGCACTGATAACGAATTGTAGAGGTTTTTTTTTGTTTTAAACACAACTGGTAATACTTAAACAATATATGTGTACCAATGTTGAATATTTGTTGTGTCTCTCCAAAACAAAAACAAAAAACAAAAAAAAAAAACGGTAATCAATCCGACCCAAACATATAAAAAAGCCAGCAAAATGTCAAACAAAGCCAAAAAATAAACTGAAATAGAAAAAACCCCACAATATAAAGCAAGCATTTGCCAAATAAAACATTGGCTAATACTGTATTTACCTGTACCCTGAAGGGGCACAGATTAATACATTATCAGTCAATGGGAATGAAAAACATAAAATAAACAAGATCCAATCCAAAAACCTGCAAAAAATACATTGACATACATTCAATATGTAACTTAACTTTAGAAGCATTGGTCCTCCGAATCCTGGGGTATCAGGAAGCTCTCGTACCGTCATCCAACTCAATCCGATGCCATCCACCATGAAGATCCAGACCAAGTAACCAAATTCTTCTTTCTTTAATCTTCTAACACCTTCTTCTTTCTTGATCTGTAATTATTTCTTGCTTTTATTCATCTTCTTTCTTCATCTGTTAATCCAAAAAACCCAATGGTATATCCTCAACACGATGTTGTCTCATCATCTTCTTGAGCTCAAATGAGGCATTAAGGCCTTAAATATGGCCTATGACGTCACATTTTTGGCGCTGACGTAACTTAGATGGCGTCGGGTTTCAAAGTTCTTCCCTCGTCATTAGTCTTACGTGGGATGGAAAATAGAAGCAGTAACGTGTTGACAGCAGAGGCACTGGACTATGATATAGCGTGTTCTGCTATTGGATAAAGAAGACTGCAGTAATCACCCCTCCCCTGGAGATAGACTATAAATTAATAATGAAATCCATAAAACGTCTTAAGCGAATAAGGTACTCACAGCTTGGTAGTATGGCAACCCGAGAAATCTGCCCAAACAGGAACAAGGAAGTGGCATCTCATGGGGGGAAGCATTAGGCGGTGCACTGCGTGTCAAGTAAAAAATTATGGCGGAGGCTGGAACGCTCAACAGTAGAAATTTTTTTATTGGATCCTCCGTAACATTCTAACACAAAGGAACTGATGAAAGGAACCTCTGGTGCGTTTCGCGAGTGCGTGCGCTTTGTCAAAGCGTCAGAGGTTCATTTCATCAGTTCCTGTGTGTTAGTATGTCGGGGAGGATCCAATAAAGTTTTTTCTACTGCTGGGCATTCCAGCCTCCATAATAATTTTTTACTTGATACGCAGTGCACCGCCTAATGCTTCCCCCATGAGATGCTACTTCCTTATGCACAGGTAATGCGCTACCTGAGATCAGTTTACACATGGAAGCAACCACTATGAGGCAGCTGGCTTTTGGAATCCATATCCTTTATTTCCATTATGCCCAACCTTTTTTTCTTTGAGTTTTTCCCTACACCTGTACTGGACACTTTTTGTGACATTTTAGTTTTGCACTGGACACCCTTAAGGTGTCTCTTTATACATTTGTACTGTTGAGATCACATTTTGTGTTCCTAACACACTTTACATGTTCTTTTATATATTTTTGGGAGAATAGTGTCACTGAACTTCATTATTTGCTTGTTTAATATTTCTTTTGGGGTAGTCACTTAGCGCACTGAGATAGACTTTCCGCACAGAAGTCATTGCTGTCCTAGATAGAAAGTTGCATTGTCTGTTAAATGTAATAAAAGAATTTGAACACAAATAAAAATGGAACAACACACAAAAGCAATATCTGTTCATCTATTGCGCTTTTCCAATACATAAAAAAGACAAAATAACAGCATATAAAACAGCAGCTGAACCAGGGAAACCAGCTAGGGTTTGAGTCACTATTCTCCTCATAATTGCGCTTTCAAAAACCACTTGGTATGTTTAAATATATGAATTATATCATTTTTTATTTTGTTGGGTAAGGAGCAAATGTGTAATGCCCATTTCTTTAAAAAAAAAAAATGACTTCCTCTATTCTCTTCTTTATCTATAGAGGAATGAAATCTTTTTATTGTAAACATATCAAACAGGATTAACTCAACCTGGGAGATAGATTCTGCCCGTGATTTGATCTAATTAGCAAGCAGACTCCGTCTCGCAGCTATTATCTGTTATTACATTATATTTTTCCACATTAGATGATGAAAATTCAGTGTTACCAAGTACAGTACCAAGCAAAATGAGAACGTAGTTTATGGGGACATTACCTTTTACATACCTGTTTATATAATACTCAATTTTAACCCAAAACGTGTTGACCTTTCAGCGATATAATATATATATGATATAATGACAGCCTAGCTTCAAAGGTTGCAGACAGCTTTCCTGGGGCCCAGGCCTAGGGTTTCCACTGGGCCCCCTGCTTCACACCCCCACCTCCTCCCACGCACCTCCACTTCTCTCTCCCACGCACCCCCAACTGTCTCCCACACATAATAATCCCCCCCCAATACAACACAATAACTTGCCCCCCCAATACAACACAATAACTCCCCCCATACAAAACAATAACCCCCCCCCCTAATACAACATAATAACCCCCTAAAATACTTAAAACCAGAGACAGCACATAAAACACAGACAAAGCTCAGTTTTAGCACATCCAGTGAAACTCATACACGGTACAGTGCCTAAATATATATGTATAAATATCTATTAAGTAAAATGGTCTTTTAGTTTGACATTTTTGGCCAAAATTGTTGTAAGCCCCTGAGCCAACGTCACGGCAGACCACAATTCAGGGGTCCCTAACGCTAATATAAATTCTTACTAACAGGAAGAATGATTTATAGTAAATCTGTCAATATTAGTTGCAAAGTGGGTAAGCTCACCCCCTCCCACATTTAAATGGTTAAGGGCTCACTCCATAGCATCTTCCACACAGGGGAACTTGCTTGCTTGCAGGATGGTTGTGACAACTCTAATTCAGAGTGCTTTTCCTGGTAATGTACAGGTTAATAAAGGCTTCAATCAGACTTAGAACTTTGCAACTAATATTGACAGATTTACTATAAATCATTCTTCCTGTTATTACACAGGTTATTAAGAATTTATATTAGCGTTAGGGACCCCTGAATTGTGGTCTGCCGTGACGTTGGCTCAGGGGCTTACAACAATTTTGGCCAAAAATGTCAAACTAAAAGACCATTTTACTTAATAGATATTTATACATATATATTTAGGCACTGTACCGTGTATGAGTTTCACTGGATGTGCTAAAACTGAGCTATGTCTGTGTTTTATGTGCTGTCTCTGGTTTTAAATATATAATGCCATGCTCAGTAGCACTCCTCTGTGACACTCATATGCTTATATATATGTTGTGGTTATTTTGGGGGTTCAATAGGAGCTTGTTAGGTGTCCAGTATACCCCCTAAAATACAACACAATAACCTCCTAAAATACAACACAATTACCCCCCAATACAACACAATAACCCCCTTCCCCCAATACAGCACGCACACCCCAGTGCCCGGAGTAAGAAGCTTATAAATAGGTGTAACGGTTTTTCTGGACACTCCTGACCCACCCAATCTCAGATTGGCCCCTGTGGTCTAACCGGTCCCCATTACATGGCTGTGTCTGGTGGTGCACCTTTTGGCTACCGGACTGCTGAGTCTCCCGCATGATGTTGGTATGGGGATATCAGCAAGACAGGCGCTGAGGTAGTGTGCTTGAGTCCTACCTATATCCAGTGCAGCGCCTCCACCTCATCAGGATCTCTGCGTCCGCAGGGAGATGGATCTGATGAGGAACTCCTTCTTGGTGCCTTCCTCTGCTGAGTAACTCCACACTCACACACGAGGGTTTTGGTGAATAAGGGCATCTTTATTTGCATGGTTAAGGCAGACTGCTCTTCGCAGCGGTCAGCTTAGCCGCTCATTCTTCCACAGCACTGACGTTTAGAAGATTCTGCCCTCCCAATGGAGTTGGATCACCTCTCCCCTCAGGGAGATCACCACCTGTGCCAGGTCCCTGGACACAGTGTAGACACTCTCTCTGTGCCTGCCAGCCATACTGCTGCAGACCTTGATTAACCTTAAACTGCTTACTATAGAACCACACTCTTGAACACTAACTTTTGGCAGTGCTGTGTCTTACATAACTTAGGGAATAGCTACACCTCTTGTGTCACTAACAGTGGACACAGAGTATGTTACCACTCCCCTGGTGTACATATGACACCTCACCAGGGTGTGAGGGCAAACCTCCATGATGGATGCTGGCAATCCTGCATACTTACCAGGTTTACTGCCAGCATGAGAGAGAACTGTATACCATTTTTAAACATGGCTACACAAGCTTTGTACATATGATGCACCAAGAGCACCAAATGGAGGAGCTGCACAGAACACACTTTTCATTGTGTTGGCACATCTCCCATATCCCATATAAAATATAACACAATTTCAGACTATACAATGTTTTTTAAACAATTGTATAGGATTTCCAAAAGCATGTAACACATTGAATAACATCCTATCACTCTCTGTCTCTGCCCTGTGCCTCTTGTCACTCTCTGCCTGTCTCTGCCCTGTGCCTCCTGTCACTCTCTTTCTGTCTCAGGGACCCCCTGCTACCTGAATTACAGGCCCTGGTTGTGAGGATTGGACCTCGGCCCGCCCCCGTGATGCGTCCCGTGATGTGCTGGGTGACGCACCTCACTCCGAAGGCATGCACAGGAGTCGTGCTGCCAGGCTTGGGAACATCTCACGGATCTGGCTTAGGCCCCGCCCCGGTGACATCTCGAGTGATGCACCTCGTGTGTCCGCTGTGCGCAAGCGCCACATTACCCCGACCAGAACTGGACCAAGGCTCCGCCCTCACGCTGCCTCCCGTGACGCAACGGAAGACATTCCTCACACTACTAGCAAATTGGCTGAGCATAAACTTGTGTTTATGTACACTGGCGACACACTTTATTCGAGCTCGGCTAGTCCCACGAATTCGGGTATACCCGGGTGTATTGAGGTTTGTGACTGTTTTCTGCCTGAGTGCATTGAGTTATTTTCCGGCAGGGATTGAAGCATTTTATTCCCACTGGCTGCAATACTGCACAGTACATATATATATACTGCATTACAATTCATGAATTTATGCCATCTGGTAGACACGCGAAGCATTGCAGCCTATTAAATCCTAATCATTATAATTTAACAGATCAGCCGCCCATCAACCAGGCATGAACCCAGGCTGGGAAGGCAAATGCAACGGGGCTTGTCAGAGGTGAGGAGCGGCGCATTCCAGGTATCTGCCAGGTACATACTGGGTATTTGCTCGAATAAAGTGTGTCGGTGCAGTACGAAGTGCTTGCCTCAAGCATCCTGCTGCACTACTGTTGCTCTGTGCATTCTACTTTGACCTCGTGTACATTTTGACCTCAGCTTGTACCCGGACCTCTACCTTCTCTGACCCTGGACCTCGGCTACGCACAACGAGCATTCTGACCTCTCTATTACTGGACCCCGGCTACGCACAACGACCATCCGACTTCTCCAATCCTAGACCACGGCGAGTATCACGACTATCCTGACCCAGCTACGCGACTACAACTCTGCAATCCAGACGCGTTTGCGCGGTTGGTGGTCGGTGTATTCTAACATCTCCACCTCAGCCCTGCGGTCCCGTCCTGTTTGTGGTGAGCACTCGTTACACCGGTATAGGGTGCCAGAATCTCCCTGCATTGTTTAAATCTCCCATGTCACATGACCTAGACATTTAAACAAGGCAGGGAGATACCGTCTCTTGAGAAAAAATAATGGAAGCCATGACCTGGTAGACCCACTAATCGGATTGTTAGATAAACAATGTGATGCCTTTCCTTTTTTGGAGTGATGTGACGTCATCAAAAAGGGAGGGAGGCATGTTACCTGATTGGCTATCTTCCCTCCCTTTTTGAGGACATCCCACCACTCCAAAAAAGGAAAGGCATGCCATCGCATATCTGCCAATCCGATTGGTGGGTCTACCATGTGATGGCTTCCATTTTGTTTTTTGTGGAAGTAAAGTCATCTTAAAGGGATAGAAGCATATGCTACCTAATTGGCTGACTTCCCTCCCTTTTAAGATGTCACAGCATGAAAAAAAATGGAAGACATGAAATGATACATCATCTAATCTGATGGGGGGGGGTGCCATTTGTCAATCAAATGTGACGTCACAGGGCTTATATAAGGCCTGTCACGTCTCATTTGAGCCCAAGAAGCCATCGGTTCAAAAGAAAGGAAAGAAGAAAGAACTTACCGGAGAGTACTCTACATTCAACAGAGGATAATGGACTTCTTCGCATCCGGCTGATCATTGTGCCGTGGGTCAAGAGTTGGTGCCACAGTTGGGTAAGGAGGGTGAATCCCAGCAAAGATAAGAAACACATTGATTGGATTTTATTTAATTGTGGGTTTTTTTTAGGATGCCCATTGACTGGCAATATGTATATCTATGCCCGTTTCAGGGTATAGATAAGCACAGTGACAATCAATGCATTTGTTGGTAAATGTTTATTTTTATTTACTTGTAATTTATTGTAAAAAAAATTTTAGATTGCCCATTCATTGCTATGTGGCAATCCATGTTCATATTGTGGGCATGGTTTACCATAGTCATAATCAATGGGTTTATTGACAAATGCTTGTTTTTATTTAATTGTCATGTATTTTACTTGGTGCTTGGTTTTTTTAGGTCGCCCATTCATTGCCATTGTGGCAATCCATGTTCATATTGTGGGCATGGTTTACCATAGTCACAATCAATGGGTTTATTGACAAATGCTTGTTTTTATTTAATTGTCATGTATTTTACTTGGTGCTTGTTTTTTTTAGGTCGCCCATTCATTGCCATTGTGGCAATCCATGTTCATATTGTGGGCAGGGTTTTACCACAGTCACAATCAATGGGTTTATTGCAATTGTAATGTATTGTACTGTTATGTCATTGTTATTTTATTGTGTATTTCTTTTGTTGCTAACCGCTAAGGTAAGTAAAGGGGTTGGTGGCCAGTAGCTAGTTTTTTTTATTTTAATGTTGCTGCCCATGGAAGACGCAGAGGACAAGGGAGGCCTTCATCCTGGCAGGGGTAAGTACAACTTTAATTTACTTTGTGCTGGCTGGGTAATGTTTTTTTTTTAATGGTCGAATGCGCTATTATTCATATCTGGATAATAAGGATTTTGCCAAATACTGTACTGTATGTGTTGGGGGTGTAGGGGGAAGAGGAGGTGGTAGTAGGGTTCCCATTCATTACAATCAGGGTTATCTTTACTCCCACTGGGGCATTGGTAACCACACTGTCAATCAATGGGTGTTTTGGCTAATTTTGCTGTTTGTATTGTATTTTAATGTGTATTGGGAGTAGAGGGTGTGGGTGAAGATTGCAGTTGCCCATGGGGGGTGTTTATGCCTACCGGGTAGATAGCAGGAGGGGTTAACTCCTCCTCACGCAACCCTCCCGATAGGCATAAACACCCCCCACTGGCCAGCTACCACCTTCACCCACCCTCTCTATCCCCGATAAACCAGGCACTTGTATTTAAAAACTTCATTACCTTAGCAGGTTAGCCGCTAAGGTAATGAAGCTACATGTAAATATATATATTTTACATAGGATGGAAGCAAGGGGTCTCCGGAGCTGGTATTAATGCGTGCCAGCTCTGGAGACTCCCGGCTTCAATCCGATGTAGTAAAAATAAATTTTTTCTTCAGAGTCACATCGCAGATTCCATCTCGCCGCCCTTCAGGTGGCGAGATGAGAACCTGCGAGTTGCAGCCAAGATATGAATCTCGGAGCTACTAGCATAACTCGATTAGCCAAAAAGTGCCAGTTTGAGCATTTTTGGACCTCCCGCTTGGTTTGTCTGTGTGGGAGTATAAACCATCCGGAAGAAGCCTCTGGCCGGGCCCAACTACCAGCGCTGGCCGTCTGAGGCCCCTCCACTGTCAGCGGCCCTGCCTGGCTTTTCCACCTAGGACACTCTCCGGACATATCAGGTTTATATTTGCGTAGAAATTGTGGTGAGATAAAAGCTCTGTGTATTATTTTAAAATGTAAATATTACATGGTTAATGTACTATTAGCAAGCGGACCTTGCTCCAAACAAATAACTGGCATACAGTGCATGATTATACATGAGATAAGATAGAGACAGTAAATGTTTTCTGATCATTGGGTCAGATTTCCAGTTGGAGAAAACAGGGCTATTTTTTTACTGTGAGAAATTAATTCTGCTGCAGTAATCTAAAAAGCAGAGAATACAGGCATACCCCGGTTTAAGGACACTCACTTTAAGTACACTCGCGAGTAAGGACATATCGCCCAATAGGCAAACGGCAGCTCGCGCATGTGCCTGTCAGCACGTCCTGAACAGCAATACCGGCTCCCTACCTGTACCGAAGCTGTGCGCAAGCGGGGAGACTATAGAGCCTGTTTCACATGTGTTATTTATATCAGTTATGCACGTATATACGATTGCAGTACAGTATATGCATCGATAAGTGGGAAAAAGGTAGTGCTTCACTTTAAGTACATTTTTGCTTTACATACATGCTCCGGACCCATTGCGTACGTTAATGCGGGGTATGCCTGTATATAGTTAACTTGCTTTATACAAAAAAATTATCTTAATAGTGAAAATATTGGATGAAGTTGGTTTCCTTTCAAGCTAACTAGCAAAAATCCAACATATATTAATATATACAGTATTAAAGCTTAATACACTTGACAAACGTGGTTCTAATGAAAAACACAACAAAAAGCCCAATGCTTCAATTACAATATAGAATCATCTTCAGAGTGACTGACTACTGATGATGATCACGTATTGGGACTGAAATGCTGGTTGTCTCTTTAGAACAGGGTTGGCCAACTCCGGAACACAAGGGCCACCAACAAGTTAGGTTTTCAGGATATCCCTGCTTCCGCACAGGTGGCTCAATAAGTGGCTCAGTCAGAATTTAGAACATACTAGCGGTACCCGGCATAATGTATGCCGATCTAGATCTGAAAAGTTATTAATGAAACATTACTCTTTGTTTTCACCTCCTCCTGAGGCGCTTTGCTGTCTTTTGTCCCCTCTTCCCCACCTTACTCTCTGGTATGGTCTGAGAAAAGGCCCATTGTGTCCTGAAACGTCAAATGTATACCTGCTCTGCTGATGTAATCAATACTGAGTAAGTTTTGCTTACATATCAGACTCCTGTGTGCTTCCTCCATCACAACTATTTACATTATTCTGGATCCAGCTTTCTTACGCCGGGATCAACGGAGGGTGAGCAACAATTTACTCATTTTTTATGAGTAGCGGTGTGCCATTGTTTCTAAATTTTTTACTTACTCTCTCCTCTTTGTACTCTATCCTCCCCTCCTTCCTCCATCCTGCCCTGCTCCTCTTTGCACACTCTCCTCCCCTCCTGTCTCCATCCTGCCCTGCTCCTCTTTGCACTCTCTCCTCCCCTCTATTTCCACTCCCTGCCTTCCTGTGTCTGCTCCTCTGTGTACACTACACTCCCTCCTCTGCTACAGTACTTATCTCATCTGTCCCCTCATGTCATTGCTGTCTCTCTGTTTCCTCCCCCTACTCACCTTGCTGTCTCTCCTCCTCTCTCTTTGCACTCCCTCCTGCCCAATGTGCACACTGCTCTCCATTCCCTCCTCCTTGTCATCTCTCCGTCTCCTCCTCTCCTCTGTCGCTCTCTGTCTCCTCTCTCCTTACTGTCTTTCTCTGTATCCTCCTCTTCTTCAGAACAAGGTGAAGGGCATATAAGGTATGCTCTTCATGACAATTCACTTGTTGCACACCACAAATTAAAACATAGCATTTACTAAATACAATTAAAACATATATCACTGTCTATAAATCAGAACAGTACTTCAAAAATATAATGGTAGTATAAAGTGGAAATGCCGTAAAGAACAATTGCTTAATAAACCTTAATAGGTGTATAGCAATACCATAGTGTGGGGTTAATCAGCTGTGGGTTAATATGTAGCTGCGGGCAGTGAAGGCTCAGCATTCATATATTGGATTAGAAAAACCCACTATTGAGACGATCCTAGAATGTCTCTTTTAACAATCTCAAATTATATTATAGCAGAGAGAGTGGCAGAGCCACTGATGGCAATTGATTCAACAGTTGATACACAACCATTAACAGAAGTATAATGCTGCATACTGTAGTATGTAGCAACAATGGATTGCTCAGTGGATCTATATTGTAGATAAAGCAGCTGATCTGATCAGCTATAGCTGAATTAAAGGAGACCCATGAGGATACTCTGTAACAGCTGGAGAATCAACGAGTAGCAATGCTACAGTGTCAGACTAGGAGGCAATTGCTGACAGCCAAAAGTAAGAGCTACACTGTGCACTAGCTAACTCAAATATCCCATTTGCTAAACCCTTCTGCCTAGAAACAGACCCACCAGTGGCCCTAACTACAGACCCAGATCGGTGTCTGCTATGTAGAATAATGCTACGTGGCCGACGCACATTTCCCTAATGCAAATGAGCTTCTGCAAGGAACGAAACGTGTGTCGGGCACGTACCATTATGAAAGAGAATGGCTGGAGGGAGAGAGCCCACAGTCATGCTGGGATTGGAGCCCACTCCTACAATAGAAAAATGATGCCCCTGCTCAAACCTATTCTTTTAGAAACTGTGTGCTGCCTAGGAGATAAGTACTTCTATGTACCAATTGTTTCTGACCTTCACTCCTACCAGTAACCTTCGCTTTTATCTTCGGACTCTTATCTGGTACTAAGGAAATGAATTACAGAGAGTTGCTACCTCTCGGTACGTTCGTGGCCATGATATTTGGCCGTGGTTGAAGAGGACACCAGTTAAAAAGTCCTTGTTGCTGGTGTAGATAACTAGTGTCTCTTCCAGCGCACTTTAGTCGCTCGTGGAGGACTTTTCCAAGCACAGTCTTTCCATGATGTGATTAGCTTCCTCACCTCTGCAGAGGACTCCTCGCTCAATCTCCTTTTTCCATTTTACCCATTTTATTCGCTTGGCAGCGAGTTTTTTTCACGCGTCGTGCAAACTTTTCTTCCCCTTCACTTTGGTGACCACCGGCATCTGGCTAAGTATCGTTGATCTCAGGCGATTCAACATTGGTGGATTTTTTATCAACTCTGATTGATCGGCGAGACATCTCTATTTGGTAATCGGTAGACATCATCCTGGGCCTGCTTTCATGATGCGTTAATTTAGCCCTCCTGTCTGCTTCTCCAATGTGTGGTAAAGTCCCAAGTGATGTCTGGCGGGGTATCTCTGCTACAGTAGCACCGTTTTGAAGCTTGAGCCTGGAAAGACAATGCAAAAATTACATGTACTGCTAGTGCCTAAGGAAACGCGCAGGGCAGTTTTTTCAGCTCTTACGCTCTCTTCAGGCTAAATCTATTGAATGGGAGAGATATAAAAAAAGATTTCCATGACAAACAAAATTAGGTGGCAATGCTAATGTATGCTAAATACTGTACTTGTGGTTTAACAAGCATATTGAACTATGGCTACAGTATATCTATTGGGAGTTGAAGTGCCCTATGTACAGAGAAGCAACTTCTGCACAAGGTGCATTGGGCATGAGAAAGCACCAAAAATATGATGCTTTATTTTGGCACAATAAGAAACATGCCATGATCACATTAACTGAACAGTTTTTTTGTCTCCCGGGTGCTCGGGTTCAGCACATTGCGGATCGGGTTGACGGATTGTTGGGTGGGGCTGGGATTGACCCGGATGTCTTGGTACATGTTGGCACCAATGACAAAGTTAGAGAAAGATGGAGGGTCCTAAAAAATGATTTCAGGGATCTACGCTAAAAGCTTAAGGCAAGGACCTCCAAGGTAGTATTTCCTGACATACTACCAGTGACATGCGCACCCGCAGGGAGACAGTCAGAGATTAGGGAGGTTAATGCATGGCTAAGAAAGTGGTGTAGGAAGGAGGGTTTGGGGTTTTTAGAGCACTGGGACTCCTTTTCTGAGAGGTCCCAGTTATTTTCTAGGGACGGATTGCACCTCAATGAAGAGGAATATTCTGTGCTAGGGGGAGAATGTTAAAAAAGTTGGAGGAGAGTTTAAACTAGGATGGAGGGGGGATGGGAATGAAACAGATAACAAACTAAATAGAATAGAAGAGGAAACAATGGGTTATGGAGGTAGAATGGGGGCAAGTGCGAGTTTGACAAGCAGCGAGACACTCATAGTAAATACAGATAATACTAGAAAACTTTGAACAAATAGAAGGGAGGTGGAGTATGTTTATATGTTAAAACGGATCTAAAACCTATTATAAGGGAAGATGTTTATGGAGGGAATTATGAAAATGTAGAGACCTTGTGGATAGAAATTAGCAGTGGAGGTAAAAGTATAAAGAAAATGTTTGTAGAGATAAGCTATAAACCACCAAATATCTGTGAGATTGAGGAAGCTAAAATACTTTTGCCAATCAAAATACTTTTGCATCAAAACTAGGTCATGTTTGCATAATGGGGGATTTTAATTATCCAGACAGACTGAAGCAATGAGATGAGCATTACAACAAAAGGAAACAGGTTTTTGGGGGTGCTTAAAGACAATTATATGACCCAAATTATTGAGGAACCGACCAGGAGGGGTGCAATTTGGGATTTGGTCATATCAAACAATGTAGCAGTAATAACAAATATTCAAGTCCTGGAACATTTGGGTAACAGTGATCATAACATGGTCTCATTTGAAATAAATTATCAAAAAAAGATTACTAGGGTTCAACAAAGACCTTAAACTTTAGAAAAGCAGATTTTAATAAACTGAGGTCTAATCTACAAGTAATACATTGGGATTATGTTTTTGCAGGGAAAATGTAGAAGATAAATGGGCAGTCTTTAAAACATTGTTAGAAAAGCACAATTATCAGTGTATACCCTTGAGTAATAAGTATACAAGAAATAAGTCAAAACCAATGTGGCTAAATAAACAGGTAGGGGAGGAAATGGACAAGAAGAGGAAGGCGTTTAGATTCTTTAAGTCGGAAGGGACAGAGACATCGTATCAGAATTATAAGGAATGTAACAAAAATTGAAAAAGGGCAATTAAATTAGCAAAAATGGATAATGAAAAAAGGATTGTAATAGAAAGTAAGATCAACCCTAAAAAGTTATTTAAGTACCTTAATAACAAAAAAATTAGAAAAGAAAATGTAGGACCCTTTCAGTGTGAGATGGGCAGACAGATTATTGGAAATAAGGAAAAAGCAGAGGTATTAAACAAATTATTTGCCTCTGTGTTTACCAGGGAAGAATCAAGTTCAATATTAGTTCCGCAAGAGGAAGCCAGAACCTCTATATTAACAAACAAGTTTAACTGAGGAAGAAGTACATTGGCGGCTTGATAAAATTCAAGTAAACATGCCACCTAGCCCCAATGGAATACATCCAAGAGTTCTCAAGGAGTTAAGTTCAGTAATAGCCAAACCATTACATTTAATATTAAAGGACTCCATTTCCACAGGTCCAGTATCACAAGATTGGCATAAAGCAGAAGTGGTGCCTAAATTTAAAAAGGGAGCTAGATCAAAACTGGGGAATTACAGACCTGTAAGCTTGACTTCAATAGTGGGGAAACTACTTGAAGGTTTAATACGGGATAATATTCAGGATCACCTAATGGAATACAAAATCATTAGTAATAATCACCATGGATTTATGAAGAATAGATCATGCCAAACTAACCTTACTTGTTTCTTTGAGGAGGTGAGTAGGAATTTAGACCAGGTTAATGCAGTTGATGTGGTCTATTTAGATTTTGCAAAGGCTTTTGATACGGTTCCACACAAGAGGTTGGTGTACAAAATAAAGCAAATTGGACTCAGTAATAATGTATGTGCCTGGATTGAAAACTGGTTGAAGGATAGACAACAGAGGTTTGTCATAAATGGAACTTTTTCAGGTTGGGCTAAAGTCGTGAGGGGAGTACCTCAGGGATCGGGACTGGGACCCCTGCTTTTTGACTTGTTTATTAATGACCTTGAGGTTGGCATCGAGAGCAAAGTCTCCATCTTTGCTGATGATACTTAATTGTGCAAGGTAGTAGAATCAGAGCAGGATTTAATTTCTCTCCAGAAGGATTTGGAGAGACTGGAAACGTGGGCAGGTAAATGGCAGATGAGGTTTAATACAGATAAATGTAAGGTTATGCATTTGGGATGCCAGAATAAACTGTCGACTTACAAATTAAATGGGGATAAATTAGGGGAATCCTTGATGGAGAAGGATTTAGGAGTGCTTGTAGACAGCAGGCTTAGCAATACTGCCCAATGTCATGCAGTAGCTGCAAAGGCAAACAAGATATACTCTTGCATCAAACGGGCAATGGATGGAACGGAAGTAAACATAATTATGCCCCTTTACAAAGCGCTAGTAAGACCACACCTTGAATATGGAGTACAATTTTGGGAACCACTCCTTAGAAAATACATTCTGGAACTTGAGAGAGTGCAGAGAAGAGCCACCAAATTAATAAAGGGGATGGACAATCTAATTTATGAGGAGAGTTTAGCTAAATTAGATTTATTTACATTAGAAAAGAGGCTCTAAGAGGGGATATTATAACTATATACAAATATATTCGGGGACAATGCAAAGAGCTTTCAAATGAACTATTCATCGCACGGGCAGTACAAAGGACTCAGAGCCATCCCTTAAGGTTGGAGGAAAGGAGATTTCACCAGCAACAAAGAAAAGGGTTCTTTACAGTAAGGGCAGTTAAAATGTGGAATTCATTACCCATGGAGATTGTGATGGCACAAACAATAAATTTCTTCATAAAAAGGCTGGACATCTTTTTAGAACGGAAAGGTATACAGGGATATACCAAATAAGTAAACATGGAAGGATGTTAATACAGTGAGTAATCTGATTGCCAATTCTTGGAGTCAGGAAGGAATTTATTTTCCCCTTATGAGATATCATTGGATGACATAACAATGGGGATTTTGTTTGCCTTCCTCTTGGTCAATAAGGAAGTATAGATATAGGATAAAGTATCTGTTGTCTAAATTTAGCATAGGTTGAACTTGATGGACGTACGTCTTTTTTCAACCTCATCTACTATGTAACACTTCAGAGGGTCTCTAAGGATGTAGTAATGACATTGAAAAAGAGAGAGAGAGACCCCCCCCCCCCCTCCTTAGGCTTGTGATTACCTGTGTGGATAGAGACTTGTATTTCTGTTTCCATTAGTTCCCATCCTGTACCTTTCAGAAAAAGCAAACATTTAGCTAAAACATTTAACAAATATTGAAAAGAAAAACATGATGAAAAGGGATATGTTACAAACGGGGCGCTTTGTGCAGTGTTACAAGCCTGACATTGGCTGCATTCATGGAGCGGATTAACGATGCCAAAAAGCATTAAGGGCAGAGACACATATCTTATTTGGTAATGGGCGCGTAGAATTTGGTACACTTAGAACATCTGAAATTGGCACAACTACATCTCAATGATAAATCTGTGTCGGGAACATAGACCGCTTAGAGAATTGGTTTAGCAGCGTTAAGGAAACGTAATATTCGGAATTTCCAGATAAACAGCTTATCTCTGTTTCTCTACATCTAGTAGCAAACAAGGTCCTATTTACCAAAGATTCTATCTCCAAGAACAGAGATAATTCAGAGTAAACAGTCATAATGTGCAAACATCACAAGAGAATCTTCAGGGGGGGGAGGGGCGAGGGGGTGACTTTAAAAATACAATTTGAAATAAATTGCAACATTTTCATGGCGGTGTTGAGAAGTTACATGAAAAAAAATTCACGTTTCAGTCACATATTTTACCACTTTCTGCTATTTATACATTTAACACCTGTAGTACCTTAATAGCCTTTTATCTAATGGGCAATTGGCTATAGACCCCTCAGGAGCTAAAAGAGTTAATTAAATAGTACAGGCATACCCCGCATTAACGTACGCAATGGGACAGGAGCATGTATGTAAAGCGAAAATGTACTTAAAGTGAAGCATTACCTTTTTTCCACTTATTGATGCATGTACTGTACTGCAATCGTCATATACAGTACGTGCATAACTGATGTAAATAACGCATTTGTAACAGGCTCTATAGTCTCCCCGCTTGCGCACAGCTTCGGTACAGGTAGGGAGCCGGTATTGCTGTTCAGGACGTGCTGACAGGCGCAAGTGTGAGCTGTCATTTGTCTATTGTTTGATATGTCCTTACTCGCGAGTGTACTTAAAGTGAGTGTCCTTAAAGCGGGGTATGCCTGTTTCACATCAGGCCTAAAGCACGCTGTGCACAATAAGTAACAGAGACATTAGAAACAGCTTTATATTTTTTTTTACTCACCTGAACCAAGGGTTTACTTGGAGCTGTTCCATGCTTTCCCCGACATCCAGGGACCCCAGAGTTTAACTTTCTCAAAATACCAGTGGACACAAAATGGCCACAGGGTCAGACTTTACCTCCCGTGGCCAATAAAAAAAAGGTGCAGCATAATCATGAGATGATGTTGGAACTCTCTATTAGTAACCCCACTTCCCACTGCCATAATTGTCATTTTTTTTTGTGTCACAATCACCAACAAATCAAATTTCCCAAAAGCAAAGGTATGGTAGGGGGACACCTTAGTTTAGGTAAGTTAAAAAAAAAACAAACGGAAAAAAAAAGGATTGTTGCTTTCAAATCAGATAAGTGGGTGTATTGTGTGTTTAGAATCCTTCCAAATCAAATCCACAGTCATTTGGGAAGCTACTAGAATATTTGGAGTAAGGAACATGAATAAACTATTGTAAAGTAGAAGTCATTTTGCAGGCCTGCCGACAGCCTATATGGGGCCCAAAGTGCTGACCTTCACCCCCATACTTTGGGCCGGGGGGAAGGGGGTGGGTGGATGGTGGTGAGATATTTTTGAGTAGGGGGGAGGGTGGTGAGATATTGTTGAGCGGGGGAGGGTGTGAGATATTGTTGAGCGGGGGGGAGGAGGAGGATGAGGAGATATTGTTGAGCAGCGGAGGGAGGAGGATGGGAGATATTGTTGAGTGGGGGAGCAGGGTGGGGAGATGTTGTTGATTGGGGGTGAGGAGGGTGGGGAGATATTGTTGATTGGGGGTGAGGAGGGTGGGGAGATATTGTTGAGCAGGGGGCAGGAGGATAGTGAGATGTTGAGCAGGGGGGGAGGAGGGTGAAGAGATATTGTTGCTTGGGGGGAGGAGGGTGGTGAGATATTATTGAGCAGGGGGGAGGATGGTGAGATATTGTTGATTGGGGGGGAGGAGGGTGATGAGATATTGTTGATTGGGGGGAGGGTGGTGAGATATTGTTGAACGGAGGGGGGGGGTGTGAGATATTGTTGAGCAGGGGGGGAGGATGGTGAGATATTGTTGAGCAGTGGGGTTAGCAGCCATATGTACCTGCAAGCCACCCAGCGGCAGAAACACCCATTCGATGGACAATCAAGCAAAACGGGTCCAAATTCTGGTTGGATAGAACTGATCTGGCGGGACGGCATTGTCATTTAGGTTGATGTAGAACCATTTAAAATTTAATGAAGAGCGAAAAAAGTTCAGTTGCTCACTTCTTTTCTTCAACAATTCGTTTCTGTACTTTCAAGCGAAGAAAATGACTGTGCTCTTAACATAAATATACATAGATAAATAAAGCAAACACAGCAGTGAATGTCATTATTTGGACTGGATTATCTTGAGGAACAAAGATTTTAGGTTAATGTAAATTTATCCCTTAGTATAATTTATCATACTTGGCATAGAATAGAGAAACTGCTGTTTTTGGAAAGATGAGATCAGTGCTGGTTCAGTGTGAAGAAATAAATACAGGTTCCCTTATCATGATAATCCAATTAACACAAGGATGTGGCATATAAAGGAACCTTTATACCTCTAATACGGGTAGAAATTATTATCCCCCAAGAGGTATCAGGAAAAATCCAGTTAGCTAAAACACATTAAACATCTTAAGCAGTCATATATATGGGCTGTTATATACAGCATGCACGTGCCGCATGCTTTCGTAAGTATACTGTGTGAGTATACAGTGTTGAGTATACAGTGTTTATATGTGTTTGTGTATGTTTATGTGTATGTATGTGTGTGTATGTGTATGTTTATGTGTGTGTGTTTATGTGTATGTACGTATGTGTATGTGTATGTTTATGTGTGTGTGTTTATGTGTATGTATGTATGTGTATGTGTATGTTTATGTGTGTGTGTTTATGTGTATGTATGTGTGTGTATGTGTATGTTTGTGTGTGTGTATGTGTGTATGTGTATGTTTGTGTGTGTTTATGTTTACTTTATTATTTATTAAAAAAAAAACATTGTTAAAAATAAAAAATGTATTAGATTTGTGCAGACACACAAATACATACACACATACACACACACATATACATACATACACATGCATACACACACACACACACACACACACACACACATATACATAATTTCAGAGCCGGTAGCGGCGCGAAAAGATGATTTTCCTCATCTTCGCTGCTGCCTGTCGGCTCCCCGCTCCCTGCCGTGCGCACGCACGGCCCTTGTATAGAAAGGCTGACTGACGTCAGCCAACTAAAAATCCACGTGCGCGCATGGCACTATAGAACGTGCCTAAGAACTAAGACATTTGTATAAGCCCCGTCAGAAATCTAAACTATCCATGACTGTGATGCTTCTCTGTTCTAAGGCCCGTAATATAGTGGACGTGCGCACCTGTGCGAACGCGCGTGCATGTGACGCATACTTTTTTGTGTGTATGCTGTGAGCGACAGGGTTGGAAGGTACCGTGTGTGTGTGTGTGTGTGTGTGTGTGTGTGTGTGTGTGTGTGTGTGTGTGTGTGTGTGTGTGTGTGTGTACATGTGTGTGTATAGATTGTGTGAGTTAATCATTTATTAAATAATATTTTTAAAATAAAAAAAAACATGTTGAATAAATAAAAATTATTTTTATTGTGCAACTTTGACACATACACACACATACACACATACACACATACACACACATACACACACACACACATACACACATACACGCATACACGCATACACACATACATACACGTTACAGCGTGAAAATATTCTTTCCCCCATCTTCTCCTCTATCGGCTGGCTCCATGCTCACTGCCGTGCGCGAGCGTGGCCCTATTATAGAATGGCTGACTAACCACAGCCATTATAAGTGCCGAGCGAGCACGGCCTCTTTATAACAGCCCTTAGGCTTCTCCTAAACTGCAGAGGTTCTGTATGAACTACAGGACCAAGTTTGCTTTTCAGATTCCTTATACTGTACTTTTTTATTTATTTATTTATTCATAAAAATGTTTTACCAGGAAGTAATACATTGAGAGTTACCTCTCGTTTTCAAGTATGTTCTGGGCCTAGAGTTATGATGACAGATACATGGTTACAAATACATAGTTACATTAAGTGAACAGGGTTATACATTACAGTATATATAAGACATTGCATGCACAGTTGTATAGTATGTCTTTATTTATATAGCGCCATTAATGTACATAGCGCTTCACAGTAGTAATACATGTGGTAATCAAATAAATAACAGATAATATAAATAACAGATCAAGGGAATAAGTGCTTCAGACATAAAAATAACATTAAGGAAGAGGAGTCTCTGCTCCGATGAGCTTACAGTCTAATTGATAGGTAGGGAGAACGTACAGAGACAGTAGAGGGAGTTCTGGTAAGTGCGTCTGCAGGGGGCCAAGCTTTATGTATCATGTGTTTAGTATTATCCACAGTGCTATTCATATGCTTCTTTAAGCAAGTGGGTCGTAAAGGTGGATAGAGAGGGTGCTAGTCGGGTACTGAGGGGAAGGGCATTCCAGAGTTATGGGGCAGTCAGTGAAAAATATTTAAGGCGGGAGAGGGCTTTAGATACAAAGGGGGTAGAAAGAAGACATCCTTGAGAAGAACGCAAGAGTCTGGATGGTGCATAACGAGAAATTAGGGCAGAGATGTAAGGAGGGGAGAAGAGTGTAAAGCTTTAAAAGTGAGGAGAAGAATGGAGTGTGAGATGTGGGATTTGATCGGAAGCCAGGAGAGGGATTTCATGAGGGGTGATGCTGAGACAGATCTAGGAAAGAGTACAGTGAATCTGGCAGCAGCGTTTAGGATAGATTGTAGGGGAGACAGGTGAGAGGCGGGAAGGCCGGACAGCAGGAGGTTACAGTAATCAAGACAGGAGAGAATCAGTGCCTGAGTCAGAGTTTTAGCAGTCGAGCAACAGAGGAAAGGGCGTATCTTTGTCATATTGCGGAGGAAAAAGCGACAGGTTTTTGATATGTTTTGAATGTGAGGGGCGAATGTGAGAGAGGAGTCGAGTGTGACCCCTAGGCAGCGTGCTTGGGCTACTGGTTGAATGATCGTAGTTCCAACAGTAATGTGGAAGGAGGTAGTAAGGCCAGGTTTGGGAGGAAGTATGAGGAGCTCCGTTTTAGCCATGTTGAGTTTAAGGCGGCGGAGGGCCATCCAGGATGATATAGCAGAGAGACATTCAGAAACTTTGGTTTGTACAGCAGGTGTAAGGTCGGGTGTTGAAAAGTACATTTGTGTGTCATCAGCATAGAGGTGATATTTAAATCCAAAATATGTTATTAGGTCACCTAGAGAGAGTGTGTACAGAGAAAAGAGAAGAGGTCCCAGGACAGAGCCCTGGGGTACCCCCACAGAGAGATATATAGAGGAGGAGGAGGTGTTAGCAAAAGAGACACTGAAAGTACGATGGGAGAGATAGGAAGAGATCCAGGTAGAGCTTTGTTCTGATTACCAAGAGTATGGAGAATGTGAAGGAGAAGAGGGTGGTCCATGGTGTCAAATGCTGCAGAGAGGACGAGTAATATGAGCAGAGTGTAATGACCTCTGTCTTTGGCAGCATGGAGGTCGTCAGTTATTTTAGTGAGGGCTGTTTCCGTGGAGTGAGCAGTGCGGAAGCCAGATTGTAGAGGGTCTAGCAGTTAAAGATAATATATGTTATAAGCATATGTAACAGTTAAAGACCAGATTGTTCCAGTTGTGAGGTGCTCTGTAAGAGAAGGAGGAGCGGTCAGATTCTTTGTTAAACCTTGGAACTGTGAACTGTCTTTTGAAGTCAGATCCCAGATGATAAGTGCTGCGTGTTGTAGGGGTAAAGAGCTTGTTCAGATAGTTGGGTAGCTTGCCCATAAAGTATTTGAAAGCAAAACATGAAAAATTAACTTTTCGCCTAGACTCAAGTGATGGCCAATCTAGTTCTTTGAGCATTCTGCAGTGATGTGTGTTGTAGTTACATTGGAGGACAAAGTGGCATTTTGAGTTGTTAGAGTGTCTTGTTTGCTAAGGTGAGTTTGGGGTGCTGTACCATATACTAGGTCTCCATAGTCTATAATTGGTATTAGCATCTGCTGTGCGATGCGCTTTCTGACCAGCTGGTTTAGGCCTAGATTATAGTGGGCGCGTGCACGTGCAATGGTGCGCATTGCGTCGCACCTGACGATCTGTGCACTCAGATCGCACGTGACGGGGAGGAGTGGTGGAGGCGCGGCCGTGATGTCACGAGGCTGGTTCGCACTCATTGGCTGAACTGCTCACGTGACACGGCCATCGTGCGAAAAAACAAGATTATTTGTCTTTTCAAAAATCTGCCGCATGGTGGCTCTTCATCAGGTGTGAGCACTATGGGCGGCCTCATAGCGGTCCTGCAATTTGTTCGCACCCTCGCACTCCCTATAATCGCAGCCTAAGAGAAGATTTGTTCCTATAAAGTACATCTAGTCTGGCATAGGTTTTGGATGTCAGGGTATCAATGTGACATGCACATTTTAAATGGGATTCAAACCTTATGCCCAGATATTTAAAACTAGTGACAGGGTCTAGGATGGTATTAGAGTTGGTTCCGATCTGTAGCTCCATCATTTGTAGCTTTAGAAATGTTACCTTGGTCTCAAATACCATTGTTACAGTCTTATCAGTGTTTAAAAATAGTTTGTTTTGGGAAATCCAGTTTTCAAGTCTTGAAAAATCAGATTGAAGTACATGTCCAAGGTCATAGGGGTGAGGGCTGTGCGCATATAGGATTGTGTCATCTGCATACAAGTGTATTGAAGCTTCCTTACAAGCTGTAAGTAGATCATTGATAAAGACTGAAAAGAGTAGGGGCCCCAGAACAGAGTAGGACACCGCAGATGATACCCAAGTGGTTGGAGTTGGAGCCCGATATAGACACATGTTGGGATCTACAGGATACTGTAGGAAGAAGTGAAACCAGTTTAAAGCATGTTCCCCTATTCCAGAGCACTGAAGATTGTTTAACATGATAACATGTTTAACGGTATCAAAAGCCTTTGCAAAATCTAGGAATATTGCACCAGTAAGTTGTCCCAGTTCCATTCCACACTGGATCTCATTGCAAACTTTTAGGAAGGTCGTTACCGTGGACTGTTTTGGGTGAAAGAAAGATTGTATTTGGCTAAGGAAATTTGTCTGGCATAGTAATCGCTTAATTAGATGTGGACAAATTTTTCCATGACTTTGAATAGTACTGGCAGAAGAGAGATTGGCCTTTAGTTCCAAACAGTGTTTTTGTTACCACTTTTGAAGATTGTTACAACTCTGGCAGTTTTCCAGGTTTTAGGGATATCGCCTGCAGACAAAATAGAGTTGACTATGGAAGCAATTGGTTGGGCAATGGCTGGGGCACCAAGTCATAGGAACTTAGATTGCAGTAGCTCAAGTCCACATTGACTGCTTAGTTTTAATTTGAGGAGTGCTTGTGTTATCTCCTCTTCAGGTACTGGGACAAATTCAAAATTGTGGGCTTTGTTGGGAAAGGGTGGGGCTATAAGGGTTCTCCCAGATTGAGCTTGATGTTTGTAGTTCACGTTGCGCTTTGCTAATAGGGAAGTAACACACCCCACAATGTATTCATTGAGTCGGTGGGATCTGTCAGAGTAATATCATCCTTTTTGATATTAGATGGCTGTTGATGGCTAGAAGGCTGGAATATATTGTTGATAACCTTCCAGAAGTTAGCTGGGTTTGATGTATTCTGGTGAAGATTGTCAGAGTAATATTGGGCTTTTGCGTGTCTTGTTTGCCTTGTGCACATATTCTGCAGGCATCTGTAGTTATTAAGATCTTTGGTAGTGCCAGTTACTTTGTAGCTTTTCCACAAGGCATCCCTAAATTGGCAAAGCGCAATACGATTGGTTGTAACCCATAGAAGGTGGGCCCTCCCGTACTCTTATTCTGCGTAGCAGGGCATGGGTATCACAGTGTTTTAAGAACTCTGTGAATAATCAGCTCACACTTCCTGTTAAGAGAGGAAATTGAGACAAGAATGGTTTGCTTTCTTGAGCAGATGTGTGTATGTCTTTAAATGTACTTGGCTAAAGTTTTCCTTTTATTTCTCTTACATTTTGCATTTTTGGGAAATTTTCACGTGACTGCTCAAAAATGTCAATTTTTTGGGGCGGGGGGGGGGCAGAATAAGAGTAGAAGTATAACGGTGCAAGGAATCGGGGAACACGTCCCTTGCAACGTGTTCCCTCCTTACCCGTTACTGCTGCTGCCTCCGTACCGGCTCCTGGTCATGCGAGCACTCCCGCTCTGATTACAGAGCGCGTGCGCACCTGCAGCACTTCTGGCCGCGCCACGGAGCTTGACTCCGCCCCCCGGATGCGCCGCGCCTCCCTTGCGTGCGGCGCGCACACGTGACACCGTGCTCCAATCCCCAGCTGCGAGTCAACACTGCTAAGTGCCCCTTGTCTCCTGCAGCCTATGGGAACCTCCGCTGAGGCCGCGCCTCCACTCCGCCTCCCTTCCTACTGGTTCCTGTTCCCTTTATAAACCTGGTTCTGTCATTCAGTCTTTGCTCAGCATAACCACTTGTAGCCTTGGCCTTTATAATGCACAAAGGTAGATGTACGTACGTACTCTATAGCCTAACATCAAACAGCAATATAATCGCTGCAGCTGCTGTAAAGGCACCAACTGATTATTTTCACTGGAAGCAATTCAGAGCAAAGCCCACATAAAAACATGCATTGTAAAGAGTGCAAAAAATAGATTTAGCTGCAACACTTACAATAATTACTGTCATCTGTTTGCCAAGTGTGGTACAGTAGTTTGTTGCAATTAGTGGTTAAAGGAATAGGTAATATGCAATACATGATACATTTGCTAGGCTTACAATAGAATTTTCCAGCAGTAAAGAATCCTGGCCTTTATATTGAAGGAAAAAGCTATGTGTTTTTTTTTTAAATCATAAAGCCTTTGGGTTATCAAAATACAGGATCTGCTTGGAGAGCAAAACTGTAATTACAGGATCATGTTTTCCCTCTCCGGTCTTAATTGATGACTTAGAATGTGTTGTTATGGGTAGAATAAGTACTTTAATAATAATTTCCCAATCAGGTCATTGCATTTATTTAACCTTACAGAAAATTGTAATTGAATACTGGCACTTAATTAGCAATCATTTTATTGGGAACTAATGAAAACTATTTATTCTGATCAGTAAATATAAATATGTCTTCTGGTCCTGATAACAGCTATTTGTTTTCATTTTGACTTATAAAAATGTGTTTCAGATGAACTAGGAACTTTTTTTATTTCAGGAGGATGCAGATTTTAAGGGTTTTAAAAAACATATCTAATTCTTCTACCGTCACATTGGGCAGACTTACAGATGCAGCCACGAGTATTAGAACACTTGTACCTGGGAAATTCGGGGAGATTCAGGGGCAGTCTCACAGTAAATGCCTCAACATTGGCTCAACATTTCTGTGAGATTCTGAATGGCCCATAGGATTAACATACTGAATGGGACTGTAGGGACACCCCGCTGTGTTAATCCGATGGGCCATTAAAAAATCTCACAGAATTGTTGAGGCAAAGTGAGTCATTTACTGTGAGACAGCCCCAGAATTTCCAAGGCAAGAGTTCTAATACTCGTGGCTGCATCTGTAACAGATTCAACAGTCAATGCAGAGCTTTACAGATGTAGAAACATGAATACTATAACAGGTATGTTATACCTGCTACTGGTAAATTCAATCTGACCAGTACTGCAATCACATATACCCACCACCACCATGGCAATCATCATTCTGAAATTTTTTGCAATCACCAGTCTGGTCATTGTTTGGATATATAGATATATTTATAATGTTTTTTTCCATGCTAATTTAAGCATAATACAGATTCAGTTTTCTTTTCTTATCTTACAGAGCTTCTTCTTTTTTCAGAAGAAAATTTCACATTATATAATTGAACCTGACCGATCCAATTGCCTCCACCGTCCCTGCAGTCTGACCCATCACCACGCCAGCAACGAGACTAAATACAGAGACCTGACCCCAACCCCTGCCCACCAACCAAGCAAGCTCTCAATGCACCTAACCCATATCCTGACCATAATGTTCCCACCACAATGACATCTTAACAATGACTTTATAATCGAATCTATATGTAACCACATCTTTGTTTTACTAACTAATGTACAGTGCACTGGATACGGGCCCTATATAAATATTGAAATATTGTTTCATCACAAAATTGGTGACAGTAAATTACAGGAATAAAAAGCTTCACTGTGCCCTGTGTAGTTTTGTAATAATATTTGTAAATATCCAAACAATAGACACGTTTCAATAAAATAATGTAATCATTGGGCAGAGTAGAGCAGGCACTGTACTTTCCTAGTGCCACTCACATTGAGCGAGACTCTCATTGACAAGGAATGTCACTTATAATAGCATTAGTGACTTTAATTGAGTTCTACTTTAAAATGAGAGAATTAGTCAAACATAATAGCATTTCTTGTCTAAAATATCCAAACAGTGTTTATGTTCAGAGGTTGATCAAGAACTCTAAACCCCTTTCAGTGTTGGAGTCATCTGATGGGATCACACGGCTCGAATGTCTATGTTTTTAGACATGCAGAAAGAATTAACCTGTTCTCAGCAAAGAGCTGAAGTCCCCATTACTCAATTTTAAAACAATGTTTGTTGTTTCTTCTCTTTCATATTTGCACAACACTTTAATAAGCTAATTCTTTTTTTAATTCTAAGAACATTTGTGATGAAACAAAGAATGTTGTTTATTTTACAGAGAGCCTTACCTGTTTGGAGTGATTTATAATTCTAATAATAATTTGGAGGGTTGATTATTTTTTTGCTTTGGCCAAACAAAAGTTTAAAAGACAGTCAATTAAAAAACAAAAGGGCACACCTCACATTAATGCACATCTACTGTACATCTTGTTTATTGTACACATGCTGTTCCCAAATTACAAAACAAGGCAAACATCAACATGGGCGGGTTTTTATTGTCTGAAAATGTGCTAACATCAGCTGTAAATAATGGGGAGTCTACTGTCTATAAATAACCCTGATCTGTTCCTGCAAATACCTGATGGTATCCACCCAAATGTGCTAATTGTTTAGGAGACAACTTTGACTACGATTGCCACATTTCTAATATCAATATTAAAGCAAACCCAACTAGAGCAGGCAATAAGATCATACTACTGAGCCCCTTCTTACATGCTTGTATTTGTCGCACCTGAAAAAGACAGTGGTAAAGAGACCAAGTAAATAGATAGTGAGTGAGTGAGTGAGTGTAAATAAGAGAAATTAGCAGAATAGAGAGATGAATTAATAAAACAGTTTGCGAGAGAACAGGTAAGAAAATCAATGGTGAAACATAGTTGATGATACACCAACTTCCACTCGACTGTGAAAAAGTAGGTGGCTGGGAGAGGTGAGAATAGAAAGGGAGTGGCACTGACATGGTTGGAGAATAAGCAGATGAAAAAAGGGAGAGGCATGAAATCTTCAAAACTATGACTGGGTAGCACTTTTGTATTGGAAGACCATTATTATTATTATTATTATTATTAGTTGATTAGTCTTGTCATTAGCAAAATGACAAGCTTTAAATTTACAATTTACTTCACAGAAGAGCTGCCAGGAAATTATTTTTTTGGATCAAGCCATTTATATAGACAGTGGTAAAATCAACACAAGAACCTTTTTCAAGAGGTTGATAGTAACAATTACATATATAAATCAAGTTGCCATCATCCTAATTGGATTAAGAACATACCTTATGGACAACTAAGGAGAATAAAGAGAAACTGCTCAAACGATAAGGTCTATCAAGAACAAGCAGACATTCTGAAACAGAGGTTTGCTGAAAGAGATTATGATTTGGAAACAATCGATAGAGCAATAGAAAGAACTAATTCACTTGGGAGAGATAAAACTCTGGTTCCTAAACAGGGGGCACCTTTTGCCAATGATTTTCAGACACCATTTATTATGCAGTATAATTGTAGTGCATTTGAAATTAAGAAAATCATTGTCAAACACCGGCACATTCTGAAAAAAGATCCAGTACTGGAAGGTTCAATTCCAGACCATCCAAGGACCATCTTTAGAAGGACAACTGTATTAAAACATAAATTGGCTCCTAGTGTATTCAAAAAGACTGAACAAAAACCTGGGACAGTATGGTTGGAGAAACCAAAGGGTTTTCACAAATGTGTAATATGCGAGGCCTGCAAGTTTGGGTCTATAGACAAACTACATTTTGCATCCAAAATCACCGAAGATCATTTTGCTATCAAACAGTATCTTAATTGTGAGATGACATTTGTGGTGTACCTCTTGGAGTGTCCGTGTGTGCTCCAGTATGTGGGATGCACTACTAGACCGGTGCATAATGTGCATGCTGGAGCACATAGGCAATATTAGGAAACACATCCTCACCCATAGTGTTTCGAAACACTTCCATTTAGCCCACAATGGGAATCCAGTGGGACTGCAGTTCAAAGCCATAGAACACGTTGACCGAGATTGGAGAGGCGATAGACTAACTAAATGCGCCCAGAGGGAGACATATTGGATATTTGGACTTAAAACACTTGCTCCCTTAGGTCTCAATATTGATTTGGGGACATTCACTGTGTTATAACTGTCACCAGTTTTCTTTCACCAATTAGCTGTGATTCCTATTTTTCTGCCATTTGTACATGCCGGTTTTCTGCAATATTTCTTTGTAAAAGTCTTTTGTGCATTTTCTGCCATTATAGCAGTTATTTGATGCATGCACATCTGTGTGGGGTTTTTTCCTCCTTTTTTTTCCTCTTTTTTTACCACTGAACTCAATTTTTCCAACATGCTATATATATATATAGCTGCCCATTGAAATTGTATCACTACCCAAATTATGAGGTAGTTCTATTTTTTGAATGGGGTAATCTAATGCTGCTATCTTTCTCTGTTCTTTTATGGATGCCTCACCTACCCACTTATTTTCCATCTTGGGCATTACTGTTAATACAGTACATGCCATATTCCAGAATAGACTTCAGATTCTAAGTCATGTATGCACTTTCTGCTTTATTGGCAGTCTTAAAACTTATACACATTTGTGCTATCCTTGATATTTCATTTCTGTCATGTACTTAATTTCTGTTGCATACTTTATATATAGCCACAGTACCTTTCAGTGATTACCCATTGATATTTCATTGATTTATAATACTACAAATAAACAAGTCACTAAAACTAACACTTTATTGTAGTCACTGTGCCATACACAAACAACAGGAACCTCAAGGAGAACCTCTGACGCGTTTTGTGCTGCTACTGTAAGCACTTTGTCAAAGAGTGATGTTCTCCTTAAGTGTACCAGCACTTGTAGTGATTCGCCGCTCGTCACACACTAAGTCCCCCCGGTAGAAAGAAAAACGCTACTCTTTGACAAAGTGCTTAGAAGCACAAAACGCGTCAGAGGTTCTCCTCGAGGTTCCTTTTGTTTGTGTATGGCACAGTGACCACAATAAAGTGCTCGTTTTAGTGACCCGGCAGTATCAGCTTTTTCTTTGGCATGTCCATGTTTGCAGTGCACAGCTGCTTCTTCCTGTGTGGGTGTCATGGTTGTGCTCGCCACAAACCAGGGTCGGACCGCGTGGCTGAGGTGGGGTTGTGTAAGCACCGACCTTAGACCGCGCAGGCTGATCCGGATTGCGCAGTTCGTAGTCGTACATAGCAGGGTCGGGACTGGAGAAGGCAGCATCGTCAGTGGACAAGCCAGGGTCAGGATTGGAGACATCAGGGTAAATGTTATCCAAGCGGAGTTTCGGCAACAGGAAGTCAACTAGGTCCCGCTTCAGCGTAATAGCTGCAGGGCGGGAGCGGGTTATGCGCGTGTGGCGACCATGGCCCATGGTACTGGTCTCAGGAAGGGATAGGCAGACCGGATTGGACACACCGCCTCTCAGCACTGGTAAACCAGTGCTTCAGCGCAAGAGTCCAGAACGAGCCTGTGCAAGGAGAGAGAGAGCTACAGACCTCAGGACTCGTAGACCGGCCTCTGCTAAGGGAAGGGCAGCAGGTCTCAGGAAACATAGAGCTGAAGTAAACACTGGAGGTCCTCCGCTTCAGTACAGGAACCAGGACACGGCCTCTGCAATGGAGAGAGAGCAGCAGGCCCCAGTAACTGGTAGACAGGCCTCTGCTATGGAAGGACAGCAGGCCTCAGGAAACAGGGAGCTGAAGTACACACTGGAGAGTCCTCCGCTTCAGCACAGGAACCAGGACACAGCCTCTGCAATGAAGAGTGAGCAGCAGGTGACAGGAACAAGTAGATAGGCCTCTGCTATGGAAGGACAGCAGGCCTCAGGATACAGGAAGCTGAAGTCAACACTGGATAGTCCTACACTTCAGCACAGGAGTCAGGAACAGGCCTCCGCGTGAAACTAGCAGCATGCCTCAGGAAAGCAGGAAACACAGGTCTCTACGTAGAGAGTAGTAGCTGGCCTCAGGATACTCGGAAACACAGGCCCCTGCATGAAGACTAGCAGCAGGCCTCAGGAACTAGGGGAGAGAACTAGAGAGGTTATTATACCAGGAGACAAGTCTAAGGCTTGTGGCAGAACACATGTGACATCCAGGAAGGATTATGCTTGGCAGAGAAGCATTGTGGGAAGGCTGTATTTAAAGGTCAGTGAACCAATAGCAGAAGGGGCGTGAGACAGCATTGCTTTAATGAGTGAACCCAGGCTGGGGCTGCAGTGAATATCAGGGGAAGTGTTCCAGGACTGCACAGGTCTGTAAGGCAAGGTAAGCAGTAAACTAAGGTGCGAATTTGTTATAGTGGGAGAATTCTTCTTCGCTACCGCCAATCAGACTGTTTGCATGCTCGCCCAGGAATTCATTCTACAATCAAGAAACAGTGAGTACTGCAATCTGCCACTTACCTATGTATATCGGTTGATCCAGCTCCAGGGACTTGTTCACTAGCATTGTGGGGGTCTAGTTGACCTTTTTATATGGTCTTCTTAGACTCCCCCCTATCATCATTCTGTGATACACCCTTTATAGGAGCATAATGGGATCCAGTTGATATTATTCCGGATGAAGCACATTGGACATTTTCTGTTTTTTATCCTATTGAATAGTAAGATGCATATGCATTCTCCTAGGTGCCAACCTATATGCTTTTGAGCCCTGTTCATTGAGGTTATTCCTCCAATTCTCTTCTAAGGTAATGAAGCTGCCTGTAAATGTATTTTTATTGAATTGAATGGAACCCGGTGGTCTCTGGAGCTGATATTAATGCGGGGCAGATACGGAGAATCCCGGCTTCAATCAGATGCAAGAAAAATACTTTTTTCCCCCTAAGTCTTACTGCAAATCTCATCACGCCACCCTTGGGGTGGCGAGATAACATTTGTGACTAGCTCGCTAGGTGAGAGTCTCAATGTTCTCATTGTAGCTACTAGAATAGGGTGATTTTCTCAAAAACGCGAGTTGGAGCTGTTTTTCAGCTCCCGCTCGGTGTGTTTGAGCCGCAGCGCTACCGCTCGGGGAGATGCACTCCCCGTACGAGTTTGGCAGGTCATCGGAGCTTTTGGAATAGTAACATTCCCAAATCATACGGGAAGTGCTCAATAAGCTCCATGAGTTAGTTATCGAAGCTACTAGAATAGGCCCCTATGCAGTTGTGGGATTCAGAAATTTTAGCAACCTGTTCTCTCTCACCTTACTGCCCACACATAGAGAACCTGAATGGAACCCGGGGACCCAAACCCGGGGCACCGGAACCTAACTCGGTCCAAGCCATGTTATTTATAAATGACCTGACTGTTGCGTCATTTTTTCTAAATTACTCCCAAGTATTCACCAATTTGCACCAATTTATATTCTGTTTCCTAAAAAAAAAATCTGGGAGGAGTCTTGGAAAGGAGTGCCCTTCCGAGGATTTTTTTTAGGCAATAGAATATGAAATAGTGCAAATTGATGCAAATTGGTGCATGCTTGGAATGAAATTTAGAACAAATGACGTAATGGTCAGATCATTTATAAATAACTGGCCTGCAGTCATACTGTACATGGCGAGCAATATGATCTTAATGCTCCTAACACAAATTGTTGCACCCCTCCTCATCTTCTCTCTCTCCCCTCATCCTCTCACCTCCTCCTCCACTTTCACCCATTTAATACTCTCACCCCCCTCTACTCTCTCACCCCCCCCCCCTTCATCCTCTCAACCCCCCAACCCTTCATCCTGTCACCCTCCCATCCCTTCATCCTCTCTCATCCCCCTCCCTGTCATCCTCCCCACCACTGGACAGCCAGAGACACATACACACAAAACAGAACAAATGCACACAGGACACAGACAGGGCAGAGGCAGGACACACAGGACTCAGGCAGGCAGGAGACACTCAGGCCTCGTTCAGGGTGCTGGCTTCGAAGGGAGAGCGTGCTGCCATGCGTACTGCCGTGAGAAACAAAGTATTCAATTTGAATACTGGTTGTCAGGGTAGCAACTGCCCTGTCTCCGAAGCCCGGAGTTGAAGCTGGCTACAGTTTCAAGAAACGAAAAATTTGTTTTTTGGAGCTGCAGCAGCGTCACAGGGACCTAGGCAGCCAATAAAATCATTCTTGAGAATGATTTCATGACTGCAGCCTCGATACTTAACCTGCCGTGTGTAACCCCGCCCCCTCCTCAACGCTGAAATGTCTGCTGGGGGAAAAACACAGATCGCCCAGCAAACTGCCTCACTGCCGCCCTCCCGCCCTCCCTCCAACTCCTGCAGCTGGCACCCTGAACGAGGCCTCAGGCAGTCAGGACACAGACAGGCAGGAGACAGGCAGGACACAGCCTCACCTCTCTCTCTCTCTCTCTCTGCTGCATGCTTTCCTCTGCTCTTTGGCCCCACCCCCAAACTCCTGCCACCTCCTCCTGATTGGTTGCTGCTGTGTAATGCAACCAATCGGGATGGATCAAGCTGCCCAGCCCCCTAGCAGAAGCACTGCTCTCTCCCTTCCCCTTCCTACTGGTTCTGCAACATGGGAATTTCTAGGTACAGCTTTGCACTGAACAGGTGCAAACCGAACTGAATCCCACCACTGCCTTTGTATCTATTCAAAACAGCTGCAATTATGAGTCCAGAAACCACTGCCCCAGGCGTGTGGAAGAAAAAATCCAATTGAAAGCAACATTGTTTGTGACATTCAATGTGTGCCCCAGAATTGCACCAGCTTTGTCTTTCTACTGTATATAGACAACAATTACTTCACAAAACCTTGGATAAATCAGCAGCTCTGACACGTTTTCATTTTCTTCTTTAGATAAATGTATGTAGATCACTTGTATTTGTAGTCATTGACATATTTTTCACAGTTGATTTATTTTGTTTATAGCTAGAAAGGCGTATGAGTTACAGAAGCTGAATGTAGTACTCTAACTGGGTTGGCCTTAAATATAGAGATGGGTGAACTGTTCTGGGGATTTAAATCTGCTTCGGATTGACTGGCTACTTTGACAATTCGTTAGAAAAGGTATATAAACCGCTCATCCGTATATGATATTTGGTGCTTAGATGCGATATACAACAGGTGCTTCGAGGGAAAAAAATATATTTTACAGAGTAGATCCCAAGAGGATCAGAAAAGGCTCCCTCATATGATAAGCACTCAATGTTAGTACACTGTGGTGAGACTTACAATAGTCTATCGGTGTCAATACCTTAAGATAGGACAAAGTGTGGCCCTTCTCGACCGGATTAGCTTAGGAAAAATAATAAAATTTTATTGATTACTTAATTGTACTTGATCAGGATTAAGTGTCAGTCTACGCGAAACGATCGTCGGGACGTGGTGACGTCACGAGTGACGTCATCAGAAGTGGCAGCGTCAGCGAGCAGAGACAGCAGTATTTTGGAAGACAGGCTTGTATCGATACAGGATATACAGCGAATTACATGTGTGCGCCAAGTGGTTTTCCCGCAGTGGGGGCTTCCAGCCTACAACCACACACACTAGAGATATTTGAACCTGCAATATCGTTGTATTAGTCTTCCTAAAACGGAGCTATTTGTGCCAACTACGGGATGATTATATCCTTTAGCTACCAATAATCTGACTGTGATATCATACGTTTTGGCAACACCATTAAACAGGGACAGCAGTGTTTTGAATACAGGCTTGCACTAAGCTAGCTAACCCTGCACATGTGTTTTTGAGTGGTCTTGCCCACAGTGGGGGTTTTCCAGCTTACCATTTACTTTTCACTAGAGATACCAGAATCTACCATATTGCAGTAGGGACAACACCGAATCGAATATAGGCTTGCATTAAAGCAGCAGACTTTACAAGTGTGTCTCACGTGGTATTGCCCGCAGTGGGGGCTTCCAGCTTACCATCTATATTCTACAAGAGATACTAGAATCTACCATATGGTTATATTGGGCTCTTTGGAAACGGAACCCTCTTGCACTAACTTGCATCACTCATGGGATGACCATATCCCAGAGCTACTAACACATTGTGTATCACAATATATAGTGTCCCGAACAAGTACAACCTACGGCGAAATCACTCAGACACTTTAGGGGTAATAGAAATACTATCCCTGACCTATTCTGTCCCTGCAGGGTCATACACAGTATATATGATTCACTATACCCTTGGATAGAGGTAACCTACATACCTAGCCAGCTATAGAGACTACATCTCCGATAATACTCTTTCCGCCATTTAGGTTTGAGATATCACACTTACCTGCTTGTCCACTAACAGTCAAAATCGCTATTCAGACGTCTGGGGTGAATACACTATAGCAATATACTGCTAGCTCACCCAACCACTTCAATATGGGGTATTTTTAATGTTTGAATGTTTCATATGTATTTTTAATCCTGATCAAGTACAATTAAGTAATCAATAAAATTTTATTATTTTTCCTAAGCTAATCCGGTCGAGAAGGGCCACACTTTGTCCTATCTTAAGGTATTGACACCGATAGACTATTGTAAGTCTCACCACAGTGTACTAACATTGAGTGCTTATCATATGAGGGAGCCTTTTCTGATCCTCTTGGGATCTACTCTGTAAAAAAAAATACTTTGACAATTCCCAGGGACAATTAATGGTTTTATGGTGAACATTTATTTTAAAAGTATTTTTAATGTATAGGTGTTTTTTTATTTATTTTATACATTTGCATTCTTTTCTCGAATGCCCAAAAGCACTATAAGCCACATAGTGGTATCCACATGTGGCTAATAGGGATATTGCCCATAGAAAAAACATTTAAAGAATGCAGGTCACAAAATAAATATTGATAAATAATAACCAAATAAAACTCTAGCCTAGTGTTGTACTGAGTCCTGAGGATTGCCGGGTAACGGGTACATGGGGCAATTTGCAGGTCGGGTATATGGGGCAATTTTGCAGGCCTGGTACCGGGTACCCAGCCTGGTAGCATTGGCTTCCCTGCAGCCGCTGCGGAGGGTGAGGACCACGGCGACATCGAGGGAGCAGCGGCAGACATCCTGGTGGTGGCGGTGGCCGCAGAGGACGTCTATGTTGAGTCAGCGCGGGAGCAGCAGAACACATCACAGCTGATGCCGGTGAGAGCAGAGGAACATGTGACCGGAGCAGAAGCCTTACTATTGAACAGCAGTCAACTAGTAACGCACCTGCTCTGGTCACATTTGCCGTGGGGACGGTGGTTATGCCTCCTGGGTTGTGTGTGGCTAAAAGGGTTAACCACTGTTTGCTCTCTGGACATAATAAATTATCTTTTTTTTCGCTACTACTGTGCTATGCGGGTATTCCAGATCACCATTGTGATCTATTTTGCCTTCCATTGCACCACTATTTTGCTTTCCATGCACCACAAACGCCTTGTAATAGGCACTTCACCCTGTGAGTGCGGCCATTTTGTTTAGCTATATATACAGTAGGTGAAATGTAAATGATTTCAGTTATAAATATTGATGAGTAACAGTGACCTGCTGTATTTACCTGATGAGTTTTGTATGAATACTAATTAATAACAATGACATATTCCCCTGAAACACGTGTGAACCCATTATGATAATGTTTTCTACTCCAAAGATCTGTGTTGTCTCACATTTCACATTCTCCTGCACTATAACACCAAGGCGCTTATTTAATAAGCTCTGACTGTGTTCAGCTGCTCTGGAGCCTATTGAATAGTTAATAGCATAATCCTGATTGTATTCTCTTTCAATTAAGGACCCTGAAAACAAACATGCTACACTGCATTATTCCCTAATGCAGACACCCAGACGTGCCATGGAGCAACGTGTGAAGAAAACTGAGTAACCTTCCTCTGTAAATTAGTTTTAAATGTATTTCTAACTCGCTTCAAGATGATGTAGGCATCATACCCAATGTATCTTATTTGTACTTTTCCATTTGTAAATGTGCATAAAGCAGAATAGACAAAAATCAGTTTCTGGAGAAAAAATATATAATTGCGGCAAAATGTAGGAGACGGTCAAATTACTACTCATCAGTCATTAGCTGAGAGTATATTTTGAAACAATGATCAAACCAAGAGGTCAGGGGATGATATCACAGGCTTCAATATCCGAGTGTCAACCGGTGTCATTTTTCAGTTAGTACATTCATTACCTCAGTGACCTACAGTTTTTTTCTTTTATGTTGACAAGTAAATGTATTATGTTTGTAATGGTTTATGTAAGCAAGAATACGTGACTCTAGGTGTGCTAATACAAGCCCTAACAAAAGATCTGGGTGTGCTGAAAGGCATGAAGCCAGACTACATACCAGTTAACAAAGCCAAACTGCACCGTGTAAAATAAGGCAAAGCTTTAGATCATGGAAAAGATGTTTAGGAAGCAATAGGCTAGATTCTTGTAATTACGCATAGCATGTCCTCCAGTAAAAAATAAAAGGGAAGAGTCGGCTTCAATCTTGTTATAGGGATGGGATCATTTATTCCAGCTCACTCTGTGCATGGGTAGGGATAATCTTCATCTATGTACTGTACCTGTAGAAATGGCAGCCTGCCCACTTAGATCTCTGCAAATAAACGGAATTGATTTTCCCATTGAACTACATTCCTCAGCAGATGTATGGAAGACTTTCTCACAGTGTGTGAGAATGTGAATATCTGCCCAAATTAAGAAACCCAAGGGATACTTTGGGTTGGAGGATTGTATAAAGTAGATGTTAGTGGAGGTGGCACCGAGACAGTCTTCAAGTATCAGAGAGATGATGGATTGATTTGAAACCCAGCAACAGCAACAACACTGAACTCTACATTGTAATAGCAACACATCTAAGCTGGACAGAGGGTCTGATTCATGCCAGGATAAATGTGAAGCTGTGCATTTTTCTCACCATTGCTTGTGTCCCTTTTGGCTTGTACTGTACATGGATAAGACAATGTATTGGCACTGGAGGGAGCTTTTTCATTAATATAAAACTAGGGTAAACAGTCAAAACACTCAAGAAGCCCAGACATGGATCATGCTGGGACCCCCATGTCTCTCAGACAGGATATATAGTGGAGGACAGAGCTAAAAGGTGATGTAATAAATGTGCTCAGTTTGCATGTCAAGGCACAGGATGTTCATATCTTTATCTATTTTAAATAACATTTGAGAATCAATATGAGATATGTGCAGTCTCACGGGGGTATGTGTATCTTTACTTTTCTTTGAACAATACAAAACTTTTTTGCTACTTTTTTTTTTAAACCACACTAACATTATTGTATGTAGAACCATTGATAAGTTATCTAATTTTACATTGTTCCCCAGTATGTGCAGTATCGCCTAAGGCAGAGGTGCACAAACTCCCCCCCCCCTGTGCCCCCTTGTCTGCACTGCACCCTTGCTCGCGCCCCCCTCCTTACCATGTCTCTGGCATCAAATGCCGCTGCAGGGTCACATGACGTTACATTGCCATGGCAATGCGATGTCACGTGACCACGCGGCGTCCACATTGCCAGAGACAAGGTAAGTGAAGTTACAGAGGCCTCACGCGGTCACCCGGCATTTCATTTAAATGCCTTGGGGAAGAGCGCGGGGCCTCTGCAACCGCTGCCACCACCCCATAAAAATCTAGCACCCCCCTGGGGGACGCGCCCCAAGTTTGCAAACCTCTTGTCTAAGGCCCAGATGCACTAAGCTCTACTATGATATTTAACATAACATTAAACTAAATTAACATTAGGTTAACCGTAACACAAATCCAGTACAGAAAATAACCGAGCATTAACTCGGGGTTACTACTTGAAATAATGTTAGGTTTAATATTTCTGGCTGTTAGTACTAAAGTTATGCAAAAGAGGTGTTCCCCTAACATCTCATATCCACTAAAGGCTGCTCAGGTTAATGCAGGATTATGCAGATATAGCCCCGGTCCCCGTGGGCTCCCAGTGTCCCCTTACCTCTGTGCTTGTTGCGGGGGGCGTGGGTGCCGATGCTGGGGCTGCGCGCCTTTGGGGGGGTGCAGGGCAGGTTGCCAGGGATGCAGGGAGCGCTCCGGTGCTCCGGCAGAACGATAGCATGCACGGCGGCCATTAGGGAGCTTTGCGCATGCGCAGTGAGCTCTGGTTGAGGCAGCCATTGAGGGAAGGCTCTGCGCAGGGACTAAAAGTCCCATGAGCCTCTACTCCATGAGTAGTGATGCGGCGCGGCTTAGCCAATAGGACGGCTGCAATTAGATAGGTATAGGCGGTTTGTATTGCGAGGGAGCTCTCGCTGACTTTTAAAAGGGACAGTTATGACAGTTGAGGTGAGGGACAGTTAGGCAGTTGTCAGTTGAGGGGAGGACAGGCAAGGAGTAAGTTATAAGTTAGTGAGCTAGTGAGTTATAAGTTAGGGAGCTAATGAGTTAGGTGTTACGAATAAGTTAGTTACTTAGAAGTTAGTAACTTATGAGTTATTAATATAGAAGTTAGTAAGTTAGGAATTAATAAGTTAGTAAGTTAGTGAAAGTTGGAACTTTGATGACCAGGGACTGCTAAGGGAAGACTGCCTGGGAACCCAGCTCCTGGGAGGCACAGACAAGACTAAGAGAATAGAAGTAAGCCCTTCCTGAGTGATATTAAGGCTGAAGCAGTATTTTGGGATGCAGTGTGCTAGAAGCTAGGAAGCCCAAAAGATTTGTGGTGAACTAGAGGCCAAGACTGATCCAGAAGTACTTACCTGAATGGGAAGGGGCACTGAGGGAACTTACCATGAAGAGAGCATTATACAGGGAACCTGTCTAATGAGGTATTGTGCTCTAAATGATAATAATTGATCCTGTGCAAGCCTGGAGCTGGTGTGTGCCTGTCAACAAAATACCTGTGAGTTGCAAAAGATCCTGGCACCCTATTTCTTATCTTGTCCTCCAACCCACCAACTACCCTCCCTTGCAGCCAAGGCCTGAACCTGCCAACGGGAACCCTGAGATCACAGCTAACTGACCAAGGAGCTGACAATCGAATCCCATCGGGAGCAGAGCAGGACTTTGTTCTCACATGTACACCCTACCCCTGCTGCTGGGGGGAATAGGAGTTACACATGTGTGGTATGTCCAGTTCTCAAAAAAGCTACCTTCTTGACCACTGACATAGAAGAGACAGTGCTACAATTTGATCACACAGTCCTGAGAATTAATGGTTGGATATGTGCCTATGACAATACAAAAAACCTCTATAAACATACTCATGAATCGCGTAATCCCAATACCAAATACTACAGGTCACTGGTAAACTTAGAAAGACTCCACCAGCCAGAATAGTGCATTGGTCCTTTGACCAATAGGGAATCCAATCCTGGTTATCATCGTGCACCCCAAAACTGGAACAACCTACCAGAGACTCTCACATCCACCACCAGTTTAAGTTCTTTCAAATCTAAGGCTGTCTCACATTTTAATCTGGTCTGTAACTGTTACATACGCCCATAACATATATTTTCTTTAACTGTGCATGCAATGTCTTGTATATAATGTATACCCTGTTCATTTATGTAACTGTATTTGTAATCATGTATTATTTGTCTTAACTCTGTGCCCAGGACATACTTGAAAACGAGAGGTAACTCTCAATGTATTACTTCCTGGTAAAATATTTTATAAATAAATAAATAAATAAACAATTGCCCAAAGCATACAAAGAAAACCTACTAGGCGGCATGCCACGCTCGGGACCACTCTTCTACACTGGCTATACCACCCATCGTTGAGGAGCCAAACAATTCTCCAAAGGAGCTGTGACCACTAATTAAGAGAGCTATTAAACTAATGGTTTTGTAAAGGGTTACTATGCAGACAGCCACAGTAAAGTTAAAGGGAGGTTAAACATAATAATCTAACACTTACACCAAAGGTAGCCGTACAAAGCTGGGTGCCTCCAAACAGGGGTGTAAAGTCCATGGGACCGGCAAGTGTCCTTGGACGAGGGCTTAGTCTTAGCGATATACAGCTGGGTTTCTAGGTTAAAAGGGTCAGAATTCCCCAAGGTGTGGTATGTGTCAAGTGTAACCTGCCAGAGTCTCAGCCATGTAAGGAATAGGAAAACAGATCCGCTGCAATGCGGCTTCAAATTTGAGTCGAATGGAAGGGGAGTGTGTTCAAGCTCCATCTCTGTATGGCCCACAATTAAAAAGCCCTGTTATAGGAGCACGCACTCACGATACTGTAGTTTACTTTGCTACAGGTGCACGACCAGCGATATCCTCATGCCAAGGGGTATCCCCATAATCCTTATATCCCAAAGAGATGAAGGAACTCCAATGGCCTCAATACAAAAAAAGCAAATTATTAGTTAAAAATTCTAATTTTTTGGAGTTGAGACCACTGGGGTGCTTTCATCTCTTTGTGATATATGGCCTACAACCAAAACAGGCCAATAAGGGGAGATGGGGGCATTCCAATGTGCAGGCAATGGGAGGGCAGCATTTTGAGTGGGCCACCAAACAAAGGAGGCAGAGGAACCAGAGGTCGGGAATGTGTCATACCCACTGAACAAAGTGCTCCATATTGGTAGGGATCTGGAGAAACAGAGCCCACCAGGATTTCTTGCCCCTCCCTGAGTCAGCAGAGGGGTGCAGGAGTATTTTGGCTGCATCAATTAACAGCGCAGAAGCAGCAGAGTTACTCACTCAAAGTACGGCCATGGGCACCACAGGGAGAGGTAAGAGGCTTCACAGGACACAGAAGACTTAAGAGAGGCTTCAATGGATGGAGAGTGGCTGCAGGCTAGGGTCTCACCTTTCTTTGAGGTGCCTGCCACCTCCCACTGCCACATACACTTTTTACACATTTTTCACATTAATAGATTTTCTCTGGAGTGTCACAGCATACAATTAAACATAGTAACTGTACAGAGGCTAAAATATGGATTGGATTCAGTGACAAACAAATTGTAGGGAATCAAGAATTTAGCCTTTAACTGGTTCACTGCCCTAATGAATATCACAAAGGCCAAAAAAAGATATCAATACCAAAGAAAGGTCAAATCTTGATCCAGCAAATGGAGAGCTCGTAGCTAACTATAAACAGTATGAAGAAAAATTGATGCAGGGCTTAATCTGTAAGAAAATAACATAAGATTTAGCATTTATAATATTTAAAAATATATATATATATAAAGTGCAATTTCCCCCACCCCCTGGGAGATGTGTGGCTAACGTGTGTGGATGTGGTGCAATACCTGATGATGCCCAGGAGCTCTGAGCCTCCGCTGCTGGGAACCTGGGGTGCACCTGAGTGATGCTTGGTAGCGCCTCCACTGTACAGGATTCTATAGTGTAGAATGACCCCATTACAGGACAAATATAAACAATACACAATGATGACCTAAGAAACATCATAAACCACATGCAATAGTGCCACAACTGTAACACTGGCCTCACAGGGCCGTAACCCCTCACCGTGCCTCCCCAACATCGTGTCCATACCCCTGTGGGGTTTATCCCCAATATACTGAGGTGCTCCTAGCACTGAACCGTCCCAGTGTCCTCCAAGAGCCAAGCCACCCAAATGTGTGAGACAGTCTGCCCCACTAAAGTGCTGAGTTGGTGCACTGGTGAGTTGGGTACCTGCCGGTTGCTCCCACACCCAGGCGCGCTGATACCATGATGATAGGATCCACGGATCTAAGGGATAACCGCGAAGCCTCCGCCTCTATGTTGGGTGGGTCCCGCGGGGGTGTACCACCTTATGCAATGTCTCTTGGTTGCAGGTGTCTTGTCCCAGATCATCTGAGGCCAGGATGCAGCCACGTCCTGGCTGTGTCCCTCACTCTTGATTACAGGGGCCATGTCCCTATCTATGGTCTGTCCCTGCAGCAACTACAAGCTGAGGGGAGTCGGGGCTACCTGGGGCCTAATGGGGTTTCTGGCCTAGTGCCGGTGCCACAGACATCTGCACACACACACCCTACCCTGATGGCGCCCAGCTCTGACTGGCGTGGTGTTCACAGCGCGCGAAATGTATCTTATTCTGTGCAGAGGAATTGGGCAGCCCTATTGGCTTAGTGGCAGCACCTGACAGGTAGCCCCTTTGCATTCTGGGGGCTGTAGTTCCTCTGCGGAGTTTCTGCTAGCCCTATAGGCTGTTGCGCACCACGTGGTCCTGTCTCTAAGGCTCATGGGAACTGTAGTCCCCGCTTATTGGCAGCCTCTTAGCGCGCTTACACTGCGCATGTACAAGCCTCGCACCTGCAACCTTCCCTCACCCGCCCGACACTTCAGCGCACCATAGCGTGATACTATAATAAAAAGTTTAATCAAACAAAAAAGAAGAGAACTCTCTTGGACTTGCACTCACAAGAGACCAGAATTAAAAGGGCATGTAAGAGATAAATCTCTATCGCTGTGATGTTACCGGTTGGAGTATACAGCGGGTCAAGTAACCAGTACACAGGAAGTCCCCAGTCAGAGATTGATGGATAATGGAAGATAGTCCGCACGCTGCAAATGTCCCAGTATTATGGAGCTGCTCCGAACACCGCTGGAGGGTTGCCAGAAAGCAGGCTGTATCCAAAAGCTCCTCAACGCACGCAATAAGCAAAAAAATGGGGGATGTCTGGCTTCAAACAGCGGAAGAAATTACGGAGATGGCTGGGTAGGCAGCGGGTGACAGCATGTATTCACTTCCTCAGGGACCCACAGACGCATTAATTCATCTCTGTGCTACATCAAGTTTATCCAACCTCTCTGAACCACCTGTATCTAGCTCACTGCTTGTGCAACACCATTGGTTGAATCCATCAATCATTGTGCCTGCTGTTATGTAAGTCTAGCCTTGTTGACATGTTTCTAGGCAACAGTGGCTACATAAGCAGTGAGCCGGTGCTGATGGGTCACCCCCTGATGAAGTCAGATCACATGAAGAAACGCGTTGGGACGTTACGTTGGACCTGCTGACGTCACCTGAGTGTGTCTGTGAGTCCATGAGGAAGTGAATACACGCTATCACCCGCTGCCTACCTGCTGATCTCCGTCATTTCTTCCGCTGTGTGAAGCCAGACATCCACCATTTTTGTGCTTATTGCGTGCGGTGGGGAGCTTTTCGATACAGCCCACTTTCTGGCCCTTTCTCTGGGCTTTAAGTTGCAGTCATTTACTCCCAGCCAGGGTCCAAGCAAGGTGTCTGATCCTTGTGCTGCTGGACCCCGTCTGGTTTCCTGCTTTACTCTTTGCCTGCTCTGTACCCCTGCCTGGTCCTGGTTTTTGGCTGCCTCTCTCCTGCCCTGACCTTGGAACCATGATCTCGACAATACTGCCACACCTTGCCTTGCCCATGGAACCGTGACTACACTGCCACTTCCTGCCCCGACCTCGTCCTGTGACCTGATCATTTCCCTCAATCAGGACTCTGTCCCAGGGCCTGTTGTTAGTTCTCATATCCTGCCTTAGCTCTCAGGGTTGGCCTCCTGGTTAAGGAGGAGAACCGTCACACCCACTTCCTCAGACGGAAGGTGCAATTCTCTACAGTATTTTCTGGGTCTACTTATGAGAGCTCAATGTGATACATTCTGTATCCAATTGGCTCTCATGACGACTCTTTATAATATGTAAAATAATTAGAAATGCTCACATAAAAGGTTTTGCTTAATGTCTGTCCTGCCAGAGAGGCCTGTAATGCATTGCATATTGTAGTGGATTTCAGGCTTCTCAGGCAGCAAATGGATGACAGTAGAAATAACTTTTCTGAAATGCGTGTATAAGAGGTACTCGGGAGTATCAGCAAACTGCAAAGCGTGTTCATTTTCAAGAGTGCCTCATAAACACAAAATACTTTTTTCATGTTTCTAGTTTTCAGTCTCCCTTCTACATCAACGTCAGGATGAACCAGAAGTGGACTCCAGCCTGTGATAATAATTATCAGGGCAGGGAAAAGAGCAGGGAAAAGAACAGACTTGTGCCATGAGAAATACACAAACACACAAACAAGTAGAAGCCAGAAAGTGAAACAAAAGACACAAAAGCGTACCAGGGATAAGCATATGTAGCCCTGTTTCCTATTAATAAAGTACGCTACCTGTGTAACCTGTTGGCTCGCAGGGACTGAGCCTCTGCCACGGAGAGCCTAGGGCAGCTTATATGGATATGGATACCTCTTACTTGGTGCAGCTTTCGGTCCCGGTATGCAGCCGGGATGGCTTTGGACGCACACCCTAGAGAGTCCGCCACCCTCAATTCGGAGAAGGCTACTTGATCATTAACTATGGCTGCGGTGCAGCACAGGGCCCGTATCCCGGGGCCGGGGATTTCTTCCCATTGCTCATCATCGGGGGTGGCGGCCAGCGCCGGGCATCTGGAGAGGCCATCGGCTCCCACATTCAGGGAGCCTGGTTTGTATTTCAGGGTGAAATTGTAGTTGAAAAGTGCGGCCAACGAACGATGACCAGCCGCATCCAGTTTAGCGGAAGTCATGATATACGTGAGGGGGTTATTGTCCGTCCACACCTCGAAGGTGATTCCATTGAGGTAGTCATGAAGCTTATCTACAATGGCCCACTTTAAGGCGAGAAACTCTAGCTTATGTAAGGGATAGTTTTGCTCACTGGGCGTCAGACTGCGACTGATGTAGGCTACGGGACGCAATCCCTCTGAGTGTTTCTGATGCAGTACTGCCCCTAGTCCGCTGAGACTAGCGTCCACATGTAGGATATAGGGTTGTTCGAGGTCGGCATAGGCTAATACCAGTGCAGCCGTCAGACTCTGTTTCAGGTCCAGGAAGGCCTGTTCACACTCTGGGGTCCACTGGGTTGTCGTGCGGGGTTGGCCTTTCGTCCCGTGTCTTCCGGGTATATTTTGAGAAGACTGTTAAGGGCCTTGGCCCTGCGAGAATATCCCTCCACAAATCTACGATAGTATCCGCAGAACCCCAGGAAAGAGCGCAATTCAATCACATTATCGGGTCGTGGCCAGCTTACTACGGCTTCTATGTTGGCGGGGTCGGTGGCTATTCCCTCGGCGGACATGATGTGCCCTACGTAGGTCACTGAGGTCCTACATAATCGGCATTTATCCAAGGACAACTTGAGTCCCTCTTGGGCGAGACGATCGAGAACCTTCAGGAGTCGGGTCTCATGTTCTTCCAGTGTTCTGCCGAAGACGATGATGTCATCCAGATACACCAAACATTCTCTGGGGTTTAAGTCTCCCAAGGTTTTCTCCATCAACCTTTGAAAGGTGGCCGGTGCTTCACAAATGCCCTGTGGCATGCGCGTGAATTGATAGAATCCCAATGGACAGATGAAGGCAGTCTTCTCTTGATCCTCGGGGCTCATGGGTATCTGGTAGTACCCGGACCGTAGATCCAACACACTGAACCATTTGCGGCATTCCCATTGAGGGCATTCAGGATCTCCTCTATGAGAGGGAGGTTATACTGGTCAGGAATTGTGCGATAATTCAAGGTCCTGTAATCCACACACAGTCTCACAGTTCCATTCTTCTTCCTCACTACTACAATGGGGGACGCGTAGGGGCTCCTGGATTCCGTGACGATCCCGGCTTCCTCCATCTCGTGAATCACGGCCCGTACATCATCGACGTCTCTAGGGGCGATGCGCCGGGAGTGCTCGCGAAAGGGAGTCGTATCATTCATCCGGATAGTGTGCTGGGCACTGCGACAGCACCCCACATCCATCTTACCAGTAGAGAAGACATCACGCCTGTCTTCTAATTGGCCCCGCAATCTCTCTCTCCACTCTTCGGGTAGCCTGGACGTCCCGAAGTTGAAGTCCAATCCTTCGGAGGAGCATCCAGCTCAGGCAGTTTTGACCTGGGCGGGCTCATCCACTAGACTGACCGGGTAGATCCAACCCAATTTCTGGCCCGCATCTATAGCCATGGTGAAGGGGGATATATTCTGCACCAGCACATAGATGCGACGAGGAATGGCAGCGGACCAATCCCGAAACTCAGGTACTATTCGGTATCCTCTTTGAGCGTCTTCTTCCGGGGTGCTTTCCAATGAGAAGAGATGCTCAGTGTCTTCACGCTCGGCGTATGAGCACCAGGCGGGCATTCTCTGTATGGCCCCTGGCGGAATTTCAGTTAGGCCGGCCCTGCCGCAGAACAACAGTACGTAGCTCTCGAGGTTCGAGGCTGGGGGGGCCTTGTCCACCTGAACAAGCTGTAGTTGAAGACTGGACATGGGCAATTCATTCGTCTCTTGCAAGTAGGCCCGGATAACAGCCTGTACAATATCTGCATTGGTCCCCAAAATGATCGGGTACTTGGGCAAGTCCTTGGGTTCCGGGCACACGAGGGCGTCTACGTTCATGGGGTGGGATTTCCCAGTGTTGAGCTGCTGAATATCCAGAGACACCATCACGATACCATCTATAGGGTAGTCTTCATTGCTCAGGCCCCTCACTTTTATATTTTCGGCCGACTTCAGTGGTTTGTTCTGGAGATGTTGGTCGTAGAACCCTCGATAGTTAATAGTCACTTGTGACCCGGTGTCCAGCAAGGCTTAGGAATAGATGCCATCCAATAATACGCATATGAGGGCCACAGGCCCCACTAGATTGTTCCAGTCTCGGGGGCAGTCACTATCGCTAGGGGAATTTGGGGCAAGGTCATTGAGGTCTCGAGGTTCAGTAGAAGCCGACGCCTCCACAGCCTCTCCGTTGGCGGCATATACTCCACAGACCATGGCTTGGGACGTGAACTTCTTGGGGGAGGGACTCCGGTCACGAGATTCCCCCATTCGGCAGTCATAAGATACATGCCCCTTCTTCCCGCATTTGTAGCAGTATAGATCACGGGGCGGCGTGCGGCGGTTGTAGGGAGGAGAGGTCTTCCCCAAGTACTTCGGCCGCTCGGTCACAGGTTTGTCCGGAGTATAATCTTTCTTCTCGCTAGTTCCCTTACTCTTGGGGTTGGAAACCCCTTTTGCTTTGTCGGGGAGTGAAGCATTAGATGAGCCTCGTGCTCCTTGACTTGTTGTAACAACTTCATGAAGGTAGGGGGGCTCCCCCGGGTGAGGTTATCCCGAATCATGTTGGCAATGGGGTGGCTAGGGCTGGATCCCCTCAGGTATTGCTTACGGAGATACTCGTCCATTTGTGCAGCGGTAACGTACTTATGGTGAAGCAGGGGCCCCAACGCTATCTGTACTCGATGGATGTAGGCCGACAAGTCTTCCCCTTCCTTCTGGTTAATGGCATAGTATTTGTCCCACAGGGCCCTATCATCTTCTGCCACACCATAGGCCTCCGTCAAGAATTCGACGATTATCCGGGCGGTCAATTCAGGATGTTGCTCTCTATGAATGCTGACCAGAGTGGACGCAGGGGGCCTCAAACATTCCATGATGCGTTGGTGTTTGACCGCGTCAGTACAGGACCATTCCTCCATTACACCCCTGGTGTGTTCTTTCCATGAGTCTATTCCATCCTCCCCCATCGGGACAGGCAGGTTCCCGGAGAAAGCTTTCAATTTCCTGTAATTTTGGGAGTGGGTAGCCATGGTGAGTGCTTCAACTAGGGGTGGTAAACTGGGTGGGGTGGTCAGCTGGCCTACCTTGTCGTTAAGTTTCTGCAGCATATCCCTACACAGCCCAGCTTCTTCGGACGCACTGGACCCCGGATAACTGAATTCTGACCGACAACTGCCCGCATCACTGGCCGGGTAATGGGCAGAGGCGGAAATAGGACAAGCTTCACCAAGCGCGTCAGTGGGTATGTCCCGGAGTGGGTATACAAAAGGGCTCCCACCAGGTGGGGAATTGGGGAGCTGTAGGTATTGGGGAACCGAGGGCTCTAGTACCACTAAGTCTCTTCGACAGTCAACCAGCAGGGTGTTCCACTTGGCGTCTTGGTCTATGAGGACATCCACCAGACGGGCTTTGGAGAAACCTGGCAGTTGTCTTAGGGCCATTTGTAATGTCTCTAAGGGCAAGGCCATAGGAACTTGGCTCACGGCCACCACGCGGCGGGCAGGCGTTTGCATCTGCCGTGCCCATTCTTGCACGCTCTGACGCGAGGGGAGAGTCATTCTGGACAGATGGCTGGGTGAATTTAGAGTTGGGGCACCCCAGGTCTTAATCTCAGCAGCGCCTCCAAATGTAGCCCTGTTTCCTATTAATACAGTACGCTACCAATGCTGTGTAACCTGTTGGCTCGCAGGGACTGAGCCTCTGCCACGGAGAGCCTGGGGCAGCTTATATGAATACGGATACCTCTTACTTGATGCAGCGCCTCCACCTGCGATGGCTCCCAGCAGAGTGGAAGTTGTTCCTCGCAGGACAATAATGTATTTCACACACACACACAGTATATATATGTAACCGATGACTTTACTAACACAACCATAACCTTGCATTTAATCAACAGGTGTCCCTCCTTAGAGGAGACAATATACAACTGCATCTCACAGGACGCGACCCCCTCACCGTGTACCCACACCATGTCCACTTCCCACTCTCAATATTGCCCCACCCCCAAAGTGAGGTATACGTGTGTGACTGCGCAGCCACTGTGTTCGAATATGAATATATGTATACAGTTGGTGCACTTGATGGGATTACCTGCCGAGCGCTCCAGCGCCCGGGCCTGCCAAAGAACTTCGCAAAGGATCAGACAACAGATGGATTCTCCAGGGATACCTGTGCAGCCGAGGTCTGAGCCCAGACCTCTGGTAAGATTATGCAATAGTCTCTGATTGTCTCACTTTTCTGCTGAACTAAGCGGCTGTGCCCTATCTGATGGCCAGTCCCTAATTCCGCTCCACTCTACGGGGACTCAGGGCTGGGGTAGGGGTATGAGGCCTAGTGTAGGGGGCTATCGGCCGCCCTACAGGCAGAACTCCTTCTCCTTCCTCCTCCGGCTCAGTTCTACCAAGCGTGCTCCCCTGCGCAACCTCCCAACTCCTCCTCCCGACCTTCCGCCCGCCCCACAGGCTCCCCGGCATCACCCGGTCCCGCCCTGGCTGCTGAGACTCGCAGTCCTGTGCGCTCCAACCATAGGAGCCGTTCCTCTTCCGGGGGCCCTCGCAACCTTTTCTTGCGCATGCGCAACCTCTGTTCCCTCACCACCTCCACGGGCCCACCGCGCATGCGCGAACACCAACATGGCGGCGCCCCATCCGATCGGGTCACTGCGGAACCTCCGATGTACTGAAGCACTCCCTACACGCAGCAACCTCCCCACTCTCCCAGCCTGCGGAGATAAGATTAAACCTGGGGGACCTGGCTACACATACAAAGAGGTATTCAAACTTTTAAAAGTAACAACTGTCACTTACAGTTAAAAAAGCAGTAATCAGCATCTGTAAGTGAGTTTAGAAGTCCAACATCTCCGCAGCCGGCACCCTTCAGTGTGACTTTTATGCGCCAAAATCCCACTGGAGTCTTTTCTCCCCATGTCGGCTTTTCACGTGACCGAAAGAACAGTGTGACCTCAACGCGTTTTCGCACAGTCTTCATCATGGAGTCCAAGTAGGAGCCAGCTAAGTATGCGAGTCCCCTGTGTACTTCTAGGATTCCTGTGCACATCTTCCTTGGATGCTTCCATTTTTCCTGTCTGCAAAGCTGTCCCACTAGCCACTGAGGGCATTGAATGAAGTGACCTAACCGCTGGGCGATCGGCCAATACTGCCATTGGATAATGTTGGATCAGGCCCTACGTGCCACGGTCTAGTGATTGTTCCACTTCAATTCTGTTTGTGTAGAAGTGGGTGACTCCTGTCCATTTCCTTCCATACAGAATCTACAAACAGTAGCACTGGCATTCTTAAATTACATTCTAGCAGGAATTACCCCCCTTCCCCCCCCAAAACAAACATGAAACCGTACCACAACTCGGTGGTTTATATTTTACTGATCTACAGTAATATCTGCTTTTCATTTTTTTTTTTACAAACTTTTGCTGAGCTTTCACCTTTGTATTATTACACTGCAACTAATTGTTACCATGGCAGCCTCTGTTGATTTACCGTGTGTGGATGGCAGCGGCCATTTTAATTTCCCCCGCGATTTTTTCAGCAAATGATATCTCCAGAATGCCGGTACGGATTTTAAAAGGGCGGTATCATTAAAAAGATGTCCGCCATGAGTGGTGAGCAAAGGATAATGCTGCTTTAAGTAGGACTGATCATCCATTTGCACTGGAAAAGTGTCCTTCTTTGTCACCCAATAGCAAAACTGTTTTTATGGTGGAAATAATACATAATAATATATGTTATATGGTGTTACTAACAAATGTGGCACTGTATAGCAGCAAAACATATGTACAGCAAGTCTCTTGTCTAAGAAGCTGGCACTTTAATTGTAGCAAAGAGGAGCAAGGGCAACTGAGTTCCCCACGGTCACAAGACCCTGGCATTGGGATTTACAGGTCAATGCCTTACACACAACTTCACTTCTTGTCCAAGAGATACAGCTATCATGATGGCCTCAACCCAACCAAGTTGCGTGTGTATTCCATTGATGGCCAAAATGTTGATGCAATACGTACACCGAGTGCTTTTTTAGCAAAGTAATCTTTTTACTCTTTCAACAGTGCATGTATTCAGAGGGAGCGTGCTTAGTTGAATAGGTCATTATAGCTTGTAAAAGCAGCCAGTCTTTGAGTAATAATTATTATTGCAAATTTCCCATAAGAGCTTTGGGGATTTATTTTAATCATGTACAGTGGTTGTATGTTATGTTTTCCATAACAGTCCTCTTTGTCTTAAATCTATCCTCATTTGCAATTTGCGCAAGTTGGTATTTCTCTCTCTGCTTTCTAGCAGATTAAAGAAAACTACATTATGTCAACTACGTTTTTGCTACACATCCTGAATCGTTCCATGCAGATTTATTTCCCACTGTAGTTAAGACAACATGGTGGATGACAACTCGGAATGAATTACAGTAGTTATGTTATATTGATACAAGTATGCAAATAAGTATTTTTGTTTTACATATTGGCCCAGATTAAGCATGTATAACCTATTAGAGAATGTATCTTGCCTTCAAAATTAATACAATGAATATCACAGGAATGGATTTTGGAAAATGGGGCCTACTGTAGTGCCGACGAGTATTGTAAAACAAATCTGGGGCAATCACCAACAAGACTCAGGTACTGTACATGCTGGGTACATGCTGGGTACATGCTGGGTACATGCTGCAACATTTCAGTGACATTTCTGCAGACAGACTAATGGATTATCAGCGGGGGTCCCTGGCAGTCCCATTCATACTGAATGGGACTGCCAGGGACCCCCGCTGTGTTAATCCGATGGGCCATTAGTCTCTGCAGAAATGTCACTGAAATTATGCAGCATGTACCCAGCATGTACCTGGTTCTTGTTGGTGATAGACCCAGATTTTCCAAGGCAAGTTTAAGGCAAGTTTTAGAATACTCGTCGGCGCACCTGTATTTATTAAACTGTGACATACATGTGTGTTTATATACTGTTTAATATAAGCAACTATATGTCTGAACCATGCTAAAGTAGCTTTTCAGGTTGAGATTTGGTTGTGGCTGTGCAAATTTACATGTTGTATGTAAATGAAGAAATCTCGCAACAATAGGTTGTCATGTGCTATCAAATAATCTGTGAGATGGTACTATGCGCGGAATATCTAACCGAGGTTTCTTGACTCTCAAAACAGGGGAGACGGAGGATTTTACAGAATGAGAGAGGGGATGAGGAGGAGAAGGAGGGAGAAAGTGAGAGTTCTGCCTCTACTGGTATACCCCAATACTAGTAATGTAACTATTTGGTTGTCACTAGACATGGGCAAAATTGTGTGTGAAAATAGAAGCTACGAAAGATAAACAGTCAGTGCTACATCCAGTATGACAAATTATATATGTCACCAGGTCCCCTCTGGTCCCCCGGTTCCACTTCATTCCCCCTTCTCTTACCTCCGGTGCAGGGAGGTTGATACCGGGCGAGCGGGTAGCCGGAGACCAGCGGCGAACGCCATCTCAGGGCGCTGCCATGACAGGAAGACTCGCGCATGCGCATTGGTTCCACTAGTTGCGGAGGCACCAGCGCAACGCTTCACGCATGCGCAATGTGGAGCATAGCGGTGGCCATTATGGAAAAAGCTCCGCAAGGGGAACTACAAGCTCCAGCAGTCCCTGTGGTGAAGACTATATGGCGCACAACAGCCAATAGGGCTGCGAGGATGCCCTGCAGCAAAATAGTTACAGTTGGGGTGCTAGGAGAGACACAGCAGTTGGAAGAGGGGACCTCTGCGGAGTAGGTAGTGTCCAGGGAGCTCCCCTGGACTAGGCCAGATCTCCCCACTTAGGCCCCAGCTAGGCCTGACTCACTGTAGCTTGTGGCTGCTATAGGGAAATCCCATAGTCAGGGACCTTTCCCCAGTAGTTGCATATAGTCAGGTACAGCACCGGTGAGACGCCATGCGGTGACTGCGGCCTGTGGTCTGGGACTAGACCAGCTACGCGGTAATGACGGTAAGGTGATATTATCCACGCTGGAATTCACCCCACAGACGCCATCGCGGACGACAACGTTGGATCAGATGGATCCTCCTTATTATTCTGCTATACCCGGGTGATGGAGCCCCGGGCAGGTACCTAACCAAGTGCACTACCACTCCACGGGATAGCGCTATTGCCAACACTTTGGGTGGGCCTTGACATTGGGAAAGGGACATCAGGGAATTGGTGCTTGGCACTCAATGTACTCTGGGAACACTCACTGTTGGTATCAGGTTGGGGTCTATTTTACTGTGTGGTACACGGTACCAATATTATTGTGTTCATTAAAGGTTGTAGCATATATTTGTATGCGTGTATTATTATTATTGTTCCTGTAAGGATTCATCCCTCCAAGTCGGGATTCCTTGCAGTTGGAGGCGCTGTCACCATAAGAATCAGGTACACCCCAGGCCCCCAGCGGCGGAGGTTCACGTCTTCTGTGAGCCACAGGTAAAGCACCACACACACCGTAGTCGTCATATCTTCCACAGGGTGGGGGAAAGTGCGCTACATATAATTAAATACTTATCTGTTTTTCTTTTCATAAATGAGGAGTAATTTACTGTAGTTCAATTCATTTTAAGCTTGAAAAACACGCCACGGTATCCCCTCTTTTGCAAGTCATAACACTTATATAGGGCCGCCCCGTCCATTAGGTGAACTAGGGTGCAATGGTCATAAGGACGCATTAATAATAATTATTTTCTATTTATGTATCTTTTTTTTAAATTATATTTCTTTTTTTTGTCCTGTTGCACCCCCTGCAGCCCCGATAGCTGCGCCACTGTTCATTTTATTTTGGAGGCGCAAATTATAAGTTTCGTCTAGGGCACATGAAACCCATGCGCCAGCCCTGACTGCACCCACAAAAAGTCTTCATAACCTCTCTAATGGAGGGAGAACTCACCATTATATGGTGTGGTGGATTTGGGTTCTAAGCTTACAGGAGCTGTATGTGTTTGTACATTTCTATTTCAATCCCACCTTTTTAATGGCAGTTCTTGTGAAGCACCTGGGAATGACCACACTATTAAGACAGTTCAACAACTATTAGAAAGGCTATGAGAGCATTTTGTGGGTGCAGTAGTGTTAGGACTTGCAAAAGAGTCCGTGATACGTGGCGTGCTTTGCAAGCTTAAAATGCTTTGGCCAAAGAATTGAACTATGTGACCCTCACTTATGAAAACAAAAACAGAAAAGTATTTAGCAATATAATTTGTCATATTGATGCAGCACTTTTGTAGTATTGTCTTTTGTAGTATTTTGTAGTATTTGTCTTTTGTAGTATTACATGAGGTCACAATCTAAGTACCACTCCTTTTTGACACATATATATATATATGATATGGTGGGTTTGGATTCTGAGCTTACAGGGGCTGTGTGTGTTTGAAATTAGAACCTACCAGAACCTCACATTGAAAATACAAAACCAAAACCCTTAAGATTTTACATAAAATATTTTTTAGAACCAAAACCAGAGCCCTAGGCCCCATGACCATGTCTAGGTATTTCTCAACATGTCGTTTTTTTTAAATAATTTTAAATTTTCCAGTTATATTATTTTAGTTTTCTAATTAGTTTCATGATTCAAGTTTTTTATTTTTAAACATTTCCGTGCTTTATTATTTAATTAGGAAGAATGGTTAAAACCAAAACAAGAGTAAAAGTGCCCACCTATAGTCGTGACACCCCGTTGAATAGTCCATTATGAGTACTATTGTGGGAATTGTGACTTTTTTGGTGATTTGCGACTTTTTAGTGATTTGCTACTTTTTGGTGATTTGCGAATTTTAGATGGCCAGAGAAGAGAGAATAAATATGAATAAAACTATTATTACTAACCGAACGCACCTATGTGGAGCCACAGACATTAAAATATTGAGAATCGGTAAGCAAGTAGGAATAAAGGCAGTGGCCATGCACATATATAGTGGAAACCACTCCGGGGACCAACGTGAACTACTGTCAATGACATGTTTAAGGGGTTACATCTGGGTAATTGATGTATTTTGTTACAAAAACCTGGCACCTAGAAGTATTTTTAAATCCGATTTGAAAGTTAATATGAAAACACAGTAAGCTGAGACTTTGGAGGGGTCTGATTTCATCTGGCTACTCCTTTTTGTTTGATGTTACTGTGTTCAACAAATGCACTTACACAGCCAAATCCACCTCTCTCCCCTCCCGATATCTGTATTGACTCGCTGATAAGAACAGGGAGGGATAAGGGTAAAGAGAGCACTCGATTAACAAATACTTTCCCATTCGGAGGCCCCTAAGTAGACTGTTCAATTCTGCAATTCACTTAAATTGCATCTATAAGTGAACCATTCCATATAATATATTGGATTGAATCTACTGTACCAAGGTACAGTAGGTATCGCATCCATAATGTGTATATTTGTGTATTTTTATCTTGTTGTAAAAAGAACTAAAAACGCTCTTGCGGTGGTCATGAGAATATGACTGCGTGTCAATCAAATATTTCCTTTGTGTATGGACTGTTTGGCCTCACCCCTTTATAATGATTAGAATAAAGCTTTCTAGCTGTATAAGGGCGGTATGTGAAATAACTACTGGTGTTTTGGGTAGGATTGGGTGGCATGAGGCAGAATTTGCCACCCTATGTAACACCCCCACCCCCCAAACCTTAATGGTATCAGCTGTCGGGCTGCTCCATATTCCAACCTGAGACACACACCATGCCACAATGAGCAGCCACTTAACCTTCTGAGCGTGACAAAAAGACATGACTGTGATTCTACATTAGTTTCCCTGTCAGCACGGACTGAGAAATGTCTTCCACTATTGTATGAAATGTATCTACTATGGTGTCCATGTGGCACATGTTATGTGGGCGAAACAATCTGACCCATAAAAAAGAGACTCAACGAACATAAATGTACCACCCGCCTTGCATTCAGGAACACTAATAATGAATGCAGTGAATCGCCCGTGGGCCAGACATGTTTTTGAATTACGACTATGTTAGTCAATTGAAATATCAAATAATTGATTGGGCCCTCCCCCTTCGCTAAAGAGGGGTGGTGATCGGGAGACTAGACTGTTGCAGAAAGAATCTGAATGGATTTTTGAATTAGATAGTGTTATCCCAAAGGGAATAAATGAATAATTCGATCTAAAGGTACAGCTTTAATATTTACCCTTTGTTACGGTGTAATTTGAGACACTGTTACAAACTAAATGATATCTTATTGATGAGACCATAATTATGGAAACCATGTTGCCCCAAATGATGGCATTTAAACTGTGATATAGATAGACGATTCTTGATGATGATGTTTTAGGTAGTGTAATTTTGCACTGTAAATATAGGTAATCTTCTAATGATATCCTTATTTTTCCTATTATAACCAGTGGTGGGATCCAGCCGGTTCGCACCGGTTCGTGGAAACCTGTTTCTAGAATTTTCAAAGTTCGCCGAACCGATGCGACCGGTCCTTAATTCTGCCCCGTCCGCCCCTCTAGGACTCCGTTCTGTGCAAGCCTGTCAGTGGCATGAGGAACCAATGCGGATAAAGCCAGTCTGTGGTAAGGGCAACTTTTGGCTTCACGTCAGGGGATGGAAATATGGGACGCGGCCGGCACTGGCAGTTACCTGACCTCTGGCTGGGCCCCAGCTCTCCCCCCCCTGCAGCAGGCCTCTCTCTCAGCTGCTGCTGTGGACTGCCTCCTGTGTAGACCCCGCACCGGAAGTTCGGAGGCATGAAGGCACGACACAGAATGTGAGCGTTATGTACAGGTTAGAGGGTGATGTGAGATGCAGGGGGGGGGAGAGGGTGATGTGAGGGGCAGGGGGGATGGGATGTGTGTGATGTACGTGGGAGAGGGAGACATGGGGGTTTGAGAGATAGATGGGGAGTCTCGCAAAGGCTGCTGACACTGGGGGTAGGGGAGCCTGGATATTCAGGGTTTTATTGGACTAGATGAAACCGTGCAATTCTCTGCAGGGAAACCAGAGTATATCCGGGGTGATAACCCGCACTGCTGGTGATATATAAGAACACCCTGCACTCCCCTATACAGTATATTCTATCTAACCGGTGATCCCTTTAAAGGTGAAATGTTATATCTTAATTGTAGAATGTTGTTCTATAAAATAGGGTTGGTGTACCTGAGAAACTTAACACATGTCTAACATGGACTCCTAAATACACCCCTCTATTAGCAGAGACACATATTAATATTTAGTTATTTTGGTGCAGACAATAACACTATAGAGCACAGGTTGTGTGAAAAATGTCAGTATTTACAGGTCATTGTTCCTCAGCTGTTCGGCTGCTATTCACGTTCCGGGGTCACAATTATTGCTCGCGCTATTCCACGGATGATGATTGCCCAAAATAAACAAACGTGTCGCGAGAGAACCTGTTGCTAAAATTTCTGAACCCCACTACTGATTAGAACACACATAAAAATAGATTTTTTTTTGCTTATAGGAATATACGATGGAAATATGGGATATTATTCGTTTTTAGTTTAAATGTATTGTATGTCTTCATTTTCTTGTATTCTGTGTAATTCATATATTTCCCTTACACTTCTATTTAGGTGAAGTTAGAGATGATGCACTATGTTATATATGTCGGTGAGCTTTAGGTTGGTGGTTGTTGTCACGTATTAATACTACAACATTCAATGCCACAGGGATAGAGGTGGTGGCGTCCAATTATTTACATCCAGCCATGACATCACTGCACCTCCCCCTGTGGTTAAAGGTGAATAGCATGATGGGAAATGTAGTTCTTTTGTATGAGCTTGTTTGGAATTTGAATCAGAAGCTGCCTAAACTCTAAACACACCAGTAACTATAAGGGAATGTGTTTAAAAAAAAATCAGTGTAGGCCAGTAAGCTTACATATATTTGAAGATAACAAAGGAGTAGGCACCAGCTCAATGAAAGTCAAGTCACACAAGTCACCGGTATCACCAGAAACCAGTTCTGCATTAGTAAGTCCTGGCCAGGTGAAAAGATGAATGAATGAATGGATTTACTAGTACAGTATAACAAAACGTATGTAGTCATTCATTAGGGCAGGGTTTGGGACTGCTGGTTTAGAACTTTAGAAGCTTTACACACAAAACATTTATTGACAAATGGTTTATTGTGTATAAGGAAATGTAGAAAGTATTGTTATTTTTAATCTAATCTTAATTCCTTTGCTTAATGAAAATCTCTGAATTTAGGTTGTGGTTTTGTGTACATTACTTGTCTCTGTTTGGGTCCTGCCTTTCCTCCTGTGTAGGGGCCAGAGACACTACTGTCTGCTAGCAGTGAACGTGAAACGAGAAGAAAGCAACCACGTAAATCCCTTCAAAAATAAATACAATAGAGCATTACATATCTAACCCTCCTTAATTCGTTCCAAAGGAATCTCATCAGATTGACTATATACAGTGGCGGCGGTCAGACTCTCATACCTGTTCAGGGTGCTGGGTAGGTGCAGGCTGGGGGCGTGAATAAGCAGAGAGAAAAAGGATGGACGCCAGGGTCTTTGGTAAACCATATAAGGTGATTTATTTGACATCCGTCTATAAGGTTTCACAGGTGTTGACATACATCTTACTTGACAGACACCTGTGGCAAAACCTATTACTCTGAACTTCATTCCCCTGGTAGCTCTCACTCCTATGCTGGGGAGGTACTTATACTTGTTACTCGTAGTAAGGGATACATTGGCAGTCTCTTGCATAGAGTTAGTAATGCCCAATAACGAATGGGCCTCTCAGGAATACACTTCGGGCTTCGGGTTTAGCATCCCGCGACTATGTACTGCATACTTCTTCCATACCTATGTGATCAGGACTGCACTAGGAACCTTCTGGTTGGGCTGGTCCAAACATACACTGGAGTTACTGTGCGAGAAGTCCTATTAAGAGTATGGTTCTTCCTTTGCAATAGTGAGAACACTCTTGAATCCTTACTACCGGCGGTTACTTAAAGGGCACGTTCCTAACTGAAAACAACAAACGATGACAAACTTCTTAATACACAGAGCCCTATTAACAGGATTCACAGTGAGGACCCCAGACAGAACCCTGAAGAACCTGTTTCTAAAACATTGGGTGGAGCGATATATACCCTTCTATTTCCCTATGGTGACATCACTGGCCACAAGACACTCTGAAATGGAGCAATACCAGAGTCAGCCAACTTGTTAACCCCAGTAAGGCTGTTAACCTATTATAGAATTAGTAGTTCCCGGGGGGGGGGGGTCGCTACACATATATATGCTCTTTATTAAAACATTCTTTCCCTGCAGGCTGTGTGCTCACTATTTACAAGCAGGAAATAACCGCAAAGCAGAATGTGTTGCACTGAAATCCCACTGTTGCAGATTGTCTCCAAAGAGAATTATCCTTCCAGAATGACCCAAGAACACGAGCTTTGGGCTACAACACGATTTTCAACATGAAACAGTATCCAGCCCCAACTTTTGTCCAGATCTAGTATACACTATGCTTAACCCCATATTAAGATCTTCCCCCTCCCCCAAAAACATAGGACAGTATCAATGGCAGAAATAGAAATGACACTCAAGTGGACATATATAAAAGATGGGCTGTTTCCATTGTGCTACATTATTGTAAATACATGTTGGCATGCTGACATCATGCTGCTCTTTCTGATCTGTCAGATAGCATTTTCCGTTCTAACTACAATGGAATTAACACGGTTTTAAAACATGCACACACAGCTCTTCTAATTTCCTCGCTCACAGCTTCATAATTTGTACAAAAATGATTGTACCAAACACAATAATTTTTTTTTTTCAATTTGCTATTACAGTAGTTGTGGTGTATAATTTGCATGATCCACCTATTTGTGGAGTCACTTTCATTTTCCCTGCCTCTCATACCTAGAGTTGCAAGCCATTATGCAGACCGTATAACTTCCAGTAACAAATTAATTTTTGTAGCCATTTAATTGAAAAGTGATATGATGCAGGCACTCTCTTGCAGCAAAACAGCAGAAGCCTAGATTAGTATTTGAGAAACTATTTGAGAAATTTGAGCTGTAATTCTCCCTGCTGTGAGGCTTACCAACTTTCAATCTTTCAGATGGGGTTTTATCCTGACTGCCTTGGCTTAGGTTAAATGTTATTTATTTACCCTGCTTCTTCAAAGCTGAAATTGAGGCGCTTACCGTTCTGTTGTGCTGTTTTTTAAAACCATTGTGAAGACAGGCTTAGCAGGACAGTAATCACTCTGCATTCTTAACGGCTTTAACAGAACTTAAAGAAAAGCCACTGATTTGAGCATGTTAACTACAGGTGCTACTGCAGGAATGCCTTCAAATCACTTTAATAAATAAGATTGGGCAAAACACCACGGAGTAGGGTTGCCAGGTGTCCAATTGAACCGAACTGTCCTGTATTTGGACACACTGTCCAGTAGAAAATGATTAGTAATACTGGACATGTATGTATTGTATTGTATTGTATTGTATTGTAAGTCTTTATTTATATAGCGCCATTAATGTACATAGCGCTTCACAGCAGTAATACACGTGGTAATCAAATAAATAACAGATAATATAAATAACAGAACATGGGAATAAGTGCTTCAGACATAAAAGTAACATTAAGGAAGAGGAGTCCCTGCTCCGATGAGCTTACAGTCTAATTGATAGGTAGGGAGAACGTACAGAGACAGTAGAGGGAGTTCTGGTAAGTGCGTCTGCAGGGGGCCAAGCTTTATGTATCATGTGTTCAGTATTATCCACAGTGCTATTCATATGCTTCTTTAAGCAAGTGTGTCTTAAAGGTGGATAGAGAGGGTGCTGGTCGGGTACTGAGGGGAAGGGCATTCCAGAGTTATGGGGCAGTCAGTGAAAAATGTTTAAGGCGGGAGAGGGCTTTAGATACAAAGGGGGTAGAAAGAAGACATCCTTGAGAAGAACGCAAGAGTCTGGATGGTGCATAACGAGAAATTAGGGCTGAGATGTAAGGAAGGGCAGAAGAGTGTAAAGCTTTAAAAGTGAGGAGAAGAATGGAGTGTGAGATACGGGATTTGATCGGAAGCCAGGAGAGGGATTTCAGGAGGGGAGATGCTGAGACAGATCTAGGAAAGAGTAGAGTGATTCCGGCAGCAGGGTTTAGGATAGATTGTAGGGGAGACAGGTGAGAGGCGGGAAGGCCGGACAGCAGGAGGTTATAGTAATCAAGACAGGAGAGAATGAGGGCCTGAGTCAGAGTTTTAGCAGTCGAGCAACAGAGGAAAGGGCGTATCTTAGTTATATTGCGGAGGAAAAAGCGACAGGTTTTAGAAATGTTTTGAATGTGAGGGGCGAATGTGAGAGAGGAGTCGAGTGTGACCCCTTGGCAGCGTTCCTGGGCTACTTTGTGAATGATCGTAGTTCCAACAGTAATGTGGAAGGAGGTAGTAGGGCCAGGTTTGGGAGGAAGTATGAGGAGCTCTGTTTTAGCTATGTTGAGTTTAAGGCGGCGGAGGGCCATCCAGGATGATATAGCAGAGAGACATTCAGAAACTTTGGTTTGTACAGCAGGTGTAAGGTCGGGTGTTGAAAAGTACATTTGTGTGTCATCAGCATAGAGATGATAATTAAACCCAAAAGATGTTATTAGGTCACCTAGAGAGCGTGTGTACAGAGAAAATTGGAAGATTGGGATCTACGATGTTTTCTTTAAGAGATATATAAGAGTGTTATACGTGGAATGCAGACATGTACATATTATGGTCTTCTTTAGAACAGAACGTCTATTGTATATTTCTGATTTATTCTCTGCACTGTCCCTCCCTTAGTCCCTTTTCTCCCCCCCTCCCCCCTCCTTCCCCCCCCCTCTTTCCCTCCCTCATACTTCTCATTCCCCTCCCCCCTTTTCCAACCCCCCCCTTCCCCCTTTTCCCTCCCCCCCCCAACCAACCTTTACCCTGGTTTCCCTTCCTTTCCCACCTACCTTCCCTTGATTCACTGGTCTATAAGTCACAAATATGTTTAATTAAAGCATTAGGAAGCCCCTATATGTAGGACTGACTAATAGGTATACAACTTGGGTTATTGTGAATCTAGTGTTGAGTATATTCCACTTGCAGTGTTTGCAACAGCTTTTTATGTTTATTCATATACCTGGAATGTGCTGCCAAATAGTCTTATCATTTTGCTACTGTGTATGTCTGAATATATAATTTAGATGCTCTCTGTGCATATAATATGTTTATAGTGAGCTGCACAGACATTAAATACTTTAAATAGCATGATATTAGCTAACAGGCATATAGCACTGAAAGGGTTAAAGTTTTAATGCCGCTTTCGCGGGCTTTTAGGTATTTAAGAGGCTGTCACCACTTCTCCCCACTCCAAGACGAAGCCCTCTGCGTAAGGGTGAAACGCGTTGAGGGGGAGATGCTGGTGTAGCCCTGGTGTGTGTCAAATAAAGTTATGTTGAACTAGTCATCCGGGAGCCTTTCATTGGACATGCGCAGTTGCGCCGCACTTCTATCCATTTTCTGATATAGCAGAGAGACATTACGAAACTTTGGTTTGTACAGCAGGTGTAAGGTCGGGTGTTGAAAAGTATAATTGTGTGTCGTCAGCATAGAGGTGATATTTAAACCCAAAAGATGTTATTAGGTCACCTAGAGAGAGTGTATACAGAGAAAAGAGGAGAGGTCCCAGGACAGAGCCCTGGGGTACCCCCACAGAGAGATCAATAGAGGAGGAGGAGGTGTTAGCAGAAGAGACACTGAACGTACGATGGGAGAGGTAGGATGAGATCCAGGATAGAGCTTTGTTCCGGTATGTGTCCGGTATTACCTGTCTGTACCTGCACGTAGTGATCTGATCGCTTTCTCTGAGCAGAGAGACAGCAGGGCTGCTGCAAGGAAGCTTGGCATCTTCTTCCATCCTGATTGGCTGCATTACCCAGCAGCAGCCAATCAGGAGGAGGTGTCAGGAACCTGGGGGTGGGGCCAATGAGAGGAGGAAACAGCATGGAGAGGAGACAGGGGTGTGTGCGTGTATTTTTGCAGAAGCCACCTGGCAATCCTACTATGGAGCCGCAGTAAAATATTCAAGCTAAAGTTCTGGTGATAGAGATGTCCGATACAGACTGTCACAGTATGGGGTGACTCTGTGACCTTCTACTTCCCGAGAGTTTTTACCTGTCTAGGTAGCGCCTGGATTCTTTGACCACCGTGGAACTTAGCACCAGTGGTATAATGTTTGGTGTAAGAGTTTAGTTTATAAGTATAGTGCGGCACCGAAGATATCCAGCTCCAGGTCTGAGATATACAGCAGCTTTCAGAAAATCACTTTAAAAGGAACTGAAAATGTGATATTTCATCAATATTTGTCCCGAACAAAAAGACCACTAGATACAGATGTTACCAATGTTATTGCAACGTTTGGCGCACTGCAGCCGAACATACACAGCGCGCCAGAGAAGCAGCTATTGATTTGAACCAGTCACGTGTGAGAAGGGGGTGGGGAGGTCACACCATTTCACCTGCAGGAGCGCATCAAACGTTGCAATGACGTTGGCTACATCAGTAATTTTACATTGATGTATGTGAGCATGATTTTAAGAAAAAGGTCTAGTTAAGGTGGCCGTGCCACCAACACACTGTCTAGTAAGGTCGTGGAGTTTAGAAAGCACATTTAAAGACTACTAGGGGTTGAGAAGTTGTCATTTCTGCTTTATCCTGAGCCCATTTGCTTGAATTTATAATCAAAGTTGGGTTTGGTTCTAAAAAAAGAATCATGTTTTGTTGGAGCCTGTCTGATTTGGGTTTGGTTTTGAATTTGTTGAAAAATGTGGGGGGGAAAACTCCAGTCAAAAATGAACCATTTTTTTTAGTTTTCTGGTCACCAACGCAAAAGTTTACAGAGGTTATGAAATGAAAACAAAAAACGACGAATCCAGGGATAAGCCTCTCTCGTGCTTTAGCTCATACAGCTCAACCCCCTTATAACGCTGTGCTTGGGTCCAAAGAATTGCATCGCACTATAAGCGGATCGCGTTAGAAATAATGTACAATTGCATGCATTGTACAATAAAGTATTTAAGACACCAATAATCGTGTTGTAAAGTAGTCATAAATACGAAAATTGGGAGCCACGCTTGCATCGCGTTAAAAGCGGATTCGCATTGTAACAGATCGCGTTATAATGGGGTTGAGCTGTATTTCACTTATATTTGAAGATTTGTTGCAGAGTTTTGCTCTGACATCTGAATGAATGCCGAAGTCTACGAAATTCAAATTCTAACCAGCGAATCTCCCCATCGTTAGTTATAACATGATCACTGCGACAGAGCTGCAGTGCATATCTGCACTACTCCGTAGAAAAAGGACAATATCAGTACTACTGGATCTCTCTCTGTATTCCATAAGAATCATATATGCAAATGTTTTGCAACTAAAAGAACATTTGCATGCAGAATTTATTGACAAAAGAACCTTTGTTTGTGAGATGTGACTTGATTTTGTTCTTGTTAAAAGGTGAACAGGCTATTAACCGTTGGTGTTTTTTTTTATAGGAGAATGAAAGATTAATCCCTCTCTCCCCCAAATGCAAACATTATTTGTGGAAGTATGTGTGTAAACTTTTGCAAAACCAAACTCCAAAATATTTGCACCTCTCTACTTAGCAGATGCATATTATTGGGAAAGTTTGAGAATATATTTATGGGGGGAAAAGTGCAGAGTTTATGCAAATACACTAACTTTTTTCAGCTGTGCTTTAACTTGAACTGAGCTCTGCTCAATCTATCATTTTTACAGCATACATATTTCTATTGAGGTTAGACTGACCCCAACCATACAACACATCCTGTGTTTCTGTATAGTAGCATCAGTTAATTTTACATTGGCTCATACAGTACCATGAAATAAAAAGCCTCCGGTTGAAAGGAAGAACTGGGGCGAAAACTAGGAAAATGTAGAATTTGTATCTTAAGGTATTGTACTTATTGTTCTGTACATCCTACTTGTTTGTTGAACCAGAATGTCCAGAGGAATGTTATAGTCAAACTGTTTTATGTTTGACAAAGAGACCTGCCATTGTATTGTTTAATCAGATTAAGGCATTCGGTAGAAAATCTACACACAATGGCTGAGCCAACTGAATATAATTTAGAAAATTAATCTGCCACACCCTTAGAAGGAGTTATGCACTGACAATCTGTTAAGCATTCCTTTTTACTGACACACGTTCAATGGAAGTTTTATTTTTAACTTCAAGCAAATAGAATGGCATTCCGTGAAACCATCAAGTGTAGTTTTGATTGTAATATGTTTCTGTACTTTGGCAATAAAGCTTCAATGGTAGGATATGTTTTGCACTCAGCATCAAATAAAATAGAAAGAGGCTAGTGGATATTACAGGAGACGGACAAACAGCCATTCGTCATCTATGTAACTTAATACAAATACGGTATCTCCTGACATTGAACTTCTTGGAGTGCTTGGAGAGCCCCATTTTACACTCTGCGCTTTGGAAATCCATGCACTGCTAGATCCTCTAACACCAAGCAATATATCAGAGGATCTGCAAGGAAGAAATGGAATTAGTTGCAGGATTACTTTTTTTCATGGAGGTTTATTTACAAATGATCATACAACATGACCATACGGGCCAACAGGTGAAGATTTCCTTGGTACAGATTTAGGGTGAAAATATGGGAGATTTAAAAACCTCCAATGACTATGTTTGGGGTGTGGGCAATATTTTCAGGGAGAAGATAGAAAAGTGATACAATTTTCAACTAAAAATCATGAGTCTAGGCCAGTATGTACACAACCAAACCATTCTGTCTTTCCACTATAAACTTCATTAAGCAGAAGCCCCCTTCAGTGCACAGTTTATAGTTAAGGAAATAGCTAGGCTATGAAACAGAGATGGTTACATCGTTATTACTTAGAAAAACATTTTCAAAGCAGATCAGGTTTTTCAGGAGGTCAAATGCACATTACTTGTATGGGTGTTTAATTAGCATCTTATGGAGAGAGAAAAAATGATCTAGTAACCATATTGCTTACTTTGGAGTCATTAAATGTAACATTTTTAAGTGGTCAGTGTAATTTGAGCCCATTAGATTTCTGTGACAGCAATGGAGTGTTTAAACATGTTTTATTTTCTCTGGTGTTAGAGATTCAGAGGTGTCCAATGAACTGAGAGAAATGGTAAAAGTCCTATGGGTAATGTGGTTGGTGCAGCCATGTGATGGCAGTTTAATTAGGGATAGATTCATCAAGCCACTATTCGGAGTCTCGCACCTTGATTCGGTGCTACCTTCCATACACTTGAATAGCAGTTACCGTTGGATCAAGGTTCGATACCCAACATCGCAGCTTTATGAATCCCAACCTAAAACTCATTAAAAAAAACTACCTAGCAATTGTTCGGTAAAGCAAACAATGTTGGTAAGGAAAAAATAGCTGAGTGAACATATCCATGTTCCCAAGACTTAAAGGAGCCATCCCCCAAACCCCGGAAACATTGTTTTATGCTTATTATATCAAACAGGTTTATCAAAAATTAGAGGGAGAGGTGTATTTAACACCTGTAACCTCTAGCTAGAAGCAACCAGAGACGCTATAAATCTTCAGACTTCCCTCCACTGCCACTCACTCGCTCCTGACGAACCTCCGTGTAGGAGGGAAACGCGTAGAGTGTTCGACGTAGTGGCGTCATTGGGAGGTTGCCTAGCAGTGTCTCAAACCGGTAAAATGTATCTCTGCTGATCCTGCTTAATAACAGTAACTGGCAGCGTGCCAAACACTGCAGTCGGCACTCACATTATGTATACAGACTGTGGAATGTGCTTGTCAGCTGCTGGGGGCTGTTCTGTTTATATCTCCATCGGGCACCTCCGTGTGCAGTTGTAACTCAGACCAATATTAAAGCTGCAGTTCAGTCAATATCCTGCATGTGTGTGTTTTTTTAATAAATCAGTTCTGTAGTAAGAAAAAATACTTTTAGCATTTTCTGTTTTAAAAAAAACAACTTTGAAAGACCAATTTTCTTGTATTCTATTTTAACAAGCATGCTTGTTCCTATAGCAACGATTTACATTCCCCATATTTAAAAATGTCGTCACACTTTGCTGATCAATAGATGGAGAACGAATTGACCGGCAGCTATGCAGTTCTTTAGGTAATTAGAGATTGCCCACATTAAACTATTGAAGTAAAAAAATAAATAATAATAAAAAAAAAAGACTGAACTGCAGCTTTAACCTATTGTTGTGATTACTGCTGCTTCAGACACATACCATCACAGAGGACCTATTTGCAGTGAATCTGTTGTTTTGTCTTATGCTTCAGCATTAATATATCACTCTTTGCAACTAAAGTGATTTGTTTATTCCAGGTCTGAGTTAGATACATGGTTCTACTTGCCTCACAGCAGTATTCTTTATGTGCTTTATTTGTTCAGTCACAGGGTAAATATACCTTTATTGCATATTGTTATTATATCACATTTTGCATATTTGCAGTCACACACAGAATTAATCCACATACCACCAACCTATGATTGTGTTCAGTCCTTCACATTAATTGAAGTGAGTGAGTCTCCACCCTATATTAATTGGTGCAGATAATTGTATACTATATATTGTGATTTTCACAGGCACTGATTTATCATCCTCAGTATCCACTAGCATAGATAATAGTGGTGGACTTTACATCAAGCGATCATAGGTTGGTTTGATCGGTATGCTGTGTTAGTGACTGCACTCTATCATATTGCACATTTAAAGTGTCACATTCCTATACAGCATAGAGATGCCTTACCTTTCTCGAGTTTGGGGTTTTTTGGTTGTCCCTAGCGTATACTTATTCATTTAATTAAAGATAACGCATATTGGGTATTACACTTCAACCTCACCCCATCACTGCTACTACCTCCCATTTTATATGAATATTGTATTCTTTATTTTCAATAAATGTAGACTTTATTTTATATTAGACTTAATAAAAGTTATATTTTAACTGTCCCAGGAGTGCTACATCAAATGAGCTTCTAGCTAGAGGTTACAGGTGTTAAATACACCTCTCCCTCTAATTTTTGATAAATCTATCATATTCAGCTCATGGTATGCACCCGATGCCAATCTAGGCATTTGTGGACGAATCCATATTTCAACCCTATATTTCCATACAATTTGAGAGCAGCATATGTTACTTGTATTTGTGTTTATATCAAACAGGAACTGAAGTACAGTACTCTGAACTCCAGGGGACTCACTTGTTTAGATACAGTAATCTTATTTTCACTTGTTAGTTGCCAATAAATTAACGAGACGGGAGAAAATCTTGTTTCCACCTTCGACTTGGGCTTTATCGAAAAGCTGTGAGAACGCTCCAAGTCTGGATTTCTCTACCATTAGACTTGACCCTGCCTTAAATACATTTAAAAGTTTACTTTTCAAGAAGACCTGTCCAACACTCTCCTTCCTTTATGTTACTTTTATCCTACAGCTGGATTATTATCCACAATAATCCCGAAGTTGAGAACAAATGCTGAGGAACATCCCCACCGTCCCCTCCAACATACACACTACTCCTTGTACCTCCACTCATCACTTCTTTAAATGATAAGCTCCTTGGGACAGTGACCCCCTTCCTCTTGTCACCACTTATATGTACGCTTTTTGTTATACAATGTTATTGTCTTACCTACCACATTGTACTGCGCTGCGCAATATATTGGGACCATGAAAATACGATAATAATCATAATAGTTATAATAATGCTTTCTACTTATGGTATTTCCCTCCTTTCTGAATGCTATATATTATATATTTAACTATTGGTGTTTTCCTACATACAGTCATACCCCGGTTTAAGGACACTCACTTTAAGTACACTCGCGAGCAAGGATATATTTTCAATAGCCCCATACCCCTGTGTCCGTATGCTCGCTTCACAAGTATGGACACTTATTCTGTCCTACAGACCGCCGTAGTTGTGACGCGCTGATTCCCCTCACCCAGTAGGCAAACGGCAGATCACGCATGCGCCTGTCAGCACGTCCTGAACAGTAACATCGGCTCCCTACCTGTACCGAAGCATCAATAAGTGGAAAAAGGTAGTGCTTCACTGTAAGTACATTTTCGCTTTACATACATGCTCTGGACCCATTGTGTACGTTAATGCGGGGTATGCCTGTATACAGTGTATATATATATATATATATATCTATATATATATATATATATAGATATATATATATATATATATATATATATATATATATATATAAATAATAATAAATAATAAATATATGGGTGTTAGTCACTTTGTCACCCACATGGGTGTTAGTCACTTTGTCCATGCACCTCCTTGAGAAAGGACCCATTTAGAGGACAGAAACGTCGGTGTGCATGCTATCTATCTTTAATACAATTTGTTTATCAAATTTCAACTGAGTGCTGTCTCGTTCATACTGGAAGCTTTCCTGGACTGTCTGCCTGGTAAGGATATCTTTGCTATATTTATGCTTATGGGATAAGCACCAATGAGTAACAATCATCACGTGAGTGCCATCTGTTCTTTCATCTAATATATATATACTGTATATGTGTGTTTGTGTGTGTGTGTACGTGCGTATACGTGCGTACGTGCGTGCGTGCGTGCGTGCGTGTGTGACAGAGAGAGAGCGGTCATTCTGAAAATAATATGTTAATAATTCTAAGCAGAGCCCTTCCCCAGGGTTAGATAGATCAGGTAGGAGGTGTGCCTTGGTGCTTGGATACATAAAGGAGGTTACCCCAGTTTAAATTAGGAACGACATATATATATATATATATATATATATATATATATATATATATATATATATGTATACATATATATATATGTATATATATATGTGTAACAGGGTAAAAGAACATAGTTCATAATAGTGCTCTAATGACCTTGAGTACTGAACATGTGATCAATTGATAATTCTTGATTGAAGAAGGGTAATAGGCTGGGTTAATGGTATATGAGTGAGTATGCGAGGTATATAGGTGGGCGTATAGCTAAGACATATGTATAATGTCCTGGTGAGTGTAGTGATGGAGATATATGAGCTCCACCACCTCACTCCCATAAAGGACCAGTCTGAAAAAAACGCATATGGACACCTGTTGTATACCTCCCAGTACAATGATAAGTACAATGACTCACATGAACCATTCCCGTTAAGCCTTCCAAGGTGCGTGCTTCTGCGGGGTTGAGTAGAAGATCAGGTAGCCACAGGATGCGGACGTGCAGAGCACAGCAGAGCGACAGGATTCCACGGGACAGCAGCGGTATAATAAAAAAATTATATATGTGTAACAGCTGCTATCACCAAAGTGAGAGCAAAGAAACAGCACTCTCAGGTATAAAGAAAAACAATGTATTAGGCAATACAAAATGAACACAGAGACAAACCAACGTTTCGGTCCTCTAAGGACCTTCCTCAGGGTAGTGTTAAGGGGCACTGGCATACAGAAGATATATATATACCCATAACCACCCTCTGTGACTAATTGGGGATCCACTAATTAATCAAACACTGAGAACTCATGGCATCATTATCCAGCGCATATATATGTGTGTGTGGGACAGAGAGAGCGGTCATTCTGAAAATAATGCGTTAATAATTCTCAACAGAGCCCTTCCCCAGAGTGAGATAGATCAGGTAGGAGGTATGCATTAGTGCTTGGGTACATAAAGGAGGTTACCCCAGTTTAAATTAGAAACAACTTCGGGGAGAACACATTGAAAAGTGACAAGGCTATTGGCTCCTTGGACTAGCTCGGTCTGAGGGTCAAAGAGCTTTTTTAGAAGGGATATGTAATGTCAGAGCAGGAAAGCTTGAGTCAGTTTTTCCCACGCAATATAAACTCATTTTAAAGCAGTAATCTGGCCTATTTTACAGGGTTCTCCAATGCTGAACTGTGCTATTTTTAAATCAGCTGACTCATCAGTTCCTGGGATGGCGTCCGCCATCATCCAATAGGAAGCCACAGCATCATCTGTTTCAGTTTCCCATTGGCCTGCGGGACCCGTAGGATTGGGTGGCCATTTTGCTTTCCCAAACTAGAGCTGAAAAACTCACAAATTAAACAGGAAGTATCCCGGGAACTGGATGCAGCCCTGGAGCTTAAAAATAATGCGTTTCAGCTCTGGAGGTTCAGTAAAAAAAAATCAATATGTAAAAAAAAACAATTAGGCAGGACTGCTGGCTTAAACATGTGGGCATAATGAGCGTTTCAACCTGATTCTACCACCAGATCCAAATTGAATTTAATAATTAAAGGAAACGTCAATACAAATAAGCTCATTACTTTTTTTTTTTTTTTACCATCCTTTATTTAAAGTTAAGTTAGAGAGGTTTTGAAAAATCCAGATAAACGACTCCAGTTAGCATACAATGAAGACATGCAATGCATTGCACATCGGAGAATGTGTGAAATGAAGGGAATAACATTACTAGATTGCACTGGACAATGCAAGGGAAATATCTAGCAAATTAACCTACTTTTGCTACAGTCATCATTTTATCTTACTTGATAAATAGACTCATTAAAATAAAGCTTTAACGATGCTTAAAAAAAAGACATAGTGAGATATTTAATTATAGCCCTTTTCATCCACATATTTAAATAAACATTAACAGAGATAAACATTTACTAGCTTTAATATGTGGTCTAAATGATAAGCCACACAAAATGCTTGAAACTTGCTCTTTGTTTGCTAAACACAAGTCATTAATGATATTCCCATTATTCTTTTGGACACGTGGTGGTTATTTCGTGCTTGGAGCTTTTAATTGGGGTATATCTTATACAGATTAAGAGAACTTCCTATTAATCTTGTAATGGGTTCCAGCCCCCCCTTTTTTCCAAGGGTAATTTTTGTTAAACAAACCAGGCAGTCATACTGGACTCAATTTCAAAATGAAATAAGTAATTACAATTCTCTTGACCAAGCAAGATGGCCGTTCTTGTTGAATGCTTATGTATTCCCCCTCTCTAATAAGGATCCATGTTAAAATGGATTAGTAAAGAGTGACACGCTGTGCTCATTTGCATGTCATTACCCAGAATCCCTGGCTGCAGTAAAAGCTCTGTTTGCTAAGTGATAATGGGGAAAGACAGGGTTACAGACCTGTCTGAGACATGCAAATGCACCACAAGTGCTATTTTTATTTACTATACACTACACGGGGAAAGGGCATTTTTCACTTATTTTACCCACCATATCTTTTTTAATGTATGGCTATCCTCTTTTAAGTGAAAGGCTATGTGTACCACCTTGGCAAGCTAATAATAGCCCAGTTACCATTTCACACAATTTTTAAAATGGGCTCCCACAGCGGGATTCAATATTGTCACCTTTATCAGTATGTGCAAGACTTAAACATTGGGGAATTGTACATCTCATCTACCAAGGTAACCAGCTTCTGGTTTATAACTCTCATTTCAAAAGCCGGTAAAATGACGAATTCCCGGTTATTCGCCGTCATCTTTAGAAATCAAGTCATTTAACAACAACAAAAACGAATAAAAAATAACTAATAAGTATGATTTTTCATCAATTACGTTAGTTAATGGCCCTTAAAAAATTGGAACTAGTTAAATCTGCTGATTCTGGATACAATTTCCATCGAGTATCATGAGCTCTTTTCAGAAAACAGCAGCATTGCTGACTCTTCATGGACCCGCACTTACAGTCTTTTTTATGTAACTCTGCAGGGGAAACGTGTTCATTTTACACATGTAATTAAGTATACTTTTGGTAAACGGAATGAGCACAAGAGAGTACTTAAAGCTGAGATGTTGAAAGCATTCTTACACAATACACATAAGCTGCTTTTTTTTCTCTCTTTTCTTTCCCGCTCTCTCCTTGTTTTCAGAAAACAAAAGACAACACATTTTTTGAAGTGCTGCTCAGCAATATTTTATTCTGGCTGCCAGAGAATTGTAAATGTAAGATATAAATGAAAGCACCGGTCTAGTGCAATGCAAGTGTATCAGCCATGTGTGTCAGAGGACTTGGGGCTTGAACGAGGCAGATTGGCATTGAGCCCAAACATCAAACTCCCAATACTTGTACAGGATGTTGAAAGCAACCACTCCAGTGCCAGAGCGGACTGAATTGTATATTGTACACACAACATTGTACTGTCCAAATGATATATGCATTACTAATGCATTGTAATAGGCGATGTATTGTCATGTAGCGCTTTTCTTCCAATGGACCTGACAGCGCTTCACAATTACAATGTAGCGCACGGTACACAGCATGGCACATAGACTTTTAGAGGCACAGTCCCTGCTCTCAAGACAATCTAGATTTGGTGATGAAGGTACAGGAGATGTAGTGACTTGCTCAAAGCCACCAAGAGCTGACTACAGGATTATACCAGGCTCCCCTGCTTCAAAGTCAGCGGCCCAGAGGCACTAAGCACCATTAGGCTATTTAACCCAACGTGAATCTAAATTAACGTCAGGGTAATCTTAACGCCTGTGGGCAAATAGCCTAACGTTAACCCAGAGCTACTCCTTAAATAACGTACGGTTACTTTGTTTCCAGATGTTTGTGCTAATGATATGCAAAAGAGGTGTTCCCCGTAACATGGCGTATGCACTAAAAGCCATTCAGGTTAGTACAGGGATTTGCCGTGACATTAGCTCCCTCCATGCTCTGAAATATGGATGAGAGAGATGCCTGGGAGAAATAGGCTAGTAGAATGTACTAATGGATTCTCAGAATATTTTCCAGGTATCTCAGGTGTGCCCACTGCCCATTGTATGTGAACAGGTTTCTCTCCATGTGTTGTCTAAAGGTAAAACAGGACTCTCTCTCTTTACACGGAATTATAAGACTTAGGCCTAGATGCACTAAACTCTATTAAGCAACTTAACGTGAACTTACCTAACTTACAGTCACATTAGAGGTAATGCTGTATCCACGTTAAGTCATGTTTTCTCCCAAAAGAGGTTAACTATGTACTGTACGTACTGTATGTATATCTTTATTTGTATAGCAACATCTATGTACATAGCGCTTTCCAGCGGTAATACATGTGTGACAGAGTGAAGTCAACTCCTATCAGTTACGCCTGGGAGACATATGTTTGAGTGCTTCATTCAGCACTCATAAGGGTTAACTCAGGTGGAAGTTAGGAAATCAGGAGGCAAGCTGACACCTGTTAGCCAGGAAGGTAGAAAGGGATCTTGTGACTGGCAGTAGCTGGCTCTCTCAGACCAGAGCACATGGATATGTGCTGTTAGCCAGACAGATACATCAAACTGCTTACTGCAACCAAAGTAAGACTTTTTCATTTGTTTTTCTAACTGCTTAAAAGACTCTTATGGTTTGGTTCTGGTTTAGCCAGCCAGCCTGCTAGCTAGGCCTGCTGTGTTAGTCAGTCCTCCCAGTGTGGAGCAGGATTTGTTTGTTTAAAGGGACAGTGTACCCGCATGTTATGTTGCTGTGGAGAAATAAAGCCACTGAACGTTTTCATTTACCCTGAAACTACACGTGTGGACTGTTCCCTGACCTCGGCTACAGGCCGTCCTGCCACAGGTGATGTCAGAAGTGGGACCTTGGACGGCCCCTGTATCTGAAGGGCCACACCAAAAAAAAAATGGAGAAATTTTTTTCTCAGTTCCTTGAGCAACAGCTCCAGCTAGCAGAGAAACAAGCTGAGCGACAGGCCCAGCAAGATGAGCGACAGGCCCAGCAAGATGAGCGACAGGCCCAGCAAGATGAGCAACAGGCCCAGCAAGATGAGCGACAGGCCCAGCAAGATGAGCAACAGGCCCGGCGGGAGGAAAAGCTACTCCAACTGCTAGTTGAAGGCCCAGCCCCAGGCAGACCAGCTATTCCAAATAACCCACCGGTGATGCTGCCTAAAATGAAGCCAACCGAAGACCCAGAGGCATTTCTCCTCACTTTTGAAAGGGTAGCCACGGCCCACGGCTGGACAGTTGATCGCTGGGTAACGACTCTGGCTCCACTCCTCATAGGGGAAGCTCAGGCAGCCTACCAGGCTCTTCCAGCAGACGAGGCCATGGATTATCAGAAACTAAAGGCTGCTATTCTGGATCGCCTAGGCCTCACTCCAGAGACCTACCGACAGCTGTTCCGGACAGTCAAATATGCAAACAAAGACAGACCCCGGGTCGTAGCCCACCGCTTAGTAGACTTATGTTACCAGGTGGATACAACCAGAGAAGCATACCAAGGTAGAGATCCTTGAACAGTTTGTGCTCGAGCAGTTCATACAGATACTGCCCCCCTCCTCCCGCTCCTGGGTAAAAAGACATGCTGCATTTTACCTGGATTCAGCAGTCCGCTTGGTGGAAAACTTCCTGGGCGACGACACCCAAGAGGATAGCTGGGAACGGTCTGTGCAAACACCAGTTGCTTCCGGTGATGCTAGAGGCAGGAGAGCAGACAATCGAGGGGTCTACAACCCTCCAGCTCGGGAGATCCAGTCAACCCGATCGGAAGACCCTTTCCCATCTCGGAGGGTTCCTGGTACAAACTCCCGCAGAGACGCCCGTCCCAGGTCCGAGGCCATTGGATCACTCAAGGGAGACCGCCACCCACAGTATTCCCCGAGAACCTGGACTTCTGTCACCCATCCGGTGGAGAGGATACCACCACCAACCAGAAGGGAGGATCCAATCCAACAGCAGAGAGGTCCAAACACCGAGCCCCGTCGAGAGCTTCCGCTGACGAATGAGTTTGCGGACTCTGGAGATGGGGAGATGGACTGTTCATATGGCAGAACCACTGCCACAGCTTGTCTCCGAGGGGACCACAATCCGTGGGTAGTCCCAGCATCTCTGGAGGGGAAAATAGTAAAAGCATGCTGGACTCGGGATCTGGAAAAACCCTGATCCTAGAGGGCCTAATTCCAAGCAACAGACTATCCTATGACTCTCCTTGGAATATCGAATGTATCCATGGGGATACAAAGAGATACTCGACGGCGAACGTTTTACTGCGTATCAAGGATCAAGAGACTAGCCTACTAGTGGGAGTTGCTCCTTGGCTACCTGCTCCTGTTCTACTTGGCTGAGACTGGCCCTACTTTGAAACATTGTTGGCCCCTACTCCTAAGGAGCCTACTTCTCTGGTACCAGAGAAGCCCGGAGACTTGTTTCCTTTTTCCCCAGAGATTTTCCCCCGTAGACACCACGTCCCAAAGACACGTAAACAGAGACGTGCGGAAAAAGAGGACTGGTTAAGAAAGGCTGGGACTCTTGGTAACATTAGTCAGCCCAAAGGACTGCAGGTCATGGCCGGGGATGACCAGGGTGGGGAACAGATAGATACGGGAAATTTGCCAGACCTGGATCTTCCTGACTTCCGTCAGAGGCAGAGGGAAGACCCAGCTCTGGCTAGACAATATGAGAAGGTGGTACAGGTCAACAACAAGATAATGGATGAACAAGGTGTAAGAGTGTTTCCACATTTTGAACTGTTGAATGACATCCTATATCGTGTGAATAAGGTTACACAAACAGGGGAGGTCATTCGACAGATGCTAGTCCCTAAGGGGTTAATTAAAACAGTGTTCACCCTAGCTCATACTCTCCCATGGGGTGGTCATTTGGGCAGAGATAAGACCACGGACCGCATCTCGTCCCGGTTTTACTGGCCAGGCATACATGGTGACATCATGAAACTATGTGAGACATGTCCTGAATGCCAGTTAACTAGCCAAAAGGGACAGAAGCCGGCTCCCTTGGTCCCTCTGCCCTTGGTAGCCGTCCCATTCCAGAGAATTGGGGTAGATCTGGTCGGACCTTTAGAACCCTCTGCGAAGGGACATAAATTTATACTCGTTGTTGTAGATTATGCCACCAGATATCCTGAGGCCTTCCCTCTGAGATCAGCCACTGCTAAACAGGTTGCCCACAGGCTGTTAGAACTGTTCTCTAGGGTAGGACTTCCCCAAGTAATGTTAACTGACCAGGGAACAAATTTCATGGCAAAGTTAATGCAGGATGTCCTGAAGTTATTGGAGGTAAAATCCGTCCGGACCTCAGTCTACCATCCTCAGACTGATGGATTGGTAGAGAGGTTTAACCGTACTTTAAAAACCATGCTTAGGAAGTTTGTGGACACTGAAAAGCGAGCTTGGGATGAACTTCTCCCTTTCCTGTTGTTTGCAGTACGAGAAGTTCCCCAATCATCCACAAGCTTCTCCCCGTTTGAGCTCCTATATGGACGCCAACCTCGGGGTATTCTCGACCTACTCAAGGAATCCTGGGAGGAGGAGCCCTCCCCCTCCAAGAATACCCTTCAGTATGTCATAGACCTTAGAAACCGCCTAGACATGATAGGTCGGTTTGCTAAGGAAAACCTCAAATCTGCTCAAGAACGTCAAGAGAGGCAGTACAACCAAAATGCTCGCTTGAGGGTATTCCAACCTGGGGACCAAGTGATGCTACTACTACCGACATCAGAGAGTAAACTCCTAGCAAAGTGGCAGGGTACTTTCCAAGTTCTCCGCCGCACCTGGGAGGTGAACTATGAGATCTCTCAACCAGGGTCCAGGAAGGGTAAACAAATCTTCCACGTGAACCTACTGAAACCCTAGAAAACGATGAGATCGCTGTTCATCCACCCTCGGGAAGGAGAGACGGATTTGGGTCCACAGCTTCCAAAGGGTAGTACGTACAATGACCATCAGGTTCCCATGGGAGGGCAGTTAACAACGGAACAAAGGTCAGACCTACTAGAATTATGTGACCAGTTCCCAGGTGTTTTTTCTGAGCTGCCAGGGCAGACTGATTTAGTGTCCCATAGGATTGAGACAGAACCTGGCGTAAAAGTACGGTCCCGTCCCTATAGATTGCCAGAGGGCCGAAAAGACCTGGTAGAGAGGGAGATAATAGACATGTTGGAAATGAGCGTGATTGAGGAGTCCCACAGCGAATGGTGTAGCCCTATCGTGTTGGTCCCTAAACCAGATGGGAAGGTGAGGTTTTGCGTGGATCTGCGAAAGGTAAATGCTGTATCCAGATTTGATGCATATCCAATGCTTAGGGTGGATGAATTGCTTGACTCGCTTGGTAAAGCAGAGTATATCTCCACCCTAGTTCTCACGAAAGGATATTGGCAGATACCTCTAGCGGAAGAATCCAAATGCAAAACTGCCTTCGCCACCCCTCTCGGTTTATACCAATTCGTCACTATGCCATTTGGGTTACATGGGGCTCCAGCCACGTTCCAAAGGTTAATGGACAAGGTACTATGACCCCATAGGGCATATGCCGCGGCCTACTTGGATGACATTGTCATCTATAGCAGACACATTCAGTCTCATATAAAAGGATTAAGGGCAGTCGTAACGTCCTTAAGAGAAGCAGGGCTCACTGCAAATCCAAAAAAATGTGCCCTGGGTAAATCCACTACAAAGTACTTGGGCTATGCCGTTGGGGGAGGGATAGTAAGGCCACTAGCTAGCAAGGTGGCCACCATAAAGGAAGTCCCCACCCCACAGACAAAGACACAGGTCCGCTTCCTTTTGGGGTTAGCAGGGTATTACCGGCGGTTTATCCCCAATTTTTCAGAAATATCTGCACCCCTAACAGATCTGACAAAAAAGAGTGCCCCGACCCAAGTTAAATGGTTTTGGGAGTGCCAAGACGCCTTTGACATGCTAAAAAAGTGCCTGTCAGAGGGCCCCGCTCTTCGGAGCCCAGATTTTAAAGAGCCCTTCATCATCCAGACGGATGCCTCAGAGGTAGGACTGGGAGCAGTGCTGTCTCAGCAATTTGATGGTGTTGAACACCCCATACTGTTCATCAGCCGGAAGCTGTTCCCAAGGGAAGTGAGGTATTCCGTTATTGAGAAGGAGTGCCTCGCTGTAAAATGGGCAATTGAGGCCTTGAGACATTATGTTGCCAGAGTACACTTCACCCTGGTCACTGACCATGCGCCCTTGAAGTGGTTAAACATCATGAAGGACACGAATCCAAGGTTGACCAGGTGGTATATGGCCCTCCAACCCTTCTCTTTTGATATTCAGCATAGACCTGGAAAGGACCATGGAAATGTTGATTTTTTGTCAAGAGAAGGAGTGGAGGGTCGGGCTTCAGCCATGTGGGACACTAGCCACACACAAACAGGGGAGGTTTGTGACAGAGTGAAGTCAACTCCTATCAGTTACGCCTGGGAGACATATGTTTGAGTGCTTCATCCAGCACTCATAAGGGTTAACTCAGGTGGAAGTTAGGAAATCAGGAGGCAAGCTGACACCTGTTAGCCAGGAAGGTAGAAAAGGATCTTGTGACTGGCAGTAGCTGGCTCTCTCAGACCAGAGCACATGGATATGTGCTGTTAGCCAGACAGATACATCAAACTGCTTACTGCAACCAAAGTAAGACTTTTTCATTTGTTTTTATAACTGCTTAAAAGACTCTTATGGTTTGGTTCTGGTTTAGCCAGCCAGCCTGCTAGCTAGGCCTGCTGTGTTAGTCAGTCCTCCCAGTGTGGAGCAGGATTTGTTTAAAGGGACAGTGTACCCGCATGTTATGTTGCTGTGGAGAAATAAAGCCACTGAACGTTTTCATGTACCCTGAAACTACACGTGTGGACTGTTCCCTGACCTCGGCTACAGGCCGTCCTGCCACAACATGTAACAAAATAATAGGAGACATAACAGGAAAAAACACTTCAGATATGAAAGTAAACATGAGGAAAATGAGTCCCTTCCCCTGAAAAGCTTACAATTGAAGTGATAAGTAAGGAGAACTGACAGAGACAGTAAGAGAGTGTTATGGTAAGTGCGTATGCCAGGGGTTTTGGTAAATGCATATGAGATGTATAGTATCAGCCAACAGAGCTACCCAAATGCTTCATTAAAGAGGTGTGTTTTAAGATAGGACTTAAAGGTGGAAAGAGATAGGTGCGTGTCGGATATTTACGGGAAGGACATTCCAGAGGTGTGTGGCAGTGAGTGAGAGAGGTTTATACATATTAAAAAAAAAACTTAACTTGGGGCTGGTATCAGGCCTATGGACAGGCCCGGTGGCTGCTGGGGGCCCAGTAGCCGGACAAAGCAATTGGCCCAACCTCTCTTGGCTGCCGGGCCCCAGCTCTCCCCATCTGCAGTCCTCTCCCTCACACTGTCTCATGCTGAGCTTCTGACGTCAGCGTGCACCGGGCTTCTCATGCCGGTGTGTGCTGGAAGCCAAGCCCGGCTCTCTTCCGGCATGCTCTGACATCAGAGGGACCGTCACGCAACAGCAGCTCGGCGTGGGACAGTTCGTGATTAGGGAGGCCAGCAGCTGGGGGAGAGCCCCCCACAGCCACCAGGCCAGGGACACTTATCCCGGATCTACCCCCCCTGTCGGCAGCCCTGGGTAATGGTCACATAATGGCCTAGGCTAGAGTAATCAAAATGCGATAGGCCAAACATGCGGTATTATAACCCAGAAATTGTGTTCTTCTTGGAGGGCAAGTCATCAACTTTGTTCTGCTTAAAACATGTTTATGGTAATAGAAAGCATTCCCTTGCCAAAAAAAGTGGCGCTGATCAGGATCTTTTACTATTCTAGCGAGAAAATGACTGGATCTTCACCTTGGACGCATTGACCTGTAAGGGATGTGACTGATGAGTTCGAGCCGCATTTATTCCTGCATATTGTCTCTCTCTTTTTGGTGAGTACGTTTCCCCATTTTGTATCAATTATGTTCATTTTGGGATCTATGTGATTACAATTATAGTACCGCTGTTTTTTTCCAGTTGAAATGATTATGCAATATAGCCCAATAAAAAATGCATTACAAATATTGCCAATATACTAGACTTTTATTCATGTGTAGGTATGTACATTGTGTGACAAGATACCTCTATGGTACAATAATTATAAATTAAATGTTTTTTTTATGTTGACTCATTTGAGTTATTCTTATTGTTATTTATACTTAGAAATGGGCAATTTTTGTTTATTCTTTACTTTATTTATTTATACAGTAGTTCACTTGCTTGTCAAGTGCAATCAAAAGCACCAACACTTCATTTGGAGTCAGGTATCGCCGTTTCTATGGTACGTTTCACTGCTCTCTGTAGCTCTTTCGATACTTGCGGTTTTACACAAGCCACTGACGCTACAATGCATGCTCAATCACACACAACTGAGTCGCTAGCAAGTTTGATTGGGTAGGACAGCGGTGTGCAAACTGGGGGGCACGAGATTTTTATTTTGGGGGGGGGCGCGGTTGCATGGGTCTCGCTCTCTTCCCCAAGGCATTTAAATTAAATGCCAGGGGACCACGCAAGGCCTCTGCAACCTCTACTTACTGGGATTCAGCCGGCTTCAGGACGCGTAACCATGGCAACGAGGCGTCAAGTGACGCCGCAGGGTCTTGTGACGTCACTGGTGCCTTGGTAACGTGACATCAAATGATACCGCGGGTCAAATGATGTGATGTCACACGATCTCGCGGTGTCATGTGATGCCACGCGAGGTAAGGTGGGGAGGGGCGCACAATGGAGGAGAGCAAGCGGTGGGGGACGCAGCAAAAAAAGTTTGTGCGCCCTGGGGGTAGGGTATACAGTATATAGAGGTGTGTTACCATTTGTTTTTTTACTGACTATGAGGCAGGCTGCTGGGGCCGAAATGTTGGTTACTAGTAGTCAATAAATAACTAAACAATTGATTGATTTTGCGTGCTCGGAGATCTTCACTTTCACCTACTGTAGCGCCCTGTAACCTCTTTCCATTATATATATTTTTGGGTGTACACAACATTTCCTGCTATTGAGGTTCCAGCAATCTAATTTAGTATGTGTCCTACCAACATTACGAAGGAGGTACATGATGCACAGATTATAATGAGATGTATTCAATTCTGCGTCTCCGTGCTTAATTATTTTTATATTGTATTTACGTCATCAAAATCTGCCAAGTTTTAATTGGCGTTAACTTCTCTGGCTAACAATTTGCATCACAGGTAGGAAACTTTCTTACATTCAACAGAAACACAAGCAGAAAAGAGAGAAGGGTGTCAAAAGAAACGTCAAACTGCACTTTCTTTACCGTGACTGATACATCACCTATTAAAAAGAATAGTTTTTTTGTTATGCATTTGCTATTTAATGCACTCACACACTTCATGAGATAAGGAGGGTTACTTATCAAAGTAAAAGCTTTCAACAAAAAAATCCCATTAAATGTATTAGGTTTTTATATATACAGGCATACCCCGGTTTAAGGACACTCACTTTAAGTACACTCGCGAGTAAGTACATCTCGCTCAAATGGCAAACGGCAGCTCGCGCATGCGCCTGTCAGCACGTCCTGAACAGCAATTCCAGCTCCCTACCTGTACAGAAGCTGTGCTCGAGCGGGAAGACTGCAGAGCCTGTTACACATGCATTATTTACATCAGTTATGCATGTATATGACGATTGCAGTACAGTACATGCATCGATAAGAGGGAAAAGGTAGTGCTTCACTTTAAGTACATTTTCGCTTTACATACATGCTCCGGTCCCATTGCGTACATTAATGCGGGGTATGCCTGTACAGTATGTCTGATACTGGGGTTTTTTCATTAGTCTTGAACCACTTTGATATCGGGGAGACGTAGATTAATAATCTCCATTGTATGTTATTAAAAAATGAAAAGCATAGAGTAAAACACATTTACCAACACGCTTGCCTTAACTTGTGATGTCTCAAACAGTTTTCTAGATTCAAATGTTGGTTGTTTGGTGACAGGTAACATCTTATAGTTGTTAGTGGCTAATTATTCAGGTGGATGCTCATCTGAAAATGATGTTAAATGTGATCCTGTGTGATAAGCTACATGTTCAGCTTTGATTGAAGCTCTGTTTGCTTGGAAATAGAATCTGTCTGTGATACTTGCTTGTAGTGAGATCTGATATTTTCTCCCACCTTATACTTCCAGCACTGCTGATGCTGACAGATATATACAACATGAAGGGCCTCCTAACTCATGCATGAAAGTGGACGTGTTTAACTCAGGGAAGACTAGGACTCCTGTCATATAGGAGAGTCTGCATATTTTGCTATGTTTGCTTAAAGTTATACTGTTACTTATGAGATACGCTTTTTTTTATTACAGTGATAACTTTAATACTACAGGAAGAAGATACATTTCAGAGCATAGGTGTCTGCTCTGTACGACAAGCTGCCACCCTCTGAGTCTCAAGTTCTTATCTACCTTTTTATTCTTACATCTTATTAAAGCAGCAGAACAAGCTGCATTGCGTTAAAAATTATATATTTTTAATTACAGGTTTGAAGCAGTGGTTCTCCAGAGCTGAACTGTGTTAATTTCACCAATGGGGACCCCCTGCATCCAGAGATACATACCTCTGTAGCGGTGCCGGTATCTATGCAGGTAGGAAACTGTGTGCCTAACATAATGGCGGCGTTAAATGTCCTGCATCACTTGGGCCAATAGGAAGCCGTGACATCATCCGTTGTGGCTTCCTATTGGCCAGCGAGTGACCAAGACATTTAAACTTCACTGGGATATCGACACTACAGACGTAAGTATCTCTGGAAGCAGGGGTTCCTCTGAGCTGAAATTAACACAGTTCAGTTCTGGAGATCTTCTGCTTCAAAGCTGTAGTTAAAAAATTAAAACGCAGTGCAGTCTATTCTGATGCTTTAATAGGCTGCCATTAGGATGTACCCTTACATCACGAGGCCTGGAAGACCAGGGGCTCTTATGACACTCAGTGTAAATCATGCTATTTTAGCTCATTTTCTCTGGGAAAAGATCATGTTCTATGTTCCTGATGCAATCGAGCACTCCCAACAACTGTTCATGTAATCGGGGGCCTTTATGCCAACAGGTGATCCCTACTGGGAGCGATAACGTGGTCACAATCCCAGAAGACCGGTGGATTTTAAGCACAGGAAGGTGTCTTTTGGAATACCACCTCCTAATAATCTTGAGCTAGTGTACGTACTGGATATAGCAGTCACTGAGTTATACTAGATCTCTGGTGCTTTCTACAGAGATTCTTTACAGGTTACCAACTGGTTAGTCTTAAATGATGGATTATTTTACTTATGAACCCCAGTTAGCACAGTAGTGACCTAATAAGAGTCCTTAAACTTAAAGTGGCTGACAAGCCAATGAATAACAGTACATAGTTATGACAGACAGGTTCCTCTAATTGATTTGCTGCAGATTCTAACATTATATTTTATGATCAATTTTAAAAGAAATAAGTCAATTACCAATATTTTTCCCATTAAACATTGGTTCAGTATGATCCTTGAATGGTCAGCACCTTTAAACAGGTCATCAGACTTCAGTTCATTTTTCCACCTCAGAAGTGTTGCAATTGGTTAATTATGTTAAATATGCTGAGATTCCATTAAGGTGATAATATGACAATGATTAGTGAAAGCAAGATGTTTTGTGATCTAAGACAAGTAAAACATTACCCTGCACACAATATTAATCAATATTATTGACTAACTAACAGTGGTGAGAGCCTTGGAGTTTTCAGAAACTTACAGACTGACAAGCTAGTTAATCAATAATCACAAGAATGGAACGTTTATCCTTAATTTGATTGTACAAGAGGATATAAGTAAATCATATAGTTGTTAAAACCTAAGGGTAGCAAAGAATGCAAACAGACTTTTCTGAAGCTCATATGGAATTCACATGTGAATAGAAAACCTAATTCAATTAGTAGATATTGAGAAAAGTATTAACCTATAAAATATGCACTGGTTACCCTTTTCTGGTAGCTGTTTATTAAACAGAAACCTTTAGACCAATAGTTACTAAATAGGGCTATGCTACAAGACAAGTGCTTTATGGCTTAGTAAATATGGACCTTAATCTCTACTTTTTGGTAGCCCTGTGTCAAACACAGGAGAATAGGATCACAATCAGTTTGGGGTCTTTACCAATACAGTACAAGGTCTTCCTCTTCCCAACACCTGAAATATCTGACCTTTGGTGATAACCACAACAGTCAACTAGTAGCAGCCAAAAAGAAATGCAGCAATATAATCTCATGTACTCCACAATGGCCGTGACCATAATGCATGGTGAATATACCATTGAATGGAATCACAAACAAATAAATATGTATTTATCCTTTTTGTGGAGTACTTGAAAAGAAGCTGGATTGCTGATGTCACTGCATTTCTCATTGTCTGTTACAGTTTAGAGACTAGATCTGGGAGCAGTAGCACAGAAAGATAATGTAACGAGGATACCAGTCGTAATGAGGAACCAGTACAGGTCAGCGTTACCTAACAAAAAGGTTTATTTTCCTCCTCCAGCTGAAATGTGAATGGTAATGCTGAATCCAAAGTGAAACTGAAATAAGAAGGGTAATGCAGATCACAAGTAATAATTACCTGCCTGGGTTAAGTTGATTAAACAGCATCAAGATTACATTTCCATTGAAAAAGCAATTATATATATACGTACATCCTGCACCATGATCAAAAAAGAAACAATAATAATAATAAATATAATAGATGTTTAATAAACATAATGACATAAAAAGGAAATTAACAGCAGATCATGGACATTGTATGTCATTTTATAATTGTATCACATGTAAACAGGCTTTTACAATTTAATTACATCCTTGAAAAGAAATGTCGATTTTGTATTACTTTATTTATGTTCTATGAAAGATAATGAGTTTATAACAAAACTTTGCATGTCGCATTGTTCCTGTGTTATTGCTGTCCTACTACGACCAAATGCAACGAATGTCAGTGAAATTCAATAGAAAAGGTACCCACTGCACTCTGCACAAAATACTGACACACATACAGTAGGTGATGAATGAAACGGTGCTTTAATTGTACATGGTGAAAAGACACCAGAATATGTATAACATACTGTATGCAGGGTAATGTTAGAAGACAATGCCCCAAAATGTGGACATTTTTGTCCTCTGACCTACTATTAGCCGTCCTGGCTGTTACTGTATACTGAGTTTGTAGCACTGGTGTTTACTAGTGCTATTGTTTCCTATGTGAGTGTGTATATGTCCTCTGTTCCCCTGTTTTGTCTCAGTCTCTGGGTTCCATCATTTGAGTTGGAATTTTGGGGCACTGTCTTCTAACATATGAAATTCCAACTGGGTTCCCAGCACTCATAGGTGAAATGAAGAGTAAATGTCACTTGGGTATTCCGATTTTTACTATGTTATAAAATCATGACAGAGAAGACTAAGAAATGCACAGTGAATGTACAATATCAGTATATATACACAGAGAATATACTACTAGCTAATAAAGTTATAGCAAAGTACACTGACAGATACTGTATACAGTGAACGCACAGTCACAGTACACAAATAAAGAAGGATGCAGATTACATAAAGCACAAAGGGTGAGTGCAAATAAAGCTCCAAACTGGGACACCAGGCTCACAGAGGAACACTACAAGACAACGAATTAAAGGGGGAAAAGGGGCAGAGAAAATCAAGGGGGGGGTGACGTTTCGGGGGGTGAGCCCCTTCTTTTGTCCCATTCCCACAGACCAGGTCGATCTGTTGTACTTTCTTTCTTTCTCATTTTTTCTAATGCACCAAGAAACTCAGTACTAAAGCACGTAGGGGTCTGGCAGTAACCATATGTATTTGAAATCACTTATCAACTCACCAGAGCCCAAATATTGCATGGCACTTCTCCCATGGTAACACAGTTTAGGTAGATATGGAATCGATGCAAATCCTGTCTCAAGATAATTCACTATAAATTCCAAAAAAAGTCAAAAACCTAGGAATATTTCTCACTCAATTCCCATTAGTGATAGTTATTTATTTATTTTATTTATAAAATGTTTTACCAGGAAGTAATACATTGAGAGTTACTTCTCGTTTTCAAGTATGCCTTGGGCATAGAGTTATGATGACACATACATAGTTACATTAAGTGAACAGGGTTATACATTACATACAGGACATTGCATGCACAGTTCTTCAAGGATGCCGCACGGCACCAGCAAACCCTCTGACCTTGCCCATGGTTCTTCTCTAGAATACTTAAAAATATGGATCCAAAAAGGAATTACAAGTTTCTAAGATCTGTGTTTTAATAATAAACCTGTCAATGTGTTGATCAATTTCAACTTCCCTCTCAATAAATGTTTAGATATGACAAAGCAGTACATAAAGGTACATGATTTATAAAAGCATAATGCCTCTGGGAGGATTTGCAGATATTTCTTTATTTGAAGATATATTTCTAGCCTCAGGACATTAAAGGCCTTTTTTCACTTTTATATTAGCAATTCACCTAGATTTAAACCATTTGAATTAATGGGAAAAGGAAGTAGATTCACAATAATTGGAAGACTAGTCAGATATCGGGGAAAATCAACATGCAAATTCCATAGGTAGAACCATAAAAGAGAATGGTTATCAGATTTTATTTTGCTGATATACGACTCCTTCTGGACTACTTCAGATATACCCATCCATTTCTCCATGGTGTTTGAGGAGATGTGATTTGAGGAGCACCTATGCCCATATTTGATAGCATTGCCTATTTATTCAGCGATAGAATAAACTTGATTGAGTGTTGTCCTTGCGGTAAAACTGACTTTGGACCACTGGGTGCAGGTTCTGAGTGTAAGGATCGATCTTAAGCCTTGCCTCCGTGACGTGTCACGTGACGCTCTCGGTGACGCGCCTTGTGCTGACAGGATCGTGCGCAGGCGTCGTCCATTTGTTGTCAGGTAAAGGACTCAACCATGAGTTGACACTGACAGCAGGATAACTAATTCATGTAATTCACTTGCAGTGCTAAACTCTGCCCCATGACTGTCCAGTGGTCTGATGGCAATCAGCATCTCCAGCCGTGCAACTCATCGTGGATTGGCTCTTCAATCAAGAGGCAATCATTCCATTCAGCCTTGTGCCTTTTATCTGATTGGCTAACATTCATTTATATGCTCATCGATCCCCGCTCCAAATCGGCTGAGCATGGTAGTCCTTAACCTGCGACAAAGTGCTACCCACAAGCACCCCACTTGTCGTGTCCTGCTTTGCCTTGTGCAAATCTGCTAACCTTGTCTTGTCTCCTAGAATCCATGACCTCGGCTTCGTACCTGGACTCACACCTTCTCTATACCTCGACCACGCACATCTATTATTCTACATCCCCAACCCTAGACCACGGCGAGTATCAACACTAATCCTACTTCTCCTACCCTGACGCGGCTACACGACAACGTATCTGCCCACCGGACACAGTTTCGCGGCTGCGGGTTAGTGTATTCTAAATCCCAACCTCAGCCTCGCAGTCCTGCCCTGTTTATGGCGAGCACCCGTTACACTGAGCAAGCCTCAATAAAATGTGTTTTGATATGATTTAAAACTGATAAAGCATATTTTAACAGCAGCGGGGGGCAATTGCATTTATAGGAAGGACTAGTTACCACTCACTATGGCTCAAACACAAGGAAGCATACAATGTTTTCACAATGGAAAAATGAACTGCTTATGTAAACCAATAAATGGAAACATGTTATAAGACGTGGAGCCCTTGGCTTGTCTTTGTTGAAAGCTGCTTTCTATATCTACATTGTTTTCCAATGCTTTTGTTATGGATGAGAGTTATCTTCATATGTATTTTTTTTTCAGGAATACGATTCATACATACATGGAGGAATAATCTTTATTTGTATGTAATCATCTAGTTTCTTATAACTTGTGGACAATTAACAGATTAGAACAATGACCATGTGCAGTGTCAGATTTCTCATTAGGCCCAAGCCTAGGGCGACAAAAATGTCCGCCCCACATGTGCTTAATGGGAAGGCCCTTGCCGTCAGCCGCCTCCTTTCTGCCGTCCTCCTGCTCCTTTGGCATTCCCGCGTCAAATGACGCAGCGGAGGTCACAAATGCATCAATTTACGTCATGATGTCGCGTTTTCATGGTAATGTGCAGCCATGCGACGTCCGCTGTATCATTTAATGCGGGGATGCCAAAGGAGCAGAAGGGCAGCAGAAAGGAGGCGGCCGACACGGGCACGTGCAAAGGGGCGGCGGATTGTGGTTGCTATTGCAGGCTCTGTCACACCTCTTTTTGAGGCCAGCTGTAGTGCAAGATCTTTGGCAACAAATGATCACAAACAGACCTCTTGCAGTGTTCCCAGCAGGAGACTGTGGCTGAGGTGATAGCTGTAACAATAGACAATGTTACCCTTAGAAATATAAGGTTCTAAATTGTGGCGTTACACTGACTGAAGGATTGAAAGGCAGGGAGCAAGATATTCCCCGATTGATCACAATAGAATGGATCAATCGGCAGCTTAGATCATTTGTTTTTATTAAAGGTAATCGAAGGCCGCTCTAGGAGATTTTGCCACTACCGCCATTTAGCCGACTGGGACATTTAGCTGCCAGTCGTTTTTGCCGCCATGGTAACCCCCTAACCTTACCCTAAAAAACTCTAACCTTAAATCCTTACCCTAACCCATAAACCCATTAACCCCTTACCCTAAACCCCTATTCGCTAATGTTAATCTTTACCCTAAAAACCTTAACCCAACACCCTTACATTAAAAAGCTTACACCCCCCCCTAAGGCTTCAGCCCCAATGTTTACTGTTGAACGCACGCCTGGCGACCTAGCGGCATGTGCCCAGATAAAAGCCACGATCTGCGGTCTGCAAGGGAGCGATAGGATGCGCGGGGCGCGGCCATGACGGGGCATATCTGCCCTTCCATTGTCTGCCCGCCGAGCATGTGATCACGTTGTGGCAAGGAAAGACAAAGTTCTTGTCTTCCCCATCAGTGCGCCGCAGCGGCCACTGGGGACCTTGCCTTACCCTAAAGGTACCCCCTAATGCCTACGCTAATCACTTACCTTAGAGGTGAAACGGTTGGCGGCTGACTGTCCTAGCTGGCTGAATGGCCATGGCGAAGTGGCAGTGGAAAAATGTCCCATTCCGATCACATACTGCATATATACCGTATATAAAAAAATAATCATTTTAATGTGCCGCCAGGAACGCTGCTGTAAGTGATGCAGATCAGTAATAATTAGAGATGGGCACATTTATTTTGGCAAATTTGGATCCGGAGCGGATCGGTTCCTTTGGTCCCAGGATTTCAGCGGATCAATCTCAAAAAGAGCGATTCGCCCAATTAGGTCAAATAGTACAGTGGCACTCAGACCCGGGCCTTCGGAGATGGGTGGCACTAGAAAGAGAGTGCTGTGCACCAGTGGAGCTGCACAACTTAATTTGGTTACCCAAAAAATGCAAGAGTGCATTAGGAATGCCGCTGCAGGCGGTTTGCAACTCCTTGGCGGTGTGGGAGGCTTCTAAGTTTAGCTGTTCTCTCACGTCTAAGTATACCTTGATGACCCCACTGTTGGGCAACCCAGACTTTGCTCCAGGAATGAATAGCGTTAATTTCACATTATGGTCTCAGTCAGAATGCTTACGACTGAAGGATCTGGAGGGTAGAAAACACTTTAAAACATTTTGATCACATCAAATCAGAAAAAGGTCTGCCAAATACGGAATTGTTTAGGTACCTCCAGATCAGAGCGTTTTATAATAAACTCCCAATTCGGCCAACCAGAACAAATTTTGACCAGCTGTGTTCTAGAGGAATGAGCACAAGGGGACTAACATCTAGGATGTACAGGGAAGTGATCTGTCCTGGGACTTCAGACGAACCCAGACTTAGCTATATTAGACTGTGGGAAACTGACTTAGGGGAGACTTTAGAGGACGAAGATTGGGACAGGATACTACAGGCGGCAGCCAGGAGTTCCATTTGCACCACGTTAAAGGAGAACGCATATAAGGTCCTTACGCGGTGGTACCATACCCCGGTAAAATTATCTAAATTTGTCAGAGGCTATTCCCTGCTTTTTGCCCCAAGCAATGTGGGGAAATAGCTGACTTGCGACACATGCTGGCTTCTTGCACGAAGGTGGTCCCAATTTGGGAAAAAATTAGAGAGTGGCTGCAAAGGTTACTCGGGTTGGAGATCCCGCTGGACCCGTGGCTGTTCCTCCTGGGCAGGGAGGTCCGGGGTATCTCGAATGCGACACAAAAATTGGTTGCACATTTTGCAACTGCCACACGGTGTGAGATCGCAGCTTTGTGGAAGCAACCCGACATACCAACCATTCCCAAAATCAGGAACAGAATTTGGCACGTGTGCCGGATGGAGCAGTTGACGAGTCTGGTCAATGACTCCAGCCCAAACTTCCTAAAAGTCTGGTTGCCCTGGCTGGCCCAGACACATATCCCAGGGGTAGGGGTTAACACAATTTTGCAATGATAGCAGGAAATGCGTTCTCCGGTAACCAGACAGGGCCTATGACCACATAGCGACTGTACAGGTATGGAGACCAGGGAGACAACGACCGCGAGGAGCCTAGTTGAGAAAACAGGCCTGAATGCGCACAAGAATCGTCCAATGGCAATCAGGATGGTGCTATGAGGAAGAAAACTGCTAGCAGCCCAGCCGTCGCCCCCCCTCCCACCCCCCACCCTGTTCCTAACCCTCTTTCCTACAGATCCTATTGGTCGTGTTTGTCCCGTTAGTCGTGATTTATTTTCACCCATGTCTTCGGTCCTGTCTGTTGGTTATGTTTGTCTGAGCATTCACTTAAAGGGTTATACTGTATAAGCATTGGCATATGGATTGTGTTACCATGTATGCTTTGTAAAACCCAATAAAACCAAAGTTATAAAAAAAAAGGGGCGATTCGCATTTTGCGTATTTTTATTATTATTACCAATACACTCCGCAGATTGGATTCTGCAAAAACAGATTTTATCCAATGGCAGATTGTGATAAAACCACGTGGATTAAAACCAACCAAATCCGTCGTCCGCGGATTTTACACCACAAAGCGGATTTGGGGGGTAAAACGCGAGAAAATGCGAGAAAATCCGGGAAACTGATTTGGGCGGATTCAACCGGCTCTAGTAATAATTATTAACTTACTCACTTTCAGCTTAAAAAAAGCTCAAAGCATGTAATATTGTTCATATGGCAACTTCTGCTGTTCACTCCCAATTGCTCCACCCCTGCCCCTCTCGCCGTGTCTGCGCTTTATCAAATTCAATTAAACATTTCCTTATTATCCCATAATGCAGGGGTGAGCAAACTTTTTATGCCGAGACACCCTTTTCATCCATGAAATTGCACCTCCCAGGTTATAAATATTTTTTTTTTTGTGTAGTTGCTTTGGTCTGATATTTGCATATATGTGAGGAATCCGTTTCTGGGTTTGGCGGGAGCTCACTCTTGCAAAGCTGGTGAGCTCTCAGACAAATCTCCCCTTGGAATTGCTAGCGCTATCATTTGTGCTTGCAATCACTGCAGCTCTGTCTCTCTGCTCTGGCATTGGAGGAATTCACACACCCCTGTCTTGGGATTGGCTATCTGCCCTTCTTATACTGGCCTCTCCCTTTGACTCATTGCTGAGCATATTCCAAGTTTCACTTGGATGTAACTGTGTTTGCCACAAACACTCCTGTCTTGGCCTTGTTCCGGAGAAATGCTGCATTCACCCAGAAAGAGGTCTGGTTCCTGTACTGAAGCGCTGGATACCCAGTGATAGTCTTGTCTTGTTCCTGAGACCTGCTGCATTCACCCCACGCAGAGGTCTGCTGAAGCGCTGGCTCCCCAGTGACAAATCTAATACCTATAAAGCAGACAACAAGTGCTAATCTACCAAAAGTTATATAACCAATAAGGTAACATGTGCCTAATGCCATATTATAAAGGATGACAGATATCTAAAGTAAAGAATGGCTGCCCAGGGGACTCCCAAACACAAGTGCTCTCACTGCACTCACTACAAATCACCACCAAGAAAACGAAAAGTAATCCCCGGCGCCAAAAGTCAAATGGTAAATATTGTCACCAATTCCCACTGTCCTGGATATAGTCCAGACTTGGTTCCCAATCTGAGAATTTAATCCAGTTTGTGCAAACCAGGCTTGCTTCTTTCACTCTGGCTCTCCTCCTGTTATAAAATACAAAGGAGACACACCATTGCGCAGAAAACCAGGACTGTTTAAGGGATAATTCTTGTAGAAACTAAGAATGCCTACTTACAAGATGCTAACTTGATATATACGTTGGATACAATCTGTGCTTTTCCCTTCTGCTGGATCCCCAGTGCTAGTCTTGTCTTGTTCCTGAGACCTGCTGCATTCACCCCACACAGAGGTCTGCTTCCTGGTTCCCCAGTGCCAGCCTTACCCAGTTCCTGAGACCTGCTGCATTCACCCCAAGCAGAGGTCCGCTTCCTGGTTCCTGTGCTGAAGCACTGGATCCCCAGTGCCAGCATTGCCGCATTCCTGAGACCTGCATTCTCCCCTTGCAGAGACCTTATCATAGGCCGCTCCCGCTCCTCGTGCAGAGACCATTCCCACGCTTCAGCTGCTATGCTGAAGCGGTGTGCACCTGACTTCCTGTTACCGAATTCCAGCCTGTACATCAACTACCCTACCGTCTCCAACCCTGACCCTGGCGAGTCTATGGATTACCCTGGCTTCTCCAACCCCGACCCTGCTACGAATTACTATGGACTGCGCAATCCTGAACCGGCTTCGTGGTCTAAGGTCGGTGTATTCACATCCCCACCTCAGCCCCGCGGTCCGGTCCCAGTTTGTGGCGAGCACGCCCGTTACAATATATTAATATGTAATTTCCCAGAATCCCTAGCTGCAGTGGAAGCATGGTATGCTAAGAGATAACGGTGAAAACTAGGGTTGCAGACCTGTTCGAGACCTGTGAATGTGCACACAAGTGGTATTTTGATTTGCTATTTATTAATATGAATGTTTGGACAACACTGTTAATAGTTAATGGATCCACGGCTTACTGGTTTCTGATCAAACTCTCTTAACAGTGGAATGTACCACAGACACATTCCATAACATCCAAGACCCTGTGTGATTAATGCCTGTTTATTTGTATAACCTTGGATCATGTAAACAAACGTGTTCTTTACCTTTAGTCATGGTTTGAGATAGAAAGAAAAAAAAGGCGAAGAGATGCATGCCAAGGTTAGGAGGCAGAGAGTCATGTTTTCCTGTTCCTGCATGTTGTAATTGAGATATATAAAGAAATGTGCATGGTGTTTATTCTGTTACTTGCAAGTTCAGTAAAGGAAAAAGTAGTGGGATGCCAAATGAAATGTATTATTTTGTCGTTTACATTTGAATTTCTTCCTTCGTGTGCTAAAGAACTTACCAAAGTGTAGAAAAGGTCACAGACCAAAACATGACACCTTTTGAATTTTTGTTGTTGTATATTATTGTACTTAGTTCAGTTATGGGGGGTAAAAAAGTGACAAAAACCCTCCACAGTAAAGCATATAGCAAATGGAAATATTACTGTGTGCTCATTTGCATGTCTTAGACAGGTCTGCAACCCTGCCTTTCACCATTATCACCCCGCACACAGCACTTCCACTGCAGCAAGGGATTCTGGGAAATGACATGCAAATGAGCACAAAGTACCACATTTGCTTCAAAACCATTAACATGGTTCCTATAGGCTTAAGGTTGCAGCATGGTCACAGCTTTGAGCACAGCCAGAGTTAAGATTCATAGCCAGTAAACCCACCCACTTATATGCTTTGTTTTACTGGACTATGTTATTTTTACCTTTGGATGCACTAAACCTTTTGATAAATACATTTTGAGAGTGCATATTCTTTTTCTTACATTTTTTCTTATTTTTCCCATAAGATTTAGTAACAAACATAATAGATTTTGCTGAAATACATTTGCAATTATATTGTCTGACTTGTCCACTCACCAAGAGAGTGTGCACAATGTGCACAAGAGGGCCAAAAGAGTGTGCATATTGTTATAAGGCCAAGGTAAGAAGTTATTGAATATATATATATATATATATATCAAACAACAGGGAGATAAGCTGCGCCTCTAAGGAACATATACAATAAAATATATGTGCTATAACGATATGATGTAAATGTCTTAATTAAAACATATATACACATATAATAATAATGTGGACCTATAATGATATCAGGCACACAAAAACATGAACAATAGAATATTGTAATATAAAAAGCAAAAAAGGATAAACCAGTCCTCGAATAGTCCAATGAAAAGTATAGGTGCTGGTATGCAGGGTCTCCGGCAGCTCTCAGTATGGACCAACCATGTCCACAGGGTATCTAAAAAGAAAAAAAAAAAAAAAAAAGAGGAGAGAGCGCACGCCCATAGCGTATAAAAGTTTTAATGAAGGGGGGAGGGGGAGAGAGGGGGGTAAAAAACGCACTTACAAAAAATGCATTAAAATCAAGCATATGTGATATACATAATCACCACCATCCGGTTTAGCTGAGACTCTTGGGGCACTCCTAAGCTCCGTTGATAAGGGGCAACGTCACTGCAGGTTCCAGGGCTGGTAGCACCATCCGGTCAAACTGCAGGCTTCAGGGGCCTCCGTTGGTAATGGAACACCGTCCCAGCAGATTCACAAAGCAGGTAAGCAATGAAAATGTCCAAGAAAGAGGTCCCGTGTAATGCTGCCTCTAGCACTCGTGCCTGGATCAATACGCTCCAGCGCTTGGTGTGGACTCCAATGTCTCTGCGTCTGACGTCACGACGCTCCCTGACGCGTTTCGTCAGTCACGGCTAACTTTCTCAAAGGGATGTCATAAGAAGGGGAGGTCCGGTATTATATATACAACCTCAGAGTGGTAATTAAAGAACAACTCCTCCCCTACTCAGCTGCATTCGTTTTTCGTGCTGCTACATACATATATATGCACACTTATATTTACATAAAATACAGGTAATTAACCCTAAAAGGATCGGAGGAGAAAGCAAAATTTAACTCTAAATACCAGTCTACATCGTATTGCATATTGAATAGATGACACATAGTATACAAAACATATACATACAAGCTCATTAATAAAAGAAATCATTATATAAAAAAAACCCATAAATGTATATTAGATTTATATTTCACATAGACTGGCATAACATAGTTCATCAATGCCAAATTCATCATGACAAAGGTCCTAAAGGGATAAAACCAGAGGGAAACATTCAGCCTACATGTAAATCACAACCTCTCAAAATATATTAATGTGTGTATGGATTCTATTATGATATTCCATAAGGTGCATCAGTAAATAATACTTAACTTCACCTAATATATAGAGAGGGATGACCCACATATAGGCTAATACTACATAAGGTTACTGTAAAACAAAGGATCACAAGATATCATGCCATAAAATAGAAAGTGCAATAATATATATATATTCCCAATCACACATAATCAAGTTCAAATTTTTTCCTCTAATGAGTGTGTGAATGACTTGAATATTGACAATAAGTCATATGATCCCGATAGGAGAATACTAATCGTTTTAAAAAACCATCAGTCTGGAGTCTGTATGCCACAAACAAGGCCAGGTCCCGGGGAACTATTATGTGAGTGCTTATTAGAATTAATTATATATTTTTAATTTTTTGAAATTTTTAATTTTTTAATTTTTTAGTTTTTAAGGTAATAGGGACAGAAATGTATAAGTATCGTTCCCCATTATTTACTATCCAGGCCCTAAATGGCCATAATAAGGTGAGTGCCTATTTAAATCAATATTAAATATATTATAGGTGCTTTACGATAATTATAAAAGTGTATGTGAAAATTAATATTAAAAATATTACCTATTATCATCTATTCAACCCTATAATGATCCTATTTTTAATTGGACCACCTAAATGTGCAAATGAAAATTATTTCATAATTATATCCATTGTCCAGACGGGTGGAAGTATGGGATAGGGGAGGGGGGGGGGAAGGGGGGGGGGGCAAGGAAGGGGGGTGAATCTCAGGAGGAGATGCAGACAAAGGATGGAATGAGAAGCAGAGGAAGAGAACAGGAAGAGACATCCAAAAGAGTGTGCATATTGTTATAAGGCCAAGGTAAGAAGTTATTGAATATATATATATATATATATATATATATATATATATATATATATATATATATATATATATATATATATATATAAAGCAGAAAGTAGCCGTGTTAGTCCAGTTGCGATAGTGCAGAATAAATGAGTTCTTCAGTATTAGGTGATACCTTTTTTATTGGACTAACAATTTATGTCATAGGACAAGCTTTCGAGAGTTCTCCTCTCTTCTTCAGGTCAAGCAATACTGATTTACACAGGAATCAATGCTAAAACAGGGTAAAAAAAAAAAAAAAAAAACAGATATTTACTGTAGATAAGGTTGGGTGTTAAGTGTTTGAAGCCAAGGGACAGTGTCAAAGAAAGGTGGGGAAGGGATGCTGGGGGGGGGGGGAGAGAAAGTGTGGATAAGAATAGAGGCAAGCAGGATAATTACAGACAATTTTGGTAGGGTGTGAGAAAACCCATGTCCACATTAAGTCCCTTGGTTTTGGTGTCAAAGAGTCTTATCATTCTGAGCTCAAATGTTTTCCGTTCTTGGGTGCTTTTAAACATTCCATTGAGGATTTTGATTTTTAAATCATTTATGGAATGATCTGGTTGTGAGAAGTGATGTCCCACAGGTGAGCAGTATCTTCCTTCTTCGTGATGGAGTATAGAGTGTCTGTGCATATTCATTCTTCCTTGTAATTTTTGGCTGGTTTCCCCAATGTAGCAACCTTGGTCACATTTGTTGCATTGAATCATATACACTGTATTCGTGGATGTCCAGCTGTATGATCCTTTAACATTGAATGTTCTATGGTTGTGACTGGCTGTGGGATCCTGGCAAATATGTTTGCAGAGTTTGCAGCGTGTGTTGCTGCACGGTTTTGTGCCGTTATTCATGTCTTTAAAATCGTTGTGAAGTTTTCTGCTGACTAATTTCTGTTTGAGGTTTGGTGGTTGCCGGAATGCAAGAATGGGAGGTTTGGGAAAGATTTCTTTTAATGTCGCATCCTCTGTCAGCATGGGTTGCAGATCTTTGATTATTTTTCGTATTCCCTCCAGGGTAGGGTTGTATGTGGTCACTAGTGGTATGCGTGTGGTAGGTTCTTTCTTTCTGTATTGTAGCAGGTGTTCTCGTGGGGCTTTTAGTGCAGATGTAATAGTTTTGGCAATAGTCTTTGGTTTGTATCCCTTCTGTCTGAACGATTCGGTCAGGGTTGTGAGATGCCTGTTTCTGTCTTCAGTGTCAGAGCATATGCGGTGGTATCTTATAGCTTGGCTGTGAATGATACCTTGTTTGGTGTGAGTGGGATGGAAGCTGGAGTTGTGGAGGTAACTGCATCTGTCAGTTGGTTTCTTGTATACAGATGTGTGTAGTTTCCCATCTTTCAGTGTTACTGTCGTGTCTA